>NC_136161.1:4475366-5075366 GCF_965212315.1 Lampetra planeri
TTTGCCGTTCGTTAATAGAATGAGAGGATTACAATTTTTCGTTTGTTTCCCCTTCAGATGGATCCACACTTCGAATTGCCCTTCATCAAACAAGAATACGAAGAACATCCAAAGCCAGTAACAGGCTCTGACTTGACTGTGAAACGTGAATATGCAGATGATGGTGAGTGAGCATAGCTATCAAATACTATTGCAATGCTATTCGATACTGGTAGGAACCACCTGGTTCCACCAGCCCACAGGGGATTATTGTGTCCGTCCGTCCATCGTGCATCCAAAAATGGATGGGGTGGGGCTGGGTGGAGAGGGGAGGGTGGGGAGGGGCTGGGTGGGGAGGGGCTGGTCACCCCGTGGTGCCCTTATAAAACTCAATGTTTAACCTATTCACGCCGGCTTGTGCCCGCCCTCACAGTCGGCCATATTTGCGGAATACACCACGCCGCCGTTGACCCTGGCCATTGACCGAGCAACCCAACATTCCTACCAGCTCCCTCCGCAGGAATGTGTTGCATAGCAAACCACTCTGTACACTCAAATTCAATTCTAAAATGCTATACACTGCTATACAACAACAACAACAACCGCCATTCGCCACTAAGTGGCGGTGACGTCACCACGACGCTTGTGCCAGGCCATGTGCACCCTGAGGCCACGTGAAGTGTCGAACGCCCGCTGCTATACACTACACTATACACTACACTTCTGGTTAACCATCGGAACAAAGACGGTCACCGCATCACATGCTTTTAGATGCGCTTCTGCAGCTGGTCTGGTATACTTTTCCGACATTTGGAAGCCGCTGGAAGCTATACCACTCTTAAATTATCTAGATTGAAAACTCATTTCTTGAGAACTGCTTGTTGTGTTATATTTGTTGTCCTTCCCGCCTCATTTGGCTACGTACGGTGGTGCAAACGAAGTTCAACACACATGCATACGGTTGGGTTGGGGTACTCATGCAATCAAAAATGTGCATTTTCTCGTAAACGATAACGATACCTTTGTTACCAGTAGTGATCAGCTGGCGGCGGTTGTTCATCACGCGACAAATTTATGAATTGGCCGTATTGGGTGGAGGGAGGCTTTTACGACACACATTTTACTCACACGGCGATCTGACTTAAAACAACGAATTTATGAATCAACGCAGTATTTAGCGCGACTGTCCACTGTGTGCAGTGCCGGCCTTCATAGGTGCTCGCCAACAGCACTTGCCCCAACAGTCTCTTGAGGTTACACGGGGGATCTTTATCTCTTGTGTAGGAGCAGTTGAGGTGCAAGGAGATGAAGCGGGTCTGGACGATGAGAGGTTGAGGAAAGCGGTGAAAACTGAATTTGAGAAACAAGGTAAGGGCTCATTCCTACACGAAGGTTTAGCGGATCAATGAGATTTATTTTATTTTATACCGACATGGCTCGAATATTGCAACTCGCTACTCTACGGGATGTCTGGCAAAAACATTACCAAGCTGCGGCGTGTACAATCTTCTCTGGCACGTGTCGTGACGTGTACTGCAATGTCTGTCCCAGTGCTCGCCAAAACTGCATTGCACTCATTGCAAACAAAGATTGTGACCGCATTGCACGCTATCAGATGCGCTCCTGTGGCCGTCTGGAATGCTCGTCCGATATTAGGAAGCTTTTTGCGTTTAGTTTGTTGTGCTTCTCCCGCACCTCCGATTTTCACGGTTGGCTACATAGGTAACGAAAGGAGTTCAACATGCATACAAACAGGTGAGATATCACAATGGTTTGATGTTTACAACCAAAGAGGCAAACCAAGGCAATATAGCAAGAATTGTAAGCATTATGAGAAGAACTCTTGACCGCCCTGGTATTTTGACGCGTCGAACTGCCCATTCTTACCATCGCGCGTTTTCTAAATTACAGCCACAGATGTGTGGATTGTCAAATGTGAAGGAGGTAGCAAGAGGCCAGTGGAGATGGGCGTTTCCCGCGGATGTGTGGATGCTCCAGACCAGAACTTCATCGAGGTGGAGTTGTCAAAGGAAGACACGTGTGAAGGTGAGTCCTCCTCAACCACTCCACTACCTTCGATAAACAGTCTCTTCTCCACGTCATGGAAAAATCGCGTTATGAAAAATGTTTTAATATAGGGGGTAAAGCACAGTCTGCGATAACATGTGAGATGTGTAACGCAGGTCTGAACAAAGACCGAGGCGCGTGGGTAGCATCTAGAAGCATCCAGCAGCATCCCAACGCCTTGTGCGATGATGATGATGATGCTACACCGAGGCAGCCGTATTATAACCACTTATTCCTACTCGTGCGACGTAGTTTTGTTCGCACGATCGCGTGACGATATCCAATTCGTATTCGCGTTGTAAAAAATGAGTTCCCTATAATACATTCATCATCGCGTTATAACCAAGTCGCGTTATGAAAACAACACGCAGCGTTATAGGAGCACAGACTTTGGCCGTTGATTTTGGAACGGAGCAGAATCATTATTTAAGTAGCCCTTGACCATAAAAAATGCAAACGTGAAATGTTAACGGTGCTGTTTTCCGGGACCGATAGTTTTGCTTCTACGCTGGCATCGGCTGATCGAACGATTCGCTCCCCTCCTTCCTTTTTGTTCAAAACAGACGAAGCAAAAGACGCGGAACTCGCGTGCGAGGGGTGCGCCGGTGGCGGAGGCTTCCCGGAGCTCCCCGGCGAGACGCAACGCGCCTGTGAGCGATGCGGGAAGGCGCACGGGGGCGCCGGCCGTCGCACGACGGTCGCCGCCGACGGCACGGAGCGAGGGCGCCGCAATTCAAACGCGCGTTCCGGACCGTGCACCGGCACGCGGCCACACGTCTGCAGGCGTCGTGGGAAGGGCTTCGAGCAGAGTTCCCAGCCGAATGCTGCTGAGAGGCGGCACGCGTGTGGCGATTGCGGGAAGGGGTTCGCCCGGCCCTCCGAATTGGTGGCGCACTCGAGGACGCACACTGGGGAGAAGCCTCACGCGTGCGCGGAGTGCGGGAAGCGCTTCGCTCAGCGCTCCCAGCTGAACTTGCACTCCGCGACGCATACGGGCGAAAGGCCTCACGCGTGCGAGGAGTGCGGGAGGGGCTTCGTGCGGCGTTCCCATTTGGTTGCCCACGCGAGGACGCACACGGGCGAGAAGCCGCACGCTTGCGACGAGTGCGGCAAGACGTTCGCGACCCCCTACACGTTAAAGAAGCATTCCGCGGTACACGCGGGAGAATGGTCGCACGTGTGCGCGGAGTGCGGGAAGGGGTTCGCGCAACGTTCGGAGTTCACAAAGCACGCGAGGACGCACGCCGGGGGGAAGCCGCACGCGTGCCCCGATTGCGGAAAGCGCTTCGCGCAGCGTCACAATCTGCAAGCGCACGCGGCGACGCACGCCGGCCGGAAGCCGTACCCGTGCGCCGAGTGCGGCAAGGCGTTCGCCCGCCGCGAGCACCTGAAGGGGCACTCGGCGACGCACACGGGCGACAGGCCACACGCGTGCGATGAGTGCGGGAAGGGGTTCGCGCGTCGCGAGCACCTGAAGATGCACCGCATGACCCACACGGCCGAGAGGCCGCACGGGTGCGCCGAGTGCGGCAAGCGCTTCGCTCAGCGCTCCCAGCTGAAAGTGCACTCCGCCACGCACACGGGCGACAAGCCGCACGGGTGCCGGGAGTGCGGGAAGCGCTTCGTGCGGCCCTCCGACCTGGAGGCGCACGGCAGGACGCACACGGGCGAGAAACCGCACGCGTGCGGGGAGTGCGGCAGGGGCTTTGCGCAGCGCTCCCAGCTGAACGTGCACTCCGCGGTACACACCGGGGAGAGGCCGCACGTCTGCGGCGAGTGCGGGAAGCGCTTCGCCCACCGCAACAATTTGGCGAAACACGCGCGGACGCACACGGGCGAGAGGCCGTACGCGTGCGCCGAGTGCGGCAAGGGCTTTTTGCAACGCTCCCAATTGACCCTGCACTCCGAGTCGCACGTCGGGCAGATGACCTGAATGTTCGAGGAGTTGTGTACTTTTCGATTTAAAGCTTTCGTGACTGCAGGGATTCATCTTCTTGGTTCTTTCGGTAAAGTCACCACGTAGAAGGAAAATAATAAAATAATAAAAACATAAAATAATTCCCACGACGTTTCGGCCACAACGCAAGCAGCCGTCTTCAGGTGGAGAACAGGTCTGTCGAGAAGGCAGATAAAGAATCAAGAAGATGCGTTTGTGTACGCTGCAAAGATTTTTTTAATATATAGAATGTCTACCGCGCAGCCAACGCCTTGAAACAGAGTCGCGTTTCTATTGACCACGGTGAATTTATGAGATAAAATAATACAAAGAGCACCAGTTGCCATTGTCGCATCATGCCCACTTAAACTCCGCACCTCGATTAGCCCGGCTGGCTACGTGCGGTGCGAAAGAAGTTCAGCATACACACAAACTATTTGTATTCAAGAGCTATTAACCCTTTCCCATTCCGATGCGCGACTAACTGGGCTCGACTCAGGCTGAACCGTGTGCACTATGAACTAGGCCCGAGCTCAGGCCTGATCATGTGTACGTCATCAGTCTTCGATGACGTGCGTGCACGTACGTCATCGGAAG
This sequence comes from Lampetra planeri, assembly GCF_965212315.1. NCBI lineage: Eukaryota > Metazoa > Chordata > Hyperoartia > Petromyzontiformes > Petromyzontidae > Lampetra > Lampetra planeri. Next base: position 4,479,946 of record NC_136161.1, read on the forward strand.
ATGAAATAAAAACAACTTCATCGGCACGACTTACGCCCGGGAAGGCTCCCACCACGAGGCCACGCGGGGAGGGGTGTGTGGCACAGATTTTTGGCGGCGGTCGTGTCGCTCTACGGTTCTATGCGGTGAGTAACGACGTCTTTGTAAGAACAACGGAGCCGTTCGCGCCGTTCCGAGATTCGGAACCCACCCACCACCCCGCATCTTGCAGGCGTCTCGGAGCGGGAGAAGGGTTACTAAGAGATCAGCTGTCTCGTGATCATTATCAATCCCTTACTGCAGCGATGGTCGATACACTGAGCACTGATGATCAATGTTGGTGGATCTCGACGGGCTCTACAATCCACCAGAATGAGATGACCAATGGGATGACAAACCTGCACTGAACCCGGTAATGCCAAAGGTTATATTATTTCTTTCAACGTGGGAAGCAGATTTATTTATTATGCAACGAGATTCCCTTTGCACGTAAAACATATATACATGTGTCTATCCTATTCTTAGGTTTGTTCGGTAAAGTCACGTAGGTAAAAACATTAAAAAGTAAAATAAAATAAAAATCACGACGTATCGGAGGCAACACAAGCTTCCGTCTTCAGGTGGTACCGTCACAGCCACGACAGCTGTATCAAGTAAATGAGAGATTACAGGAGCTACCACTCCGTTTATATAATGGTTGGAGAAGGTGGTGGAGTGGTAGCTCCTGCAATCTCTCATTTACTTGATACAGCTGTCGTGGCTGTGACGGTACCACCTGAAGACGGAAGCTTGTGTTGCCTCCGAAACGTCGTGATTTTTATTTTATTTTACTTTTTAATGTTTTTACCTACGTGACTTTACCGAAAAAACCTAAGAATATGAATCCTTGCAGTCACGAAAGCTTCAAATCTAGAATATGTGTCTATCCTGTCCTGTCACACGAGTCTCAAAACCTTGTACGGTGCTGGGTCATTAAACGTCCATGACAGTATTTAAGTCATAATTAAAAAATACTTTTTTTTTAAACACGCTTTAATGAAATGTACCCGACTCGTAATGGCAGAACTCCACGACTCCAGGAAGTGACCCCGAAGCTTGCCATAACGTAAGGGGCCGTGGTGATTTACAGCCAACGTCAGTTGAGCGTGGACAATTAGACCCAAGCCGAAACATAACATATAAAAATGAATGTTAAAAAATATTTTTTATGATAGAATATGGTATTGTCCTCAGTATGACATAAGTATACCAAGTTTGCAGTCGATACCACATTGGGAAGTGGGTTAAAATTGAGTTACAAGATTTGAGGATACGACAACAACAGTGAGTTAAATAAAAGCGTGTAATAAAAAAAAAAGGATGAACTTTGAGATTTATAAGGGCACGGGGGTGACATAAGGTCTGCATTGGTCTATACTATGGTAGGAACTGAGTGCTGCTTGGAAGCGAATCATTAAAGAATACATTGTTTAAATGCATGTCTATACAGGGTCACCATACTTCAATAGGGATTACCGTTCGTACAGCTATTTTAGTACGAAACTGGAGGATTTCTCTACAAGTCTGGCTGTCGCCTGATGATGCTGGTTGTAATTACTGGCGAAACGTCGAACTCATTGTCAATGTTGTGGCTTTGCTCTCCAACACAACCGGTGTTCTGTAGTAGGAACGAATTAGCACGTTCTGTTTACGTGACAAACCTTTGCTAATTGATTCTAGATTTGAAGTTTTCGTGACTGCAAGGATTCATATTCTTAGGTTTTTTCGGTAAAGTCACGTAGGTAAATTTTTTTAAATTAATAAAATAAAAATCACGACGTTTCGGAGGCAACACAAGCTTCCGCCTTCAGGTGGAACCGTCACCGTGCTGTGACGGTTCCACCTGAAGACGGAAGCTTGTGTTGCCTCCGAAACGTGATTTTTATTTTATTTTATTTTGATTAATTTTAATTTTTTACTTACGTGACTTTACCGAAAAAACCTAAGAATATGAGTACTTTGCTAATTGTATGTGGCGGGGTTAAGGACACCTTTATATACAGCGTACTTCAAAATAAATGTTGACGCTTGTGAAAATATGTAACACCACGAGAAATGCCCCTCCATGGCTCTGTAGACGACTTGGGGAAGATTCCAGGGCACGCATCGACAACGATGGCGAACGAGTGGAGACTCTTTGAAGCCTTTAACATTACATTTGTTATACTGGTAGGGAACCACCTGGTTCCACCAGCCCACGGGATTATTGTGTCCGTCCGTCCGTCGTGCATCCAAAAATGGGAGGGGTGGGGCTGGGTGGCGAGGGGCTGGTCACCCCGTGGTGCCCTTATAAAACTCAACGTTTAACCTACTCACGCCGGCTTGTGCCCGCCCTCACAGTCGGCCATATTTGCGGAATACACCACGCCGCCGTTGACCCTGGCCATTGACCGAGCAACCCAACGTTCCTACCAGCTCCCTCCCCAGGAATGTGTTGTTACAGTGTATTATCGTCCCGTATGAGTGTTACAAAAATGCATTTACGCGATTTAGCTCCCCAAAAAAACCTAATCTCATGAAATTAAAAAAAAACCTTGTGGATGAATGATATTGGTTGAGAATGCCCTGCTTACAGTGTTAAACTGATAGGGGGGGGGGTTGCCAGGTGTGGGAGGTGGATGTGGACGGACAAGTGACTTTGTGGTAACCTAAACAAGCAAAGGGGCCGTCCATAAATGACGTCACGCGATTTTTGACCCCCCCCCCTAGTCACACGGCGTCACAAAAAGTCAGACCCCCCCCTCAAATATGACGTCACAAAGCTCTGCCCCCCCCCCAAAATAAAACATGCTTCAAATCGCTTTAAACTATTGTCATTGTAGTGCGTATTTAACGTGGCGCTGCACTCTGATGTTGTAGGAGAAAACATTTATTAAAAAGTCTATTTAATTAAGTAGAACGTGTTGTCTATATTTATTTAAAGTTGCGCATTTTTATGTGACGTCACATTTCTCACCCCTCCCCCATCGTCACAAATGTCTGACCCCCCTCCCAGGTGCGTGACGTCATTTATGGACGGCCCCAAAGCAGGGGGCGAGATCCGGCCTCGGTTCGACTCCCCTCCCCCTCGAGCGGTCGGTGTCTGCTTCAGTGTCTTGTGCTGCATCTTGTCGCTTCGATGCGCCGTGCAGAAGGGGGGTGGGGGCTTACGGAGACACGAGGAGGAGAGACAAAGGGAGACAAGAGACAGGGAGAGACATCGAGACAGGGGGAGAGAGACATTGAGACAGGGGGAGACGTGGAGAGAGAGAGACAGGGAGAGAGACAGGGAGAGACATCGAGAGAGAGACATTGAGACAGGGGGAGACGTGGAGAGAGACAGGGAGAGACATCGAGAGAGAGACAGGGAGACATTGAGAGAGAGACATAGGGAGAGAGACATCGAGAGAGAGACAGGGAGAGAGAGAGACATTGATACAGGGGGAGACGTGGAGAGAGAGACAGGGAGAGACATCGAGAGAGAGACATTGAGACAGGGGGAGACGTGGAGAGAGAGACAGGGAGAGAGACAGGGAGACAAAGGGAGAGAGACAGGGAGAGACATCGAGAGAGAGACATTGAGACAGGGGGAGACGTGGAGAGAGAGAGACAGGGAGAGAGACAGGGAGAGACATCGAGAGAGAGACATTGAGACAGGGGGAGACGTGGAGAGAGAGACAGGGAGAGAGACAGGGAGAGACATCGAGAGAGAGACATAGGGAGAGAGACATCGAGAGAGAGACAGGGAGAGAGAGAGACATTGATACAGGGGGAGACGTGGAGAGAGAGACAGGGAGAGACATCGAGAGAGAGACATTGAGACAGGGGGAGACGTGGAGAGAGAGACAGGGAGAGAGACAGGGAGGGGGCGGTGACTAGATGAAGACACGGGGCTAGAGGGACAAACACAGACGGGGATAGAGGGACACGGGGATAGAGAGAGACAGACGTGGCTTAGACAGACAGAGACAGATACACAGAGACAGACGTGGCTTAGACAGACAGACAGACACAGACGTGGCTTAGAGACAGACGCATACCGACGCGGATAGAGAGACACGTGGTTTAGAGAGACACAGACAGACGTGGCTTAGAGAGACACAGACACACGTGGCTTAGAGAGACAGACACAGAGACACACACAGACGTGGTTTAGAGAGACAGACACAGAGACACACACAGACGTGGTTTAGAGAGACAGAGACAGAGACACGTCGCTTAGAGAGACAGACAGACGTGTCTAGATACAAGAGAGACGGGGATAGAGAGACACACACAGAGACACACACAGACGTGGCTTAGAGAGACACACAGAGACACACAGAGAGACACAGACGTGTCTTAGAGACAGACACAGAGACACGTGGCTTAGAGAGACAGACAGACGTGGATTGGAGAGACAGACACAGAGAGACAGACGTGGCTTAAAGAGACAGAGACACACGTGGTTTAGAGAGACACCGAGACACAGACGTGTCTTAGAGACAGACACGTGGCTTAGAGAGACAGAGACAGACGTGGATTAGAGAGACAGACACAGAGACACAGACGTGGATTAGAGAGACACACAGAGAGACACGTGGCTTAGAGAGACAGACAGACAGACAGACGTGGCTAGAGACAGACAGACGGGGATAGAGAGACACACACAGACACACACAGACGTGGTTTAGAGAGACACACACAGAGACACACAGAGACGTGGATTAGAGAGACACACAGACGTGGTTTAGACAGACACACAGAGACAGACGTGGATTAGAGAGACACACACAGAGACACAGACGTGGATTAGAGAGACACACACAGAGAGACACGTGGCTTAGAGAGACAGACAGACGTGAAGAGTCAACACGTGGTGAGTCCTTAAAGCCCCGCAGGTGACGACCGGCGTGGTGAAGTATGGCCTTGTAGTAGTGTATAGTGCAGTGTGTAGTGTAGTTATGTAGTGTGTATTGTAGTGTATAGTGTAGTCATATAGTGTCGACTATGTTGAACTTAAATTTCGATTTAAAGCTTTCGTGACTGCAGGGATTCATCTTCTTGGTTCTTTCGGTAAAGTCACGTAGAAGGGAAATAATAAAATAAAACATAATAATCATATTTGATTATAAAATAAAACATAATAATCATATTTTATTACAAAATAAAAATAAAACATCATATTTTATTATGTTAAATGTTTATTATTTTTATTATTTCCCTTCTACGTGACTTTACCGAAAGAATAAAATTCACGACGTTTCGGAGGCAACACAAGTCTCCGTCATCAGGTGGGACCGTCACAGCCGAATTAGCTGCATCAAGTGAAGCAATGATTCAAGATGTAATCCCTTATAAGCAAGTTGCTTATGCAGCTAATTCGGCTGTGACGGTCCCACCTGATGACGGAGACTTGTGTTGCCTCCGAAACGTCGTGAATTTTATTTTTTTGTTTTGTTTTATTTTACTTTCATTAATTTTAATGTTTTACCTACGTGACTTTACCGAAAAAACCTAAGAATATGAATCATTGCAGTCACGAAAGCTTCAAATCTAGAATTTACCGAAAGAACCAAGAAGTATGGTCAAGTTACCCCCCCCCCCCCATGCCTTGCACAGCGTGGGGTTGGAGGCATTCATCCAGCAGTAGATAGACAACTTTGTTGACGGGCACTCATGGGTCTTTGGGTGAAGTAAAGAGCCGAATGGCTCACAGGGTTATACCTTAATAAATAAAATGTAGATATAGATTCAAAGAAAATATCAAAAAACGAATGGCTCACAGGGTTATTCCTCATCAATGAAATATAGATATAGATTCAAAGAAAATAAAAAAATAAACAAAAAACGAATGGCTCGCAGGGTTATACCTAATCAATAAAATGTAGATATAGATTCAAAGAAAATAACAAAAAATATAATCAAAAACCGAATTGCTCCCAGGGTTATACCTTAATAAATAAAATGTAGATGTAGATTCAAAGAAAATAAAAAAAACGAATGGCTCACAGGGTTATACCTTAATAAATAAAATGTAGATATAGATTCAAAGAAAATAACAAAAAAATAAACAAAAAGCGAATGGCTCGCAGGGTTATACCTCATCAATTAAATGTAGATATAGATTCAAAGAAAAAAACGAATGGCTCGCAGGGTTATATCTAATCAATAAAATGTAGATATAGATTCAAAGAAAATAAAAAAAAACAAAAAACGAATGGCTCGCAGGGTTATACCTAATAAATAAAATGTAGATATTTTTTCTTCTGGCAAATGAGGTTCCAATGGTATAAACTATGGATTGTTTTGACCAGATAAGGCCCTACTAAGCTATGTAGCGTCTTGTTTCAGAAGCGACCCTGGCCATCACAAATGATAGGAGCTCAACTAAAGGTTATCATCATAACGTGGACATTTATAGCAGCATCCAAAATAGCTCATAATAACAACAGCAACTTTCTGATATGCCATTGTGTGTGTGTGTATATACAGGTAGTCCTCTATTTACGATGGAGATGCGTTACGACGACCCCATCGTAAGTCAAAAATATCGTAAGTCGAAGAATGCCTAGCCTACCCAGGAGTCTTAAAGAATGGTGATAATTTAGCAAAACAGAGCAATTTACTTTATAAACTATATACTGTATGTATTTATTAATTACAATACTGTATTGCACAGTAAAATGTAAAGTAAAAAAACAAGGTAAATTATTTGCCTACCTATATGAACTGCAATTTAATAGAAAGTTTTTTCAGGAAACAATCCTATCTGCTATAACTTTTAACCTGCATTTAACGTATGTATCGTATCGTGGTAACCCTAAAATGAAATCGCTAAAGCTACGCATCATACCATGCATTGAACGTATCGTAACGTATCATATTGTACTGTGGTCACCAACATTCTGTCCGTCGTCTGCAAACTTGAACGATGTTAGGTTGTTGATGGCAATTTTGTCATATCGCCATCGTAAGATCGAAATATCGTAAGTCTGACCATCGTAACTCGGGGTCTATCTGTATAATCTGTAAGGCTCATGGTTCTGGCCAGAATCGCACAACCGCTTTACTGGACATCTGTGGGGAAAAAGAGCTTTAAGGATCATCGGATTCCTCCCACTATAAATACATTCTCTGATACTGTTGGCTTAACGGACTGTAATCCACATGAGCCCTACGGTTGGCCCTACAGTTAAACATGTGACCCACAGCTTCTTTATAAATATCGGTGACGTTCCTTCCCGACATCACGAATATTCATCGTCGATGGCTTTCTCGTCTTTGCAAGCAGCGCGCCGTAGTGGGTATGAGATGTGAACTACCTCGCCTGGTACGCAGGAGGTTGTGGGTTCCATCCCAACCCTGACGATGCCTGCTGCTGTATATTTGGAGTCTGTGTCTCTCTCTCATCGTCTTCACGGTGGCTATGAGATGTTGACTACCTCGCCTGGTACGCAGGAGGTCGTGGGTTCCATCCCAACCCTGACGATGCCTGCTGCTGTATATTTGGAGTCTGTGTCTCTCATCATCATCACGGTGGCTAGGAGATGTTAACTACCTCGCCTGGTACGCAGGAGGTCGTGGGTTCCATCCCAACCCTGACGATGCCTGCTGCTGTATATTTGGAGTCTGTGTCTCTCTCTCATCATCATCACGGTGGCTATGAGATGTGAACTACCTCACCTGGTACGCAGGAGGTCGTGGGTTCCATCCCAACCATTACGATGCCTGCTGCTGTATATTTGGAGTCTGTGTCTCTCTCTCTCATCATCATCACGGTGGCTATGAGATGTGAACTACCTCGCCTGGTACGCAGGAGGTCGTGGGTTCCATCCCGACCCTGACGATGCTTGCTGCTGTATATTTGGAGTCTGTGTCTCTCTCTCTCATCATCATCACGGTGGCTATGAGATGTGAACTACCTCGCCTGGTACGCGGGAGGTCGTGGGTTCTAATCCCCGACCCCTGACGATGCCTGCTGCTGTATATTTGGAGTCTGTGTCTCTCTCTCATCATCATCACGGTGGCTATGAGATGTGAACTACCTCGCCTGGTACGCAGGAGGTCGTGGGTTCCATCCCAACCCTGACGGTGCCTGCTTGCTGTATATTTGGAGTCTGTGTCTCTCTCTCATCATCATCACGGTGGCTAGGAAATGTGAACTACCTCACCTGGTACGCAGGAGGTCGTGGGTTCCATCCCAACCCTGACTATGCTTGCTGCTGTATATTTGGAGTTTGTGTCTCTCTCTCATCATCATCACGGTGGCTAGGAGATGTGAACTACCTCGCCTGGTACGCAGGAGGTCGTGGGTTTTATCCCAACCCTGACGATGCCTGCTGCTGTATATTTTGAGTCTGTGTCTCTCTCTCTCTCATCATCATCACGGTGGCTATGAGATGTGAACTACCTCGCCTGGTACGCAGGAGGTCGTGGGTTCTAATCCCCGACCCCTGACGATGCCTGCTGCTGTATATTTGGAGTCTGTGTCTCTCTCTCATCATCATCACGACGCCTGCTGCTGTATATTTGGAGTCTGTGTCTCTCTCTCATCATCATCACGGTGGCTAGGAGATGTGAACTACCTCGCCTGGTACGCAGGAGGTCGTGGGTTTTATCCCAACCCTGACGATGCCTGCCTGCTGTATATTTGGAGTCTGTGTCTCTCTCTCATCATCATCACGGTGGCTAGGAAATGTGAACTACCTCACCTGGTACGCAGGAGGTCGTGGGTTCCATCCCAACCCTGACTGCTTGCTGCTGTATATTTGGAGTTTGTGTCTCTCTCATTATCATCACGGTGGCTATGAGATGTTGACTACCTCGCCTGGTACGCAGGAGGTCGTGGGTTCCATCCGGACCCTGACGACGCCTGCTGCTGTATATTTGGAGTTTGTGTCTCTCTCTCATCATCATCACGGTGGCTAGGAGATGTTAACTACCTCGCCTGGTATGCAGGAGGTCGTGGGTTCTAATCCCCGACCCCTGACGCCTGCCCAGTGTATATTTGGAGTTTGCGTCTCTCTCCATGGTGGATTTTTCTCCGGTCCTCCGGTTTTTCCCCACCACGTTTAGAATCAAGCATCACGCGTTTCGAGTGTTTGGCTGCTGCTATGAATTTCCCATGCGGTGATGTTGATAATGATGAGAAGCCGCCACTTAGATTGAGCTGCTATCATTTGTGATGGCCAGGGGTCTCATCTTGTAAAAATAAAACGTAGTTTATGTCTCAGTTTAGCAGCAAATAGCTTTAATTCGAGTGGTCTTACAATTCGTCGATGTTTGTTGAATGTACGTTGAACTTTTTTCACACCGTACGGCTTTTGCTAACCGTTTATGGGCAATGGACTAAAGACATTAATTTTCATAATCAACGATTTTTGGGTTTAGATCGCGTTATTTATAAATGTGTCAGAATGGCGAATTGCCCGATGATGCTGGATGCAATTACCAGCGAAACGTCGTACTCAAATTGTAAATGTTGTGGTTTCACGCTTCAACACACCGGTGGGCTAAAGCAGTGAACTATTTGTCTTTTGTCAACGTGACACTTTTTTACTGATTGGCCGTGTCGGGTGGTGGAGGGTTACGACACATTTATAAATAACGCGATCTAAACCCAAAAATCGTTGATTATGAACAATATTGGTCGCGAAAGCCTACGTGTTAAACTGACATTAATTTTCAATTTAGTATAGTGGTGTAGTGTGTTGTGTTGCATGGTGTGTGTCGTAGCGTAGTGTATAGTGTGTGAATTGTCGTATATAGTGTAGTGTGTAGCGTTGCAGTGTAGTATGTGGTGTATAGTATAGTTTGTATTGTGTATAGTGTAGTGTATAGTGCAGGGTGTATCTTATTGTAATGTATAGTGTGTAATGTGTGTTGTAGTGTATAGTGTAATGTATTTGTGATGAATGTCTTTAGCACCGTACGTAGCCATCCGTGCTAATCGGAGGTGCGGGGGGCAGAACAACAAACTTAACCCTGAAAGAAGTTCTAAAGAAATGAGTTCGTCAATATCGATGATGATTTAAAAGTGGCATAGCTCCAGTAGCTTCCTAATATCGGAAGGAAGAGCGTTCCAGACGGCTGCAGAAGCGCATCTGAAAGCGTGCGATGCGGTGACCACCATCTCTTTTTTCAATGGCCAGCCAGGAGTGTAGTGTACAGTGTATAGCAGTGTATAGTGTAGTGTATAGCAGTGTATTGTTGTAGTGTATAGTGTAGTGTATAGCAGTGTATAGTGTAGTGTATAGCAGTGTATAGTGTAGTGTATAGCAGTATATAGTGTAGTGTATAGCAGTGTATAGTGTAATGTATAGCAGTGTATAGTGTAGTGTATAGTGTATAGTAGTGTATAGTGTAATGTATAGCAGTGTATAGTGTAGTGTATAGCAGTGTATAGTGTAGTGTCTAGTGTATAGCAGTGTATAGTGTAGTGTATAGCAGTGTATAGTGTAGTGTATAGTGTAGTGTATAGTGTATAGCAGTGTATAGTGTAGTGTATAGCAGTGTATAGTGTAGTGTATAGCAGTGTATAGTGTAGTGTATAATGTAATATATAGTGTAGGGTATCGTAGTGTATAGTGTATAACGTAATATATAGTGTAGGGTATAGTAGTGTATAGCAGTGTATAGTGTAGTGTATAACGTAATATATAGTGTATAGTGTAGTGTATGTAGCATCGTCTTTGTGTGATGGCCAGCCAAAAGCTCCTGCTGCTGTGAGAATGACCATCGGAGTTTTGCGTGATGATGATTTGTAGCTCTTTGATGAGATCTGTGGTGAGGTTCGTTTGTGGAATGAGAGGATTTCCACTTTTTGTTCGCCTCCCCTTCAGATGGATCCACACTTCAAATTGCCGTTCATCAAGCAAGAATACGAAGAGCATCCAAACCCAGGGACGTCTCCTGACCCGTTGGTGAAACGTGAAGATGCAGATGCTGGTGAGTCAACTAAACGCGTTTCTTATTTGACCAGTTTAGGCTCTACTGAGCTGCTGAAGCCACTTGGCTATCACGAATGATAGCTCAACGAAGTGACTTATTGTCATCATCATCATCACGTGGAAATGTATAGCAGCAGCCAAATACTCTAAACGCGCGGTGATGTTGATTCTAAACGCGCGAGGGAAAAAAACCGGAGGACTCCTAGAAAAATCCACGCAACCATAGGGGAGAGAGAGAGAGAGAGAGACACGCAGACTCCAAAATATACAGCAACAGGCGTCGGGGTCGGGATCAAACCCACGACCTCCTGCATACCAGGCGAGGGAGATAACATCTCCTAGCCACCGCGGTTCCCCACAATGGCGAGATGAGTGAGCGTAAACCATCGACTGTAAATTAATCATTCGCGCAGTGAAACACTCTCAATCCTAGGATGTAGCTCTGGAAATACAGCAGTAGATGCGTTCGTGAAAAGTGACTCGTCAAACGAAAAACGCGCTAAGCAAAAGCAGTATCCCTCCGTTGTAAATACAGTAGAACCCCTCTTAACGACCACCCATTAACGACTAATCGCTTAATGATAGGCCTCCATAGAGCCCAATGTGTAGTGGTGTATAGGGTAGTGTATAGTAGTGTATAGTGTCGTCGAGAGGAATAGATCGCCGTGTCGTTCGCCTTCGACAGACATAAAATGACGTCGCAACGCAGTTAATGCGAGAGTCGGAGGCTTATGGTTATCCCGCCATGAGGTTCAATTGTTTGTCACATAAACAAAATAATTGGCACCACGTGACTAACCTCACCGGCTCTGTCAGGTCGTGGAGGGTTACGCCACTTACGTGATCTAACCCAAAAAACTTTATTATGAAAGGTAAGTTCGTTGGGTAACTATTATTTAACTATGCTCTTTGGTTCTTTCGGTAAAGTCACGTAGGTAGGAAAAAATAATAGATCACGACGTTTCGATCGCAACACAAGCAATCGTCATCAGGTGAGACGACCACAGCAAGAAAAAACTGCTTAAGTAGGCGAGAGAGCTGCCGTGACGAGAGGTTATATGATATCTTGTGTTGCGATCGTAACGTCGTGATCTATTATTTTTTCTACCCACGTGGACTTTACCGAAAGAACCAAAGAGTACGGATTCCTGCAGTCACGAAAGCTTCAAATCAAGATGTTATTTCACTGGATTTTTTTTGCCCGTCCAAGGACGGGTGTAAATTGCAGTAAATCTGAAATATTCAATAGAAAAATAGTTCAGCTCATGATTACACGCCAAAAGGTGCCAAGAGGCATCCTCTGGTCTAACACCGTTTGAGACGAGGCTCGAAAGAAAGCTGTCTCTGGTGTGGTCCAATCAGTTTCAAAGACAATGCATCATCTACTATCAGAGTATGTTTTTTGTTTGCATTCTGACCACAAGCATTGTGGTTAATGCTGGCACGATTCCTTGTAAAAGGTTTCAGTTTGGTGTTTTAACATCTTAACACAGCTGTTTTGTTGCCAGAAAAAAGGGGAAAACCTATTCTCATATTTTGGTACTGGCAAAGGAGGAGGTCCCATGATGTAGTTCATTGTCGTAGGCCAAATATCATTGCCCGCGAAAATTGAGCTGTTCACAAGCACCTCCAGACCGTCGCCGCTATCACCGGGGGAACGGCCGTGGCCACGTCAATCTCGTGCCGTGTCGTTCCACCGAATGGTAACGGCGGCGAGTCGACCGCGGCGCGTGCAGGAGCTGTCGCGATGCCGGAAGATGAAGATGAGAGGCTGGGCGATGAGAATTTGAGGGTTGTGGTGAAAAGTGAAGTGGAGCAAAACGGTAAGATCCCTACCACCCCGCCCACCCCATCACCCCCACCCCGCCCACCCCATCACCCCCACCCCATCACCCCCATCCCCCCACTCTGCCCCTCCCACCCCATCCCCCCCCCATCTCCCCCCACCCCATCCTCCCCACCCCATCCTCCCATCCTGCCTACCCCATCTCCCCCATCCTCCCCCACCCCATCCCCCCCACCCTGCTCCCCCCATCCCCCCCCACCCCGCCCACCACCCTGCCCACCCCATCCCCCCACTCTGCCCCCCACCCCATCCCCCCCACCCCATCCCCCCCCACCCCGCTCCCCCCATCCCCCCACTCTGCACCCCCCACCCCATCCCCCCCCACCCCATCCCCCCACTCTGCCCCCCCATCCCCCCCCACTCCGCCCACCCCGCCCACCACCCTGCCCACCCCATCCCCCCACTCTGCCCCCCCCACCCCATCCCCCCCCAACCCATCCGCCCCCCCATAATCATACATCGAACAAAGACGGTCACCGTATTGCCACGGTGCGTTCTGCGGCAGTGGCTAAGAGATGTTAACTACCTCGCCTGGTACGCAGGAGGTGGTGGGTTCGATCATGACCCTGACGACGCCTCTACATTTGGAGTTTGCGTCTCTCATTCTCCGTGGCCGCGTGGATTCATGTAGACCCAGGCTCATAGAGACCCATACTACTCCGCTGGCTCTTGACACGGTTGTTTGACCACCCGAATGTGACGCTGTCGTTGTTGCTCTGCCATCTACATCGGTAGCCATTCGGAAGAAGAACAGGAAGGAGGGAGGGAGGAGGGAGGAAGAAGGTCGCGCACCCGGAGAGTTTTTCATTACGGCTCGTGGAAAATGTTTTAGCATTTTTAATCGATGGCGATTTTCTAACGAGGGTCAAACGTAACAACGGGAGTTTTCGCCGTCCTCATCCGATGTAAACTCAGGCGAGATGCCGTGAATTCTAAAAAGTAGCAGGGTGGAAACTCGGAAGGACGATCGCCCCTCCCCCCCCCCCGTGATTGAGAGACTATGGCCCCTTTTTTTCTGAATTACAGCTCCGGACGTCAACATTTTTAATGTCGACGGAGCCGATAATGAGAGGCCAGAGGATGAAGCAGATTCCTACGAAAGTCTGAGCACCACCAGTACCGCAGCAGCAGCAGCGGCGGCGACGGCAACAGACAAGAATTTCATTGAGGTGGAGTTGTTGGAGGAGGATATTGGTCAAGGTGCGTTCCCCTTTAGATCGCAGAGATGGTGTAATCTTTTCTTGATTTGTCGCCAGTAATCTCAGTCGCACGGGATCCAGGCACCGTGGTGGCTAGGAGCTGTTAACTCCCTTGCCTGGTGTGCAGGAGGTTGTGGGTTCGATCCCGACCCTGACGCCTGCTGGTGGATTGTTTCACTCTGCTGGCAAATCGCCCGATGATGCTAATTACCAGTGAAACGTCGTACTACTCAAATTGTAAATGTTGTGGATTGACTCTACAACACACCGGTGGGCTGAAGTAGTAAACTACACTATACACTACGCTATATACTACTACACTACACACTACACTACACTATACACTACACTATACACTACACTATATTACACTATACACTACAATATACACTTCACTATACACTACACTACACACTACACTACACACTACACTATATACTACACTATACACTACATTACACACTACACTATACACTACACTATACACTACACTATACACTACAATATACACTACACTATATTACACGACACTATATTACACTACACTATACACTACACTATACACTACACTATATTACACTACACTATATTACACTACACTATATTGCACTATACACTACATTTTACAACACTATATGCTATACTACACTGTACACTATCCTACACTATACACTATACTAGTAACACATTGTTTACGTGACAAACCTTACTGGCTGTGTCGGGTGGTGGAGGATTACCTTTATTATGAATAATATTAATCGCAAAAGCCTGCTACGTGTCAAACTGCCTCCTGTATATTTGGAGTCTGCGTGTTTCTCTCTCCCTCCCCGTGGTCGCGTGGATTTTTTTATCGGGGTCCTCCGTTCTTTTTTCATCCACATTTAGAATCAACGTCACGCGCTCAGAGCATTTGGCTGCTGCTATACATTTCCACGTGATAAGGGATCATCCATTTAGTACGTACGCATGGAGAGGGAAGGGGGGGGTTAACCCAAATGCGTACGCTTAAGTATGGGGGGGGGTCTACTGACAATGTACGTACGCATAGGAAACGGGGGGGGGGGGGGTTTAAGCCTCGATAATAATTTGTCTACATTGGCCTTCAAATGAGTTAGATATTCCGACTATCTGTTTGCTTAAACACGTTAACATTATTAATCCTTGATCGTTTCTGCGTGGATTAAATATCGGCCGTTCTATAAATCCGCAGAGAGAGACACGCAGACTCGAAATATATACAGCAGGTGTCCGAGCCGAGATCGAACCCACGCAAACTCCTGTATGCCAGGCGAGTTAGTTCACATCTCCTAGCGACCGCGAACAGGTCACTAAAATCTTATTGCAAACCTAAAATCTTACCGACGCCCATTTCCGGTAACCCGTTTCCTGCCCGTGCGTCGGTTAATCGGCCTGCGCGTTTGGCGTTTTCCGCACCCGACGCAGCCGACGAAGGAAAAGCAACGGAGCTCCTTTGCGAGGAGTGCGGAGGCTACGGAGTGACGGCGACGACGGACAAGGCGCAACGCGACGACCACGACGGCGAGACCCGGCGAGCCTGCTCGCGATGCGGGAAGCCGCTCGAAGGCACCGCGACATGCACCGCCGCCGCCACCGCCACCACCGCCGCCACCGCCGTCACCGCCGCCGTCGCCGGGAAAAAGCCGCACGCGTGCCAGGAGTGCGGCAAGGGGTTTACGACGCGCTCCTACCTGAAGGCGCACGCGCGGACGCACAGCGGCGAGTGGTCGCACGTGTGCGGCGAGTGCGGCCGGGGCTTCGCGGTTCGCTCCAGCTACGAGGCGCACACGCGCACGCACACTGGCGAGAAGCCGCACGAGTGCGCCGAGTGCGCCAAGCGCTTCGCGCGCGCCTCCGACCTCGTGAGGCACTCGCGGACGCACACGGGCGAGAAGCCTCACGTCTGCGGCGAGTGCGGCAAGGGCTTCACGCAGCGCTCCAACCTGGAGACTCATTCGCGCACGCACGCGGCCGAGAAGCCGCACGTTTGCGGCGAGTGCGGCCGAGGGTTCGCGCAGCGCTCCAACCTGGAGGCGCACTCGGCCTCGCACACGGGCGCCTGGCCCCTGGCGTGCGCCAAGTGCGGCAAGGGCTTCGCCCGCCGCTCCGACCTGGAGAAGCACACGCGCAGGCACACTGGCGAGAAGCCGCACGTGTGCGAGTACTGCGGCAAGAGGTTCGCCCAGCACTCGAACCTGCACACGCACCTGCGCACGCACACGGGCGAGAGGCCGCACACGTGCGCCGAGTGCGGCCGGGGCTTTGCCCAGCGCTCGCACCTGGAGGCCCACTCGGTGCTGCACACGGGCGTGTGGCCGCTCGTCTGCGGCGAGTGCGGCATGGGCTTCGCGCAGCTCTCCGACCTGAAGAAGCACCGGCGGACGCACACGGGCGAGAAGCCCTACGTGTGCAAGGAGTGCGGAAAGTGCTTCTCGCAGCACTCGAACCTGCACACGCACACGCGGCGGCACGCCGGGGAGAAGCCGCACGTTTGCTCCGAGTGCGGCAAGGGCTTCGCGAAGCGCGCCGAGCTGGAGGATCACTCTTCGACGCACGCGGGCGCGTGGCCGCACTCGTGCGAGGAGTGCGGGAAGGGGTTCTTCCAGCGTTTCCTCTTGGAGGCGCACGCTCGGACGCATGCCCGTGAGTAAGTCGCACGTGCGACGTGGGTAGGTAGGTAGGTGCGTGCGTTGAGCTCCTTTCGCCGACGTGCGTGACCAACCGCGCTAATCGGAGGTGGTGCGGGCGGGCAAGGGGAAAGGAACAACACAACTAAACACAAATGAGCAGTTCTAAAGAAATGAGTCGTATGTACGAACGTTGGACTTCTTTTGCACCCTACGTGGCCGACCCCGCTAATCGGAGGGTGCGGGCGGGAAGGGGTTGAAGGAAGGCAAACGATTCTCCGTGCGCATGCAGAGAACGCGATGGGAGTTTTCAGGAGAGAGGAGAGACGTTTTGAAAACGTAAGACCGTTGGGGGTGATGGTGCCATGCCCAACTGTTCAGCGGTTCCGAGGGGTCAGTGTGACCGGTCTGGTTTTTTTTTGCTGCTGTAAAATGTCAAAATGTGTTCATCGCAAAGCCCCCCCCCCCCCTACTGACACCACGGCCTTTCAAGTGCCTTTTGGTAAATCCCGCAAAGCTTCTGTTGAATCGCACGATGAGGAGGCCAAGTGCTTTCCGTCGGGGCTGAGGTCTGATTGAATGATCTTCTGTCGTGATGATAGGGAACTACAGTAAACCCTTGTTAATTCGACACACATGGGGCCCTGGCCTTGCCGAGTTATCCAATATTCCGAATTATGTACAAAGGTACTCCCCAGTGCCTCCTGCCCCTATAAAAATGTTTCCCAAATTAGTTTTCCAAACTCGGGTGCGGTTCACGGCCAAAACGGCCAAAACCAGTGACGATTATCTGAACCGGTCCTGGGCCTCCCCTAGGTCGACTCAGCGTCAAATGAGTACCTGGTGTAGCGGTGTGTAGTAAACATCGCCACTGGGGAAACGAAGGCGGCCGGGCGTGGTGCTAGCCACCGCATCTCCTCGTGTATCGTGCCGGCCTTTATAGGTGCTCGCTAACAGCACTTGCTCCTACAGTCTTCACGCACCATACTCATTGACACACCCACCCACCTCCCGCATCCATTTTATCCAAAGCTTTGGATTTGTCTCACACACCAAGGGATTTATACTTCAGTCCCTTTCCATTACTTCTTGATTTGGCCGTAGACGACATTTCTGAGAGGCTTGGCTTGCACGGAGTGCACATAAACAAGGTGATGCCCAGAGCGACAGGTCTGCACTAACGCTCCAACGGGCCGAGTCGTTGTTTTTGGTCGTGGCTCGCGGCGGCGCTCTTAACGCGCTATGCCGAAATTGGACCATTCGGTACGGCAATTCGGCTCGTGGCAAATTACTAATATGCCGAAAGGACAGCCGTGCCGAATTATCCCCAATTCAGAACGATCAAATGCCGAAATGACGAGGTTTTACTCTGCAGTGTGATTTTAAATGGCGTTTTCTCGGGCATGTGTTAGAGAGCAGTTGTGCATGCGGCTTTTCATGCTTTGTTCGGGCTTTGGGAAAGCCATCCCGAGGAGTATTATACTCCCCTCTGATCTTCGCACCTGATTTTGCTCACAAGTGAAGGCATCACATTTACCATCCCTGCTCTATTTGAGGCCGAAACAGGAGGAGGATTTCTCCACAATTCTGGATGATGCTGGTTGCTGTTGTAATTACTGGCGGCGAAACATCACGGCTACTCGAATTGTGAAGGTTGTAGTGGGTTTTACTCTCCAACGCACAACCGGTTAGTGTTGTACTAGTAACAAATTGGCCACGTTTTATTTACGTGACAAATGTCACTAATTGGCTGTGACGGGTGGTGGCGAGTTTAACGACACATTTTTATTTACGCAGTTTAACCCCAAAAAGACCTCTTATGGACAACATGGGATCTGCTCCTAAGCAGCCAAACACAGCATACGATTAATTATAATAATATAAAAACAAGTTGCATTTCGTCCGTACGTCCCAATGCGTCACCGTATATTGAAAGCAGGAAATTAACAGAACCACGGTGGCTATGAGATCTTAACTACTTCGCCTGGTATACAGGAGGTCACGGGTTCGATTCCGATCCCGACGATGCCTGCTTTCTAGTTAGAGTTTGTATCTCCTCTCTCCCCGTGGTCGTGTGGATGTTTCTCTGGTTTTCACACATTTAGAATGAACGTGCGTTCGGAGTATTTGGCTGCTGCTAGACATATCCACGTGGTTAGAAGCCACTTCGTTGAGCTGCCATTTGTGATAGCCAGAGCAACGTAGCTCGGTGGGCTTCACCCGGTAACTTAAAACGTTTAAGTTTGGCTTATCAAAAGGCCAGAACTAGGGGGTGAAGGGCAGTTTTGAAAAAGAGGTGCGTTTTCAAGACAGGACTTAAACGGCTCAAACGACTCTGATTTGTTCTAGATTTGAAGCTTTCGTGACTGCA
This sequence comes from Lampetra planeri, assembly GCF_965212315.1. Lineage (NCBI taxonomy): Eukaryota > Metazoa > Chordata > Hyperoartia > Petromyzontiformes > Petromyzontidae > Lampetra > Lampetra planeri. The sequence goes on from NC_136161.1 coordinate 4,498,935, forward strand.
ACGATTCATACCCTTAGGTTTTTTCGGTAAAGTCACGTAGGTAAAAATAATCAAATAATTTAATAATAAATGGAAATAACTCAATTAAATCGCGACGTTTCGGAGGCAACACAAGTTTCCGTCTTCAGGTGGGACCGTCACAGCTAAAATTTACTGTATCAATTTGATTTGCCTCGTGAGCACAAAGGCAAAGCGTTCTTCCAAAGCTCTGAGAGCTGCGCAGTGCAAGTTCAAGTTCATTTATTAGGTATAGCCCTGTGAGCCATTCGGCTCTTGAATCAGGTGCAACCGCAACAAAAAAAACATGAACAAAAAACATCTTAAAGTGAATATGTGACTAAGTGCAAAATAAAGCCATGAAAGCAATGAAAAAGCAATCATAGGAACTGTGACGGAATTTTCACAATAAATGGCATAAACAACATGTACTACCAAAACCCTGCAGCCATAGCTGGCTGCATGAGCCACTCCACAACAGCAGGAGCATCAATCGGAGTATTATAATTTTTCAATGCAGAGGCAGGAGTTCTTGGAAGAAGGCAACGCGTTGGAGAGTGACTGAGGATCGGTGCCTGTAGGTATTGCGGGGCTGACCCATTGAAGGCCGGTCATCAAACCTCGGGACCACACCTCGCCGAATACGGCTTTCATTCTGTTTAAGACGTGTAGTGGTAGACGGCTTTCGCGACCAATATTATCCGTATTAATAATAGAGGTATCTTTTTTGCGGGGTGTCAGATCGCGTGAATAAAAATGAGTCGTTAAAAACCCGCCGCCACCCCCCGACGGGTTTAACGACGCATTTATATTTACGCGATCTAATCCCAAACCGATTTTATTTTGGAGTTTTTCTTCTACACCCTCCCCCCCCCCCCCTTCTTTCAGAAAGGGGCCGTTGACTTAACCTGTCTCCTATGTTATACTCATACGCAGGGTGCCCAAAAATGAATGTACCAGAAAGAACATTGAATAGGCGCATTGCTTTATTCGAGATACTGACGGAAATGTAATATGGATGCATGCAATAGAACTGATAAGCTTTAGGTTGCTTAACTTTTGTATGCTATTGATTAGACCATTGGTTCTTAACCTGGGGTGCACGCAGCCCTTGGCGGTGCTTGCAAGATGCCCTTTCTGGGGGTGCGAGACATGTCCAGATTATCTTAGAAGGTTAATCATCGAAAACACAAATTAAGCACGGGCACGTAAGTTAAAAAAATACTTAATTTCATCATACTCTATGTGCTTATTAACATTGTACATTTTAATTCAACGATTGAGAACCAAAAAGGATGCAAGGCTGCGGTGTAAAGGTTAAGAACCACTGGACTATATGACCGCCGAAATTCGAACCTCCTGCAGAGGATTCTGAACGCACCGCGCCTCTCCCATCGCCCCCAAAGATGTCTTCTTCTCCGCCCCCCCCCCCCCCCCATGTGTGCAGATACTGCTGGGTTGTACCTCAAAGTTCATTAGATATATTTTGAAGTCACCCTCCATCCATAACCGCAACTATCAAAACTCTAAATGAATGTCTTCTTGGTTCTTTCGGTAAAGTCACGTAGAAGGGAAATAATAAAATAATAAAATTTCAACATAATAAAATACAATTCTCACTTATGTTGTATTTTTTTAATTTTATTATTTCCCTTCTACGTGACTTTACCGAAAGAACCAAGAAGATGAATCCCTGCAGTCACGAAAGCTTTAAATCGAAATCTAAATGAATGCTCAATCAGTGGAAAGTTACGTATTTCTGGATAATGGATGAAACAATCATTTGATTGATCATACTGGTTCGGAAAACTCTCATCATTTGTTTGACGGACAAGTGGACAAATGGATAAACAGATAAACGGACAGATGGAACGCCTGGCTTTTATACGCTGATTGTCGCCCATCATTCGCGATGACCAATCTTAACTCTTGAGAAAACCTACGACGTTCGTAAGTTCTCCAAGGACCCTTGCTTTGCTAGTTGGAGACTTTACTTTCTTTACAATAACAAAAGACAACAAAAACCAGAGATAAAACTAAAATCTAACGGTGTGAAGTCGGTTGAACGGGCGGACTTGTCGTCATATCAGACAGTGGTGGTTTCTCCTGAAGCGTAAAATAAAGTGCCAATCGATATTCACAACAGACCAAAACTTAGAAGTCCAATGCACGTAGTCTCATCACCTTCGTGTCAGTCCCTCGAATAACAATACAACTATTCGACTTTCTTATTGGTATGTACATTTTTGGAGAACCTGTATATCTTTTAAAGGCCCCCACACACGCGGGACACATTGCCGTTGAGTTGCAACGTGGTTTTGAGTTGTTCTGTTCGCATAAACGTCGGGTATGGAAAATAATTGGCGACTAGCCACGCTCGGAAGTTAGCGTGGCTTTGGTTACCCACGCATTAGAAAGGGACGTCTTGTTGATGAATGAAAGATTATATATATAAAAAATTATGCTTCATTACCCCTGTCCGGCAAATAATACGCAGGAGGTGTCGAGATGTTCCAACACCGTTTAGACAACGCCAATCGCATGGTCAAACATGCAAACGAACGCGCTTTGGTGTATAAATGTTCGCATTGCCCTCGGAACTGATTGGGCCGCACCAGAGACGGCCATCCTTCTTTGTCTCGGCTCACCATCGGTGTTAGACAGGAGAACAACGCCAAAAAGATGAACGGTACAAGGGAAATGCAACCGAAACATGCTGTGATAATGATGTACGCATTGTGCTCGGAACTGATTGGTCAGCACCAAAGACGGCCATTCTTCTTGGTCTAGACTCTAGACTGACCACCGGTGTTTGACCGGAGAACAACGGCAAAAGGCGAACGGCACAAAAGGCAATGCACAATATGAAAGCATTAATAGCCCGGGCTGAGCAGTTCTTTCACGTCTGACGTGATCTTTTCTCCTCAGCCGTGTCGCATTCAATTCCGTCTTTTGGGGAAGCAACTTGTGCCGCATCGCATCATCACATCGCTGTGCTCCTTCTGTCGATGCTGATGCTTGCTGCCCTTGCGTTGAGTTGTGAGCAATACGGCGGGCATTGAAAAAAGCGTTTCGAGACACGAGGCGAATACGCATTCGCACATCAATAAACCTCTTCCACTGCTTTCACTGTCATTGTTCCATTATCGTCATCACGAACCCGCGTGTGCGATTGTGTTGCGTGTGGCTAATGTAAGGCTCCCCTCGGGATAGTCATGTTGGGCGAGTTTAATGCCCGTGTGGGTCCAGTTGCAGGCACCTCGGCCGGAATGTTGGAAGGTATGGGCCAGATCGGATCAATAACCGCAGTGACGAGACGCTAACTACCTCGCCTGATTTACAGGAGGTCGTGGGTTCGAGCCCAACTTGCCCGTATAGTTGCAATTTCTATGTTCTCTCTCCCCGTGGTCGTGTGGATTTTTCTCCGGGTCCTCTGGTTTTTCCCTCCACATTTAGAAACGTGCGTTGAGAGTATTTGGCTGCTATAAATTTCCACATGACGATGAGCCACTACACCGGACAGAAAATATGGCTAAATAATATGGGAGCCAGAAGACAATCCCGGTCGCACCCCAAGGTGAACAGGGAATGGCTCCGACTCCCAGCCACGTTTTACCCGGGCCTGCCCACCATCATGAAGGCCCTTAATGATTGTGAGCAGAGGGTCAGGGACTTCAAAAGCGCGAAGAACAACCCAGATCCCAGGCCTACTGGTGGTATCAGAGGCCTTGACCAGATCAATAAAGCAGAGATGTTAGGTCTTCTTCTTGGTTCTTTCGGTAAAGTCACGTAGAATGGAAATAATAAAAAATAAAACATCATAAAATAATTCTCACGACGTTTCGGCCACAACGCAAGAAGCCGTCCTCAGGTGGAGAACAGGTCTGTCGAGAAGACAGTCTTCAGTCTTGTGTGCATGTGGCTTCTCGACAAACCTGTTCTCCACCTGAGGACGGCTGCTTGCGTTGTGGCCGAAACGTCGTGAGAATTATTTTATTGGTTTATTTTTATTATTTTATTATTTCCATTCTACGTGACTTTACCGAAAGAACCAAGAAGATGAATCCCTGCCGTCACGAAAGCTTTAAATCGAAATGTTAGGTCTTGTTGGAATTCCCTCCACCTCTGCTGTATAGCGGACGGGCAGAGAATATGGCACCCGGGCAGGACCGCCTAGGTCTCAAATCCACACTGGGGGCTCCGCAAGCCTCTCCTCAACGTTGCCGCCTTGGCAAGGTGATGTTGAATAACCCTTGACACTGAGAGGAGAGATGGCCCCCTGTAGTTGTTACGCCAAGGGCATCCTTCCAAATCCCGTGGAGCTCCGTCCTGTGGTCCAGACGGTCGTGAAGATGTCATGCAGGGCAGTCTTGCACGTCTCTGCCACACCACTAACAGAGTTTCTAGATTTGAAGCTTTCGTGACTGCAAGGATTCATACTCTTAGTTTATTCGGTAAAGTCACGTAGGTGAAAAATGAAATTAAAATTAATTAAAATAATAAAAATCACGACGTTTCGGAGGCAACACAAGTCTCCGTCATCAGGTGGGACCGTCACAGCCAGATTTGCTGTATCAAGTGTATCAAGTGATACAGCAAATCTGGCTGTGACGGTACCACCTGATGACGGAGACTTGTGTTGCCTCCGAAACGTCGTGATTTTTATTATTTTAATAAATGTTTATTACTTTAATTAATTTTAATTTCATTTTTCGTGATTTATTATTTTTTATTATTTGATTTTTATTAATTTTAATTTCATTTTTTACCTACATGACGACTTTACCGAAAAAACTAAGAGTATGAGTAAGCACCAACAGAGTGTTGGGGCAAGTGCACGAGGGGGGTGGGTGGCCAGCACCACGCCGGGCCGCCTTTGTCTCCCCAGGGACGATATTTACCGCACGCACGGCACCGGGTGCTCATTTGAGGCTGGGTCGACCTAGGGGAGGCCCGGGAGCGGCTCAGATAATCGTCACTGGTAGTGTTGGCCGTGAGCGGGAGTCGAACCCCGGGTTTCTTAGCGTAGCGCTCACCGCTACACCACCGCTCCCTACACTCACACACAACCCCCCCACACACCCCCCCCCCCACACAACCCCCCCACACAATCCCCCCCCCACACACCCCCCCCCCACACACCCCCCCCCACACACACCCCCCCCACACACCCCCCCCCCACACACAACCCACCCCACACACCCCCCCCCACACCCCCCCCCACACACCCCCCCCCACACACACAACCTCCCCTCCACACCCCCCCCCACACACCCCCCCCCCACACACACCCCCCCACCCCCCACACACCCCCCCCCACACACCCCCCCACACACCCCCCCACACACCCCCCCCCACACACACACAACCCCCCCACACACCCCCCCCCACACACCCCCCCCACACACCCCCCCCCACACCCCCCACAACCCCCCTCCACACAACCCCCCCACACCCCCCCCCACACACACAACCCCCCCCACACAATTCCCCCCCCCACACCCCCCCCCACACCCCCCCACACAGCCCCACCCCGCACACCCCCCCCCCCACCACCGCACTAAAAACCTCTCTCTGAACCGCGTCGTCTTGTCCCCCATCTACAACCCAAGCTCCGCCCCCACCCCCCCCCTCCTCCCCGCCGACGTCACCGCTGACGTCATCGGCCACGCCCCCTTTTCTCGCCCGAGTCGCTGCCGTCCCCTCGGGCGCGTCTTGTACCGAACATCGAGTCGCCTCGGCCCCTGAAAGGCGCGCGGCTTCCCACAGGCCTCCATCACCACCTCCTTCTCCACCTCCTTCTCCTCCTCCACCTCCTCTTCCTCTCTCTATACCACCACCACCTCCTCATCCATCGTCTTCCTTTGTGGAAGAAGTCAGCGGCGGCTACGGCGGCTGTGGGCGCGAAGAAACGACTCGGAGAGAGGTTCTTGATTCACGTTATCACTTCACGATTTGCTCCCTTCTCTCTCCCTGTGGTTTACAAACATTCGATGGCTCCCACCGAGCTCGCCGTGGTTTACGAAGAGTCGGATCCGCGTTCGATCGCTCGCACTGTGCTCCGTTTGTGGATACGACGCGTCGGATTCACTCTCACTGTGGTCACAAAGAAGTGAATTTACACTTCCCTCCGCTGTTACAGGAGGTTGGATTCACTCCCCATGTCTCGTTCGTGCTGCATTCACTGTGGTTACAGGAGGTGCCGGCCACCGCAGGCTACACGGGTGACCTTTGTCTTTGTGTGTTCATAGGCACTTGCCCCCTATAGGCTGTTAGATGCTACACGGGGGAGCTTTGTCTTTGTGTGTTCATAGGCACTTGCCCCCTATAGGCTGTTAGATGCTACACGGGTGACCTTTGTCTTTGTGTGTTCATAGGCACTTGCCCCCTATAGGCTGTTAGAGGCTACACGGGGGAGCTTTGTCTTTGTGTGTTCATAGGCAATTGCCCCCTATAGGCTGTTAGATGCTACACGGGGGAGCTTTGTCTTTGTGTGTTCATAGGCACTTGCCCCCTATAGGCTGTTAGAGGCTACACGGGGGAGCTTTGTCTTTGTGTGTTCATAGGCACTTGCCCCTACAGTCTGCTAGAGGCTACACGGGGGAGCTTTGTCTTTGTGTGTTCATAGGCACTTGCCCCTACAGTCTGCTAGAGGCTACACGGGGGACCTTTGTCTTTGTGTGTTCATAGGCACTTGCCCCCAATAGGCTGTTAGAGGCTACACGGGGGACCTTTGTCTTTGTGTGTTCATAGGCACTTGCCCCTACAGGCTGTTAGAGGCTACACGGGGGACCTTTGTCTTTGTTCATAGGCACTTGCCCCTACAGTCTGCTAGAGGCTACACGGGGGACCTTTGTCTTTGTGTGTTCATAGGCTCTTGCCCCCAATAGGCTGTTAGAGGCTACACGGGGGACCTTTGTCTTGGTTCATAGGCACTTGCCCCCTATAGGCTGTTACAGGCTACACGGGGGACCTTTGTCTTTGTGTGTTCATAGGCGCTGCTGCTACTCGCTACTAACAGCACTTGCCCCAGCAGTCTGTTACAGGCTACACGGGGGACCTTTGTCTTTGTGTGTTCATAGGCACTTGCCCCAGCAGTCTGTTACAGGCTACACGGGGGACCTTTGTCTTTGTGTGTTCAGAGGCACTTGCCCCAGCAGTCTGTTAAAGGCTACACAGGGGACCTTTGTCTTTGTGTGTTCATAGGCGCTGCTGCTACTCGCTACTAACAGCACTTGCCCCCAATAGGCTGTTACAGGCTACACGTTGAACCTTTGTCTTTGTTTTATCTGTGGCATTTATACAGGACCAGGAAAGGGCGGTCCTGCACAGATGCCATATTTTCTGTCCGGCGTAGGGAATTCCAACAGGATCTACATCTCTGTTTTGGTGACCTGGTCAAGGCCTCTGATACCATCAGTAGGCCTGGGCTCTGGGTTGTTCTTTGCGCTTTCGGAGTCCCTGACTCTCTGCTCACAATCATCAAGGACCTTCATGATGGTGAGCAGGCCTGGGTAAAACTACGTGGCCGGGAGTCTGAGCCATTCCCTGTTCACCTTGAGGTGCGACAAGGATGTCCTCTGGCTCCCACATTATTTAACATCTATTTTGGCCGCGTAGTTTGAGAAGCTTTGCATGGCTGTACCGGAGGAATTTCCATCTGGTACAGATACAATGGGAGGCTCATCGATGCCCAGGTGCGGTCGAGGGATGGCTCCCTATTTGTCAACCATGTTATGTATGATCATGATCTGGTGATTGATGCTCACTTAGAGGAGGAGTTGGAGGTGCTGCTGCTGAACCTGGAGTGTGCCCCTAAGAGGTGGGGTCTTACCATCAGCTCCACCAAAACGAAGCACCTGCCTGGGTATTTTGTGCCACCAAACACTCCACCCCTTCAGCTCCCCATTGGTGATATAGTAGTTGTGGAGAGAGTGGATAGGTTCCCATACCTGGGCAGTCTGCTTATGACCGGCCCCGGTTTGACAGCAGAGGTCTCGCTCCGAATCACTCAAGCGGCATTATCTTATCGGCTGCGTAATGCTTTGTGGAAGCTACCTGGTCTGTCACTTCACACGAAGCTTCAGGTCTTCTCGGCCATAGTCATGCCCTCCCTTCTCTATGGTTGTGAAACATGGAACCCCCTAATGTAACACCTTCGCCGGTTAGAAACATTTCGACTGGCCTACCTATGATCCATCCTGGGTTTAACCAGGCTGGATTGTGTAAGCTTACAAATCCTTGAAAGATCTGGACAAAGTCCCATCGGTGAACTCCTCCGGCAGGCAAGGCTGCATTGGCTGGGTCGTGTAGCCTGTATGCCCAGCCACCACATGCCTAAACAGCTTTTGTTTAGCCGGATCGAAGAGGCAAAACGGGCACGGCACGGGCTAGTGTAGAGATGGAGTGATGTAGTACAAGAGGATGTAGAGCTCAGTGGGCTTGCCGATGACTGGTACCAGCGGTGTCAAGATCGGCTTCTGTGGAGGAGGCTCGTGAAGGACGCTGCTGGGCAGTTGGAGGCAGTCGCCCTCCAACAACAACTGAGGGCGGAGGAGCGACGCTCAGAACAACAAGCGGAGCGCCGGGTGGCTAAAACAGCAAGTTGGCACAATAGGGGGCACAGGTGGTGCATCGGCCAGTCGTCTCAGTCAATTGACCCATGGCACCGGGGTCTTTCCCGTGATATCCTGCCAGCGGGCGTTCGACACTTCACGTGGCCTTAATGCGCACATAGCCTGGCACAAGCGCCGTGGTGACATCACTGCCAATGGCAGCTGTTGTATATGTATAAAAGCTGCCTGCCGAGTAGTACACAGTACATAGTGTTGTATCTCTGTGGATCTTCATAACTCTGCGTGTATCTCTGTGTATCTCTATATATGTGTGTGTGTATTTATGTATCTCTGTGTGTATGTGTGTGTATGTATCTATAAGGCGGCCTGGCATGGTGCTGGCCACCCACCCCCTCGTAAGCCTTTTCTGCCTTCGTAGGTGCTCACTAACAGCACTTGCCCCTACAGCCTGTTAAGCCTATACAGGGGATCTTTGTATGTATCTGTCTATCTGTGTGTATCTCTGTATGACAGCCACCTGCCGAGTAGTACACACACACGGTGCGCACACAGCCCAAGGTGTTGTAGGTCCCGCACCCGACCGCGTAGCCGCACGCCGCGTGAACTCAAAACCGCACGGCAGCGCAAATTTCGGGGAGAAAGCGGAATTTCGGCCGCACAACACACCGTTCCCGCGTGGAGCGGATAAGACAGCGGGGGGAGAACCCCGAGCGAGCGAGCGAGTGTGTGTGTGTGTGTGTGGAACATCGAATCGGATGTCGAAATTGGTATAATTTTTTTTTCGCTTTTAATTTTTGGCTTGCTCGCTCACCCCCCCCCGCCCCTCCCCGGCCAGATGGCTTCGCACATTCAATTGCCGTTCATCAAACGAGAGAAGGACGAGACCGGTGGCCTCGGGATGTGGCCCAACTCGATGGAGAGGCCGGAAGACGACGACGCTGGTGAGATCGGCGGTGCTGCCCGGTCCTCCCTCTCGTCCCCATCCGTGAAACCTTTCGAGGAGTTGGTGGTGGTGGGGGGGGGAGGAAGGGACACCCGATGGCTAAATAGACAACAACAACAACAACAAAAACTACTACATCAGAGCCCCCTACTCTTAACAACGCTAATTGGTTCCCACGAAACAGGTCGTCGAGCGATTTTGTTCGCACGGCGAGTATATAGGAAATACGGCGGTTAAAGGCTTAATTCGTTCCGATGGCAACGAAAGTTACCCCCTTCTTCACCCAAGGAACGTACTTTCAAATATTTAAACGATGGATATTAATACGTAAACATACTAACATCATAAGCACGTAATGTTTAAAGGAACGTGCTTAATCGATGCATTAATATTTACTCTACCTACAACAGCCCGTCGTTAACAGCGGAATGGTCGTTAAGCGAACACACTGGGCTCTAAGGAGGCACTACACTCCTATACATTACACTACTATACACTACACTATACACTACTATACACTACACTATACACCACTACACATTGGGCTCTATAGAGGCCCATCGTTAAGCGATTAGTCGTTAATGGGTAGTTGTTAAGAGGGGTTCTACTCTACACCACTATACACTACACTACTATACAGGACACTACTATACAGGACACTACTATACACTACACATTGTGCTCTATGGAGGCCCATCGTCAAGCGATTAGTCGTGAACAGTGGTGGTCGTTAAGAGGGGATTCTACTGTAACAAAGTAGTGACTCTGCGTCGTGCTCTGAAGGGAGGGGGGAGGGGTAGCCTCCCACAACAGCTGAGCACTAGGATGGCGTGGAGAGGTGGTGGGGATTGTGAAACGGGCAAAAACTTTCATTCAAAAGTCCGCAGACACAAAGATCCCCCGATATAGCCTTACCAGACTTGGAGCAAGTGCTGTTCGCGAACACCTATCAAGGCGGACGCGGCACGCGGGGGGGGGCTGGGTGGCCAGCACCACGCCCGACCGCCTTTGTCTCCCCAGTGGCGATGTTTACTACACACTGTACCGGGTACTCATTTGAGGCTGAGTCGACCTAGGGGAGGCCCGGGACCAGGTTCAGATAATCGTCACTGGGGGTGTTGGCCGTCAGTGGGAATCGAACTCGGGTCGCCGGGTTCGTGGGGCCTCAGGGTCCAATCCCTGGTCACCATTGCATTCACTTGAATCGTAATAATAATTTTAAAAACACGCACCTGGCTTACACGTAGCAACCAGTTCATCACAGTTGAGCTAACACACCGGCTACATCTTTACCACTTGAACCTCGTGATTTGTCTCAAGTGAGGCTTGCCCGTCTCATCGGTGTCCTCCTTTTATGTATGTGTTCATTTATTTGTAATGTCAACGATAACAAATGCAGGAAAGCACAGCCGCAAACTTACAGAACATCTTAACGACCAGTTAACATTAATGTTAACTTCCTCGCCTGGAACACCGGAGGTCGTGGGTTCCATCCCGACCCTGACACTGTCTGCTGTATATTTGGAGTTTGCGTCTCTCTCTCTCCCTTCCCGTGGAGATGTTAACGACCTCGCAGGAGGTTGTGGTTTCAATCCCGACCCTGATGCCTGTTGTATATTTGGAGTTTGCATGTTTCTCTCTCTCCATAGTCGTGTGGATTTTTCTCCGGGTCCTCCGTTTTTTTTCTTTCTTTCTCCGCACGTATAAAAATGCGTTTAGAGTATTTGGCTCTTGCTATACATTTCCACACGATGATGATGATGAAAAGCCACTTAATTGAGCTATAATTGTTATTGGCCAGGGTCGTTTCTGAAAAAAGAGATACTAAACAGCAGCTCAGTGTGGGGCCTTACCTGATAAAATAAAAAATAAAATTGTTTTCTTCTTGTCGTATGGCTGATGCAGATGCAGAGCAACAACTATCATTTCACATTCAGATGTTCAAGCCAGGAGCAGCGGAGTGTATCGCTGCGATGTCTATTTCGTATTTTAATGATTAGTTAAATAGTTAGCCTAGGAACAGCTCACTTCGGGCCTAGATCTAGGTTTGGCCAGAACAAGGGCTCTGCTTTGTTTTTTTTGTTTTTAGAGCAGAGCCCAGGTACAGGGAATCCTCATTCGACGCGATCGCAGGAGTGTTTTCTCAGGACCGTTATTCACATTGCATTGCAGTTCTTGAAATACAGTTGACCATCGATTATCCGGCTTCTAACATTATACGGCTGCGGTCCCGGTACGATCCGGCAAATCCGCTCCAAAAGCTGTAACCAGTCCAGCGATCGGCACCGTGTAGCATCACAAAACAAGTAGCTACGCTTGATTTCAGTGTTACATTAAACACGACGTACAACAACTTAGACAATGAAAATGCCGCACGTATATATACATCACCCCGTGATATGCAGAGTCTTCGAGATTGGAGTGGTAAGTACGGTACAGTAAATAGTCACTTTTTAAAGTAGGATCTTTATTATTTGTCTATTTGTATGTTTATGCGAATTTCACACGGTCTACAAATTGAAAACATTCAAAACAACCACATATACACACACACACCTTCAACAATGTCATGCAAGAATGTGCAGCAATTTTAAATCGTGACGATTTAGCGATTATCGGGCGTTTTTGAAAATCCGGTGCCCCCACCCCTGCTTGGATAATTGACGATCTGTCCATAAACAAACGTAAAAAAAAATTAACCCATAAAAACAAAGTTTTTCACAAAAAATCCTTTATATGCGTGGCGGCTAGAGTCCTCTCGTCCTCTGGCTTGAGATGGCTGCCACCTATGGGTCAGATGATTGCCTGCCACCATTAAGCAATTGGTAATTAAATATAATTTATTTTTTCCTAAAAAGTGTAACATTTTGGAGAAAAAAAATTCACGAAAATAAATTGTCACACACAACGAGTCTGTGTGCAAAATGTCAGCTCGATTGGATCAGGGGAAGTGGGTTAAAAAACGACCGAAAGATTTGCACGGTCGTAAGCGCGCAAGCAAGCAAGCGAACTTAATATAAAGGATTTAAAAATACGGGGCTGGTCGTGGTTTACGCGTTTTAACCGCCGTGTCGATTCGTCGCCAATCGATCCGTGGATCAAAGTAACGATCTTACACGCCCCCCCCCCACCCCGCCACCCCCACCTTTCAGCTGATTCTTTAGTATCGGTAAAAATCGTTGATTCCGTCGCGGTCCACCCTTTTTATCGTACCGAATGACGGAAAAAAATGGCTCTTCTTCTTGCTGGTTGGATTGCCGATCCCCTGACCCCCCCCGTATTAGACCTCCCATTTATCGTATAACGATTGTGCTTAAATGTTTTTTGTTTTTACTTTACACACACACGCACACAAATTACAGCGCAGGATTTGACGATGATTAAAGCCGAGGGAGCCAGGGTGAGGCCGGAGGCGGCGGGAAGTTCTCACGGATTCCTCGCCGCCAGGGATCGCAGCTTCATCGACGCGGAGTTGTCGCCGAGGATCGTCGGACAAGGTGAGTCCGCCCCCGTCGTGCCGCGGAGAATACGCGGCGAGGCGTTCGCTCCGTCCCTCGCCCTGGTACGCAGGATGTCGTGGGCTCGATACCGACCCTGGCAGATGCATCGTTTTGTAATATGCCGCCCAGGTTGCGTTTCTCTCCGGGTTTTTTTTCACCCCCCCCCCCCCTCCACGTTTAGAATCGATGTCACGCGTTTTAAGAGGTGTTTGGCTTCCGCTATGAATTTCCAAGTGGTGATGATGATAAGCCGCTTTGTTGAGCTTGTCATCTGTGATGGCCAGGGTCACCATCACAGATGACAGTAGCTCAGCAGGTCTTATCTGGTAAAAAGAAAAAGTTATATTTGTATGTATTTTTTTTATTATTAGCTTACCTTTCCTATACTTTGGGTCTTACCTGGTAAAAATATGGATAGTTGAGTTTTATTCATATATATTTTTTCGTGATTCGCTTACCTTTAATATACTTTGCACTGCGTAGCCGGATGTAGACTTACCTGTGATTATAATTGTGCACTCTGCAGCTATAAATTCGCACGATGATGATGACGATAAGCCGCTTTGTTGAGCTATAACTTTTTGAAGGCCAGGTCGCTTCTGAGAAAAGAGTTGAACAAAATGAGAGAGCAGTAGACAAAACGCTAAAATGGTTTAAAAGATGAAAAGTGCACTTTTGTAATTACATGAAACAGAGGGTAGATTTCACGTTGTGAATTGTAATTTTGGGTTTGGTCGTGTTGTGTCAAAAAAATAAGTGTCTAAAACCCTCCTCCGCCCGACTCAGCCACCACCTCCGGTGAAATCAATCGTGCAAAATATTGACACGGGGATTGAACCTCGCTCCGCGCACGTGCGCGTCAGGCCACGTCCAAGACAGGCGAGGCTTTCATCCAGCAGCGGATAGACCACGGCCAGCGACGAGCATGTGCGGGACTAGGCCACATGACGTCCGGACGCTGTGTCGTGCAGGCGCTCGTGAAAGGGGTGGGGGAAACCGACGGCTTGGGGGGTGTTTAAAAACCCCTTGCATCTTAAAACGTGATGTGGCAGGTTGAATTATGGGGGTCACTGGGGAATGTCTTTGTTGACGACAACGTAACGGTCACAGCCCCCGTGTTGTTAAAGAATAATGAAGGCGGGCGGGGGTCAGAAAACTACTGAAAATAGACGCAAGTTTATTCCTATTCATATTCTTAGGTTTTTTCGGTAAAGTCACGTAGGTAAAAAATTAAAATTAATAAAATAAAAATAAAAATCGCGAAATTCCACCTATTTGTTAGAGTTTTTAACAGACAACGAGACAAGAAGTCACAGCTTCTCGAGACGCTGGCCTTCCTAAAGAGATGCCGCACTTGATACAGCAATCGTGCTGTGACGGTTCCACCTGAAGACGGAAGCTTGTGTTGCCTCCGAAACGTCGGGATTTTTATTTTATTTTGATTTTACTTTTATTAAGTTTATTCCATCGCCTATTGTCGATTATGATTTTTTTAATCCGAATGTTGTTACAAAAAAAAAATGCAAAGCATCTACGATGTTAAAATCAAGGAAGGGTGAATAATAGGCCTTCTAATAAATATAAAATAGCCTTTAAGAGTCTTCTTGGTTCTTTCGGTAAAGTCACGTAGAAGGGAAATAATGAAATAATAAAAATAAAACATCATTAAATAATTCTCACGACGTTTCGGCCACAACGCAAGCAGCCGTCCTCAGGTGAAGAACAGGTCTGTCTTTCCGACAGACCTGTTTATTTTTATTATTTCCCTTCTACGTGACTTTACCGAAAGAACCAAGAAGATGAATCCCTGCAGTCACGAAAGCTTTAAATCGAAATTTAGCCTTTAAGAGCTTGTGCAGGTGCCGTGGTGACGCAGTAATGAGACTGGCCACTCAGAGAATGGAGTGTTGTTGTTGTCGTCTGCTGTATACCCGCCGCTGTGTCTGTGTAGGTATACAAAGTTGCTCCTCAGCTTGTGTGTGTTATGCGGCTCTCTCTCCAAACAATGTTTTGGTCATAGACAAAAACAGCATTTGGCGTCCTCTGGTCTAACACCGTTTTGAGACTAGGCTCAAAAGAAAGCTGTCTCTGGTGTGGACCAATCCGTTTCAAAGACGATGCATCATATTACCAGTTACGTTTTTTGTTTGCATTCTGACCACAAGTATTGTGGTTAATGCAAGACATGATTCCTTGTAAAAGGTTTCAGTTTGGTGTTTTGTTTCCAGGAAAAAGGGGAAAACCTATTTTCAAAAACAAATAGGGCAACAACAACAAATGGCCCTTCTTTGTCTTCGAAAGGTTGGCCGATCCCTGCGCTAGGTAGTGGGCGGTGTTGATTATAAGAGAAAATACCGGAGTGAAGTCACAAACCCGGGGATAATTGTTGCCAAATGGTAATTGTTTAATAACAATGACTACAATAAATAATACATTGTAAAGGCGATGATGATGATGATGATTTGACGACGACACCGTGCAGTTCGTTATCACCTTAGCACTGGGGGTGGGGTATAGCGCTAGCCCCAAACGCTTTCCCCAATTTGCATTCGCGTTCTTTTTAAATAATGGAAATCACCGTCGACTCGTTTATACCAACACGACTGTGAGTACGCACGGTATGGAGTAAAAAATTAACCCGTAAAAACAAAGTTTTTCACTATAAATCCTTTATATGCGTGCCAGCCCACATTGGTCTTTGAAACGGGCGGCTAGAGTCCTCTCGTCCTCTGGCTTGAGATGGCTGCCACCTATGGGTCAGATGATTGCCTGCCACCATTAAGCAATTGGTAATTAAATATAAAAAAAATTTCCTAAAATGTTGAAAATTTTGGAAAATAAATTTCACGAAAATGCATTGTCACGCACAACGAGTCTGTGTGCAAAATGTCAGCTCGATTGGATCACGAGAAGTGGGTTAAAAAACGACCGAAAGATTTGCACGGTCGTAAGCACGCAAGCAAGCAAGCAAGTGAACTTAATATAAAGGATTTAATAAAAATGCACAGGTAGCGAGTTCAGAGCGGGGGTTCACTGCGAGACTGAGGACACAGCGGGCAGCCTAGAGGAATGTGTGCCTCATCTTGGCAGACGGTTTCAAATGTAGTAGCAACATTCTGTGCACGCACCTCCCCCGGTATCGGTGGTCACGGCACTACGTACTACAACTCGCGATTACCGGAAACCGGCGGGTCGCAAATTGTGAATTGGAACGCCGCGGTGGCTGGGAGATGTTACCTTTCTGGATTTGAAGCTTTCGTGACTGCAGGAATCCATACTCTTTGGTTCTTACGGTAAAGTCATGTAGTTAGAAAAAATAATAGATCACGACATTTCGAGCTCTCTCCCACCTGAAGACGATTGCTTGTGTGGCGATCGAAACGTCGTGAACTATTATTTTTTTCTACCTACGTGGCTTGACCGAATAAATCAAAGAAGATGTTATCTTTCTCACCTGGTATGTAGGAGAGGTTGTGGGTTCGATCCCGACTCTCTTTGACGCCTGCTGTATATTTTTGAGTTCGCGGGTCTCTCTCTCTCGCCCCTTGGCCTCGTGGATTTTCCCCTCCATATTTAGAATCAACGTCACGCATTGAGTGTGTCTGTCCGCTGCTATACATTGCCACGTGTTGATGATAAGCCACTTGGTTGAGTTGTTGTCATTTCGATTTAAAGCTTTCGTGACTGCAGGGATTCATCTTCTTGGTTCTTTCGGTAAAGTCACGTAGAAGGGAAATAATAAAATAATAAAAACAAAACATTATAAAATAATTCTCACGACGTTTCGCCTACAACGCAAGCAGCCGTCCTCATTCTTCACCTGAGGATGGCTGCTTGCGTTGTAGCCGAAACGTCGTGAGAATTATTTTATTATATTTTATTTTTATTATTTCCCTTCTACGTGACTTTACTGTTGTCATTTGTAATAGCCAGGCCTGAAATGGAGCTACATAGCTCAGTGGGCCTTACCAGGTAAAATAAAAATATCTAGTTAAGTAGTAACTCAGAAATATGCGAAACTCCCAAATCCTGAAATCTTACGTGGCTAGGGTTTCCCATAATTGAACCTTGAGCCCGACGCTCTTCCGTCTCGTTTTCTAATTTGCTACGTTGTGCGCGGCAGGTGAAGGCGGCTCGATGGGGCCGCTTTGCGTGGAGTGCCGCAAGGACTTTGGCGGGCGAATGCGAACGAAGGCGGACGGGCCGAAAAGACCAGGCCAGTCGCCGCGCGGCTGCGCCCAGTGCGGCAAGAAACTCGGCGCCGTGTCGTCGTACGCCGGCCGCAAGAGACGAGCCGACGAGAGGCCGCGGCCGGGCGCGACCCGCGCGGACACGGGGCCCCCGCCGCCCCTACCGCCCCTGCCGTCCCTGCCGCTCCCGCCGCTCCTGCCGCCCCTGCCGCCCGTCGGCACGTCGGCGGGCGACGAAGAGACGGCGAGCGCCCCCGGCGAGAAGCGTCACGGGTGCGGGGTCTGCGGCAAGCGCTTCGCGCAGCTCTTCCACCTGAAGAGGCACTCTCGCACGCACACGGGCGAGAAGCCGTTCGTGTGCGAGGAGTGCGGCAAGGGCTTCGCGCAGCGCTCCAACCTGGAGGCGCACGCGCGCACGCACACGGGCGAGAAGCCGTACGTGTGCCAGGAGTGCGGCCGGAAATTCTCGAAGCGCTCCACCCTGGAGAAGCACGCGGGCAAGCACCTGGACGATGAGAGCCCGCACGTGTGCGGGGAGTGCGGCAAAGCGTTCGCCCACCACTTCCACCTGGAGAAGCACTCGAGGAAGCACGCGGTCGAGAAGCCGCACACGTGCGCCGAGTGCGGGAAGGCGTTCGCGCAGCGCTCCAGCCTGGAGATGCACGCGCGCACCCACACGGGAGAGAGGCCGTACGTGTGCCAGGAGTGCGGCCGGGGTTTTTCCCACTGCTCCACGCTCAAGAAGCACTCGAGGACGCACACGGGCGAGAAGCCGCACGTGTGCAAGGAGTGCGGCAAGGCGTTCATACAGCGCTGCGCCCTGAACATGCACGCGCGCACGCACACGGGCGAGAAGCCGTACATGTGCGTCGAGTGCGGCAAGAGGTTCACCAAGCGCTTCAACCTGGAGATGCACTGCCGCACGCACACGGGCGAGAAGCCGCACATGTGCACCGAGTGCGGCAAGGGCTTCACGGCGAGCACCGACTTGAACAAGCACTCGAAGACGCACACCGGCGAGAAGACGCACATCTGCAAGGAGTGCGGCAAGATGTTCTCGAAGCGCTCCACGCTGGAGACGCACTCCCGCACGCACACGGGCGAGCGTCCGTACATGTGCGAGGAGTGCGGCAAGCGCTTCACGCAGCGCTACAACCTGAAGATGCACTCCCGCACGCACACGGGCGAGCGTCCGTACATGTGCGTGGAGTGCGGCAAGGGCTTCTCCCAGCGCTCCACCCTGGACACGCACTCGCGGACGCACACGGGCGAGAAGCCGTACATGTGCGTGGAGTGCGGCAAACGCTTCGCGCAGCGCTACAACCTGGAGATGCACTCCAGAACGCACACTGGCGAGAAGCCGCACGTGTGCAAGGAGTGCGGCAAGGGCTTCTCCCAGCGCTCCACCCTGGACACGCACGCGCGCACGCACACGGGCGAGAAGCCGTACATGTGCGTCGACTGCGGTAAGAAGTTCACGCAGCGCTACAACCTGGAGATGCACTCGAGGACGCACACGGGTGAGAAGCCGCACCAGTGCAGGGAGTGCGGCAAGGGCTTCTCCCAGCGCTCCACCCTGGAGACCCACGCCAGAACGCACACGATCGAGCGGCCGTACATGTGCGTTGAGTGCGGGAAGAGGTTCACGCAAGGCTACGACTTGGAGATGCATTACAGAACGCACATCGGAGAGAAGCCGCACATGCCCCAAGATTGCGGGAAGGGCTTCATGTGAAATTGTCATCGGCAGGTGCGGGATTTATGACCGCCGTGCTCCGGTGGGGAAAACCGTTGATCCGCAACGGGTTTTCCCCCTTCGGGATTCGAAGCGAGGATTCGATGCAGGTGTCCGACGAGTTAAAATTGATTTAATATCCTGAATTGTTACATCCCCGATTGTATATAGTCGTTAATCTTCTTATTTGTATAACCGATGTTGTTGTTCTGGAGTGGCGTTTCTCAAAATAACTTTTGTTTGGCCCGCGAAACCGCTCGGCCGATGCAAACATTTCTGCGGAACGCCCAGACCAACCCCCCCCTCCATTATCCATCCCTGCCGACGAAACGCATTCACTTATCTCTCTCTAAATACAGGGACTCCTCCACTTACGAACGAGTTAGGTTCCAGAGGTACTGTTCGTAAGTCGATTTGTTCGTAAGTCCAACTTTACGCCCTGCCGATTACAACCGTGTTGTACGGCACGGACACTAAACACGGGGAATGGCTTTAAAAGTTGTATAATCTCCTGTAGATGTAGATGCCACCGGCTTTTCTTACGACCACCCTCAACACTTTCACCTTTGCTCCTGCGACGCGATGGTGGGTCAATGATGTTCGTGAAAGAGCAGAGAGAACGTCGGAGTGAAGCGCACAGCGACAACGCAACAGCAACAGACGATGGCGGCGTCCCAGGCAGAAATGCTGGGTAATGAATGGGAATGCTGGGTAATGAATGGGAATGCTGGGTAATGACACCGAACAACCACCGCCATCCGAACAGGCAACTAGTCGTACAGACCGGATTTGTTCGTGTCTCTGAAAGTTCGTCGAATGTACGTAAGTAGAAGAGTCCCTGTACCGGTCATACAAAATGATTCATATTAGCGGAACTTAAAAAGAAACAACTTGAATGCAGCAATTTGGGGAGGGGGGGGGGAGGAGCATTTAGATCTTAGGGGTAGGGTAGTTTGATCAGGGGTAGTTTGCCGAACTTAATACTTTTTTGTTATTAAATATCACGAGCTAAGATGTTCATTAACGTCCATGACAAAAGGTGTTTATTTGCGGAGCAACCTGCGTTTGCATCGCAACCACCGCGGGGTCCAGCCGGAGGACTGTCGGGGTACCTCTGGTGGTACCGGGGGTACCTCTGGTGGTACCGGAGGGGAACCACACTTTAACCACACCACTCTTGTGTCGAGCGGCGACAACGATAATTTCACATCGAGGTGGTCAATGAAACCGGACGGTTGCGTCTGGAGCAATCAATCATCGCCGTTGCGATGATGACACCTCCTCCTCCGTGTTTGTGAATCGGGCATCGAGGTGCTCTGCTCTGGGTGACGATAGTCGCACGCCAGAGATGTATATCTTTTATTCGTTTGCGCATCATCTTCAAGTTGTTCGGTTTGCGCGGTTTTTTTTGTTATTGCCGTTTATAGAGTCGTGCCCGTCGGAGGTGGTCAGGGTGGTCTCGTCGCTGCGTTTTGTCGTTCTTAACGGCCGTTTGTTGCTTAAGTCGCGTTTGCGCCAGCCGAATCCGAGCGGGGGTGTTGTGTTTCTTTATTTATTCGACCCCTGTCGTAAGTGCTTGACATGGGGCGGCCACCCTCGACTCTTCAAATCGTTTTTGTTGTTGTTATCTACGGCCTCAGCTGCGTGTGGCCGTCCGGTGCTTGGCCAGCAGGGGGCAGTGGAGTCCACATCACCGACGGCGCACTGACGGGGGTGGAGGGCTTTCTGTTGTGTGTGCGGGTTGACCAAGTTGGCACAGTCGGGGGGCACAGGTGGTGCATCAGCCAGTCGTCAGTCAGTCGACCCATGGCACCTGCTTGGTCTGCCCCGTGACCTCCTGCCGGCGGGGCATCCCGACACTTCACGTGGCCGTGGCGTGCACCTAGCCTGGCGCAAGCGCCGTGGTGACGGCACCGCCACTTAGGGGAGAATGGCGGTTGTTGTTGACAACGTCCGGTGACTGGACGATGTTTGTTTGAATGATCGTTTGGCTTTACCTCCGTCAAGGCGGAGTGTCTTGCTCTTGATTGTGAAAGAGACGCGCACACACACACGCAAGGCTTTGTTTGACTAATGCTGTAGGCCCTCGTTTAGCGCGCTAGCTAGCTAGCAGCGGCAGCAGTTGTAGACGCGTCGCTGAAAAGTGCCGCGCGAAGTGATGAAACGCATTTGGGCGAAAACGAATGTCCCCGTCGTAAATAGCGTACCGACGTTTGGCGAGATGCGACGTCACTACCACACACGCCACGCCACCCGATGGCGAAAGGGGCAAATTAACCGAGGGATGCGCCGCCACCCGCGCGCCGCTGTATCCTTCCGCGTGACCATATCGCACCGCTCAAGAAAGTAGTTCGTCGTCGTCGACCGCTCAGAAACCGCCGCTTATAACAACGGGTGCGAGCCGTTCCGCGTCGTAACGGTACGCGTCACAACGGGCATGTCCCACGTCACAACGGAGCGCGTGCGCCCTGCGGTATGACGGCGTGTCACTGCGTCGTTCGAAGAGTGCTCCTCCAGTGGAAGAAGAACGCCGCCGTAGCGAAAACGCGTGGCACAGCGGAGTTTGCGCCGCCGCACTCCGCCACGCTGGACCGGCGTGGGCTGGTTACGGGGGGGGGGGGGGGGGCGATGTTCGCCGCTGATGTTCGCTGTGGCCGAGCGTTGAGCCTCGGGTGCCCAGGTTCAATGTCCGGCTGCCGGAATACCCAGAGAAAAATCACGCACAACAGGGGAGTTTGTACGTACGTTATGTATGTTGAACTTCTCTGGGGGGGGGGTGGGGGACGACAAGCTAAACGCAACAACAAGTGGAGTTTTGACTTAAAACTTTCGTGACTGCAGGAATTCATATTCTTGGTTCGTTCGGTAAAAGTCGCGTAGATCAGCATCTACGCGACTTTACCGAAAGAACCAAGAATAACAAGTGTAGTAGTTATTAAGAAATAAGAAGTTTTGCTAATTCAAATTATTTAAAATTGCACAGCTCCCAGTGGCTCTCTCTTGTCGGAATGAAGAGCGTTCCAGACGGCCGCCGAAGCGTGTCTGATGGGGTGAATGTGGCGAAGTTCCTTTATTCGCGGAGTTTCTTCATTCGCGGAGTTTCTCGAGGGGAGAGGGGTGGGGGGTCACGTCCTGAGCCCCCCCCCCTCCACGCCACCATCCCCCTGATTTTCGGCCGTCTACGCATTTCCCCTTATTCGTCACCTGGTGCCAAACGCCATCTCCACTCTCATCGTATCTACACGTGTATATATGGCGCCTTTGCTTTATGAGCAATCGTTTAAACAAAACAAATGGTACGTCGCGCGATCGTCGTTGAGATAAAGAGTGTGGTTATTTTAAAAGGCGCTGGCGGCGGAGGGAATGGTGACCCTTTGGAGAGATGGAGTGGTTGGGGGTAGTGATTAGGGGTAGTATTTGTGAACTTCTTTCGCACAGTACGTAGGCAACCGCGCTAATCGGAGGTGTGCGGCGGTAAGGACGGCAAACTAAACGCAACGACGAGAAGCCGTTCTAAAGAATTGAGTTGATGGTGATGACGATGCTTTAAAAGCGCAGCATTATTCCAGTGGCTTCCTTTTATCGGAAGGAAGAGCGGCGTTTCAGACGGCCAGCCGAAAGCCGTCGCCGCCGGTAGCGAGGATGACGACCGGGGAGTTGGCGTCACGACACACAGAAAAACCACCTTGTCGCAACCGACTGCCCTAAGGGGGGGTTGCCCGGGACCCCCCCCCCCCCCCCCCCCCCGTCGTTTGCGTCCACTCCAAAATCTCCCCCGTGGTGTCCCCCTCGACACTCGTTGACTCCGTCCTTGTCCCATCTCCATCGAGCAACCCGCTACACACACCCCCCCCCCCTCTTCGCAACATCCACGAAAATCACCTCGCTCAGTCGCGTTAACCCCTTAGACGCCCTTCGTCCTCGGCTCGGTTCCTTCGCCTCCCTTGCCACTTGCAGTCCCTTGCGCTGGATCCTCTGCCATCGCCACCACGGTGGTGGTGGGTGGGGTGTGTGGGCCTCCAAAGATCGCCTGGCTGGCCTGTGCCCACCGTCTCCTTGTTCTCGGTCGTCTGCCGAGTTAGTTGTCTAACTCAGCGGTCCCCAACCTTTTTGGCACCAGGGACCGGTTTCGTGGAAGGCAATCTTTTTTCACGGACCGGGGGGGGGGGATGGGTTAATCATTGGGTCTTTCCCTCTTTTCAAAGAAGCTCTCCAGCGACGTTTGTTTTTTGTACTCATTTTGGCTAAGGGTTAGAGCTTGTGGGCTTACCAAAACCACGACTGAGACGAGTGCGCAGTGCGGGAAAGAGGCGCGGATGGAAGTTGTCAATAAAATAATGGGGGCGGGCCACGCGCGGACTCAACGCTCTCACCTCCTGTTGTGCGGCCCGGTTCCTGACAGGCCACGGACCGGTACGGGTCTGCGGCCCGGGGATTGGAGACCCCCCCCCTCCTTTGCATAATGACTCATGGTTAGAACTCTCGGCACGAGCAGCATCGGCATCACCGCGACGCGCAACCTCCTCTCGTACACCCAGGAGCCAGGCATGTGGTCGCTGCTTAGGCATTGTAAACTAAAAAACTCAACCGTTTAAAAAAGAAAATTCCAGGTTAAGGCCCCAACTGAGCTGCTGTATAGCTATTTTTTTTCTTCAGAAGCTACCTGGACACAAATGGTGTCTCAGCGAAGTGGCTCATCCGGCATCACTTGGACATTTGTCGCAGCAGCCAAATACTCCAAAGCGCGCGGTGATGTTGATTATAAACGTGGAGGGAGGAAAAAAAACCGGAGGACCCGGAAAAAAATCCACGCGACCACAACGGGTAGAGAGAGAGAGAGACAGACTCCAAATATACAGCGAACCCATGAACTCCTGTATACCAGGCGAGGCAGTTAACATCTCCTAGCCACCGTAGCCCTCTCAGCCGTCTGGAACGCCCTCGTCATCCCGCCGCCACGTTCAATGGACGTCGGCTTTCAAGAGGCGCTCCGTTCACCTGGCGTGCGAGTGACGCTGCGCATTTGACTCTGCGCATCGGGGCGACATTCGCTCATTCTTGATTTGAAGCTTTCGTGACTGCAGGAATCCATACTCTTTGTTTATTTCGGTAAAGGCACGTAGGTATAAAATAAAATAAATCGCGACGTTTCGGGCACAGCACAAGCGTCCGTCATCAGGTGGGAAAGCATGATCTGCTGCTGAGGCCGACTGCTTTCCCTCCTGATGACGGACGCTTGTGTTATTTTATACCTATGTGACTTTACCGAAAGAACCAAAGGGAGGATACATTCGCTCATATCTGTGACACGTATCAAATTGCGCGTTTTCGCTGCGGCAACAATAGCGGTCTGCATTATATGATTAGGATACACCTAAACCTGATGTTCCGTCGTCACCTCGCGAGTTTCACAAATCTGTGCTCTGTGTGTGATCAAACCAACCCTTGTTTCTAGCGTGTGATGTCTTACACAAGGAGCGCGACACTACATTTGACTCCGCGACACTAAGAAGACGAAACTACATGCACGCACACGAATTCAAGCGAACACGACAGCCGTCATCCAATTCAAACGCTCTGCCATTGTAAAAAATATATATATATAAAATGCACGATTCGAATCGCAACCCTTGCAGCCACTAATATATAGTCAACACAATTTGATTAATTAGTTTCTTTTTATTCTAGATATGCCAATTAGGACTGTCTAATATGATGTCCGAGTCTCATTGTGTGATGTACGCTTGTCATTGTGAGTGGTCTTGCTTTTATCTTCCAGGATAAAAAAAAAAGAGAGCCACTTTTATCCGATTCCAAACCGAACCGATATGTACACGGCGAGTGATTGTTTTGTGTGTGTTTAGTTAAATTAACAAAACATCCTCCATTCGTGGGGCCCTCGGTCTCAAACCCACGGCACCGTGCCGAAAATCGACTTTCGTGCGCTCCCGTTTTTTTAAGACCGGCGGCCTGAGAGGCTGGTCGCGAACCGCCCCGAACGACGCGTTTGACGACGTGGGGCATCGTTCCCACTCTTGAACATCCCAAGGGCTCTTGTCATGGGGAGGGAGGACGGTGGTGGGTGGGGAGGGGGGCCTTGTTCATTAGTTAATTGGACGAAACGACGCGCTGTTACTGCCTTGACCCTTTCACCCCATCGTGTACATACATCCGCGATCACACACTCATCCCACACGCCTAGCCCCGGTTAAAATGTTTCCATTGTGTGTGTATATCTCTTCCTATAAATTGCTTTTTCTCTCTCTTTCTCCCCCCCCCCCTTCCAAATTCCTAGATCGCAGCTCGGGACACGCGTTGTTATATTGACCTGTTTACTCTGGTTGTTTAGATGTTGCATAGGTTAGCGGCCGTGCTTTCCTGTATTTGTTGTCGTTACAAAATAAACGCATATGCATACAAAATGATGGAGGAGTTGGGGTGGGGGGTGCACCGGTGAGTACTCTCGAGCCAAATAAAGACAGCCGAGACGTTTCAGACCAATCGTGAGAATAAAAGTGGCAGGACCGAATTTTAAGCACCGAGTTGCTGGCGGGAGCTGGGATTCCCAGTGGAGAGGCATTCGTTAGCTCTCAGTTGAGATGGGTCCGGGCAACGTAGCTCGAATTGCCAGAACATCGCCTTCCTAAAATCCTTGTCCACGGTGAACTCAAAGAGGACTGAGCGTGTTCCCTGTGGCCAAAAACTTGCGCTACAACAACAAAAAACTCCTTAAAAGACACCCCCCAAGACTGCCGGTATCATTACTGTGTGTGGGTCCCATCGTGGCGAAGAAATGTCAGAGCCAAAGCCGCAAGCAGTGGAGAGAAAGCGGCTGCTGTAGCGGACTCTGGTCAAGAGGATTGAAGAGAAACACATTCCTGCGGAGGGAGCTGGTAGGAACGTTGGGTTGCTCGGTCAATGGCCAGGGTCAATGGCGGCGTGGTGTATTCCGCAAATATGGCCGACTGGGAGGGCGGGCACAAGCCGGCGTGAGTAGGTTAAACGTTGAGTTTTATAAGGACACCACGGGGTGACCAGCCCCTCCCCACCCAGCCCCACCCCTAACACCCCCCCACCCAGCACCACCCTCCCCACCCAGCCCTCCCTGCACGACGGACGGACGGACACAATAATCCTCTGTGGGCTGGTGTAACCAGGAGGTTCCTACCAGTATAAGGGATCTACATCATGGGACCTCCTTTGCCAGTACCAAAATATGAAAATAGGTTTTTCCCCTTTTATCTGGCAACAAAACAGGTGTGTTAAGTTGTTAAAACACCAAACTGAAACCTTTTACAAGGAATCATGTCTGCATTAACCACAATACTTGTGGTGAAAATGCAAAAAAAAACATACTCTGATAACATGCATTGTCGAGATTTGAAGCTTTCGTGACTGCAGGAATCCATACTCTTTGTTTTTTTCGGTAAAGTCACGTAGGTATAAAATGAAATAAATCACGACGTTTCGTATTCTTAGGTTTTTTCGGTAAAGTCACGTAGGTAAAACATCAAAATTAATATAAAATAAAATAAAAATCACGACGTTTCGATTGCAACACAAGCAATCCTCATCTCGAAGCTGCTGCAAAACCAAAAAAGACTGTGGAAAGGCTTTTGGTTGATGGCAGATTCACGCGACGTGATTATTCCCCAATGATATAATGTTCACACGTTTAGAAATCACATCACGTTACCTCCCCTGGGACATTGCCACGTACCCCCCAGGGGTTCCGCGTACCACCCCCCGGTTGAGAACCGCTGGTGTAAAATAATAAATGATGGGACGAGGCAAGAGGAGGCCGCGGTATATGCAGGGTGCTCCAAATTTTGATTTTCAACACTTCTGAGAATTGGCAACAATACCACAAGAAATCTGCTGCCTCTGGGCTCTGGAGAACACCTGGCGAAGATTCCAAGCAATGCGTTGACGACGGCGAACAAGTGTAGACTATAGTAATTGGGTTTAACCCTTTTATCTGGCACCAAAACTGACACCTTTATACAAGGGATCATGTTTGCAATAACCACAACACAAGCAGTCAAAATGCAAACAAAAAGAGACAACTCTGATAATGATATGCACTGTCCTTGAAATTGATTGGTCCACACCCGAGACAGCTTTTCTTAGAGCCTAGTCTCCACCGGTGTTGGACCAGATGACGCCAAAAGGCGTACAACTCAAAAACAGCGCACTATCAGAGTATTGAGAGCTCGGGGTAAGCCATTTACATTATCAAAGTTGTCTCTTTTTGTTTGCATTCTGACTGCTTGTGTTGTGGTTATTGCAAACACGATCCCTTGTATAAAGGTGTCAGTTTTGGTGCCAGATAAAAAGGTTAAACCCTATTACTATATCTTGCTACTGGAAAAGGAGGTCTCATAATGTAAACAAGTGGAGACTCTTTGACTTTTTGAATCTATTAACATTACATTTGTTATCATGTTTCAGTGTTATTAGGGGCCGTTCATAAATTACGTCACGCACCTGGGGGGGGGGGGGGGGTTAGACATTTGTGACGATGTGTAACGAGGGGGGGGGGGGTTGATAAATGTGACGTCACATCAAAATGCGCAACTTTAAATATATCTAGACAACACGTTCTACTTAATTAAATAGACTTTTTAATAAATGTTTTCTCCTACAACATCAGAGTGCAGCGCCACATTAAATACGCACTACAATGACAATAGTTTAAAGCGATTTGAAGCATTTTTTTGGGGGGGGGGGGGGCGGGGCAGAGCTTTGTGATGTCATATATGAGGGGGGGTCTGCGCCGTGTGACGACAGGGGAGGGGGGGTCAAACATCGTCCAAAATCGCGTGACGTCATTTATGGACGGCCCCTTATCCGTTCTTTTTGCATGAAAAACGATAGTCCCATGTAAGTGTTAACATTTATTTGAAGCACTCCTGTATAGCAGCCGAGGTGCGTGACGGTGCAAAGAGACAAGTCACAGTCTTGGTTTTGACCCCCACCTGACCCCATTCAGAAACAGAACATTTATTAATGCCGGAGAAAATCCGATGAACCGAAAAGCTCTTTTTTACATTCTAGATTTGACTGCAAGGATTCATACTCTTAGGTTTTTTCGGTAATATCACGTAGGGGAAAATAAATAAATAATAAAATTATTTATACAAATAATAGAAATAAGTCAGATTGAACCTGCACAACGAACGTCGTTAACTACGCCCACCGCAATGCGAGGGTCACGTGGCGCGGCCACGTGCCATGGTCACGTGGCGTCGCGCGTCACAGCATCACAATGGGGAAGTGACAGCGGCGCTTTCGCTTTGATTGGGAAGCGTCGAAAATCGCTCACGGGGGTCTCCAAAAAGTCGAAGTGCGGCCTGCCAAACGTCCCTGTTTGGTGTGCAGTGAGTAATCCCGTCGCGATTTTGCGTTGTAAGCTTTATTCTGTTTTTGTTTTATGCATACTATGCGTTCACTACTGTGTACAGATTAATATCTTCATTTCAAGTGTTTCGTGACTGCTAGAATCCATACTCTTTAGTTCTTTCGGTAAAGTCACGTAGGTATATATTTAATATATTTTATTTTATACCTACGTGACCTTACCGAAAGAACCAAAGAGTACAGATGAATGTATCAAATATGTGTACCGTATATGAATACATGTTTAAACTGTGCAAGTGATAGTACACTCATCTCGAGAATTTCTGCAACGATTGTGCATATGTTGTTGTCGGAGCAATGTATTCAGGTTGGTGTCATCAGTTTAATCATAATTATATGATTATAATGACATTATTAAGTAATAAAAGATCATTATTAATACAGTTTTTCCACTGATACACCAACAATTGCCTTAATCTTAGGTTTTTTCGGTAAAGTCACGTAGGTTAAACATTTTATAAAAGTAGAATAAAAAATAAAATAAAAATCACGACGTTTCGGAGGCAACACAAGCTTCCGTCTTCAGGTGGAACCGTCACAGCACGATAGCTGTATCATGATACAGCTGTATCATACAGCTGTATCATCATACAGCTGTATCATCATCCGAAACGTCGTGATTTTTATTTTTATTTTACTTTTATTAATTTTAATTTTTTACCTACGTGACTTTACCGAAAAAAAATCTAAGAATATGAATCCTTGCAGTCACGAAAGCTTCAAATCTAGAAACAATTGCCTTAGTAATGCTACCGCTTGGAATGCATTATGTATTGAGGACGCTGCATCAGCTAACTACGTGTAAGCAACGATACCATTACTACTCGGGGAAAAATAGTCGAAGTGAAAAAGAAAAACTTCTATTATGGATGATATTGGTCGCGTTAAACAGACTAGCGACAAAAAATCAAGCGACTGTTTGAGGTTCATTGTCGTTGTTTGGGTGTGTGGTAATCAGTCGCGCCCGTGTCTCTTCCCCTCTCCAGCATGGTAGCGACGTCAAAGATCACCCCCCCGCCACCCCGTATAGCCTGCTTGGGGCAATTGTTGTTAGTAGCGAGCACCAGCACCACGGCACACCCGGTTCGCCTTTGTCTTCCCTAAGTGTCGATGTTTTTTTTTTTAACACGGCACTCATTTGAGGCTGAGTCGACCTAGGGGAGGCCCCGTGAAACGGTTAAACCGGTGAGCAGGAATCGACCTCTGTTCTCCGGGGTTCGCAGTGCCGCGCGCTAACCGCTGCGCCACCGCTCCCCAATAACAACAACCGCCATTCGCCACTAAGTGGCGGTGACGTCACCACGGCGCCTGTGCCAGGCTATGTGCACTTTAAGGCCACGTTAAGTGTCGAACGTCCGCTGGCAGGTAGTCACGGGACAGACCCAGCTGGTGCCATGGGTTGACTGCTGTGCCAGGCTAGGTGCAGGAGGAGGTCACAAGACAGACCCTGCAGGTGCTATGGGTTGTCTGCTGCGCAAAACTAGGTGCAGGAGGAGGTCATGGGACAGACCCAGCTGGTGCCATGGGTTGACTGCTGTGCCAGGCTAGGTGCAGGAGGAGGTCACAAGACAGACCCAGATAGTTCCATAGGTTGACTGACTGAGATATGCGACTTGCCGATGCACCACCTGTGCCCACCCCCCTACTGTGCCAGTCTAGGTGCAGGAGGTCACGGGACAAGACCCAGCTGGTGCCATGGGGTTTACTGATTGAGATGACTGACCCGTTGCATCATCCGTGCCTGCCTGCGCCTGCCCCTGCTGTACCAACCACGCTGCTGCGGCTTTTCGTTTTTTTTTTGTTACCGCCCTGGGCACACAGATGGCCGTGTCGGCGCCCAACACAGACAATCTTCTGAACTGCTCAATCTGCCTGGATGAATTCAAGGTGCCCGTGTCTCTGCCCTGCGGCCACACGTTCTGCAAGGAGTGCATCGAGAATCACTGGTCCAAAGCCCTGCAGGGGAAGGCCGCCCCCCCCTTCATGTGCCCGCAGTGTCGAAAAGCCTACACCGTGGTGCCGCCGCTCCACAAGAACGTGGTGATCGATGACGTCGTCAGGGACAGGAGGGAGAGGCGGGAGAGGCGGGAGAGGCGGCAGAGTGGCGATCGCAGATGGAGTGTGGTGAGTTCAGGACAATGACGAAGGTCCCTCAACCCTGCCCCCGTGCTTGGCCGCTAACAAGCTTTTGGGGGCAAGTGTTGTTCGTAGCGAGTAGCAGCACCTATGAAAGTGGGGTGTGGGTGGCCAGCACCACGCCTGGCCGCATTTGTATCCCCAGTGGTGATGTTTACTACACGCTGCACCGGGCACTCATTTGAGGCTGAGTCGACCTAAGGGACGCCCAGGACCAGTTCAGATAATTGCTGTCACTGGTGGTGGCCGTGAGCGGGAATGGAACCCTGGCCTCTGCCGGGTTCGTAGCGCAGTGCGTTAATCGCTACACTCTCGTTCCCCACACAGATACACACACACGCATGCACACACGGGGTGTTGTTATCGTTGACTGTGCTTGTGCACCACTGCCAACGCAGCAGCAGCATCATCATCACCAGCTCACCAACTACTAACTATTTTTTTATTTTACCAGCTAAAGGCCCACTGAGCTATGCAGCTCTTATTCAGAAGCGACCTGGCTGTTCCAAATGATAGCTCGACGAAGTGGCTCATCGTCATCATCGTGTGTAAATTAATAAGAGCAGTCAAATATTCTAAACGCATGACGTTGATTCTAAATGTGGAGGGAAAAACGGGGGACCTGGAGGAAAATCCACTCGACCACGTGGAGAGAGAACGATAGATGCAAACTCCAAACATACAGTAGGCATCATGGTCGGGATCAAACCCACAACTTCCTGTATGCCAGGCGAGGTAGTTAACATCTCCCAGCCACTGTGGCGCCCCTACTCAACACGTCCACTGCTGTCGATGATGCGCTCCACCACGATATCCTCGTCGCGACCGCCTTCGCACCGGACTCGGGAGTCGGCGGATCTGTACTGTCGTGCGATAATTCAGCCATCCGGCAGCGGACCACAAGAAGTCAGCGAGTCAATGCGGTCATCGGTCCAAACTCTACACGGCCCATCGCTCGAAAACCATGACCTCCTTGTACACACCAGTCGAGGGGGGCGATAACATCTCCTTAGCCACCGCCGTGCCGTGCTAAAACGTGGGGGCGTGTGTTTCGTACCATTTTTCAGGAGCTGCTGAGCGCGTTCAAGCAAACGCTGACGGACAGGGAGCGGGTGACCACCGCCCTCAGTAGCAGCCTCCTGGACAAGTTGGGCGCCGCAGAGGTGAGGGGGGCTTGGCTACACGCCGCCGTGGGCCTCAAGCCACATTGCTCGTCCACCTTCACAGCAGGGTCGACGATCTCCCCCCCACCCCCGCAATCATAGGTGTGTGTGTGTGTGTATCCAGTTGAGTGTTTGAACATCTTAACGCCCCCCCCCAATCCCCCCTCCCCTCCCCCCGTACACCCTGCTCTTCTTGTAGATGAGGTGATCGTGGTTGGCACGGCAAAGAGTGGTGGGGTTACGAAATGGGACATTTTTGCCAGTATCAAAGTGTGAAATAAGTATAACCCATAAAAACAAAGTTTTTCACTCTAAATCCTTTATATGCGTGGCGGCTAGAGTCCTCTCGTCCTCTGGCTTGAGATGGCTGCCACCTATGGGTCAGATGATTGCATTGCACCATTAAGCAATTGGTAATTAAATATAATATTTTTGTCCTAATAAGTGTAAAATTTTGGAAAAAAATTTTCACGAACATTAATTGTCACGCACAACGAGTCTGTGTGGAAAATGTCAGCTCGATTGGATCACGGGAAGTGGGTTAAAAAACGACCGAAAGATTTGCACGGTCCTACGCAAGCAAGCAAACGAACTTAATATAAAGGATTTAAAAACAAGAGTAGAATTTGGTGTTTGAACATCTTAACACTTGTTTTATTGCCAGAAAGAGTCAAACCGATTCTTGTTTTTTCAGTGGTCGGGTTGTCGTTGTTGTTCCGGTTTGCCGAACGAATTCAGCATTACGAGGTCGCGCTCACTACACACGCAAAGTGCTTGCCGCAAATGAACCACGATGCCTTGCCGATGTCCTCATCGAGGAGCTTAGACCGTCACGTGAACGCCGGTCATCCTCGCAGCATTATAGCCAACAAGGTGGCAATGTAGCAGAGCATCGAGAAGGCTCGATTTATTGCAAATCGCTAAATCTACGGGGCTTCTGGCAAAAACATTAGCAAGCTGCAGTGTGTACAAAATGCGCCGACATGTGTCGTGACGGGTACTGCAAGGTCCGACCGTGTCCGTCCGGTGCTCGCCAAGCTGCATTAGCTTCCGGTTGCCGAACGAATGCATAATGAGGTCACGCTCATTGCACGCAAAGTACTTGCCACAAATGAACCGCGATACCTTGTTGCCGATCTTGTCAAGGAGCATAAACCGTCATCACCTGGACTCTGGTCACCCTCGCAGCAGCGGCTTTAGGCTAACGATCGAACAAAGACGATCGCCGCATCGCAAGCTTTCAGATTCTGTTTCTTTGGGCGTCTGGAACGCTCTTCCTTCCGATGTTAGGAAGCGACTGGAGCTATGCACGTTTAAATCATCTAGATTGAAAACTCATTCCTTGAGAACTGCTTTTTGTATTTAGTTTGTTGTCCGTTCCCCTGCACCTCCGATTAGCATGGTTGGCTACGAGTAGTGCATACAGTACACACGCAATATTGTATTTCTCTGCGTGTATTTCTGTGTGCCTATCCCTATGTGTATGTATCTCTGTGTAAGTTTCTCTGCTGGCCCAATAGGGGGTACAGCTGGTGCATCTGCCAGTCATCTCAGTAAGTGGCACCTGCCGGGTCTGTCCCGTGACCTCCTGTCAGCGGCGAGCCTTCGACACTTCACGTGGCCTCGAAGTGCACCTAGCCTGGCACAGGCGCCGTGGTGACGTCACCGCCACTTATTGGCGAATGGCGGCTGTTGTTGTTTCGCTGCATCGGAATCGGAATCTGTATTTGTCCGGGAGGGATCCGATGAGCTAATAAGCATTTCTTCACAGATGTCCAGTAGGTGACGGGTGAGACAGGTGCCAACCAACTAGTGCGCCACAGTACACATCTGTGTGTCGTGCACACAGTACAATACACTGTTGTTGTCCCATGTCCGGCCGCATAGCCGCATGTCGAGTGAATGTTTGGTAGAAGTCGGTTGAGCCGCATGCACAGCGTGAAATCGCACAAACCCAACCCGCACAGAGCGGTAGGGAAACCTGTGCCAGGCTAATTCAGTTGTGGAGAGTGCGTGGAGTAGAGTGAGATGAGAGGTAGGAGAGTGTGTGGATGGGTGTGGAGTGAGATGAGAGGTAGGAGAGTGCGTGGAGGGGAGTAGAGTGAGATGAGAAGTAGGAGAGTGCGTGGAGGGCAGTGAGATGAGAGGGGGAGAGGCAGGAGAGTTGCGTGGAGGGGAGTAGAGTGAGATGAGAGGGGGAGAGGTAGGAGAGTGCGTGGAGTGGAGTGATATGAGAGGTAGGAGAGTGCGTGGAGGTGAGTAGAGTGAGATGAGAGGGGAGAGATGTAGGAGAGTGCTTGGAGGGGAATAGAGTGAGATGAGAGGTACGCAGGAACTAGTCCATCGAGGATCGTGAATACTTTGAGCACAATATTGACATTTGTCCAGACATTGAATCGGGAGCCCGCAGGGGAGGGATTGCGATGGAGGCACCTGGGAGATGGGTTGCAACTTGGGGTCTTGTACTAGACTGACGGAGCCCCGTTACCTGTTGCCATCCCATAGGAAGCGGCGGAGTGCTTCAAGCGGAGGTTGAGCGCCAGCTACGACGACTTCCTGCGCCTCGTCGCCGAGGACCACGAGTTGGCGCTGAGGGCCGTGGACGCAGAGCGCGACGCCAAACTTTCGGCGATCCGGCACGAGCTCGGGAGGTGCACCGAGGTGCTGGGCGGCCTCCGGGAGACGCTGAGCAGGATCGGCGAGCTGGAGGCGACCCGGGACGACGCGGAGTTCCTCCAGGTGCGATTGGCGGCGGCACGGAGCGACTCCGCGCAGGGATGCGTCGTGGGGGGAGGGGGTCGCGCTCGCTAGGCACGTGCGAGCGAAGGGGCTTGGCACAAATCGGGGGCGGCCGACCCGTCACAGGCCGAGAGCCGTAAAAGTGACCACGAGTTCCGCAAAGTGCCAAGTGTGTCTCTACACGCGCTCCTTGACGTAGAGATCCGCGGTCAGTGGATACTTTTGGATTATCTGCGATTTTTAATTATCTGCGGCCGTCCTCCCCGTCGTTAGCACAGATAATCGAGAGTCCGACTGTGTTGACAGTTTTTAGCACAGCACGGGCGGGATACATTAATTATTCTTTGCATGAATTAATGTTAATGGGAGTCAGTTTGAACATTTGTTGAAATAAATTACATAACCACATGTGATTTAGTGATAGGTTTTTACCCTTTTACCTGGCAACAAAACTGACACCTTTATACAAGGGATCATGTTTGCATTAACCACAACACTTGCGGTCAAAATGCAAACAAAAAGACAACTCTGATCATGTATGCACTGTCCTTGAAATTGATTGGTCCACACCCGAGACAGCTTTTCTTAGAGCCTAGTCTCACATGGTGTTGGACCAGATGACGCCAAAAGGCGCACAACTCAAAGACAATGCACCATCAGAGTATTGAGAGCTCGGGGTAAGCATTTACATTATGAGATCTCCTTTGCCACACGTGTGATTTGTTAAAATAAATACAATAAACCTCCATAATACAGGTTTTTTTGGGGGGTTAAATCACGTAAGTATGTAAATGTGTAGTTTCTCAAAAAAACCTGTATTATGGATGATATTGGTCGCAAAAGCCTACGTGTTATACAATAAACCTGTGTGCTGACTTTTGGGTCACCCTGTATAACGGGGGAAAAAAATATTAACACTACAACTTGTCCATGAACTGAATCTGACTTTGTATCTTTGTGCGTGCATTTGTGCATCTGTGTGTATCAGGGCCTCAACGACAATTGGCAGAGGTGAGTTTGAACGTGTTAAATACAATACAGTACTTTTATATACGTTCTGACTCCTGGTGCCCCGACTGGACATCAGATTCCTCCTCCGGTCTAAATAAACGTTCACGATTCTGATTATCTCGCAGGCTGCCCGTGTGACATACGAAGAGATGGAGCGATCGCTCTCTCCCGAGGTTCACAGATAGATCGGTTTAGCACGCAGTCACGCGATCTAACCCAACAACAACGAGAATAAACCAAATCTCATGATTTGAAGCTTTCGTGACTGCAGGAATTACTCTTTGGGTCTTTCGGTAAAGTCACGTTAAAAGAAAATATATTCAATAATAGAATACGACGTTTTGATTGCAACATAAGCAGTCGTCATCAGGTAGAACTACATTTCAGAGAGACAAAACACAGACACGGAGACACACAGACAGACACACAAGTAGAGAGAGACAACAGACACAGAGAGAGAGAGACATACAACATAGACAAGTGACTTCAGGGAAAGAACCAAAGCGTATCCAAATCTCTATGATGTCACGAATAGATTCTTCGTCACGTTACGCGACGCTGACTATCGGAGCGCACTCAGCGCGCGGGCCGGAAGTCGGAGCGACGGAGGCGCAATGCGACCGTAACGACGACGTCGTCGTTATTCTTCGCAGGTTCATGAATTTGCTGAACGAGCACCTGGAACAACCTCCGAGCGTGTCGGTGGAGTTCGCGACCGCGTACCAACTGCAGCAGCGGATAGACGAGCTCCTGAGCCTCTTCACAGCTTCCAGGCGAGCCGCGCCTTCCCTGCCCGAGACGCCCCGGGCTGCAGAAGCGGCGGAGGGGACGCCAGGAGGGGGGGGAGCAGTGTCCCTTCCATCCCCAGCCACGCTCCTAGCTCCGTCGCCTGCTCTGACCCCAGCTCCACTCCCAACTCCATTCCCAGCTCCACTCCCATCTCCACTCCCATCTCCGTCCTCAGCTCCGCTCCCAGCTCCAATCCCTTCTCAGTCCTCAGCTCCACTCCCATCTCCGTCCTCAGCTCCACTCCCATCTTCGTCCCCAGCTCCGACCACAGCTCCCTCTCCAGCCATGCTCTCGGCAATGCAGGAGCCAGAACCAGCGCCACCTCGACCCACTACTGCGGCGCCTGGACACTCCGCATGGAGCGACGTCTCGCTGGTTCGCCCCAACAGGGCCGAATTGATACGGAGATGTAAGTCGTGCGTTACACCAGGAGTGAGGAACCTCCCCCCTCCCTACCCCCTCCCTCCCTCCTCCCCCCTCCCTCATTCCTGCTCCCTCTTTTCTCCTCCCTTCTTCCTCTCCTCTCCCCTCCCTCCTCCCTCCTCCTCCTTCCTGTTCCCTCCTCCCTCCCTCCCTACTCCCTCCCTCCTGCTCTCTCTTTTCTCCCTCCTCCCTGCAACCCTCCCTCTCATCCCTCCCCCACCCCCCATTCCACCCTCTCCTCCCTGCTGCCTCCTCCCCTCTATGCTCCCTTCTCCTCCCAATCATCTTCCACCTCCCCCCTTCCTCCTCCCTCCTACTCCCTCCCTGCACTGCCCCACTCCTCACTCTCCTTCCTCCGGCTCCTCAGTGTTCTGTTGTCCGGCCACCACGTTTGGCTCTCCCGGAGGCTTATTGTTGTATGTGTAATGTGAGGTTACACCTGGGCGATAGTGATAGGCTCTGCCGGCCTCAGCCCGCAGCCAATGGGTAGTCGAGCCAGGGGCGTGGCCCTGGAGCTGGACAGTATCTTCAAGAAAGTTCCAGGGGTGTGGCTGAGGATTGACTGCGTGGTATCACGTGGGCCAGGGATTATAAGGGGTGGAGAAAGACAGCACGTGGTCAGTGTGCGGAGCCACGTGGCTGGTGCCGTGGTCCTGCTCCAGCTACGTGGCGGGCCGCGGCAGTCTCTCTCACGCTGTCAGCCAGCAGCGTGAGGGAGCGGAGAGGGAGGCAAGGGAACCGAGTGTGTGAACGGGAGAAACGAATTAACAACTGAAGTCAAGACATCGTCTGAACGGGATTTATTACCTATGTATGTTTGTTGAACTTCTTTCGCACCGTACGTAGCAAACCGTGCTCAGTGGAGGCGCAGGGGGGGGGGGGGGGTAGGACAAACTAAATACAACAACAAGCAGTTCTAAAGATTCTATTTAATTTATACCTGATGATGATTGCTTGTGTTGCAATCGAAACGTCGTATGCTAGTATTGAATTGAATTTATTATTTTATCTTTATACGTGACTTTACCGAAAGAACCAAAGAACAGTTCTAAAGAAATTAGTTTTCAATTTAGAATAGTGGTGTCGTGTATCGTAGCGTAGTATATAGTAGTGTATAGTCTAGTGTATAGTGTAGTGCAGTATGTAGTGTATAGTGTAGTGCAGTATGTAGTGTATAGTGTAGTGTGTACTGTAGTATATAGTCGTATGTATGTTGAACTTCTTTCGCACCGTACGTAGAAAACCGTGCTCATCGGACGTGCGGGGAAAGGATAACAACTTTAAAACAACAAGAAGCAGTTCTAAAGAAATTAGTTTGTCGTTTATCTTGTTATTAGTCCTCTGTCTTTCCTCTCTCCCACGTTTTTCTAATTCTCTCCCCCGCTCCAACCTCTTCCTACCCTAACATAGTGTTTATTTCTTCATAGACTTTGTACAGTTGCTCGAAATGTGATTGCATTGAAATGATAGCTATATGCGTGTATATATGTAGAACTTGTCTTTGGACGGTGGTTAGGAGATGTTAACTACCTCGCCTAGTATGCCGGTCGTGTATTCGATCCCAACAATGACGCCTGCTGTATATTTGGAGTTTGATGGTTCTCTCTCTCCCCCTGCTCACGTGGATTTTTCTCCGGGTCCTCCGGTTTTCCCTCCACGTTTACAAAACATGCGTTTGGCATATTTGGCCGCTATAAATTTCACGTGATCAACCGCTTCGTTGAGCTTATCATTTGTGATG
Organism: Lampetra planeri; assembly: GCF_965212315.1. NCBI lineage: Eukaryota > Metazoa > Chordata > Hyperoartia > Petromyzontiformes > Petromyzontidae > Lampetra > Lampetra planeri. The sequence continues at coordinate 4,537,298 of NC_136161.1, forward strand.
GCAAAGTCGCTTCTGAAAAAATAACTACAAAGCTCAGTGGGGCCTTACCTGGTTAAAGAAAAAAGTTTAGTAGTTGTTTCATATGTATCGTTGTGTTCTAGATGGCCGTTCTCCGTGTCTGAACCCGGACTCGGCTCACCGCTGGCTTTGGGTGTCCGAGAACCGCAGGACGGTGATGATGAATCTAAACCAGAAGCAGCCCGACTGGCCGGACCGGTTCGAATCTCATCAGCAGGTCCTGGGCTCTGACGGCTTCTCGTCCGGACGCCATTACTGGGAGGTGGATGTGGGCAAAGCCAAGTGGTGGCGCGTGGGTGCCGCGTACGGGACGATCCCGCGGAAAGGCGACGCTAATGGGTATAGGCTGGGGGAGAACCTCGAGTCCTGGTGCTTGCATAAGCAGAGCAGCCTGACGGCGCGACACGCGGGCGTGGAGAATCCGGTGAGGACGATGGCGACGACTCATCAGAGAATCGGCCTCTACTTGGACTGTGAGGCAGGGCTTCTGTCGTTTTACGGCGACACTGGCGGCGACGTCGCCGAGCTGCTGCACTCGTTCGAGCACAAATTCCAGCAGCCTCTCCTGCCCGCGCTCGAGCTGGGCGGACAGTTCAAGGGTAACTCTCTGTCGATAGCAAAGCTCGACTGATGCGCCGCTGCGGTCAAGTCGATTTCACAAATGGATTCTTCGTCAAGTTACGCTGGGCTGACGATCAGAACGCACTCAGTGCGTGGGCGGGAAGTCCGAGCGAAGGAGGGCAATGTGACCTTTTTTGGTGCAAAGCTGCCAATCAAAGCGCCATCAATCACATTCATGTTCATAAACGTAGAACATTCTTTACGATCTAAAGTATATAAAAAAATATATATACACTGCAGTCAACTCATGCGAAGCCTAGCTCTGCAACGCCACCCAAACCAACGCCGAGTCTGGAGGATGGGTCGTGGCCTAAACGGAAAGAGGCGTGGCCTAACGAGAAAGGGGGCAGCGCCTAAAAAGGAAAGGTTGCCGAGGTCTTAAAGAGGAAGGGGCAGGCCCTACAGAGGTTGAATTTCCCTGTTGACTTAAGGTTCTATTCTATTCCCTGTGGCAATACGTTCATGAGCAAAATGCCACTCTCGAGGCCTGCTAGCCACGAGAGGGCTTTGGCTATACCTCTGTTGAAGGAGCGCAGACTACACTAGTGTACTATGCGGTCCATAGTTTTTGTTTCCTGCCCACAATCGTACTACTGTGGCTTGGTGTCTTTAATTTTCCATTCACGAAGGAGATGTCCGCGCATCGGCCTGTTGATGCGGGTGATGGTTACACCACCAGTGTCTACGGGGAATGTCAAAGCCAGGAGGTTATGATGATGCTTGGGTCTCGGATGAGGTGTTCGTCCTGGAGGCCTGCGTTTGTTCCACTCTATTCGCTAACAGCAGCGTTCTTCCACAACTGGGTGAGGTTCTAGGATGGCGACAGCAGCAGTGCGATCCCAGAAGGGGCATCGGGACTCGAGACAAAGGCGACATGACATTGTTGAGATCTTGGTTGATGACGTTTGTAGGTTGGTTGTCTTCGGCAAGAAGAGGCGTCACCTCCCTTGCAGTTTTTGCGTGATGTCTCTGTGGATATTTGGTTTGCAGAATGTTCGCAAGGACAGGGGGCCGGGTGATTGTTGTCGGTTTGAATGCTCCAGTTTGTGATGCGTGTTGTGTCGTGTTGAGTGAACCCCCAGTTGAAACTTTTAAGCTAATTTTTATTCGTGATTGAAATGTGTGAACGCATGCGCCCACAAAAAACGAGACAATACGAATGGGAAATGCAATCACAAGGACGTGTTGTCATAAACCGATATCGCATTCATCATCATCATATCGTGAAATTTAACATGAAACCTTGTCATAGCCTGATAAAAAAAATATGTTGTGGCATCCCTAGCATGAGCACACAAATAAAATAAAAAATATATATATATAGCTTGATGTGGAATTGGTTTAGTTACTTTGGTGTTTTCCCCTCGCATGTGTTGGTTTTCTCCAGTTGCTCCGATTTTCCTGCCGCATGTAAGACACTCATCATTCATTGGCTGCAAACACCTTAATACATAGAGAGGACCGCAGAGCTTGGGCAATTGTTGGTCGCACCGGCTCAACCCCACGTGGCTGCTGCTGCCGACCTTCCCCTCCCGTCCGGTTCATCCTCGCGCCTCCCTGAGTGGACCCTATCCATGTGATGGTGGCGCTTTGAGTGGCAGAATTGCGACAAATGGTCGCCACGTGTCGTGACAAGGCCAACACGGTTGTGGCGTGTAGCGTAGTAGTATCGACAAGGCTCGATTGTTGCAACTCGCTGCCCTACGGGACGTCTGGCAAAAACATTAGCAAGTGGCAGCGTGCACTAAATTCTCTGTCACGTGTCGTGATGGGTACTGCAAGATCCGACCGTGTGCGTCCGGCGCTCACCGAGCTGCATTGGCTTCTGGTCGCCGAACGAATACATCATGAGGTCGCACTTATTACACACAAAGTGCTTGCCACAAATGAACCGCAAGGAGCATAAACCAACATCGCACCATCTCCAGTCGTCCTCGCAGCGGGTTTTGGCTGGCCATCGAACAAAGGTGCATCGCACACTTTCAGATGCGCTTCTGCGGCCATTTGGAACGCTCTTGCGATATTAGGAAGCTACCAGAGCTATGCACTTTTAAATCATTTAGATTGAAAACTCATTTCTTTAGAAGTGCTTTTTGTGTTTAGTTTGTTCTTTCCCCGCACCTCCAATTAGCACGATTGGCTATGTACGGTGCAACATACCGTACATACATCACTAACCAGCCCATCAACGATGCCAAAAACGCACACCACACGCGACATTCGTACAGTGCAGCAATACCCCGGTTTACGTCCGGGGATGCGTTCCTGAAAGGTGCGACGACGAATATCGAAAGGGCGTAAATCGAAGCGCATTACAGGACCGGTGGTGGAGGTGAAAGCTTGAGAGGCGACGGATACAAGAGAGGGCGGATGGTGCAGTCAGCGACGTAAGTCTGTGGGGTTGAGGCGACGCGAAACAGGTAGCGGATGTTAATCCAGTGGCGACGTATTTGCGAAACGATACCAGAATCATGATCAGAATGTTTATTTATACTGCAGGAGGAATTCGATTAGCTATGAAGCTCTTTTTCACAGATGTCCATTTGGGGGCACGGGGTTCGAACGTTACAACAACAAACAACACTCACAAGCACGATAGGAGTGCAAAGTATAGGGAAGGTAAGCAAATCGCTACAAAAATAAATACAAATGAAACTAAACTATTTATATTTTACCAGGTAAAGACCCACCGAGACCAGTGGCTTATTTTGCAGACTTAATATCGGGGCATTGCCGTACTTCAAACTCGCGATTGGCTACGTACAGTGCGAAAGAAGTTCAACATACACGCGGTCTGTTCCCCAATACAGCGGTGGCAGTTGCGTTCCCGAAGAACGCTGCGCTTCGGAAATATCGCGTTATAATAAAGAATAATATAGGGGTAAAGCGCAGTCCACGGTAACACGTGAGATGCGTATGCAGGCCGAACAAATACAGTAAAACCTTGGATTGCGAGCATAATTCGTTCCGGAAACGTGTTTGTAATTCAAAGCACTCGTATATCAAAGCACTCGTATATCAGTTGTGATCACGTGACGCTCGGCAGACAAAGTGTATACGACCTACTCGTATTGCAAGACCTCGCTCGTTTATCAAATTAATATTTATTTAAAAAATTTGCTCGTCTTGTAAAACACTCGCAGACCAAGTTACTCGCAATCCAAGGTTTTACTGTAATATTCAAAAAGATGGACATTTATAAAACGCGCCAAATCTTGCCGACAGGTCAACAACTCGGAGGCGTGGAGCCAAGCCGAGGGCTGCTCGAAAGCCCGGATCCAGATAGAGATAGAGGAGGCATTTCGATGCTTCGAGAAAGTACGAGTACATTTGATGTTGCGGATGTGCAAAGGGATTGGAGAGTTCCACACCAATGGGGGCGACAGCAGAGAACCGACGTGAGGATGTAACAGTATAGTGTAGTGTATTGTGTAGGCTATAGTAGTGTACTGTACAGTATAGTGTAGTGCATAGTATATAGTAGTGTAGTTTGTAGTTGTGTAGTGTTATAGTGTAGTGTATAGTAGTGTATAGTAGTGTAGTGTATAGTCGTGTAGTGTATAGTCGTGTATTGTATAGTGGTGTAGCGTTTAGTGTAGTGTATAGTAGTGTAGTGTATAGTCGTGTAGTGTATAGTGGTGTAGCGTTTAGTGTAGTGTATAGTAGTGTATAGTCGCGTAGTGTATTGTCGTGTAGTGTATACCAACGTGAGGCTGTAACAATTCGTGCGAGCCAGAGCAACAGCGCTGCAAGGCTGCTGCAAGGCGCTCAAAGATATTTTCAATTCCCCGAGCACGAGTGGGGCTTATTGATGCGTATGTTCAGAAGTCGACTGATTGGGGGGGGTGGAGGGGGGAGTGTATAGACAATCAAAAGTGGTCCAAGCACGGAACCCTGAGGGATCCCGCACGAGTGATTTCTCATGGTGGATGTGGATTCACCTCCTTTTAACAGAGGAGGTCCTCCCGGCCGAATGGGATGAGGTCCATTTTAGGAATAATCCTACGATTCCAAAGTCAGACTCAAGGAGACTGGTTGCGCTGTAGGTGAACCACAGCAGCAATAGCTGGTGAAATGTCCAGACCCAGTGAGAGCCGCGATTGCACCAGAGTCGACGATTGGAAGATCGTCGTCGAAGGCTCTGGCAATTGCAGTCTCCGTGGAGAAAGTCTCACGCTAGGCAGATGGATAGGGGCAAAGGTTCAGTGAAGAGGCAAATGTGAGTCTGAAAGTTGTGCGAGGGCAAGACGCCCAAGGAGTTTAGAAACGGCGGAGAGGTTATTTTAACACGTAGGAATGAAACGAGCGGACTTGTCCACAAATCTGGCTGTCGCCCGATGAAGCTGGTTGTAAGTACTGGCGAAACGTCGTACTCAGATTGTAAATGTTGTGGCTTGGCTCGCCAACACACCGGTGTGCTGTTCTAGTATAGTACACTATACGCTAGTGCTGTACAAGTGAAGTATTGGAAATGACGGCAGGGAACTCCTTGACGGGTAACACACTTTTGATTAAATCTTGACTTGTCACAATACAACGTGTGGTCTCTATTCTTCTGACGGCACACTTTACTTAACTCGTGTAGGCTCTCTGCCTCTGGCTACACTCTTCACTTAGCTCGTGTAGACTCTCTGCCTCTGGCTACACTCTTCACTTAGCTCGTGTAGACCCTCTCCCTCTGGCTACACTCTTCACTCGTCTCGTGTAGACTCTAGGCCTCTGGCTACACACACATCACTCGTCTCGTGTAGACCCTATGCCTCTGGCTGCACACTCCACTCGTCTCGTGTAGACTCTAGGCCTCTGGCTACACACTCCGCATGCGGACACTGCATGCTCACCCTACACTCCGCCTCTGGGTTACACAGAGTCCCGGTCCCCACAGGACAGCGGGACTGGGTACCGCAGGGCCCTATCTCTTCCTCTCCGTCTTCAGTCTTCGCTGGTTACACTCTCCCTTACGCCTGTGTGCATCACCTTATATAGTCCCTCCTCCCGGGAGACGGAGCGGATGCGGACCTCGACGTGAGCATCGCTCCTTAGTGAACCAATCACGACGCGCTATCTCTACGATCCGCTTTCCCCCAGCGCGTGTTTCCACTCCCCAACCAATAACGCCACGCTGCCACCCGATCACTCCCTCACCAGCGCGTCACCGGCACCCAGCCAATCAGCACCACACAACCCACGATCCCGCGCTGACCCCTGATCCCTCACCGTCAGCGCGCGTCACCACACACCCATCCAATCACGACGCGCTGGCACCCGATCGCTACCCCAGCGCGTATCACCACTACATCACCCCCCCCCCACATAGCTCGCAGCCGTCCCGGCTGCTAACCAACAACCTCACACAACGTTAACACAACAAAACCCCCACCCCCCCAGTGTGCCCCGTAACACAACAACAACACAACAGCAACCTATGTACAATTTGACAATTAACACAAGAAAAGTCAACAATACCACAAACAACACCTTATAAGAAGCTATATACAGCCCGACAAACAACATAATAAAAACGATTTCCAGAAAATGAACGCGCCCAGCGTCCCCGTGACTAACGCAGCGACGAGGCGCTCCAACTTCCTCGACTCCTCACATGGTAGGTCATGAAAAGTAGCGCGACCTGGCGCGAGTCCGTCTGGCCGGTCCGTCATATGGGACGGGACGCTGACGACCGTCCGGTGGTTCCGGTTGCTCTAGACGGCGCGGGTCGGGCCTGAAAGGACCGGCCCCGCCGCGAAGATCCGGCTGCTGGTGGTCGGCAGTTGTCAGTTCCGAGACACCTGGGAGGAGATCAGGCGGAAGCATGTGAGGATCAGGCAAAGACATTTTCCCCTTTGGGTCGTCGGTCACGTCACATGCTCGGCCCTCACGACACAAGGGGAGGCCATATGGAGGCGAGAACGGTTTCAGTCGGGAGGGGTGGACGTACCACCGTCGTTTTCCCCATTTTATCTGAACGCACTGGGGGCGTGCAACACGCACGACCTCCACGGGTCCCCGCCATGGCTTCAACAATTTAGGCGACGTAGCCAAAGGCGCCTGAGGGCAATGCAGCCAGGCCCTGTCACCCGGTCTCCAGTTGTGCACGGACACCTTTCGTGCACGCAACCGCTCGTTAGCAATTTGGCGAGCCCGCAAATTAAGCCGTGCGGCCTCCCTTGCCTCTGTCAGCTTATGAATATTAAATTTAATATGTTCTGCCAATTTAGAATTAGTTCGTGGTGCGGACAGGCCAAGCTGCGTTTCCATTGGCGGGTCGGCTTCCCGACCGTACATCAGATAGAATGGGGAAAACCCCGTCGCTGCATGGGGGGCCATTCTATACGCGGCGAGGACCCCCGGGACCTGCAGGTCCCAATCAACATGTGCCTCACGCACCCGCTGGCACAGCATAGAAGTCAAGGTCTTGTGGAGTCTCTCCACCATCTCGTCCGTCTGCGGGTGGTACGGGGAGGTACGCACCTTCTTAGTACCCAACAGATCGCACACCTCTTGCAGCAATTTACTTGAAAAATGTTTCCCTTGGTCGGTCAGCAGGCGTTCGGGAGCCCCCTTGTCCAGGACGTAGCCCTGGACAAAGGCGTCCGTCACAGCCGCCGCCGACTGGTTGGCGAGTGGCCACGCCATAGGCCACCGGGTAAAATATTCGACCCCCACCAACAGGTACTTATTACCCCTAGGCGTGACTGGAAAGGGCCCCAGAATATCGAGCGCAACGAGCTCGTTAGTGCGCGAGACTTGAATAGATTGCAGTGGTGGATTAGCTGCCACGGGCGGTGGTTTTCGCCTGGCGCACTCAACGCATCCCTTCAGAATATTTACCACGTCGCCCCCCATTCCCGGCCAATAATAATCACGCTGAAGCAGGGCAAGCGTTTTGTTTACTCCCAAATGCAAGAGGCGTTCGTGTGCGGCCAAAACAACTTTCCCCCTTACAGCAGAAGGCACCACCAGTGCATGCCGCCGGGACAAACTGTCCCATCTCATCAACATGCCCTGTTTAAGTACATAGGAGCCAGTTCGCTCCTGGTCCTCTTTAGGACCTCCCACCCTGCGGCGCAATGCTAGCAGGGAGCTGTCCGCCATTTGGAGGCGGCCCCACTCACTCAGCGACAGTGAGAGCAGCGAGTCCCGATCCTGAGAGGTAGCGGGGACATCCCCGATTGGTGCGCCCGCGGTCGCAGCCAATGCCCCCCTATCTTCCACAACCGGCGGTTTACAGCGCGCCGATCCCGATAGACACGCACATTTCTGACAAGGCAACAATCGCGACAGGGCATCGGCATTTGTGTGTCGCAACCCCTTACGGTATGTGGTCGTGAACTGATAGTCTTGGAGGACTTCCAACCACCGTGACAATTGGCCCGAGGGTTGGGCGACCCTCAATGAATACTGTAGCGCCGCGTGGTCCGTCCGGACCGTAAAGTGACGACCATAGAGATACGGTCTGAACTGTTGTACAAAAAAAACAATGGCGAGCAGTTCACGGCGGGTGACGCAGTAGCGCTGCTCCGCCGGAGACAACACCCTGCTACCATAAGCGACCACCCTTTCGACTCCCCCAACGACCTGGGACAGTACCCCCCCAATGCCCGTGTTGCTAGCATCCGTATCTAGCAAGAAGGGACTCGCAAAATCCGGATAACGCAAGGGTGGGGCACCCACCAAGGCGTCCCGGAGGGAGCAGAACGCGGCCTCCTCCTCCGGTCCCCATCGGAACTTCACACCTTTCGCCGTTAGAGCGTGCAAGGGTTTTGCAATAGTGGCGAAGTGCTCAACGAATCGGCAGTAATACGAAGCAAAACCGATGAAACTGCGCACGTCTGCAACTGACGTGGGTGTCGGCCATGAACTGACACAGTCCGTCTTCGCGGGATCGGTAGAGATCCCCGAAGAGTCGACAATGTGACCCAAGTATCTAACGGACTTACGAAAAAGGTGGCATTTGGCCGGTTTAAATTTCAATTTAGCCGATCGCATTCGCAAGAACACCCCTCTCAATCGCTGGAGGTGTTCCTCAAATGTTTTACTGAAAACAATGACATCGTCAAGGTAAATCAAGCACGTATCTCATTGCAAGCCCGACAAAACCAACTCCATAAGGCGCTGAAACGTCGCTGGAGAGGAGTGAAGTCCCATGGGTAACCAGTTAAACTGGAACAGGCCCCCTGGAGTCCGAAATGCTGTCTTAGGTTTAGACTCTTCGTCGAGTGGCAACTGCCAGAATCCCGATAATAAATCAAGAGTCGAAAAATATCGCGCACCAGACAATGCATCGAGGGACTCGTCCATCCTGGGGAGCGGATACGCGTCAGCCACAGAGATCTTATTCAGGCGACGGAAATCTACGCAAAATCGCAAGGACCCGTCCTGCTTCTTAACCAGCACAATAGGTGCTCCCCAAGGACTGGAGGAAGGCGAAATAATGTCGGCTTCAAGCATATCGTTAACGGCCGACTGAACATGTTCCTTCTCAGCAGGACTCAGTCAGAAGGGATTTAGCCTGACCGGTGCCGCATCGCCCGTGTCAATGTGGTGGCGTAACAAATCCGTACACCCAATGTCATATTTATGTTTACTGAACACATCAGAAAATTCCATTAGTAACTCGCGCAGCGCACCCAACTGCACCCTTGACAAATCGTCCGAGCCCGCGCACAGCGAATGGACCCATTCAAGGTCCTCCCTCGGTTCAATGTTCTGCGTGGGGCTCGGATCAACGTGCGCAACCAGCCGCTCTTCCGCAGGGACCCGCGCCACGTGAGCCAGCACGGTACCCTGCTGAATGACGGCTGGCCGCGACCCAGTGTTTAAAACCATCACAAACGGATCCTTGTCAGCCCGAACCAAAGTATGAGCCACCGACAAATCGACCCCCCCGACAGCCCTGTTAGAAGGACCCAAAAGCATGCCTTGTTCCGAAGTCCCCTCCACCCATGGTTTCCGCAACCGGAGGGGAATTAACATCTGTGAACCCGGGGGCACGTGCACGGTCTGTGTCGCCAACGCTTGTATCGTAGCGCACGCCGTCCGAATCTCAGTAGGGTTCGTCAAAAATGAAATACGGCGACCCGATGGTAGTTCAATGCAACGCTGATCGATTAGAATTTTAATGGGCATCTTAGCCAAAAAATCAGTGCCCAGTAGACAAGGAACCGCCAAAGAAGACGAAACGAAAACGGGTCCCGACAATTTGATATCTCCAATGCAAATGGACGCCCTAATCTGACCGATAATGCCCAACGATCCCCCATTAGCGGCGTAAAATGGCACATCCACTGGGAGCAGCGGACGGCATTGGACGGGGAGAATGTTATAAATGAGGTCCGATATAATAGTCGCCGACGCCCCCGTGTCCACCAATACCCTGACCTCGACCCCATCAATAGATCCCGCAACGACGGATGAACCCGCTGAAGCAGCCACAATTCTGTGCCCCAACTCCGACCATTTAATGTCTCCCCGGTCCCGGCCGAAACCCCCTTGCCGAACCGAATCCCCGAACCCTAACCGGCCCTCCTCCGTCGCCCCGCGACGGCCCATGCATGTCGAGTGTGTGGGCCGAGCATGTGAGGTGCCGCGACTTGCCGGGGTTTGTAGGGATGACTTGGGGCCTTGGTCGTCGTCCAGCCGAGATCCCATGGCGCGCTGACGTGGAGCGCGGCAACCGGACGCCACGTGGCCCCGGAGGCCGCAGTTATAGCACGTGATGAGGGCCGTCGGTGATCTCGGTTGCTCCAGCTTGCGGGCCGATCGCAGAGGCGACCGACCCCCCGACCTCCAGTCCCCTGGTCGTCCCGCGGTGAACGCCTCCTCTCGTGGACTGACGACTTGGGGTTCGGTGATCACCGGACCCGGAGCTGAGGCCACGGCAGCGTTGCAGACGATCCCCTGTTTGCGTTGAAGGACCTCGTGCGCTTGTATACTCGTAGCGACCCGTAAGGAAGAAATGTCGATCTCGTCGGCCGTGTTGATGGGGACCCCCAGGTCCTGCGCCAACTTAAGCAGCTGCTCCAAAACCATCGCATCCTGGCCCTCCTCGTCCATACGAGGGAATGCAGCATCGGCGAGAGCCAGCAACGCCGTGCGATAGGCGAGCGCGGTCTCCGTGTCCGCCTTCCGCCTTGCATAAAAATGATGGCGGCACGCCGAGGGAGGTCCGTAGACCTTGGCCATGAGACCCAGCGCTGCCTTAAGCGTGGAGCGGTCCGACCTCCGAGCTGACATGAAGGCCGCGAGCGCGTTGTCGTCCAACATGGCAGGCAGTGCCCGCAGTGCCGTAGCATCGGACCAGGCAGACATCTCCTGATGCGCCAAAAACCTGCGCTGAAATTGGCCCCAGTCCCCGCCTTCCGCCTTGAAGGCTGACAATGCGGGAAGGCGCTGTTGAAAAATGAAGTCGTCCTCCGCGTCGTGGTTCCTTCCCGCCGCCCCGTCGGTGTGTAAGATGGCGGCCCCAATGGCGGATGACTGATGGCGGTCCGCAGCGCGCGTTGATGACGTAAGAGGGCGCGCTTGGAGAACCGCCGCCACGTGGCGGTCGCCGTTCCCGCCAAAAGTCGAGGCCGATGAAATGGTGGGAATCGCCAAGTCATTTTGGCGGGAATCTGCGGGGCGACCCTGTAGAATGTCCGCCGCCGTCTCCGCTCCAGCCGACGAGCTGATTTCCGCCAGGATGGACGCGGCGGCGAGCAGCAGCTCCGCCAGACGAGAGTGCGCCTCACGGAGCACGGCCTCGGTCCCCCGTCGCTCCTCCGGCGCCGTCGGCGGATCTTGCAGCGTGGGCCATTCTTCGTCCTCACCCCCCGACGGCAGCTGGCCCGGGTCGTCAAGGTTGTCCTCGCGGTCAATCCCGTGGGTCCGATTGGTCTTACTTGTATCCATGCTTGGAAGACAGTTTCACTTCTGACGCCAGTTGAAGTATTGGAAATGACCGCAGGGAACTCCTTGACGGGTAACACACTTTTTATTAAATCTTGACTTGTCACAATACAACGTGTGGTCTCTATTCTTCCGACGGCACACTTTACTTAACTCGTGTAGGCTCTCTGCCTCTGGCTACACTCTTCACTTAGCTCGTGTAGACTCTCTGCCTCTGGCTACACTCTTCACTTAGCTCGTGTAGACCCTCTGTCTCTGGCTACACTCTTCACTCGTCTCGTGTAGACTCTAGGCCTCTGGCTACACACACATCACTCGTCTCGTGTAGACCCTATGCCTCTGGCTGCACACTCCACTCGTCTCGTGTAGACTCCAGGCCTCTGGCTACACACTCCGCATGCGGACACTGCATGCTCACCCTACACTCCGCCTCTGGGTTACACAGAGTCCCGGTCCCCACAGGACAGCGGGACTGGGTACCGAAGGGCCCTATCTCTTCCTCTCCGTCTTCAGTCTTCGCTGGTTACACTCTCCCTTACGCCTGTGTGCATCACCTTATATGGTCCCTCCTCCCGGGAGACGGAGCGGATGCGGACCTCGACGTGAGCATCGCTCCTTAGTGAACCAATCACGACGCGCTATCTCTACGATCCGCTTTCCCCCAGCGCGTGTTTCCACTCCCCAACCAATCACGCCGCGCTGCCACCCGATCACTCCCTCACCAACGCGTCACCGGCACCCAGCCAATCAGCACCACACAACCCACGATCCCGCGCTGACCCCTGATCCCTCACCGTCAGCGCGCGTCACCACACACCCATCCAATCACGACGCGCTGGCACCCGATCGCTACCCCAGCGCGTATCACCACTACACAAGTATACTACACTATACACTACACTATACACTATGCTTTACACTAGTGCTGTGTTAGTATACTACACCATACACTACACACTAGTGCTGTACTAGTATACTGTACTATACACTACACTACACACAAGTGCTGTACTAGTGACGAATTGGCACGTTCTGTTTACGTGACGACCCTTACTAGTTGGCGGTGGCAGGTTTTAACAACACATTTATATATTTACACGATCTAACCCAAAAAAACCCTCTATTACGGTGGAGAGGTTAGAAATCATTATTTGGTTCTTTCGGTTAAGTCACGTCTAAAGATAAAATAATAAATTAAATTATTCTATTATTTAATTTAATTTATTATTTTATCTTTAGATGTGACTTAACCGAAAGAACCAAATAATAATTCCTGCAGTCACGAAAGTTCTAAAATTGAGGTTAGAAATCAGCCAGTAACTGTCAGGGTTGTGCCAGTATCTAATCGGGTGGTGAAACTTGTCTTATTCTAAAAGATGAAAATTAAGCGTTTGCGATGGAGCGCAGTCGCAATAAGGAGTTCAGTGGGAATAAGTATAACCCGTAAAAACTAAGTTTTTCACTATAAATCCTTTATATGCGTGGCGGCTAGAGTCCTCTCGTCCTCTGGCTTGAGATGGCTGCCACCTATGGGTCAGATGATTGCATTGCACCATTAAGCAATTGGTAATTAAATATAATATTTTTGTCCTAAAAAGTGTAACATTTTGGAAAAAAAAATTCACAAACATTAATTGTCACGCACAACGAGTCTGTGTGGAAAATGTCAGCTCGATTGGATCACGGGAAGTGGGCTAAAAAACGACCGAAAGATTTGCACGGTCCTAAGCAAGCAAGCGAACTTAATATAAAGGATTTTAAAAAAATGTGTTTAAAGAGGGCCCCAGGAAGGATGTTAAGAGGAGACGGCTTCATGTAAACTTGATTGAATTAAAGCAAGAACGTCGTTGCGTGATACAGGGGTAGAATTGAGATAAGAAACTAAGGGGGTGTGGAGCGTGAGAAATATGAGCTGGGAAACCGAGGTAATTTAAGAGTGTGAATTCAAAGAAGCAGTGATGGAGCTTGTAATGAGTGCCAGTTTGTTAGTAAAAAATTATTGCCGTCATCACGACCGCTTGTGTTGCGATCGAAACGTCGTGATATTTGTATTCACTTTCTTTGATTATTATATTGTTATTTTTTCAATCTACGTGACTTTACCGAAAGAATCATAGAATATGAATTCCTTCAGTCACGGAAGCTTTAAGTTAAAATCTATCGCCGTGACTTTACCGAAAGAATCATAGAATGTGAATTCCTGCAGTCACAAAAGCTTTCAGTCAAAATCCATCGCCGTGACTTCACCGAAAAGACCCAAAGAATACGAAGTGAAACTCGTTCAGGCGACCTCTGCCGGAGCAACCTCGACGGGCCGAATGACGCCGAGCATCCGCTTCATCTGCCCAAGGATCTCCTTGTCGCGCAGGCCGTACACGACGGGCGCCACGAGTCTGGAGAGAACGAAGAGCGCCATGTACGTCGCGGAACGCGCCACGCTGGAGGCGCGCGGGTCTCCGATCGCAGCGCCCACCACCGCCAGCACGGCCGAGTTCCCCAGCGAGCAGATGTAGAGGACGAGCTGCAGCGAGTGGAGCGCCACGGTGTTGCGCGCCCTCGACGCTCCGCCGGAACCCGTGGTAGTGGCGGTAGCGGCGGCGACGCGCCTCGCCGCACCGAACACCTTCACGTAGCTGAACGCGACGGCGACGCTGCTGGCCACGAACGCCGCCGCGTTCGTCGCCTCGCGCAGGGCCAAGAGCGCGGTCGCGTTGGGCATGAGCCCCTCGATCCATTCGACGGCGCACACGGCCTCGTTGGCGGGCAGCGGCACGCCACCTGAGACGAGCAGGAGGAAGCGTGCGAGGGGCGACCACGCGCAGCCGCTCCAGACGGCGGCGAGCGACGCGACGAGGGCGACGCGGCGGTCGAACCAGGCGTGGTAGCGCAGTGGGTGGCAGACGGCGGCGTAGCGCTCGAGGGACATGAGGGTGACGCAGAGGAGGCCCGCGTACTTGAGGGCGCTCGCGACGAGCACGAACGCGTAGCAGGGCACGGCGGGGATGGGCACCCGTTGCCACACGAGGATGGCGACGGTGTCGGAGGAGATGAGGAAGAGGCTGTCGCAGAGCAGCAGGTTGGCGAAGAGGACGTGGCGGTAGTTGTGGCGGAGGCGCGTGCCCAGAATCGCGGTGAGGATCCAGGCGAGGAAGCAGAGGGACGGCAGCATGGTGAAGGCGTTGATGCCGTTGATGAGGTCGATGATCAGGCCGTAGGGTAAGTAAGTGGCAACCGTGGCGTTGGCATGCTGAGGAGGCGGTGGTGGTGACGCCAGCGCGCTTGCGTTGAGACTAGAGGCGTTCATGTCTCTTTCGCACCTCCAATGCGCAACGGGCTACAAGAATTGACCTTCTGAAGAGACTCTATTCCGTTTTCGCGCGACGGTTACGACGGTGGTGGTGATGGTGGTGGTGCCAGCAGCGACGTTATTGTTGTTCTTCAGAAGCTCGATGCCAATGTCCTGCTGCTGCTGCTACTGCCACAACGAGAGGACTTCAGCAGAGAGAGAGAGAGTTCGCGTGATGCTGCTGTTCCTCCTCCTCAGTTGAAGGAGTGAAGGCCACAGTGGCGTTTAAGTCTATGGTCTCGATGGGTCTCTATGTGTCTCTATGGGTTTGTGTGTCTCTACGCATCTGTATGAGTCTATGGCTTTACTATAGAGTCTCTATGACTTTCTATGTTACTACGGGTTTCTATGCATCTCTATGAGTCTATGGGTTCACTATACGGTCCACAGTTTGGGTAGCATAGCCATGGACAATTACTGTACTTATCTTGAACTTATTTCGCACCCTACATAGCCCACCGTGCTAATCGGAGGTGCGGAGGAAGTGACAGGTAACAAAAAATTATAAAGAAAGAATTTTCAATTTAGTGTAGTGTATCGTAGTGTATCATGTTTTAGTGTATAGCATAGTGTATAGTGTAGTATGTAGTGTAGTGTGTATTGTAGTGTATAGTGTAGTGTATAGTGTAGTGTGTATTGTAGTGTATAGTATAGTGTATAGTGTAGTATGTAGTGCAATGTGTATTGTAGTGTATAGTGTAGTATGTAGTGTAGTGTGTATTGTAGTGTATAGTGTAGTGTGTATTATAGTGTAGTGTGTATTGTAGTGTATAGTGTAGTGTGTAGTGTAGTGTGTATTATAGTGTAGTGTGTATTGTAGTGTATAGTGTAGTGTGTAGTATAGTGTATGTATGTTGAATTTCTTTCGCAGCGCACGTAGCCAACTTTGCTAATCGGAGGTGCGGTGGGAAGCATAACAAACTAAACACAGCAACAAATCTAGACGATGATTTTAAAGTGCAGCACAGCGCCAGTAGCTTACCCTAACAAATACATCGTCTTTTGTATTTCGCGTTCACTCCAGAGCCTAACGGAGCAAATAACCCCCCTCCAAACAAATGAAATCCACCGTGGAACCGACTCACAGGAGGGTCGAGGAAAAAAAATGTCGAATTAAATAAAGTGTTGGAAACCCACAACGATTGTTTGTGTAAAATATATTTTTTAAAAGTCTAATTTGTTCATCAGCCCACGACGACGAAGACGACCATGATGACCGGCGTGATTTTGTCCGATTGAACCTAACCCACGACGCCTTGATTTTTGCA
Organism: Lampetra planeri; assembly: GCF_965212315.1. Lineage (NCBI taxonomy): Eukaryota > Metazoa > Chordata > Hyperoartia > Petromyzontiformes > Petromyzontidae > Lampetra > Lampetra planeri. The sequence goes on from NC_136161.1 coordinate 4,553,441, forward strand.
ACCGGCACCACGAATCCTCTTAAATATTAGAACGGTGGGTGGGGGGAGGGGGGTGGAGAGGTGGGGGGAGGAGGGGCCACGAGAATGGTCGTCATTGATGACCTCAAAAACGTCACTCGTCATCGCTTGGAGTCACGCCTCAAGCCCCTTACGGACCCCATGCGCTTAAAGCTTCAACGATGCCATGTGCAGTGTTAGTCTATGGACAGTGTAAGTCTATGGGCAGTGTGAGTCTATGGGCAGTGTTAGTCTATGGGCAGTGTGAGTCTATGGGCAGTGTTAGTCTATGGGCAATGTTAGTCTTTGGGCAATGTTAGTCTTTGGGCAATGTAAGTCTATGGGCAATGTTAGTCTATGGGCAATGTAAGTCTATGGGCAATGTTAGTCTTTGGGCAGTGTTAGTCTATGGGCAGTGTTAGTCTATGGGCAGTGTTAGTCTATGGGCAGTGTTAGTCTATGGGCAGTGTTAGTCTATGAGCAGTGTTAGTCTATGGGCAGTGTTAGTCTATGGGCAATGTTAGTCTGTGGGCAGTGTTAGTCTATGGGCAATGTTAGTCTGTGGGCAATGTTAGTCTATGGGCAGTGTTAGTCTATGGGCAGTGTTAGTCTATGAGCAGTGTTAGTCTATGGGCAGTGTTAGTCTATGGGCAGTGTTAGTCTATGGGCAGTGTTAGTCTATGGGCAGTGTTAGTCTATGGGCAGTGGAAGTCTATGGGCAGTGTTAGTCTATGGGCAGTGTTAGTCTATGAGCAGTGTTAGTCTATGGGCAGTGTTAGTCTATGGGCAATGTTAGTCTGTGGGCAGTGTTAGTCTATGGGCAATGTTAGTCTGTGGGCAATGTTAGTCTATGGGCAGTGTTAGTCTATGGGCAGTGTTAGTCTATGAGCAGTGTTAGTCTATGAGCAGTGTTAGTCTATGGGCAGTGTTAGTCTATGGGCAGTGTTAGTCTATGGGCAGTGTTAGTCTATGGGCAGTGGAAGTCTATGGGCAGTGTTAGTCTATGAGCAGTGTTAGTCTATGAGCAGTGTTAGTCTATGGGCAGTGTTAGTCTATGGGCAATGTTAGTCTATGGGCAATGTTAGTCTATGGGCAGTGTTAGTCTATGAGCAGTGTTAGTCTATGAGCAGTGTTAGTCTATGGGCAATGTTAGTCTATGGGCAGTGTTAGTCTATGGGCAGTGTTAGTCTATGAGCAGTGTTAGTCTATGGGCAGTGTTAGTCTATGGGCAATGTTAGTCTGTGGGCAGTGTTAGTCTATGGGCAATGTTAGTCTGTGGGCAATGTAAGTCTGTGGGCAATGTTAAACTATGGGCAATGTTAGTCTATGGGCAATGCTATTCTATGGGCAATGTAAGTCTATGGGCAATGTTAGTCTATGGGCAATGCTATTCTATGGGCAATGTAAGTCTATGGGCAATGTTAGTCTGTGGGCAATGTAAGTCTATAAGCAATGTTAGTCTATGGGCAATGTTAGTCTGTGGGCAATGTTAGTCTATGGGCAGTGTTAGGCTATGGGCAGTGTTAGTCTATGGGCAGTGTTAGTCTATGGGCAATTTTAGTCTATGGGCAGTGTTAGTCTATGGGCAATGTTAGTCTATGGGCAATGTTAGTCTATGGCCAATGTTAGTCTATGGGCAGTGTTATTCTATGGGCAATGTAAGTCTATCGGCAGTGTTAGTCTATGGGCAGTATTAGTCTATAAGCAATGTTAGTTTATGGGCAATGCAAGTCACTCTTATAACTCAACTACCATGGTTACTGGTTCCGTGAATTGGATGGACACTCGGTGTCCAACAACCACTACACTGCAAACCACAACAACTCACCCACCTCCTTACGCACCACACTGCAAGTCACAATAACTCACCCACTCTCACCCATCCACCATACTGCAGGTTGTATCAACACCAACTCAAACTACTCACCTACACACTTACCACACTGTAAGTCCAAAACACGTATCCTTCTGCGTCTTCCCTCGACACGGCTCCACTTTTTATTTCACTCTTCCCATCACCCGTCTCGTGATCCAAGCCCTTTTAGTGAATAACCCCCGGCTCAAATTCAACACACGGGTTGTCTTCTTGGTTCTTTCGGTAAAGTCATCACGTAGAATGGAAATAATAAAATAATAAAATAAAACGTAATAAAATAATTCTCACGACGTTTCGGCCACAACGCAAGCAGCCGTCCTCAGGTGAAGACCAGGTCTGTCGGGGAGACAGCGTCTGAATGAAACACCACCACGCTTGGAGAGTATATTTAAGCTGGGTTGGAAGGGGAAGAGCGCCTTGACAAAATAATTTGCATATCAAGAGGAATTTAGCATATTTATGGGAAATGCAGATATGTGATTTGTACTACTTGTGAAATGCGTAGGGGGTTGTCATCTACACTACACTACTGTACACAACACTTCTATACAACTGTAGTGTGCTAATTCACAGACACTAGTAAGAGGTACTCTCTCTCTCTTTATTTCCGGCCTTCACAGCCTTCGGGGATAACCCCATACCGGGTGGGGACAGCCAGCATGCTGCCAGACCCACGGCTTGCAGAGTGGAGAAGATCACGACGAGGACAACCCGACCAGTTCCACTCCCCACCACAGCAGCCCCAACTGTGAGTCGGAGCTTGCCTTATATCCTCAACAGCGTGGCCAGGCTCCGCCCTCGCCCCCCCCCCCGCACCCCTCTGGATCTCCCAGATTGATCCGTGCCTTGCCCACAGGTGCAACTGGTAGAACGGGCTGTTACCCATAATTCTATTGTTCACGGCACTTTTCCTGCAATTGGCATGCAGTGATGATGATGTCCACTGTGCTTATGGTTTTTCTGAAGCCGCACTGGGACTCTGGTAGCAAGTCTTCAGTGATGGTGTCAATGAGTCTGCGGAGCATGACCTCGGCCAGGACTTTGCCAGAAACTGCAAGGATGGATATGCCCCTGCTGTTGCCGCAGATGGATTTGTCCCCCTTGTTTTTGTATAAAGTGACAATGTTTGCATCCCTCAATTGATGGGGGATGATGCTCTCTTGCCTACATATCTCAGAGATGAACAGGTGAACTGCTCTGGTGCAGAGATAGTCCCCCTGTTTCAGGATCTCAGCAGGGAATGTAATCAGGTCCAGGAGTCTTGTTGTTCATCAGCGACCTGATGGCGGTGGAAACCTCAGAAAAACGTCGGTGGGAGATCACGGCTCTGGATGGTGGGCAGTGTTGGGCGCTCCTCCAGGACTGAGTGATCAAGTGGGTTCGGCTGGTTTAAGAGGACTCCAAAGTGTTTACCCCACCTCTGGGCTATCTTAGTTTGGTCCTTTACGAGAGTAGACCCATCTGCACTTCCGAGGGGACGTGCTTTGGAGATCCACCACTCATTTTGCAGGTGTCATAGAGCCCTCTGTGCCTTCCACCTCTGCTCCTGCCATTGACTTTCGAGCGCCTCAGAAATGGGGTTGTTGAGTGTGGCTTTAAGCACTATGTGCACGCTGTCAAGTAGGGTGGAGATGTATGTGGAGTTTTCGTCGAACCAGACCTGGTGTTTCTTGCTGCCTTCGCTGACGGAGTGGGCTGCTGACGCATAGAGCGATTAACTTAGGGAGGACCATTTGTCGTCAAACGAACCCTCCGCACTCAGGAGAGTCTCAATGTTCTCGAGTTTTTTTCTGCTAGAGGGCGGCATAGATTGTTACGTGCCTCTGGTTCCTGAAGTCGAGCACAGTACAGCCATTTTATTGGTGGACTTCTTGAGGCGGACGGCTGGGCGAACCTTCATTCTGAGCTCGGCTAAGATCATCCGATGATCCGTCCAGCACTCCGCTCCTATCACGGCTCGTGTAGGGACGTCCCTACCATCAGAGCGCCTGACAATCATATAATCTATGAGGTGCCAGAAGGTTTTGTAACTATTTTTCATTCGGAACATGGTATTGGTGATGGTGAGTTCATGTTCAGCACAAAAGCTTAGCAGTCTCAATCCATTCGTATTAGCATGACCAACAACGTGATGATCTATCACTCCACTCCATATCTCACAATCTCTCCCCACTCTTGCGTTGAAGTCACCGAATAACAGGATTTTGTCATTTTTGGGGACTCTATGGAGGGCCTCGTCCAGCATCTCGTAAACGTGGTGTTTGGCTTCATCTTCTGATGGTAAAGTTGGGGTATAAGCACCGATGAGAGTGGCATGCTGCTTTTCAACGAGTGAAATGCGGAGTGACATAAGCCTTTCGCTTACGCCAGTTGGTGTTTCTGTGAGATTTGGCAGGAGGCAGTTCTTCACGGCAATGCCCACACCATGCAGATGTTGCCCTTCTGGCGGGTATCCCTTGCAGAAGAAGGTGTATCCCTCTCCTTCCTCCCTGAGCGACTGGTGGGGACTCTAAATTATTTACTACACTACTATACACAAAACTACTATGCACTATACACTACACTATACATGAAATTATACACTACACTATACACTACTCTACACTACATTATACACTACACAATACACTACACAATATACTGCACTGCTATCCACTACACTAAGCTAGACACTACACTAAACACTATTATACACTACACTATACACGATACTATACACGACACTGCTATGCACTATATTATACACGCGACTACTAAACACTACACTATACACTATACTATACATTCATCTTCACTACACTATACACTACACTAGATACTGCACTACTATATTTACTACTGTATACACGGCACTACTATACACTCATCTTCACTACACTACTCTAGACACTACACTACTATACACTAAACTATATACGACACTACTATCCTCCGAGTACAAGTGGGTTCTCAACCTTGTGCTGGCTACTTACCCCCCTATGTTGAATTTAGTTTCAACCGATTTAGACCCCCTTGGCCTAAAGCCACCCAAAATGTTTCTGAGAAATCGATGTCAAAGGAATTAGCCAACATTAATATTCTCGTCAATTGTCCATTTCGTGAGTTGTATCGCTAACTTGGCCTCTAAGGCTGAAGTCAATATTTGTTCGGATTTTCCGATTTACTCTCGTAAACCCAAATCGTTCACGATCGGTGAGTTTTTTTTTTTAAAGACCTTTCGGTACATCGTGTTATTGGTAAACCATACGGATTAACTTTTTTTTAAATCTAATGTTACTTTATATCGGCAGATTCGTACGGCCTTAATCGTTCGCCAACGAATCTCTCAGCGCACAATATTAATGTCACACACACACGTTTATAAATCTACCCCCCTGGGAGATTGCCACGTGGTGGGAGTTTGGGGGGGGGTCCGCGTACCCACAACCCCCTAGGTTGAGCACCTACTGATATCCGACACCGCCGTGGGCCCACCGATACAACTCGAACTTACGGAGCAATTACCTCGTATTTACAAAATAACGCCGAAATGGTATTGTGCCCACCCCCCTTCCACCTCCCCCGTGTCGATTCTTTCAATACGTGGGGTAGGGTTGCGGTGCGGTGGGACAATTGTTCACGCTCCGCACAACAACAAAAAAGTGAGAACAATTTATCTAGCCGCGGTCCGATTTCTCGCCAAAACAAAACAAAACCCGCGTGGCAATCCACCTGCGAGGTCTTGGAGGGGGTGTTTTTTTCATCTTTCGTCGTTCGTAGAGTCGAGGGAGTTCGCGCTTGCCTTGCCTTGCCCCCCTTTCCGAGTAGCCAAACTTTAATTTGCCGGTGCGAGACAGACAGACTTTTTGGACTTTTAAACAACTTTTATTGCCGCCAGCAGCAACAGCACTGGAGGCGATTCCGATATGAAATACACAGTCACCAGCAAACAAACGAACGCTATAAATCCACGTGCTGTGGCGCTAAATGCACCGCGCACAACACGAAAGAAAAATCACGTGGTGGTCATCGCGCACGCCACGATGACGAGCGAGCGCTTCAGAGAGAGAGAAAAAAAATATCGGATCGGTTTAATCGATTATTTTGTTGGTTGTTGTTGGGTGTTGTTATTTCTCCAAGGCTGATGTTTCTCTGCGGTCGGTCGGTCAGGTTTTGGGTCGGTGGTTTGCAGGAGGTCGTGGGTTCGATCCCGACCCTGACGATGCCTGCTGCTGTATATTTGGAGTCTGTGTCTCTCTCTCATCAATCATCATCACGGTGGCTATAAGATGTTGACTACCTCGCCTGGTGTGCAGGAGGTCGTGGGTTCGATCCCGACCCTGACGATGCCTGCTGCTGTATATTTGGAGTTTGCGTGTCTCTCTCTCATCATCATCACGGTGGCTATGAGATGTTAGCTACCTCGCCTGGTATGCAGGAGGTCGTGGGTTCGATCCCGACCCTGACAATGCCTGCTGCTGTATATTTGGAGTTTGCGTATCTCTCTCTCATCATCATCACGGTGGCTATGATATGTTAGCTACCTCGCCTGGTGTGCAGGAGGTTCTGGGTTCGATCCCGACCTTGACGATGCCTGCTGCTGTATATTTGGAGTTTGCGTGTCTCTCTCCCTCTATTTACCCGTCGCGTGGATTTTTCTCCGGGTCCTCCGGTTTTGCTTTGATACTGGCAAAAAAGGTATCCCATGATATAGCTGCTCACCCCAAGCTATAAATGTTCTGATTGTGCATGGTCTTTGTAATAATCGCCTTTTGGCGTTGTTCTCTTGTCTAACACTGGTGGTGAGACACTGGTGGTGAGACTAGGCCATGAAGAAGGCTGCTGTCTCTGGTGTAGGCCAATCAGTTTCAAAGACAATGCCATGTGACATTATAGTTACATTATTATTCAAGACAATGCATATGTAAGTACTAATATAGTATTATTACACTGGTCTACTGACACTGCTGGTGAGACTAGGCCACAAAGATGTCTGCTGTCTCTGGTGTAGGCCAATCAGTTTCAAAGACAATGCCACGTGACATTATAGTTACATTATTATTAAAAACAATGCATATGTAAGTACTAATATAGTATTAATATACTGGTCTACTGACACTGCTGGTGAGACTAGGCCACAAAGATGTCTGCTGTCTCTGGTGTAGGCCAATCAGTTTCAAAGACAATGCCACGTGACATTATAGTTACATTATTATTAAAAACAATGCATATGTAAGTACTAATATAGTATTAATATACTGGTCTACTGACACTGCTGGTGAGACTAGGCCATAAAGAAGGCTGCTGTGTCTGGTGTAGGCCAATCAGTTTCAAAGACAATGTTACGTGACATAGTTACGTGATTATTAAAGACAGTGCACACATTATTATTACCAGAGCCATGTTTGTTTGCATGTTCACAAGTACCGTGTGTGGATAATGCAGCACTTGATTGCTTGAAAAAGGTTTCTATTTGGTGTTTGAACATCTTAACACAACTGTTGTATTCATAGAAAGGGTAAAACCCTGTTCTTATTTTCCATATTATTATTGCTTATTGTGCTTAAACGTCACATTGTTATCAATGGCTATAATAATATTACCGTTTGGGGAAAACGCCGCGACGATTGATTCGTTTTGTGTGGCATTGCATGGACGGCCGTGTGCAGCATTTTTATCGCGCAGAAACCTCGGCGAATCTCTGAACAGTGTTTGAACATTTTTCGATTTAAAGCTTTCGTGACTGCAGGGATTCATATTCTGGGTTCTTTCGGTAAAGTCATGTAGAAGGGAAATAATAAAATGACAAGAATAAAGCAATACAATTCTCACGACGTTTCGATTGCAATACAAGCAATCATCATCGCTGTCCGTGGTGCTAACGTAAAAAAAAAACGCCACTTTTTTTTTTTAAAAAAGCTATTGCTGTGGTTTTCACACCTGATGATGATTGCTCGTGTTGCAATCGAAACGTCGTGATAATTTTATTGTTTTATTTTTATTATTTTATAATTTTCCTTCTACCTGACTTTACCGAAAGAGACAAGAAAGCATTTGAACATCTGAACACAACTCCTGTTTTATTGCCGTAAAGGGTTTAAATATATCCTTGTTTTTCATTATTGCCGTTTCTTTTCGAGTCAGTAACCTGCGGATCGGGAGCTGCCTGCTGACTCTTTGGCTGCCCCCTCGTGACTCTTTGGCTCCCCCCCTTTCGAATCTTTGGCTGCCCCCTTGCGATCTTAATGTGGCAGGGGTTGGGAGGAGGTCACTGTGGAATGGTCTTCGTTACTACAACCAAATGTGTACAACAGTCAACGAATTGGATTGTTAAAGAAAAACCAAACCGAAATAGACACATGTTTCATTCCGTCACCTATTTGTTGTTTATTTAAGTGAGGATGTGTCGTTTGTTATTGTTGTCGTCTGCTGTATACGTGTGTGTGTATATATACAAAGTAGTTATGCAACGTGTGTGTGATGCCGCTCGCTCCAACTATTTTCGGTCAAAGACATGACAACATCCAACAAAAATGGCTCTTCTTCTTTGAAAGGTTGGCCGACCACTAGTCTTTGGGCAATGTTAGTCTGTGGGCAATGTTAGTCTGTGGGCAATGTTAGTCTATGGTCATTGTCAGTTTATGGGCAATGTTAGTCTATGGGCAGTGTTAGACTGTGGGCAATGTTAGTCTATGGTCATTGTCAGTCTATGGGCAATGTTAGTCTATGGGCAGTGTTAGACTGTGGGCAATGTTAGTCTATGGGCAATGTTAGTCTATGGGCAGTGTTAGTCTATGGGCAATGTTAGTCTATGGGCAATGTTAGTCTATGGGCAGTGTTAGACTGTGGGCAATGTTAGTCTATGGTCATTGTCAGTCTATGGACAATGTTGGTCTATGGGCAGTGTTAGACTGTGAGCAATGTTAGTCTATGGTCATTGTCAGTCTATGGGCAATGTTAGTCTATGGGCAATGTTAGTCTATGGGCAATGTTAGTCTATGGGCAATGTTAGTCTATGGGCAATGTTAGTCTATGGGCAATGTTAGACTGTGGGCAATGTTAGACTATGGGCAATGTTAGTCTATGGGCAATGCTAGTCTGTGGGCAATGTTAGTCTGTGGGCAATGTTAGTCTATGGGTAATGTTACACTATGGGCAATGTTAGTCTATGGGCAATGTTAGTCTGTGGGCAATGTTAGTCTATGGGTAATGTTAGTCTATGGGCAATGTTAGTCTATGGTCATTGTCAGTCTATGGGCAATGTTAGTCTATGGGTAATGTTAGTCTATGGGCAATATTAGTCTATGGGTAATGTTAGTCTATGGGCAATGTTAGTCCATGGGCAATATTAGTCCATGGGCAATGTTAGTCTATGGGCAATGTTAGTCTATGGGCAATGTAAGTCTGTGGACAATGTTAGACTATGGGCAATGTTCGACTATGGGCAATGTTAGTCTATGGACAATGTTAGACTATGGGCAATGTTAGTCTATGGACAATGTTAGACTGTGGGCAGTGTTAGTATATGGGCAATGTTAGTCTATGGGTAATGTTAGTCTGTGGGCAATGTTAGACTATGGGCAATGTTAGTATATGGATAATGTTAGACTATGGGCAATGTTAGTCTATGGACAATGTTAGACTATGGGCAATGTTAGTCTATGGGTAATGTTAGTCTATGGGCAATGTTAGTCTATGGGCAATGTAAGTCTGTGGGCAATGTTAGACTATGGGCAATGTTCGACTATGGGCAATGTTAGTCTATGGACAATGTTAGACTGTGGGCAGTGTTAGTATATGGGCAATGTTAGTCTATGGGTAATGTTAGTCGATGGGTAATGTTAGACTATGGGCAATGTAAGTCTATGGACAATGTTAGTCTATGGGCAATGTTAGTCTATGGACAATGTTAGTCTATGGACAATGTTAGTCTATGGGCAATGTTAGTCTATGGGCAATGTTAGACTATGGGCAATGTTAGTCTATGGGCAATGTTAGTCTGTGGGCAATTTTCGTCTTTGGGCAACGTGAGCACCATCAGTACTCCGCTGCGACTCCGTCCACCACCTTCCCGGCGCCGCACCCGAGCATCCGTCGGAGGTGGCGACGGATCTCCTTGTCGCGCACGCCGTAGATGAACGGCGCGACGAACCTGGAGACGATGAACAGGAGTATGTAGACGCACAACCTGACGACGCTCGACACCTGCACGTCGGCTATCAACGAGCCCAACGCCATCATCAAGGCTTCGTTCGCGACCGACAGCGCGTACAACAGGTACTGGACGCCGTGGAACGCGACGGTGCTGCGCGCCTTCCTGGCGCCCGACGCGTCCCCGCACGCGCCCCGGGCCACCCGCACAATCTTCACATAGGTGAACGCCAGCGTGAGCACGCTCGCCGTCAGGAAGATGCCGTTCACCAGCTCCCGGAGCACGATGATGAGCGGCCCAAAGTTGGGCAGCGAGCCCTCGATCTTGTCGATGGAGCACCTCGTGTAGTTGACCGCCGACGACATTTCGCCGCTGCTCACGAAGACGATGGCGCACCTCGCGAGCGGGAATAGCGAGGCGGCGAACCAGATGACGGCGAGCGAGGTGACGGCGAGGCGTCGGTCGAAGCGCGCCTGGTAGCGCAGCGGGTGGCACACGGCGGCGTAGCGCTCGAGGGACATGAGGGCCAGGCCGAGGACGCCCACGTGGTTGAGGGTGGTGGCGAGCATCGCGTAGGCGTAGCAGGGCAGCGGCGGGATGGTGACACCACGCCACACTAGCAAGACGATGACGTCGGAGACGACGAGGAAGCAGGCGTCGCTTAGCAGGAGGTTGGCGAACACCACGTGGCGGTAATTGTCGCGCAGCGGCGTGGACAAGATGGCGGCGAGGATGCACGCGATAGAGCACAGCGACGGCAGCATGACGGCGGCGTTGACGATGTGCAGGACGTCGCGCGCGAAGCCGTAGTTGACGGCGCTTGCGGTCGTGCCGTTCGTGAAGGCCGCCGCCGCTGCTGTTGCTGCCGTTGTTGTCGCTGCTGCGTTCGTTTCGGCCATTTTTTGGGGTAGGAGTAAGGGTATAACGCTCGATAAAAATTTATCGGGGGGGGGGGGAATACTAATGTCAAATTTTGACGTATGTTTTTGGGGGTTTTCGTCTGTTAAGTTGATATTTGACAATATCTTTGCGATGATGGATGGTAGAATTTAGTACTTCGTTTTTTATTTTACTTTGATTGCGCGGATGATCATATATCCTGCAGGCCAAAAAAACAACTAATATTCTGCCCCGCAAGTAAAATTATTGCCCGTATTTAATTAACACTGGCCAAATGGATACGTATGCCTCCTTGTCAGTGGATGTGCATCTTGAAAAAATAACTGTTGGGGGAAAAAAAACGAAGGCAATGTTGAAACAAAGTGTCTAACACGTTAGTAGTAGTAAGAGGCTTTCACGACCAATGTTATTCATCATAGAGGGGTTTTGGGGTTAGATCCCGTAAATATAAACGTGTCGTTAAACCCGCGACCAACTCTGGCTGTCGCCTGATGATGCTGGTTGTTGTAATTTCCGGTGAAACGTCACGGTACTCAAATTGTAAATGTTGAAGTGGGGTTTACTCTCCAGCACACAAGCGGTTAGTGCTGTACTAGTAACGAATTGGCCACGTTTTGTTTACGTGACAAACAATTTCAATCATTGGCTGTGTCGAGTGGTGGTGGCGGGTGTAACGACACATTTATATTTACGCGATCTAACCCTGTTATGAAAATTCAACGAAGTTATCCATTTATGCATTATCACAACATCACAACAACAAGCACAACAATCACTCTTATCTCTCTGACCTCTCTATCAGAATCAAAATATTTATTTATACTGGAGGAGGAGGAATCCGATGAGCTATAAAGCTCTTTTTGTTCACAGACGTCCAGTAGGGGCATGGGGTCAGAACTTTACAACAACAACAAACTACACAAATGCACGATAGGAGTGCAAAGTATAAGAAAGGTAAACAAATCAGTGAAAGAAATATAAAAATACAACTAAACTCTTTTTTTATGTTTCCAGGTAAAGCCCACTGAGGTATTAACTTGTTTCTTTCAGAAGCGACCTGGCCACAAATGGTAGCTCAAAAAAGGGGATTATCATCATGTGGACATTTATAGCAGCCAGATCATCTAAATCACCTAAACGCGTGTTTATAAATGTGAAGGGGAAAAGCGGAGGACCCGGAGAAAAAAAAATCCACGGGACCACAGGGTGAGAGACACAAACCCCAAATATTTATGCGTCAAGGTCAGGATCGAACCCACGACATCCTGTATACCAGGCGAGGTAGTTAACATACAAACTGCACACATGCAAACTCCAAATATAAAACAGGCATCGTCAGGTTCGGGATCGAACCCACGACATCCTGCATACCAGGCGAGGTAGTTAATATGCACACTTCAAATATAGAGCAGACACTGTCAGGGTCGGGATGGAACCAACGACCTCCTGCATACCAGGCGAGGTCGTTAACATGCAAACTCCAAATATACAGCAGCAGACATCGTCAGGGTCCGGATCGAACCCACGACCTACTGCATACCAGGCGAGGTAGTCAACATGCAAACTCCAAATATACAGCAGCAGACATCGTCAGGGTCCGGATCGAACCCACGACCTCCTGCATACCAGGCGAGGTAGTCAACATGTAAACTCCAAATATACAGCACCAGGCATCCTCAGGGTCGGGATCGAACCCACGACCTCATGCATACCAGGCGAGGTAGTCAACAGTGACCGTCTTTGTTAGTGCTAGAAGAAGAGCCATTGTCCGAAACGTCGCCTATTATATATACTGTATACTTATTTTGTTATTTTAAGGCCATACACAAGATGTTGTTATCGACACGAAACGCGTCGAGTTCATTGTCAAGCTGTGCTTGTGCACCACTGGCAACGCAGCATCAGCATCACCAAAATCAGGAGCGCCACGGTGACGAGGATACGTTAACTTCACCGCTTGGTACGAAGGAGGACGTGGGTTCGATTTCCGAACCTGATGCTTGCTGTACATTTGGAGTTTTCTCTCATTCCATGTGGTCGCGTGGACCTTTCTCACGGTCCTCCGGTTTTTTTCCCCTCCACATTTCGAATCAACGTCACCCGTTTAGAGTACGTGGCTGCTGCTGTACATTTCCATACGATAACTCCACTTTTGTTGAGCTGTAACTTGTGAAAGCCAGGTCGCTTCTGAAACAGAACAAATATAGCTCAGTGGGGCCTTGCCTGGTTAAAAAAATAAACTGTTTAGAGTTGTATCGATTGTTTGTCATAAAAAAAAGATTTGCTGGCTGGCTGACCCCTATCACTACCCCAACCCCTATCACTGCGCCAACCCCTATCACTACCCCAACTCCTATCACTACGCCAACCCCTATCACTACCCCAACCACTATCACTACCCCAACTCCTATCACTACGCCAACCCCTATCACTACGCCAACCGCTCTCACTACCCCAACCACTATCACTACCCCTACAACTATCCAAACCCCTATCACTACCCTTACCCCTATCACTACCCCTATGACTACCCTAACCATTATCACTACCCAAATCCCTATCACTACCCTAACCATTATCACTATCCAAACCCCTATCACGACCCTAACCCCTATCACTACCCTAACCTCTATCACTACCCCTACCCCTATTACTACCTCCAACCGTTATCACTACCCTAATCCCTATCACTACTCTAACCGTTATCACTATCCAAACCCCTATCACTACCCTAACCCCTATCACTACCCTAACCTCTATCACTACCCCTACCCCTATTACTACCCTTATCACTACCCTAATCCCTATCAATACCCTAACCCTTATCACTATCCAAACCTCTATCACTACCTCTATCCCTATTACTACCCCTACCCTTATCACTACACTAACCTCTATCACTACCCTTACACCTAACACTACCCCTACCTCTATTACTACGCCTATCACTACCCTACCTCAACCACTCCCACGTGTTTTCCTGTCACCATAACTACATCACCACCACTTTAACCCGCTCTGCATCTCAACCACTGTCATCGTTTGTACAACGTCACGATTGTTGTATTCCGCCTTGGTTTAAAGTGCTGCTATATAGTACATCTAAATAAGATTAAACGTGTGGCGAGCACCAGGACAAAAAGGGCATGCGATTTAACGAAGGCCTCTCTCTCCACCTTACAATAATGATAATTAAACTAAAACTACTTTTTATTTCAACAGGTAAGGCCCACTGAGCTATGTAGCGCTTTTTTCAGAAGCGACCCTGGCTATCGCAAATGATTGCCCAAGGCAGTGGCTTCATCGCCACGTGGAAAGTTATAACTATAAACGCGCGGTGATGTTGATTCTAAACGTGGAAGGAAAACTCGGAGGACCCGGGAGAAAAATCCACACGACCACGAGAAGAGAAAACGTGCACGTATAGAGCAGTAGGCAGTGGCGGAGCCAGGATTTTCAGGTAGTGGATGAGGGGGTGGGGCAACCCCTCCAGCAATGAAAAATGGTAAAGTAGTTCTTCTTGGTTCTTTCGGTAAAGTCACGTAGAATGGAAATAATAAAATAAAAAAAATAAAACATAAAATAATTCTCACGACGTTTTGGCCACAACGCAAGCAGCCGTCCTCAGGTGAAGAACAGGTCTGTCGAGAGTCTGAATGACAATAGTCTGACCTGTTCTTCAACTGAGGACGGCTGCTTGCGTTGTGGCCGAAACGTCGTGAGAATTATTTTATTATGTTTTATTTTTATTATTTTATTATTTCCATTCTACGTGACTTTACCGAAAGAACCAAGAAGATGAATCCCTGCAGTCACGAAAGCTTTAAATCTAAAGAGAAAGGAGTTGTTAGTAAGTAAGGACTTGTACCTTGCTTTTTATTTGACGCGTGTGCGGCGATGGCGCGGCCATTGATCGAGGGTCGAATTCGAACCGCGTCGTGTGATCGGCATCGCGCTCGCTGAAGGTGTTGATGCCTTCAGGGAAGTCGTGTACCGTGTACGCAACTGCGCACAATTCTGTGAGTCACTTTTAACCGCTTTGCCGTTACTTATTGCCAATTATGGACTCAGACTATTGTCCTATAATATCATAGAGTCCCTGGCACATAATAATAGGCTGCACAATAGCAGTGGGGGTCGCAAAATGCCGATTTATTACTAATAAACCCCAATTATCGGATCGAAATATTTATAAATTCACTAACACATAGGATGGACTTTGTATTTATTTTCAACAATAATGTCTAATAGTGGATTGTATTACATTGCTCTGTTTTAACTTTTTTACCATTTCTTGTTTCATTGTATGTAATGGCAGAGATTAGGGATTCATAAAGTACAACCATAACCACAATCATATAAACGTAAATCTATTTTATAGCAATATATTGGGGGGGGGGCATTTTGAGCATATTTGAAAATTGGGGGGGGGGGGGGGAATGTGTCCCCCCCAATATATATTATAGTTACGGCCTTGATATATACAGGTAGTCCCCGACTTACGATTGTCCGACTTACGATATTTCGATCTTACGATGGCGATAGCGATACGACAAAATTGTTAAATACAGGTAGTCCTCTACTTACGATGGAGATGCGTTACGACGACCCCATCGTACGTCGAAAATATCGTAAGTCGAAGATGGCCTAGCCTACCCAGGAGTCTTAAAGATTGGTCATAATTTAGCAAAACAGAGCAATTTACAGCACCGTACTGTATAAACTATATACTGTATGTATTTATTAATTACAATACTGTATTGCACAGTAACATTTAAAGTAAAAAACAAGGTAAATTCTTCGCCTACCTATATGAACTGCAATTTAATAGAAAGTTTTTCAGGAAACAATCCTATCTGCTATAACTTTTAACCTGCATTTAACGTATGTATCGTATCGTGGTAACCCTAAAATGAAATCGCTAAAGCTACGTATCATACATGCATTGAACGTATCGTAACGTATTGTACTGTAGTCACCAAGATTCTGTCCGTCGTCTGCAAACTTGAACGATGTTAATTCTAGATTTGAAGCTTTCGTGACTGCAAGGATTCGTACTCTTAGGTTTTTTCGGTAAAGTCACGTAGGTAAAAAATAAAATTAAAATTAATAAAAGTAAAATAAAAAAAGTAAAATTAAAAATCACGACGTTTCGGAGGCAACACAAGCTTCCGTCTTCAGGTGGAACCGTCACAGCACGATTGCTGTATCAAGTGTATCAAGTACAGCAATCGTGCTGTGACGGTTCCACCTGAAGCTTGTGTTGCCTCCGAAACGTCGTGATTTTTTATTTTACTTTTATTAATTTTAATTTTATTTTTTACCTACGTGACTTTACCGAAAAAACCTAAGAGTTTGAACGATGTTAGGTTGTTGATGGCTACATTAACTTCGTTGTCGGCAGAGGAGGATGGCGATGATAAAGTACAGCATCGTACCTCGTACGCTGCTGCGTTTGCCTGCCGCGCGAAATGTTAAATATTTTACAATTTTGTCGTATCTCCATCGTAAGATCGAAATATCGTAAGTCGGATCATCGTAACTCGGGGACTACCTGTATTTTACATTTCGCGCGACAGGCAAACGCATCAGCGTACGAGGTACGATACTGTACGTTGGGACGCTGCCTGGATGTTCTGTACGCATCTCCCGCCTTGTGTGGTGATGCCTCTCACTCTCACCAGCGGTCGACGGAGTTAAGTTGTCTCGATGTTCAATGCATGTTAAAAGTTATAGCAGATAAGATTGTTTCCTGAAAAAACTTTCTATGAAATTGCAGTTCATATAGGTAGGCTAAGAATTTACCTTGTTTTTTACTTAAAAAATTACTGTGCAATACAGTATTGTAATTAATACATACATACACTATATAGTTTATACAGTACGGTACTGTAAATTGCTCTGTTTTGCTAAATTATCACCATTCTTTAAGACTCCTGGGTAGGCTAGGCCATCTTCGACTTACGATATTTTCGACTTACGATGGGGTCGTCGTAACGCATCTCCATCATAAGTTGGGGACTGCCTGTATATATACACAGTATACATGTGTGTATAGTTTACACCTAAGTTAAAATGTAACAATACATACTCACTCGTACTTTTGCTCCGGCCGAATGTGCTGCTCATTCTTTTTTGGCAAACGCGACCACGTTGCAGATCGCACCTGAACCTCGCCGCTTTCGTGTGCCTCTTTTTATAGAAAAAATATATCTATTGGATCCCATTCGCGTGACGTCAGAATGCGTTCCACGTGGCACGCGATGACGACGACGACAAATCATGATAATCATACAAATAATGAGTGTGGCTTCTGTCCATACCCTTCGCATGTGAGATGCGCGCAGGGTTTTAGCACCGCTGTTATTTTTATCCGTCCAAAAAGAGAAACGGGACAGATGCTTCATGTCGCACCTGCACGGCTACTCCCATCCCTCTTCACGGACCATTCCCTCGATTCCACGCCGCGACACTTGCCCAATACTTCACACCTCGCTTCACCCCCACCCGAGTAACAGGTTTAGATCCCCCGTATAGCCCTTTAACAGACCGCTAGGCGACCGTGTTGAGTCGATGGTGCAGTGTTGGGTCTATGGGCAGGATGATGTCTGTGGTGCAGTGTCGAGTCTATAGTGCAGTGTTGAGTCTATGGTGCAGTGTTGAGTCTATGGGCAGTGTTAGTCTATGGACAGTGTTGAATCTATGGACAATGTTGAGCCTATGGTGCAGTGTTGAGTCTATGGTGCAGTGTTGAGTCTATGGTGCAGTGTTGAGTCTATGGGCAGTGATGAGTCTATGGTGCAGTGTTGAGTCTATTGGCAGTGTTGAGTCTATGGGTAGTGTTGACTCTATGGTGCAGTGTTGAGTCTCTTGTGCAGCGTTGAGTCGATGGGGTAGTGTTGGATCTATGGTGCAGTATTGAGTCCATAGTGCAGTGTTGAGTTTATGGTGCAATATTGAGTCTATGGGCAGTGTTAGTCTATGGGCAATATTGAGTCTATGGTGCAGTGGTGAATCTATGGTGAAGTGTTGAGTCTCTGGTGCAGTGTTGAGTCGATGATGCAGTGTTGAGTCTATGGTGCAGTGCTGAGTCTATGGTGCAGTGCTGAGTCTATGGTGCAGTGTTGAGTCTATGGTGCAGTGTTGAGTCTATGGTGCAGTGTTGAGTCTTTGGTGCAGTGCTGAGTCTATGGTGCAGTGTTGAGTCTATGGTGCAGTGTTGAGTCTATGGTGCAGTGTTGAGTCTTTGGTGCAGTGTTGAGTCTATGGTGCAGTGTTGAGGCTATGGTGCAGTGTTGAGTCTTTGGTGCAGTGCTGAGTCGATGGTTGCAGTGCTAGTGTATGGGGAGTGTTAGTATGGGCAGTGTGCGTCTTTGGGCAATGTTAGTATATGGGCAGCGTGAGTCATTAGGCAATGTTAGTATCAGGGCAGTGGCAGTCAATGGTCTATGAGTGAAAAGTGGGGCCGTGTCCTTGTTAAATCCTCACCCAGCCTGGCTCAGAAACTAAACGGACAACACCAACGGCGTGAAGGTCAAAGCAGCCGGAGTTTGAACAACTGCGATAATTATTGCGTCTGATGTAGCTCCGTTGTGGTTACACGTGCATCAATGTAGTAATCAGAATCAAAATGTTTGATTTTTACTGAAAAAATCAGATGAGCTATGAAGCTCTTCATCACAGGTGTCCAGTAGGGGCACGATATGATTGCAAATGATAGGGAAAGTAAACCAATCACTTTAAAAATCTATACGAATAAAACTCAACTAATTTTGTATTTAACCAGATAAAGTCCCACTGAGCCATGAGCTTATTTTTCAGAAGCGACCTGGCCATCACAAATAATAGCTCAACCAAGTGGCGTATCACGTGGTGTGGAAATGTATTGCAGTAACATCATCTAAATACTCTCTCGACGCGTGGAGTTGATTCCAAATGTGGGAGGGAAATCCCGGAGGAGGACCCCGAGACAAATCCACGCGACCACGGGGAGAGAGAGACAATTCTAGATTTGAAGCTTTCGTGACTGCAAGGATTCATATTCTTAGGTTTTTTTCGGTACCTACGTGACTTTACCGAAAAAAACCTAAGAATATAGAGAGAGACAAGTAAACTCCAAATATACAGCAGCAGCAGGCATCGTCAGGTTCGGGATCGAACCCACGAACTCCTGTATACCAGGCGAGGTAGTTAACATCTCCTAGCCACCGTGATGATGATGATGAGAGAGAGACACGCAAACTCCAAATATACAGCAGCAGGCGTCAGGGTCGGGATCGAACCCACACCCTCCTGCATACCAGGCGAGGAAGATATCAACACACCACCTCTGTAGGGACTACACACACACATATATATAATTAGACAGATATATTTGCGTATGAACACTTTCAATATAAATGTACCCCCCAGTGCACACCATACACAACACCTTGCATGGCAATTAATTATAATCGCCCGCTGTTGGTCTCACCGCGAGTTTTCTGTCGTCGTGAGTGCAATAAAGGAAGCCGACTCCCTACACACCTGTCCACCCAGGTATACACGGAAAGATATACTTGTGGGAGCGGTGGTGCAGCGGTTAGCACGCTGCGCAACCAAACCCGATGGTTCGCCAAAAGCCGCCTCCGCTGGCGCGAGTTCGCGTTATGGCCCTTCGGGAACATCGCGAGAATTGACATCACTCGCTCAGCGCTCCAGCCCTTCTAGAACACGTTTAGGATGTTCATCACTTCATCCACTCACTCATCATCGTGTATCTGTTGCACACGTGTCATTGTGTGTGTGTCTGCATCTTTGTGTCTGTGGGGAGCGGTGGTGTAGTGGTTAGCGCTACGCTGCGCTATGAACCCGGCGACACGGGTTCGATTCCCGCTCACGGCCAACACCACCAGTGACGATTATCTGAACCGGTTCTGTGCCTCCCCTAGGTTGACTCAGCCTCAAATGAGTACCTGGTGCGGTGTGTAGTAAACATCGCCACCAGAGAGACAAAGGCGGTCGGGCGTGGCGCTGGCCACCCACCCCCTCGTGTACCGTTCCCGCCTTGAAAGGTGCTCGCTAACAGCACTTGCCCCTACAGTCTGTTAAGGCTATACGGGGGATCTTTGTCTTGTGTCTGTGTGGTCGGGCGTGGTGCTGGCCACCCACTCCCATCGCGTGCCACAGTGGCGGCCTTCGTCGGTGCTGCTCGCTAACAGCCACTTGTCCCAAAAGTCTGTTAAGGCTGTACAGGGGATCTTTGTCTTTATGCACTTGTATATTATTCGCACGTAGGTGGCAGCGTGTAAGGGTCTATAATAGCCGCAGCTTGTGTCTCCAGTGTCGAGATAGTCCATGGAAACGTTGCACTTGAAATAACCTGTTGTTCTGGTGGCCTACGTGGGCACATTCCCTTTTGCCCGCCGTGTTACCCAGCAATTAAAATGCTCGTGCAATTAAAAAAATATATATAACGGGCGACGTTTCGGGCAATGGCCCTACTTCAGAGCACGTCGAGAGGTCTCAGAGATAGAGAGGCCACTCTAAAACTAAACAATGTTTCTATTTATACCAGGTAAGACCTGAGCTGCTGTGGAAGCTCTTTTTTTCAGAAGCGGATCCCGCTATCACAGATGATAGCCCAACGAAGTGGCTTACCGTGTAGAAATGTATAGCAGCAGCCAAATACTATAAACGCGTGGTGATGTGGATACTAAATGTGGAGGGGGAAACCAGGAGGATCCGGAGAAAAATCCACGCGACCACGGGGAGAGAGAGAGAGACGCAGACTCCAAATTTACAACAGCAGGCATCGTCAGGGTCGGGATGGAACCCACGACCTCCTGCGTATCAGGTGAGGTAGTTAACATCTCCTAGCCCCCGTGATGATGATAAGAGAGAGACGCAGACTCCAAATATACAGCAGCAGGCATCGTCAGGGTCGGGATCGAACCTACAACCTCCTGCATACCAGGCGAGATAGTCAACACCTCATAGCCACCGTGGTGATGATGAGAGACACGCACACTCCAAATATACAGCAGCAGGCGTCAGGGTCGGGATCGAACCCACGACCTCCTCGACACCGACCCAAGGGAAGGGAGTTTCACAGCCCATCTGTGTGGGTGATCCACCCACCCTCGCAGCTGCCTCTACTAGTGCTGGATTACAGGCAGCAGCCTATACTAAAACTAAACATTTTTATTTTTGTATTTAACCAGGTAAGGCCCACTTAGATAGGGAGCTATTTTTCGGAAGCGATCTGGCTCTCACAAGTGATGGCTCAACGAAGTGGCTCATCGTCGCGTGGAAATGTATAGCAGCCAAATACTCAAAATGTGGAGGGGAAAAAACCGGAGGACCCGGAGAAAAGTCCACGCGACCACGGGGAGAGAGAGAGACACACACACACACACCACAAACTCAAAATATACAGCAGGCGTCAGGTGTCGGGATCGAATCCACAACCTCCTGTATTCCAGGCGAGGTAGTTAACATCTCCTAGCCACAGTGGCATTGGGCACCATTCGGGCTACCGTTGAGTAAGTGCAGGAAATCAGAATGGCAAATCAAAACTCGGCGCCCACGCACGTTTTCGACGCAGAAGCTAATGAATGGCAAAAAGCCGGCCGCGAGTCCAGTCGATCGTAGGCAGAGGATCACGCACTACAGAACTCTCGATTCGTTTCCAGGCTGCGCCGACTTTTGCGTCCGATCAACAGCAAGCAAAAAAAACCCCACGGACTCACTCTCACCATCGATCATAATAATAATACCTCATGGGACCTCCTTTGCCAGTACCAAAATATGAGAATAGTTTTTTCCCCTTTTATCTGCCAACAAAACAGTTGTGTTAAGTTGTTAAAACACCAAACTGAAACCCTTTACAAGGAATCATGTCTGCATTAATCACAACGCTTGTGGTCAAAATGCAAACAAAAAACATCCTCTGATAATACATGCATTGTCCTTGAAACTGATTGGTCTACACCAGAGGAAGCTTTCTTTTGAGCCTCGTCTCAAACGGTGTTAGACCAGAGGACGCCAAAAGGCGTACAGCACAAATACAACGCACTATCAGAGTAATGAGAGCTCGGGGTGAGCATCTACTCTCATTACTCTGATACCACCATCTCCCACCCCCCTTCCCTCCCCTCACCCCCTCCACTCCTTCCCGTCCCTCCCCTGGAGCCCCTTTCGTCATCTCCGCGTTGCCAATTGCATCACTCCTGCGGGCCCGACTCATCTGCCGTACGACGCTCTGCAGAGCAGGACCCTACTACCACTGCTACTACCCTGCCAGCCTCGGCTCTTGCCCTCGACGCTGGTGGTGGGGAGTGGGTTCTTAAGTGTCGCCCCAAGGATCTGGAACGTCTTGCCAGCGGGTGATCCGGCACGCTACGAGCCTTGGTGCGCTTGGGGAGGGAGCACCAAGACTCACTATTTTTGTCGCGGATTTTTACTTAAACCATGATTTTATCGCCTTTGCATTTTACTTTAGTGTACAATGTTTTGATACCCCTCCCCTCCTCCTCCCCTTGAGTGGCAGTGATATTAACATTAAAAAAAAATTCAGTTTACGGTTCACTCCATTCTGCGAGCATCGCCGTTTTGCTAAGCTGTGTGTCCACGGAGCGAGCGCCTTGAGTGAAGTCGCTCCTTCTCCCTCTCGATATAAGTGCACAATCAGATTAGAATGAAACAGGGTAACATAGCTGTCGTGTAAAAAGAGACGTGGGGTTGCGGGCGATTCATTCACGTTGCGGCTTCGGACTTGTGGCCAATAAAGTTAGTTTAAATCAGTGGTTTCTCAATCTTTTGTTGGCGACTACTCTACTACCCCTTTGTTGAATTGAATTTCCACCGAGTAGTTACCCCCCCCCCCCCACCTGGTCTGAGACAACATGGTTCTGAGAAATAAATGCATGAGTAAATGAACATCAATATTTTAACCAGTTTAACACGTAGCACAGTAGGGCCTTTCGTGACCGATATTATCCATAAGAGGGGTTTTTAGGGGGTTAGATCGCATAAATATAAATGTTGTGTCGTTAAACCCGCCGCCACCACCCGCAACAGCCCATTAGTAAGGGCTCAGTCACGTAAACAAAACGTGGCTAATTAGTTACTAGTACAGCACTAGCCGGTTGTGTGTTGAACAGTAAACCCCCTACTCTCCAACACACCAGTGTGCTGTACTAGTGTAGTGACTGACTCAGGGACACTTTTTATTAAACGGCCTTAACAGTTCACACTTGGTGACTACGGGCCCAGTCAGGACAGCTGGTAGACTGCCTGGGTACAACGGTGAAGACTCCAGCAGCACGACGGGGATCCCACTCCAAACGACAGCCCCGAGGTCCCCTCCCGTAGGCCCCTCTTATACTGTCAGCGTGGCCTGGCTCCGCCCCCGGCCACGCCCGCCTTCCCTTCTAGAACCTTCCAGCGGGCTCTCGATGCGCCCCTTCCGTAACCTTTCCCCTACATCCCTCTCTGATATATCACGTGACCTGCTTTCATTCACGGCTGCTGTAAGCTGCAGATCCCCTTCCCTGCTAGCAGCCAGCACTATGCTGCTATGTGACCGATGCTATGTCACTACACTAGTAACGAATTGGCCCCGTTTTGTTTACGTGACGGATGGTGGTGGCGGGTTTAACGACACATTTATATTCACGCGATCTAACCCAAATAAATCTCTATTATGGGTTAATATTTTAACCAATTGTTTATTTTGTGAGGTATATGCACCCTAGCTTAGCTGCTAAGTAACTGCAAGCGAATACAAAAAAAAACTCAACGGACGCTTTGCGTGCGCGTTGTAAATTGTGTGCGCTCGTCAGCTACTCTTGTAGACCCACATTGTTTACGATCGGCGAGTTTTAGAAAGGTCTTTTAAACGTCGTTCTACATCGGATCTCAGTGGCATCGTGGTTACTTTACATCGGCGGATTCATACAACGCGACCATTCACCGATGATGTAATGTCACACGCACACACATTTATAAATCTACCCCACTTGGGGCATTGCCACGTGTACCCACTCCCCTCCCCCACCAATGGGGGGTCAGCATAGCCCCAGTTGAAAACCCACTGGGGTAGACAGCCAGGCTTGGATCGGCTGAACTTTAATTTATTTTTGTTATTCTTACAAAAGAGATTCACCGAGGTTTCCGCTGGGATCAAATGCTGCGCACGCTTTCCATACCATACCATGCAAGGCAAAACGAATCGATCGTAACGAAGCTTTCCCAGACAGCAATACTCGATAACAAGGTGAAGTTTAATCACAATAGTCATAATAAATCATAAAAACGTATCATGGGGATAACTTTTTTGACTGTAGCAGAGTATGAAAAATAAGAACAGGGTTTTTACCCTTTCTAGCAATGAAACAGGAGTTGTGTTAATATGTTCAAGCACCACATAGATGCCTATCTGGTGTTGGCCAATCGGTTTCAAAGACAATACAAGTACAGTATATTATCAGAGCATGCTTGTTTGCATGTCCACCACAAGTACGTGTGGTTAATGCAGACTTGATGATTCCTTGCAAAAGGTATAATCTATTTGGTGTTTGAACATCTTAACGCCTGTTTCATTGCCAGAAATGGCAAAACCCTATTCTTATTTTTCATAATCATGAACATGATTCGGAAACGCGTGCATATTTCGCAAATCGGACGCACCGACCTTCGATTGAAAACTCGGAGGCGTGGAGCCAGAGCTCCAAGAAGACCTGGACAGGTGACAGCCTGGACAGGTGGGATACTGGACAGGTGAGAGACTGAACCAGGTGAGATCCTGAACCAGGTGATCCTGAACCAGGTCAGATCCTGAACCAGGTCAGATCCTGAACCAAGTGAGAGACTGGACAGGTGAGAGCCTGGACAGGTGAGCCTTGAGCTGCTGTTTGAAGTATGGCCCAAACTCCGATGACTGACAATACCCCTAGGAAGGCCTTCATCCCACAAAGTAGCTGGTCGCCAATCACCGTAAATTATATACTTTTTCTTATCCGTTGAAAAACTAAACAATACTCGCCCATACATAATGAGGATATTGGGAATCGACTGCTGTATTATTACGCTCGCAGTACGCGCGAGTGACATTATGTGTACACGGAATTATTGTGAACATACGTAATTGGATTTTTTACAATTTTCGTTTACCATTATACAACCTATAACCCGATCATTCGTCATAGAGGTCTTTGGGTAAGATCGCGTAAATGGCCGTATCGGGTGGTGGTGGCGGGGTTCAACGACACATTTATATTTACGCGATGGAACCCAAAACATCTGTTATGGATATTGGTGGCGACAGCCCTACCACGTGCCCAACACGATCATTATAGGTTCTACAGGCACCGCATGGGAAATACAAATAAATCAACCCCAACTGACTCGTCTGCGATGTCGTGCGACGGCCCAGACCACGACAACGCCTCGAGTGGGACCCGGTATCGTTACCCGCCTCTGTGAGCCATGCGTTGGCTTATATCTCTACCGGGGGGAGACGAAGGTGCCCAGGTGTGGTGGTGATGGTGGTGGTGGGGAGTGGTGGTGTAACAGTTAGCGCTACGCTGCCTCCAAATGAGTAATTGGTGCGGTGTGTAGTAAACATCGCCAGTGGGTAGACAAAGGCGGTCGGGCGTGATGCTGGCCACCCACCCCCTATTGTGCCATTCCGGCCTTCATAACACTTGCCCCAACAGTCTGTTACAGGCTACATGGGGGATCTTTGTCTTTGTGTGTAGGCGCTGCTACTCGCTACTAAGAGCCACTTGCCCCCAACAGTCCATTAGAGGCGACACGGGATAGAGGGGGAATATCTTTGTCTTCGTCGTCTTTGGTGAAAGATCAACATCGCTCACACGTGGTCCCACGTCAACCGTGACCTGACTCCCCCAGGGGGAGGGAGGGTGGGGGTGGGCCGCCAATGATCGCTGGACATCGATGATGACAGAGCTTCGTGGCCCATCGGATTCCTCCACTCTGCTGAACGGAGATTAAAACAAACAAAAAAAGGTTCAAGATCGTTTGTGCTGCAAACAAAAAATAAACGGAGCGTTCACGCCGCCTCAAACTCTTCCATCCGACCGCTTCGCTGATCCCGTCAGGTGAGCGTTAAACCCCGCGCAACGCCAACTCCGGTGGTCGCCATCATCCTCGCTAGCAGCAGCGGCAGCGACAGCGGCTTTTGGCTGGCCGTCGAACAAAGAGGGCCCACTCTCCAGTCGCCCGTCAGTCGCTTCCCTTTGACTATCGCTACTGCCACGGTTGCTATTCCTCTTTCGTCAAGGAGCTATAAACAATCGTCACCTCAATTCGGGTCATCCTCTATAGTAGCAGCAGCATCAGCAGCTTCTGGCTGGCCGTCGAACCAAGACGATCACTGGCATCGCGCGGCGCTTTCAGATGCACTTCCGCGGCCGTCTGGAATGCTCTTCCTTCCGATATTAGGAAGCCACTGGGAGCTATGATGCACTTTGAAATCATTACCTCGATTGACAAACTCATTTCTTCAGAATTGCTTTGAGTGTTGAGTTTGTTGTCCTTCCGCCGCACTGCCTAGGTACGGTGGTGCGAAATAAGCACAACGCGCACACACACACACGAGCACATTATCGACGGCCGCAAAGTGGTGCACCTAGCCTGGCACAAGTGCCGTGAGTGACGTCACCTGCCGCTTAGTGCCTAATAGCGGCCGTTGTGAGATGTTAACTCCCTCGCCTGGCATGCAGGAGGTTGTGGGTTCGATCCCGACCCTGACGCCCGCTGCTGTATATTTGGAGTCTGTCTCTCTCTCTCTCTCCGTGGTCACGTGGATCTTCCTTCAGGCCCTCCGCTTTCTCCCCTCCTCAATGTCACCGCGCGTTTAGAGAATTTGGCTGCTGCTATACATTTCCACGTGATGATGATGATGATGATAAGCTGATTCGTTGAGCTATCATTTGTCATAGCCAGGTCGCTTCTCAAAGAAAGCTACATAGCAGCTCAGTGGGACCTTACACCTGGTAACATAAAAATAGTTCAGTTCAGTTTCCTCTCCTGCTGCTGCTACTGATACTGAGCAGAGAAACCACGGTGAGGCCCGATGCTCGATTCACGTGACTGGGCGCTACGGCCGTCTTCTTCTTCTTCCGTACGGCTACAGATCTAGATGCAAAGCAACAGCTGCAAATATAACATTCAGGTGGCGGTCAAGCCAGCAGACAATCGTGTGAAGAGCCAGCGGAGGAGTGTATCGCTGCGATGTCTCTATTAGTCTATGGGTCTATGCGTTTCTACGGTTCTCTATGAGTCTATGGATCTCTATGGGTCTCTATGAGCCTGGGCCTACAAGAGTCTCTGGGTCCGAGTCTCCACGGATCTCTGCGAGTCTCCGTGGGTGCCTACGAGTCTCTGCGAGTCTCTATGGGTCTCCGAGTCTCTGTGCGTTTGTATGGGTCTGGATCTTTATGGGTATCTAGGAGTTTCTGCTTTCGTACGGCTGCTGATGTAGAATGTCACATTCAGGTGGTGGTCAAGCCCAGACAACCGCGTCAGCAAGAGCAGTAGTGGAGTAGCGCAGTAGTGAATCGTCGTCGTCATCGCTGTGATGATGTCTCCTCCTTCGTATTTGTGTATTGGGTCATTGCGTCGTTACGCATTGTGTACGGTCTCTGTTCTGGATGACCGCAGTCATGGCACTGCCACTACCGGAGAGAGTTTCTGATTTTCCATTTGTGCATCATCAGCTATCATCCACAACTGCTGCCATGATTTGTGCAGTGCCTGATGCGGTTTAAGGTGGGACCATGAGCAGCTTCGTGGAAGATCAAACCCCAGGGAATCTTCTGCGTTGGGTCGTTCACAACAAGGCGGTGTCTGTTTGTGAATTCTTTTGAACTCCATTCAGCTCTCCAAGCTGAATGGACAGATGTTACCTCCCTCGCCCGGTATGCAGGAGGTCGTGGGTTTGATCCCGACCCTGACGCCTGCTATATATTTGGAGTTTGTGTCTCTCTTTCTCGCTTCCCGTGGTCGCGTGGATTTTTCTCTGGGACCTCCGGTTTTTCTCTCCCACATTTAGAATCGACATCACGTGTTTAAGAGTATTTGGCTGCTGCTGCTGCTGCTATGAATTTCCATGCGACGACGACGATGACATCAGTCACCCTTCGCCGAGCTACCGTTCGTGATGGCCAGGCCACTTCTGAAAAATAAGCTATTGGGGCCTCACACCTGGTGAAGAAAAAAAAATGTACGTAGTTCAGTTCGGTTCCAAGTTCACTCGAGGGTGTGCACCACGAAATGTTTCTTGAGCGCGGAGATCCGCGTGAACCCCTTGCCGCACTCGACGCACACGTGCGGCTTCTCCCCCGTGTGCGACCGCGTGTGCCTCTCGAAGTCGGAGCGCTTGGCGAAGCCCTTGCCGCACTCGGCGCAGACGTGCGGCCACGCGCCCGTGTGCGACGCCGAGTGCGCCTCCAGGTGCGAGCGTTTGGCGAAGCCCTTGCCGCACTCCCCGCACGCGTGCGGCCGCTCGCCCGTGTGCGTGCGCGCGTGCGTCTCCAGGTCGGAGCGCTGCGTGAAGCCCTTTCCGCACTCGGCGCAGACATGCGGCCACTCGCCCGTGTGCGACGCTGAGTGCGCCTCCAGGTTGTAGCGGTGGGCGAAGCGCTTGCCGCAGTCGGGGCACGCGTGCGGCCGCTCGCCAGTGTGCGTGCGCGAGTGCTTGGCGAGGTCGAAGCGCGTCGCGAAGCCCTTGCCGCACTCGTCGCACGCGTGCGGCCAGTCGCCCGTGTGGATGCGCGAGTGCTTCTTGAGCGTGAAGCGCGTGGCGAAGCCCTTGCCGCACTCGGGACACACGTGCGTGTACTCGCCCGTGTGCATCAGCGAGTGCGTGTTCAGGTTGTAGCGCGTGCGGAAGCGCTTGCCGCACTCGGCGCACGAGTGCGGCTTCTTGCCCCCCGCGCCGGCGGGGGCCGCGGGCGGCGCCGGGGCGCCGATCATCGTCTTGCCGCACCGCTCGCAGGCTCCCGCCGACGCCCGATCGCCGGTCTGGCCGATCCTCTCCGCTCGGTCGGACGCCGAGAAACGGACGTCCTCCTTTGCTGTTGCTGCCGTGCACTCCCCGCACAGGACCTGCATTTGTTTTGGCTCGGCCGCTGTAAAAAAAATAAAAAAACATTTATTTTAATAAGAAACCACGCCGCTAGATTAACGGGGGAAACATTTCAACAATTGCTGTCAGAAGCGACACCGTCATTTTATCGCGGTGCAACAGAATGAAGGTATTTTTGTTGTTGTTGTTTGGGTTAGATCGCGTAAATATGAATGTGTCGTTAAACCCGCCACAGCCACCACCCGACTTGGCCAATTAGTGAGGTTTGTCACGTAAACGAAAATCTGCTGGCTAGTGCACTACTTCAGCGCACCACCGTCTGGAATGCTCTTCCTTCCGATATTAGGAAGCTACCGGGAGCTATGCGCTTTTAAATCATCATCTAGACTTGGAACAGATACAGCAAGAGAACTGGTTCTGATGACAGTCGCTTGTGTTGTGATCGAAACGTCGTGATTTATTTTATTTTTATACCTACGTGACTTTACCGAAAGAACCAAAGAGTATGGATTCCTGCAGTCACGAAAGCTTCAAATCAAGATCATCTAGACTGACAAACTAATTTCTTTACAACTGCTTTTTGTGTTTAGTTCGTTGTCACTTTTCCCACACCTCTGATTAGCATGGTTGGCTACGTACGATGGTGCAAAAGTTACACGTACATATGTACGGTTGGTTACATACAATGCAAAATAATTTAAATATATATACGTACGGTTGGCTATGTACGCTAAAAAAAACTTCTACATACATATGTACGGTTGGCTAGGTACGGTGCGAAAAAAGTTCAACGTACATACAGGTGACCCCCGACGAATGACGGCTCAACTTACGACAGTAGCAACCAAAACTCATATCTACAACCGCCTAACGACTGCTACCGACGCCGAGCCTGATGGCGCTGCTTAGCCCGACAGTTGTGCTTATAGCGAGCACAGCATCTCTTTCTCAACGATCTTCACTTTTTCGTAAATTTTCTTCACATTTTGCCAACATTAGGTCGCAAGTAGGTGCGGGGGTCGCCTGTACGTACACACGTACGATTTCCGTGTGGGAATTTATTCACCAGTCATAGGGTAGCACAACTGGATTTGTAGTAGTAGTAGTGATAATAAAAAAGCAACCTCCAAAAATGTTTAAAGCGGCCTTTCATGTTGAAGCGTCTCAAAGTGCCTTACGTGAAAAAATAAAACTACGCTCACAAGTTGAGATAAAAATCTGAGCAAAATATAAAAAAACAAGCCGATTAATAACAATATTAAAATTCCAATAAAGTGAAGAACTGTGATAAACGTGAATAATTATAATTATTATGACAAAGTAATCCAAATCAGACAACAACGTTGATTTTTTTTTATCTTAAAGCTACGGACTCAGAATTTGGGACCTTTTTTGCCAGTATCAAAGTATGGAAAAAACAAGAATAAAAAATAAAGAATAAATAAGAATAGGCAAAAAAGGGTAAAACCTATTGTATGGGTCTTTCGGTAAAGCCACCTAGATATCAAATTAACAAAAATATCACAACACAAAGCTGTAGAGGGCGCCCTCCGTTCTTACATTTATATGCAAATTCCATTTCTAGCCCCGCCCACTTACCCTTGGGCTGCATCCATCAGGCCTATATAACATCTTTCTTCATCAAGCTCTCTCGCTGTATTTTTTCACCTGAAGACGATTGCTTGTGTTGCGATCGAAACGTCGTGATATTTTTATTATTTTTATATCTACGTGGCTTTACCGGTAAAAGACTCATAGAATATGTATTCCTGCAGTCACGAAAGCTTTAAGTCAAGATTTAGGGTAAAACCTATTCTCATTTTTTATTTGAAGCTTTCGTGACTGCAGGAATCCATACTCTTTGGTTCTTTCGGTAAAGTCACATGACTTTACCGAAAGAACCAAAGATTTCTATTCTCATTTTTTCGAACTCAGAATTGAAAAAATAAGAAGAGGTCTTTTAACCTTTCTGGCAATAAAACAGGAGGTCGTCAAAATGTCCAAACACGAAATCGAAACCTTTTGCAGGGAATCAAGTTACTGCATTAACCACACGCAGTGCTTGTCGTGAACATGCGAACAAACACGCTCTGATAATACAAACAGGCATTGTCTTTTAAACTGATTGGTCTACACCAGAGACAGCCTTCTTTAGGGCCTAGTCTCACGAGCAGTGTCAGACCAGACAACGCCAAAAGGCGAACAGCGCAAAGACAATGCACTATAAGGGCATTTATAGCTCGGGGTGAGATCAGCTACAAAATAGGACTTTTTTGCCACGATTAAAGTTGTATTTCTCTTTCTGGCATTAAAACTGGTGTAAAGACGTTCAAACACCAAATAGAAGCCTTTTTGGGGACAATGTATATTTTTGGATTATCCGCGATTTTTAGATTCTTTAGATTATTTTGGGGCTATAAATCTCCAAATGATAAGCCACTTTGTTGAGCTATCATTTGTGATAGCCAAGTAGGATGGCGATGGTAGGATGGGGATGGTTTAGTGTTGTATTTGTTTGCAGTTTGGTTGATTTGTTTACCTTTCTTATACTTTGCACTCCTATCGTGTTTTTGTAACTGTGTTTGTTGTTGTAACGTTCTTATCCTGTGCCCCTCCTGGACATTTGGGAACAAAGAGCTTTATAGATCATCAAATTCCTCCTGCAAGATACATATTCTGATTCTGATGATTCATTAGCGCAGAATAATCGAGACTCTTTCTCCATTATTATTGAACACGTCGCGTTTGCTGCTTCTGCCGCTGCTGCTGCTGTGTGCGATGCGATCAAAGAAAGGTGGAGGGGACAGGTAAACACGCCTTCTCTCTCTCCTCTCTCTCTGTCCTCTCTCTCTCACCTTGGCCCGTGTCCTCCTCGGACAGCTCCACCTCGATGAAGTTGCGATCCCGAGCTTCGTCATCACGCCCACGGGGGCCCCACCTCGTCTCCGCTCTCCCGCGAGGTTCCTCGACTCGAGCGGCGGCGTTCGGAACGGCGGCTGCGAAACATTTTTTGAGAAACGCAAACCCACTAACCTTCGACGGAGTCCAGACTGCTCAATGGACGCAAGCGCGTACGTTGACCTTCTTTCACTACCGTACGTAGCCAACCGTTGATTATAATCAAAGGTGCGGGTCAGGAGAAGGGTTTTCCAAATTATAAACGAAACTATTTCTTATTTCTACCAGGTAAAGCCTCCCCCACTGAGTTATGTAGCTCTTTTTCAGAAGCGACCCTGGCCATCACAAATGATAGCTCAACCAAGTCGCTTATCATCATCATCACGTGAAATGTATAGCAGCAGCCAAATACTCTGGATGTGTGATGTTGATTCTAAATGTGGAGGGGAAAAACCGGAGGAACCGGAGGATCCGGAGAAAAATCGTCGCGACCACGGGGAGAGACAGAGAGAGAGAACACGCAAACTCCGAATGTACAGAAGGCATCAGGGTCGGGATCGAACCCACGACCTTCTGAATACCAGGCGAGGTAGTTAACATCTCCTAGCCACCGTGGCGCCTACGATTATAGATCAGGGGTAGGGTTAGTGAGGGTTAGGGGTAGAGTTAGTGTGAGCTACACTTACCCTGCAATGTTTCCTCCATCTTCGATACGTGCAGAACGACGGATAAGCGAGGCCATTGCAAAGCTCAGAGTGTGATTACCCATCGCTTAGAGATCCATACTCACACTGAGACCAATAGACTCGTGACACAAAGACCAATAGACTCAGAGACTCATAGCCTGACCACACAGAGACCCATAGACTCGCAACACAGAGACCCATAGACTCACACAGAGACCCATAGACTCATACAGAGACCCATAGACTGAAACGGAGACCCATAGACTCACACTGAGACCCATAGACTCATCACACAGAGATCCATAGACTCATGATATGCCTCCAGCAGTAGCACAACCCAGATGTGATTAATGGCAGTATAATGCTCACTGAGCTATGCACTTTTAAATAATCTCGATTGAAAACTCATTTCTTTATAACTACTTTTTGTGTTTAGTTTGTCATCCTCCCACACATCCGATTAGCACAGTTGGCTACGTAGTACGGTGTGAAAGAAGTTCAACACACACACACATGTACATACACACATACGTAAGTACGTTCCAAACTCCACACTCAACGGTGAAACTCACCTTGACTAATGTCCTCCTCCAGCAACTTGACAACGATGAATTTCTTGACATCTTCCGACCACACCTCCATCTTCACCAACTTCTTGCCGGGCACGGCCGGATATCCGCGGGTGTCTCCCCTCTCATCCTCCTCCTCGTCCTCCACTGGTGTCTCGGTGTTTCTTTCAACTTTAACATCCTTCAGATGTTCGGCTGTGGTGGAAATATGAAATCAAAATTGGAAGCACTTTTTCATCGTCGGCATCTTTCAAGAACCAGAAATGCGTTCGGAAATTTAAAAAAACGAGGGGAGGAGGGAGGAACCGGCGGGTAACGTATACATACCTGTCAACACATATGGTTTAGCCATATTCTTGTACAGGGAAATTTAGTTTTTAGGTCCATACGGCATACAGCCGTTTCAATACGGGCACATTTTGTGTCTATTTGTTTGTGTTTCTCTCCTTGTGATAGGACTTTGCAGGATGAACGTTGAGATTTATAAGGGCACAGGGTGACCAATAAGGTCTGAATTGGTCTGTAATAAGGTACAGCACTGATAAGGGGTTGACAGGTTTGTAGTGGTGAGTGTAGTGGTGAGTGTAGTGGTTAGCGCGGTATTATGTGTATTATCTTTCATTCTTTAGAGAGCCTAGTCTCGAAAGAAAGCTGTCTCTGGTGTGGACCAATCAGTTTAAGAAACAATGCAAATACCACCCAAGCATGTTTATGTTTTGCATGTTCACCACAAGTATATGTGTGATTACTGCAGACACGATTCCTTGCAAAAGGTTTATGTTTGGTGTTTTAACATCTTAACACAACAGTTTAATTTCCATAAAGGGTAAAACCTATTCTTATAGTTTGATACTGGCAAGGGAGGTCCCATGAGATGGATAATATTTGTCGCGAAAGTCTTCAACCACGTGTCAAACAACCGCTCTGTGCCTCTCATGCACAAGACCAGAACCTTGGCGCTGCGACGCTTTGATTCTGCGCTTTTTAAATCCTTTATATTAAGTTCGCTTGCTTGCTTACGACCGTGCAAATCTTTCGGTCGTTTTTTAACCCACTTCCCGTGATCCAATCGAGCTGACACTTTCCACACAGACTCGTTGTGCGTGACAATTAATGTTCGTGAAATTTTTTTTCCAAAATTTTACACTTTTTAGGACAAAATATTATATTTAATTACCAATTGCTTAATGGTGCAATGCAATCATCTGACCCATAGGTGGCAGCCATCTCAAGCCAGAGGACGAGAGGACTCTAGCCGCCATGCATATAAAGGATTTATAGTGAAAAACTTTGTTTTTACGGGTTATACTTGTTTATTTTTTTTGTTCACGCCACCGTTTGTTGGGGACGTCTCTCACCGGCGGCAGTAAATCCACGTTTCACCGTCGGGTCCGGACCCGTCACGGGGCTTGGATAGTCTTCATTTTCTTGTTTGATGAACGGCAACTTCACGTCTAAATCCATCTGAGGATCAAAAACAACCCACGATGTTATATTTGTTTTTTTTACCAGGTAAGGCCCGCACTGAGCTGCTCCGTAGCTCTCTTACAGAAGCGACCTGGCCATCACAAATGATAGCTGCTCAACCAAGCGGCTTATCATTATCATCATCGCGTGGAAATTTAAAGCGGCAGCCAAATACTCCTAAATACATGACGTTGATTCTAAATGTGGAGGAGAAAAACCGGAGGACCCGGAGAAAAATCCACGCGACCACGGGGAGAGAGAGACACGAAAACTTCAAATATACAGCAGGCGTCAGGGTCAGAATTGAACCCACGACCTCCTGTATACCAGGCGAGGTAGTTAACATCTCTCCACTGTGGTGCCCCATTTGATTTACAAAGGGAAAAAAAGACAAAGATCCCCCGTATAGCCTGTAACAGACTGTATGGGAAAAGTGATGTTACCAAGTAGCGGCGTCTATGAAGGCCGGCACGGCACACGAGGGGGTGGGGTGGCCAGCACCACGCCCGGCCGTCTTTGTCTCCCCCAGTGGCTGCTGTCAACTCAAGCCAGAAAAGTCAACTGAATGGGAATTGTCGAGGCAGCGGCTTGAACTAGGTCACTCGCTCTGAGTGCTCACCCTGATGAAACGAATTAAACTTGAACTCATTCAATCATAATAGCCACTCACCACCTCAACCACCCGGCTCATTCACTCACCCAATCATTCACACACTCACCCACCCACCCACTCTTGCAAAATTAGACCATATTTGAGTCCGCACTGGGTTAAACAAATTAAACTCACAAATCATCTCGCTTCACTGATGCCCACTCGCTCACCCACTCACTCATCCGCTCAAACATTCACTCACTCACTCGTGCAAATGGGATTCTATCCTCGTCGACGATACACAAATGGAAATTAAAAACTCTCTCCAGTAGTGGTGATGCCATGACTGTGGTCATCCAGAACAGAGACAACCCATTACGATGCAATGCCCCGATACACAAATACGAAAAAGGCGACATCATCACAGCGATGATGATTCACTACTCCGCTACTGCTCCTGCTGACGCGGTTATCCGCTGGGCTGGACCACCACCTGAATGTTGATGACATTGTAGCTGTTGTTCTGCAGTGTCCACATCAGCATCATCATCGGCAGCCATATGGTAGAAGAATCTCATCAGCAGCAGCAGCATCAGCCAGGGTATATCCACTGCTGGATGAAGGCCTCTCCGAGTCTTCTATTGCAATTAATCATCAGCAGCAGCATCATCGGCCAGTGTGTGGCTGTGGTCATCCAGACCAAAGCCCGTTCACACCGCGTAGCGACGCAATGCCCCCAATACACAAATACCAAGGAGACATCGTCACATCGACGATGATGACGATGATGACGACAACGATGACGACGATGATGACGACTCACTAGTCCGCTACTGCTCCTGTCGATGGCATTGTAGCTGTGTCGCTCTGCACTGTCTAACATCAGAAGCCGTACGGGAGAGACAGACAGAAGAAGTTCCTCACCTGGTTGAAACGAGGCCGACCCTGACACTCGGTCACCGCACGACGCTGGGCCGTACGTCACGGACTGATATGCTAATTCTATTGTGACGTCACAAGGGCATGGCTGCGGGTTTGCCCGGCCTAGTCGGCCGGTCCCAGGGCCAAGATCAACAACAACAACATCCACGCTCACTTTGCCCTCCGCTACAAGTGCTCCTCAGTCACTCTCTGTGTCTGTGTCCCCATCTGTATGTCCATCTCTGTCTATCTTTCCCAGTCTGTCTCCACCTCTGGTTGTCTGTCTCTCTGCATGTATGATTCTATCTCTCTCTCCCTTTATCGATGTACTATGCTGAACTTCGTTCGCACCGTATGTAGCCGGTTGGCTATCTCTGTGTATCTTCCCAAGTCTGTCCGTCCCTGTCTCTCTGCATGTATTTGTGTCTCTCTCCCTTTATCTAGGTAACGATGAACTTCTTTCGCACTGTATGCATAGCCACCTGTGCTAATCGATGGCCGTGTCCGTTCTGTGTCGGTGTAATCTCTTGTCTCTTCAAGTCGACACGTCTCTTTGTTCATTAAAACTTAACTACGTTTCTATTTTTTTTATATTTTACCAAGTGTAACAAGGCCCCACTGCGCTCCTGCGTAGCCCCGTTTTTTCAGAGTCGGCCCTGGCCATCACAGATGATAGCACCTCAAAGAAGTGGGCTGCCTATCATCAACTTATCACGTGGAAATGTACAGCAGCAACCACATCTACATCTGGGTGTCTGTCTCTGTGTCTGTCTCTGAATCTCTCAGAATGTCCGAATGTTTCTCCGTCTCTCTGTATCAAGTCGTATGTCTCTCTGTCACCGAGTCTGTATATGTGTATACGTGTCTGTGTGTCTTTGTCTGTGTCTTTATCTCTGTGGTAAGTGTCTGTGTGTCTCTGTCTGTATCTCTGTGGTATGTGTCTGTGTCTCTGTCTGTGTCTTTATCTCTGTGGTATGTGTCTATCTGTAGCTCTAGAAGTAACCTCCGTCTCTCTATATCTTTATCTCGTGTCTCTGTCTCGTTGTGTCCGTCTGTATCGGTCTGTCTCTGTATACCTGCGTCTGTGTATGACTGTCTGTCTATATCTGTCTATGTTACTGTGTCGGTCTCTCTGTCTCTGTCTGTCTGTATCTTTATCTGTCTCTCTGTGTCGTTATCTCTGTATCCCTGTCTGTGTATATGTGTGGCTGTGTCTATATCTTTGTGTCTGTCTCTGTATATATTTGTGTTACTCCCTATAAACACATCTTACCTCGCTGCGTGTCTCTGTCTCTTACCCTCTCTCTGTCTCTTGTCGTCTCTGTCTATCTGTCTCTGACCGTCTCTCTGTGTGTCTCTCGCTATCTGGTCCTGTCTCTGTCTGTGTCTCTCTCTGTCTGTGTCTTTGTCTCCGTGTCCCCACGGTCGCTGTGTCTCCGTGTCTCGCTGTCTCCGCTGTGTGGTGACCCCCCCCCACTCAACCCATTCACCCCGCAGCGAGCGACAAGATGCGGCACAAGTGCGGTCACAGAAGACGAGATGCGAGCACATACGCTGGGTGAATCTGCCAAGGAAGCCACCAAACATCGTCAGGACAACTCCTCAGTTTCATTTATTAGGTATAGCCCTGTGAGCCATTCGGCTCATGAATCGGGTGCAACCGCAACAAATAAAAAACAAAAACATGAACAAGAAAACATCTTAAAGTGACTATGCGACTATGTGCAAACAGAAAATCCAAGAAAAGACAGCAAAATGTTGTATAAAAAGCACCGTACACCAACGCTGTGTGCAAAAATCCCGGTGGGATGCAAGTCAAACAACCACAAGACAACTTAGATTAAGGCCATCAGTCTAACTCCGTACTCCAACAAACAAACATGGCCAAACCAAAAAAACATTTTTCGAAATCACCAAAATAAAGCCATACAATCAATGTAACAGTGATCACAGGAACTGTGACCGAATTTTCACAATAAACGACCTAAACAACATGTACCACCAAACCCTGCAGTCATAGCTGGCTGCATGAGTCACTCCACAACAGCAGGAGCATCAGTCGGAGTATCAAAAAATTTCAATGCACCTTTAAGATCAGCACACTAAATCAAGACACGGATCATACTTTGCAGCGGTCATCCAGAGCGAAACATTTTATTTTATTTTAGGCCACTGAATAGCAGTGGCAGCTAGGGGTGTAAAACTCCTCTAGAGAGAGGTCGTCATCCTGGCTAACAGCAGCAGCAGACTCAGCGGCAGTGGCTTTTGGCTGGCCGTCCACCAAGAGAGGGCCCACGCCACAGTCGCTCAACAAAAGTCAGTCGCCTCCCTATGGGGCCATCCATAAATGACGTCACGCACCTAGGGGAGGCGGGGGGGTAAAACATTTGTGACGATATGTGACGAGGGGGGGGGGTGAGAAATGTGACGTCACATCAAAATGCGCAACTTTAAATAAATATAGACGACACGACGTCGTGAAAATTGTATTTTATGTTTTATTTTTATTATTTTATTATTTCCCTTCTACGTGACTTCACCGAAAGAACCAAGAAGATGAATCCCTGCAGTCACGAAAGCTTTAAATCGAAAAATACACTAAATATTACATTATACACGAAAATATACACTACTATACCCTACACTATACACTGCTATACACTCCACGATACACTCCACTATACACTACACTATACACTACTATACCCTACACTATACACTGCTATACACTCCACGATACACTGCTATACACTCCACGATACACTCCACTATACACTACACTATATACTACTATACACTACACTATACACTACTATACACTACACGACTATACACTATATACTACTATACCCTACACAACTCTATGAATTACTGTACCCAATACTATATATTACATTATAGAATACACTATATATTATATTATACACGAAACTATACACTACTATACCCTACACTATACACTGCTATACACTAAACACTGGTAAACACGACACTATACACTACACGATACACTACTGTGATGTACCGCTACTTCAGCATATTGGCACTTCATGACAGAGACGAGGACAAGTCGCAGCGGACACCTACGACTACGGGGCTATCTGCCCATGGATCGTGATGATGACGAGGGTGGTTTTCATTTTTCCTGGTAGGGGCTGTGCATGGGATTGTCTCTTTGTCCATTAGCAAGATCTCGCCGTCCCATGTGTGTGCTCGCGACCAGTTTGTACACCTCCCCGTTCTCGATTATCCGCGGCAAATGACGGGCAGGACGGCCGCGGA
Source organism: Lampetra planeri (assembly GCF_965212315.1). Classification (NCBI taxonomy): domain Eukaryota; kingdom Metazoa; phylum Chordata; class Hyperoartia; order Petromyzontiformes; family Petromyzontidae; genus Lampetra; species Lampetra planeri. The sequence continues at coordinate 4,592,854 of NC_136161.1, forward strand.
TAATTCAAAATTGCAGATAATCCAAAAAAAAAATTATTTTTTTCCGCGGATCATTCCGGAACGAATGCTAACGATCAATGGCGGAGCCAGGATTTTCATGTAGGGGGGGGGGGCAACCCCTCCAGCAATGAAAAATGATAGTTGTTAATAATAATGACTTGTCCCTTGCTTTATATTCGACACGTGTGCGGCGATGGCGCAGCCATCGATCGAGGGTCGAATTTGAACCGCGTTGTGTGATCGGCATCGCGCTCGTTGAAGGTGTTGATGCATTCAGGGAAGTCGTGTGCTGTATATGCAACTGTGCATCATTCTGAGAGTCACTTGTAACCGCTTTGCCGTTAATTATTGCCAATTATGGACTCAGACTATTGTCCTATCATCTCATGAGTCCCTGGCACGTAATAATATGCTACACTGTGGCAGTGGGGGGTCGCAAAATGCCGATTTATTACTAATAAACCCCAACGATCCGATCGAAATCCCTAATTTCGATCGGACCATTGGGGGAGCAAGTGCACCCTACCCCCCCCCACTGGCTCCGCCAGTGATAACGATCGACCTATCGATGATGTGTGTGCTCAGTGATGACACTTTCCTGGCTCCCAGCCAGCAGAAGACTCGGCCTGCTAAGTGGATGACAGCAGCAGAGCCACGCCAATCAACATCCATCAAACTCCACCACCCACTGTTGTAAAGATATAGCAACTACTGTAATGTAGAGGCGACCGGAGCAACATATTTATTCGGTTTAAGCACCGTTTGACTTGTAACAAACATTTCCAAGAATAACAATGCATGGCCGTTTATAGATTATGAATTCGGGTTTAAGGGGAAAATCCACGAGTTATAAATTTACGTCAATCTCAGCTGCGAATTTAATCCGCCAAATCAGATAAGCTACACGCGCGGATAATCGAGAGTCTGTCTACTGTATTCTCTTAGCGTGGCATTCAATGTCGCCACATTTGACTTTTTTTCCAGCGATTCCTGCTCATCCTTTCTTGCGTCTTTTCTCGTGACGGTTCCAAGGCTTTCTCAGTTGTCAATCTTCTTTTTGCGTTTTAGTACTAAACGCGGGGATTGTTTGCTTGTACTGCTTGCTCTCCGCTATCATCTTCGGTGTGCTAATGCCTTTCTGTCTATGCTAAGGGAATTTTTTTAAAATTAATAAACAAATGAATAAATTGCACCAAAACGAATCATGAGCTAAAAAAAAGCTCTTTTTTCACAGATATCCAGCAGTGCTGATTGTGGACGCCACGGTGGCTAGGAGATGTTTGCAGCTGCTGCTGTGTCCTGTACAGCGTTTTGAGAGCCTTGATTAAGCCGCTTTATAGATGTCATTATTATTATCATCAACATCGTCGTCGTCATCAAATCACGACCGTCATTCTCTTTCGTGTTTTTTGGGGAGGAAACTTTATTTGGCGACAATTAAACGACGGACACGTGCAGCTATAACAAAAAGTTGTCGATCAAAACGAGGGTGGGATGTCTGGCAAGTCGCAGGGTGGTGTGTGAGTGGTGTCCCATTCACTGCTGAATCTCGGAACGCGGGAGCAGCTCAGCGTTAATTTTATCTAGAGGCGTAACGGGCAGCAGCGCCGTTGTTTTTTATAAAGACGTCGTCACTCACCGCAGAGAACTGTAGCGACACGACCGCCGCCACTCTACGATAGCTGGCGGCAAAGCGTACGTATTTATTTCAAGTAATTCATTAGGCCAATACGTACGTGTTGTGTGTTTACGCCATCGGAATGGAATCGGAAGAAAAACTAAAATCAAATAACTTTATTGGTGCACCGAGGCTCCCACCACAAGGCCACGCGGGAGGGTCGTGTGGCACAGCTTTGCCGCCGGCTATCGTAGAGTGGCGGCGGTCGTGTCGCTACGGTTCTCTGCGGTGAGTGACGACGTCTTTATAAAAACAACGGTGCTGCTGCTGCTACTACGCCTCTATAAATAAATGTAACTATGAGCCGCTCGCACGTTCCCAGATTCGCCGGTGAACGGGACACCACCCACAATGCTAAAACTTGCCAGACGTCATCCGAACGGGATTTCGGAGGGCTTTACGACACACATTTTACTCAAGCCGGTGATCCGTTACCCCGGTGAAGAAAAATAAAATGGCAAATTGACTCAAGCAAAAAGAAACGTCGCTCGAAAACCACCCGCCCGTGATATTTCACCTGCAGTCTCCGCATATCCATCAATCGCCTTGCCCCGCCCGAGTGCAAACCGTGCATTCAAAAAAGGCGTTCCTACTCGCCTATGTGTGTCCGGAAAAAATGTTTCTTCAGAGCGTCGATCCGCAAAAACCCTTCCCCACAATCGTGGCACGTGTACTCAACCTCCTCAACCTCGCCGGAGTGCACCTGCGAATGCTTCTTCAGGTGCGACGGGTGCGAGAAGCGCCTGCCGCACTGCCCGCACGCGTATGGCCTATCGCCCGTGTGCATCGTCGAGTGCTTCTTGAGGTCAGAGCGCTGGCAGAAGCCCTTCCCGCACTCCGTGCAGACGTGTGTCCTCTCGCCCGTGTGCGTCGCCAGGTGCACCTTCAGGTGGGAGCTCTGCGCGAAGCCCTTGCCGCACTCCCTGCACGCGTACGGCCTCTCGCCGGTGTGCGTTCGCGAGTGCGTCTCCAGGTGGAAGCGCTGCGCGAAGCCCTTGCCGCACTCGCCGCACGCGTACGGCCTCTCGCCCGTGTGCATGCGCGCGTGCGTCTCCAGGTCGGAGCGGCGCGAGAACGCCTTACCGCACGAGGCGCAGGCGTGCGGCCGCTCGCCCGTGTGCACTATCGAGTGCTTTTTGAGGGCCGAGAGCTCCGAGTAGCGCTTGCCGCAGTCGGCGCACGCGTGCGGCCTCTCGCCCGTGTGCGACCTGGCGTGGCGCTTCAGGCCGTAGCGGTAGGGGAAGCCCTTGCCGCACTCGGCGCACACGTGCTTGGGCCGGTCGGCGTCCGTCGCGTCGGCGGCGTCGTAGCGGACGCGCCGAGGCCTGTCGCGTTGCCGTCTGCGCGAGCTCCCGGCTGTTGGTTGCGGGCGGCTCTCCGGCCTCCGGCCGAGACTCGTGCCTGTGCCCGGAGACTTCCCGCACCGCGTGCAGGCCGGAGGGATTTGACTGCTGCCGCTGCCGTCGCTGCCGGCACAGCCTACGTCGCGATTCGCGTCGCCCGCGTGCGTCTGCAAGCGCTTGCCGAAGCCCCTGCCGCATTCGTCGCACGGCAGTTGCGTTTCGTCGGCCGCGTCTGTCCGCAGATATTGCAAAAAACACAAAATATATTATTTTTTGGTTGAAAGGTTAAATAGAATGGCGAGCCGGTTTTGTGGCTATCCACAATCGCTAATTGCACTGTGGGTTATTTCTACGTGCGGGAAGGGCATTGCACCATTGGGTATTCTGCTCCGACATCTTGGCTTATCCTACTGTAGTGGCGTACATAGTGTGTTTATAGCGTTGCACTGGTAGAAATGAGGTACTGCAGGTGCGGGACCTCTCCCGAGCACTGGCGTGTATAAGTGAGGGGTTGGGCCCCTAGGGGGCATGGTCTGAGTGCCAGTGGGGAGAGGCCGTGTTCAAGTTCAAGTTCATTTATTAGGTGTAGCCCTGTGAGCCATTCGGCTCTTGAATAGGGTGCAACCGCAACAAACAAAAAACAAAAACATGAACAAGAAAACATCTTAAAGTGAATATGTGACTAAGTGCAAACAGAAAATCCAGGAAAAGACTGCAAAATATTGCAGAAAAAACACCGTACACCAACGTTGTGTGCAAAAATCCCAGTGGGATTCAAGTCAAACAACAACAACAACAACCACCACAAGACAACTTAGATTACGGCCATCAGTCTTACTTCGTACTACAACAAACAAACATGGCCAAACCAAAAAACTTTTCGAAATCACCAAAATAAAGCCATAAAAGCAATGAAACAGTGATCATAGGAACTGTAACGGAATTTTCACAATAAACGACAAACAACATGTATCACCAAAACCCTGCAGCCATAGCTGGCTGCATGAGTCACTCCACAACAGCAGGAGCATCAATCGGAGTATTATAATTTTTCAATGCACCTTTAAGAGCAGCACACTAAATCAAAACACAGGTCATACTTTGCAGCGATCATCCGGAGTGAAACATTTTATTTTAGGCCACTGAATAGCACTGGCAGCTAATGTGAGGACATGGTACTCCAGGTGAACTCGGGCAGGGCACATGACCGGACGAGGGGATAACGGGGGGGGGCCAGGGGGCATGTGACGGGCCGCATGACCAGAGCCCCGACTCGACCAGAAAGATCTGGATAGGGGGCGTGGCCAAGGGCCGAGCCTGGCCAGGCTAGGGCCGATAAAAGATGAGTCATGCGTATGCTCGGGGCTCGTCTCGGGGTATGGATTCAGCGGGCTACGTCTACGATCTTCGGGCTTCGGCGTGGACCTGACGGCGCGTGGCTGTCTGGATCCGAGCGGGTAGACGCCCCGTCGAGTGGCTGTGAAACAGCCGTGGTGCTCCCCGCCGAATATAGTCTCGCTATTGAGTGGTTATGTGTTAGCCCGTGGTGGTCAACACCCAAGTAGTTATCCAGTGGAAATTGTGTTGTTCAATAAATTAACGTGTTGCCTCCAAGTCTTGGCGTGTGTCTGAATAGAACTCACTACACTACCATTGCTATGCAGATGGCACTCAAATTTATATCCGGTTAGGACCGTACTATGCAACAGCTTTTTCTGCACTGTCTGCATCACTAACAGTAGCGAATTCATGGTTTTGCGAAAACTTTTTGCTACTCAATACCGACAAGACCGAAGCCATAATCATCAGCTCCCCTCTGCATCTTTCTAAAATCCTGGTGTTCAGTTTGACCAGTAATTATCCTTTCAGAGACATATCTAAGGTGGTAAAAATTTCCCTTTTCCACCTAAGAAATATTACCAAAATGCATCGCTTCCTGTCACCTGGTGACTTGGGAGAGATTGGTCCATGCTTTTGTGTTATTCTGACTCGATTGCTGCAACGCCTCACTGGTTGGTACTGTGCAGACTCCAGCTTGTTCAGAATGCAGCTGCTAGAGTGCTGACACCACGTAAACCATTATGTGATCACATTACACTCAGGTCGTCTTGTCTCTTCATTCGCTCACACAATCCAGCCTGGTTAAACCCAGGATGGATCGTGGGCAGGCCAGCCTAAATGTTTCTAACCAGTGAAGATGCTCCATTAGGGGGGATCCACGTTTCGCAAGCATAGAGAAGGGAGAGAATGACCGTGGCCGAGAAGACCTGAAGGTTCGTGTAGAGCGACGCGTTACGCAGCCGATGAAAAGATAATGCTGCTCAACTTATTCGGAGTGAGACCTCTGCTGTTAAACTGGAGCCGGTCGAAACACTACACCACTATACTAACACACACTACACACGACACACGCACACGTGTTGCGTTTCTGCCCACGCGACGCGATCACAGGGGGACTCACCTTGACCCGTGTCCTCATCCAGCAACTGCACCTCAACAAACTTCTTGACGTCTTCCGCCCACACCTCCACCCTGAACGGCTTCCGCTCCGATGTTGCCGCCTGTCCACGGTAGCTCCCCGACTCCCACAGCCTCTCGGTCGCCCCTTCTTCTTTGGCATCGCCGAAACGACTCCCATCACCGGCTGTGGATTTTGACAGCGCGCCGCGGCTGACACGGCGACTCGCGTACTGTCCATGGACTCAACACTACCCATTGACTCAACAGTGCCCCAGACTCAGACTCAACACTGCCCATAGACTCAACACTGCCCATAGACTCAACAGTGCCCCAGACTCAACACTGCCCCATAGACTCAACATTGCACCATAGACTCAACAGTGCCCCAGACTCAACAGTGCACCTCCGATTAGCACGATTGGCTAGGTACAACGGAAAAGAAATTCAGTATACATACGACTACACTATAGTCTAGTGTATAGCAGTGTAGTGTATAGTAGTGTATAGTGTAGTGTATAGTGTAATGTGTATAGTAGTGTATAGTAGTGTATAGTAGTGTGTAGTGTAGTGTATAGTGTAGTGTATAGTGTAGTGTATAGTGTAGTGTATAATGTAGTGTATAGTGTGTAGTGTATAGTGTAGTGTATCGATGTCCAGCCAACTGATCTCACCGGCGTCGTCAGCGTCGTCACATCGCACCGTGAAGTCGGGACGGAGCTTGGGACTTTGACTACCCGCGTCTTCGTCTTCTTCTTTGCCGATCGGAAACTCCGCGCGCGACGCCATCTGCGGGAATCGGAGACGGGTTGGAGGGGGGCATTTAAAACGTCGAACGCGGTCGGGTTGAACGATTAACCTCGAGAGGGTGAATGTGAAGCCGCTTCTTGTACCAACGTTGTGAATGTTTCATTAGCCTTTTGTGACAACAGTGAGTACGGCGTGAGAGACACACACAGAGAGAGTGAATCGCAGTGTGAGTGTGAATTCACCTCTTGTAGCAACGGTGGACACACTGCGAGAGTGAATGGTGGTGTGAGTGTGAATTCACCTCTCGTGAGCACAGTGCGAGAGAGACACGCGGAGAGTGAGTGGCGGTGTGAGTGTGAATTCAGCTCTCGTTATAGCAGTGAACACGGTGCGAGAGACAGAGAGAGAGTGAATGGCGATGTGAGTGTGAATTCACCTCTCGTGATAGCAGTGGACACGGTGCGAGAGACAGAGTGGATCGCAATGTGAATGTGAATTCACCTCTTGTAAAAAAAAGTGAGCGCAATGCAAGAGAGTGAATCGCAGTGCGAGTCTAAATTCACCTCTCGTGACAACAGTGGACACGGTGCAAGAGACACGGAGAGAGTGAATGGCGGTGTGAGTGTGAATTCACCTCTCGTGACAACAGTGGACAGGGTGTGAGAGACAGACAGAAAGTGAATGGCGGTGTGAGTGTGAATTCACCTCGCGTCTTGAGTGAATTTCACCACCAACCTGCGGGTCGCTCCAACGCAGCAGAGCGACGAGATGCGGGGCAAGACGGCGAGACGCGGCACAAGACGACGAGATGCGGCACAAGACGGCTGGACAAGACGGACAGACACGGGACAAGACGGTGAGATGCGGCGCAAGACGAATGTGGAGACGCCGCGGCCGTTGCCAACTCTCCACAGCCACTCGACGTCGGAGTGGCATTTCAGTTTTGCCATCAGTTTTAGCTCCAGTGGAGAAGCGGGGGGGGGAGTTCCGTCCTCCAGTAAGTTAATAACCTCGGTGGGGACGGTTTTTGTTAAATGGAATGTAGGAAGTACACGTTAAAGGGATTAATTTGTTCCACGACGATGGGAAGTTGACATTTTCCACCCTAAAAACACGGTTTAGAATATCTAAACACGCATTTTTGTTTTGTTATAAAAACGAACGTTATGCGAACATATTAAAGCACGGATGTGGATAGAAACACGGATAAATAGTGGATACATGGAGCATGAAATAAAAATTCTTACCTTAGGCTAAGAATATAGATGTTAAATCTTTCATTTAAAAAGGGGGGGGGGGGCACGTAAAGCAAAGCATTGAAAAAAACCGAAATGATGAACGAAGCAAAGTGCCGACTACACCGAGCATCTTCTTGTTTCCTCTGATCGTAAAAAAAGAAGATAGATGGGGGTTGATGGAGGCGTTGGGGTGAAACAATTTAAGGCAATTGCTTAACTAATTATTTTCCTCAATTTATTGTCTTTTCTTCACTTTAGGGGCCGATCTCATTTAACTTTTAAGTAAAATAAAAAAAACCCACAAAGTATTCGTACGAGCTGCTTCCATGGAAAAGGGACGCGCCGCTGAATGGCCGAGGCCTGGCAAGTCCACTTCGGAGCGCTCCGATTGGCCGAAATTTTTCGGGTCCGCGTGATGTCGTAAAAACCGTGTGTTAATCGAAAATTCATCGTTAATGGCACAATGGGTGGGGGGGAAGGCACCCTATGGGAGGGCAGATCATTAATCAAAACATCGTCAATCGATGGAATCGTTAAACCGAGGGAACCGCTGTACCCAAAAGGACCTGGAGAAAAATCCACGAGAGCACTGGGATAGAACCCACGACCTCCTTCATACCAGACGAGGTAATCAACATTCTCCCAGCCACCGCGGCACCCTCACACCACACCCTGGCCGCTGTAATTTCCCCATTGCTGATGTATAGACTGCCAGTACCTCGTTCAAGGCCGAGTTAAAAAATCAACCAACAAGACAAAGATCCCCCCGTGTAGCCTTAACAGACTGTTGGGGCAAGTGTTGTTGGCTAGTAGCAGAACCTATGAAGACCGACACAGCACACGAGGGGGTAGGTGGCCAACACCACGCCCAGCCGCCTTTGTCTCCCCAGTGGCGACAGATACTCATTGGATGCTGAGTCGACCGAGGGGAGGTCCCAGGACCAGTTCAAATAATCGTTACCGGTGTTGGTCATGAGTGGAAATCGAACTCGGGTCGCTGGGTTCGTAGTGCAGCGCAGCGCTAACCGCAACACTACCGCTCCCCACACACACACGTCGCTGGCAGCATTGTCCCATCCTGTCTCGTTATCCATCGCCTCTCAACTATCATCATCACCACCACCACCGTACTTACTACTATTACTACTCTGTGAGTCACTGTGATGGACGTCGTTTCGATTTTCGTCGTCGCACCTTTCAGCAACGCATCGCCGCGCCCCCCAGATGTAAACTGGGGTGGTGTCGCTGTGCACGTGGTCTCGAGGAGAAATCGAAGACGTTTTAAGTGTTTATTTTTTTTGTTATTATTATATACATGATGTGATTGTACGAAAGTGTGAAAACCATTCGCCGTTGCTTTTATATCCAGACGGATGAATTAATTTGAGAGGGTTTACACTTCAGAGTGCGTGTTATTGATTTACTCTTTCAAATCAGATGATCGTGTAAAGGCCCTTCCCACAGAAACTAAACTAAAACTATTTTTTATTTTACCAGGTAAGGACCTACTGAGCTATGTATCTCTCTTTCAGAAGCGACCTGGCTATCACAAATGATAGCAGCTCAACGAAGCGGCTGATATCATGATCCCGTAGAAATGTATTGCAGCAAAACACGGAGGGAAAAACCGGAGGACCCGGAGAAAATTCCACGCGACCACGGGGAGAGAGAGAGCGAGTACACGCGGACTCCAAATATACAACAGGCGTTGTCAGGGTCGGGATCGAACCCACGTACCTCCTGCGTACCAGGCGAGGTAGTCAACATCTCCTAGCCACCGTGGCACCCCCTTGCTGGCACACGCGTGCGGCTACCCGCCAATCTTCGTACGTAGAACTTCTTTCACGCCGTACGTGTTCTCTCGGCACAACTCCAAAAACAAAAAAAAGACCCGCCATCATGAGTGCACCGCCGAATGTTTCTTCAGGGTGTACGACCGCGTGAATCCCTTGCCGCACTCCCCGCACACGTGCCGCTTCTCGCCCGTGTGCAGCGCCGAGTGCGCCTCCAGATGGGCGAGGCGCGCGAACCCCCTCCCGCACTCGCCGCAGACGTGCGGCTTCAGGCCCGAGTGCAGCGCCGAGTGCGCATCCAGGTGGGAGCGCCGGGCGAAGCGCCGGCCGCACTCGCCGCACGCGTACAGATTCTCGCCCGTGTGCGTCCTCGAGTGCACCCCGAGGTCCGAGGAGCGTGCGAACGCCCTCCCACACTCGGCGCAAGCGTGCGGCCTCTCGCCCGTGTGCGTCCTCAAGTGCTTGCCCAGGTCGGAGCGCTGCGCGAAGCGTCGGCCGCACTCGGTGCACGCGTGCGGCCTCTCGCCCGTGTGCGTCCGCGTGTGGGCCCTCAGGTCGGAGGGCCTCGCGAACGCCCGGCCGCACTCGTCGCAAGCGTGCGGCCTCTCGCCCGTGTGCGTCCGCGCGTGCTTCTTCAGCTCCGAGCGCTGCGCGAAGCCCTTGCCGCACCCGGCGCACGCGTGCGGCCACGCGCCCGTGTGCGACACCGAGTGGGTGTCCAAAGCGTAGCGCGTCGCGAACACCAGGCCGCACTCCTGGCACCTGTGCTTCCTCCGATGGGCCGCGGCGGTCGCGGTTGCGGCGCCTTCGAGCGCCTTTCCACAACGCGCGCAGGCTCGCGGGGTCTTGTCGTCGTTGTCGTCGCCGCGTTGCGCTTTGCCCGCCGTCGTTCTGCGGCCTCCGCCCTTGCCGCACTCCGCGCACAGCAGTTCCTTCAACGCCGTCGACTCGTCCGCTGTGGCGTTTCGACAAAGGGCAAAGGCATCGCGCCGACGGTCAAGGCACGGGTGGCGTTTTCGGATGGCCGTCGGGCAAAGGGCGGCGGTCGCCGCATTGCGAAGCGCTTTAGGACGCACTTCTGCGGCCGTCTGGAACGCTCTTCCTTCTAATATTAGGAAGCCGCCACTGGGAGCTATGCCACTTTTAAATCATCATCTGAATTGAAAACTAATTTCTTTAGAACTGCTTGTTGTTGTTTTAGTTTGCTGTCTTTCCCCCGCACCTCCGATTAGCACGGTTGGCTACATACGGTGCGAAAGAAGTTCAACACACGGTACAAGGTACTTTGTTGAGCCATCATTTGTGATAGCCAGGTCGCTTCTGAAAAAGAGCTACATAGCTCCGTGGGTAAAATAAAATAAAAAGCAACCTCACAACATTTACAATTGAGTATGACGTTTGTATGTATGTACGTACGTTGAGCTTCTGGCGCATAATATGTAGCCAACTGTGCCAAGCAGTTAGAAAGAAATTCGTTTTCAATTCAGATGATGAGTTAAAAGTGGCATCGCTAAAAAAAAAATTCCATCAGGAAGCATAGACGAAAAAAAATAACGTCCCATGATGTGATCAAAGGAGACTCACCGTCACCAACGTCCTCCTCTGATAGGGCAACCTCGATGAAGTTCTGGTCTGGAGTGAGCGGACATCCACGGCGGCTGCCTGTCTCCCCGGGCCTCCCACCGGCTCCTTCCACTTCAACAGTCTTCACATCTGGAGCTGGGATTTTAAAAAAACGCACCAAACGTTACCATTGAAAACACGGCCTGTGAAGATCCATTGGAGAATGAGGCAGGCCAAACTATCCGGCTAGAGACGTCTCTCCTTCGACTCTTAAGACATTATTGATATCTTGCCTTAGTTTGGGCGATTTCATTCCAGATTTTGCTCTGCCTGTGTACTTAAGGGGCACCGTGGCAGCTAGGAGATGTTATCTTCCTCGCCTGGTATGCAGGGGGTCGGGGATTCGATTCGACCCTGACGCCTGCTGCTGTATATTTGGAGTTTGCGTGTCTCTCTCCCCATGGTCGCGTGGATTTGTCTCCGGGTTCCTCCGGGTTTTCCCCCCCCCACATTTAGAAACATGCATTGAGATTATTTTGCTGCTATAAATTTCCACGCGAAGAGCCGCTTTGTTGAGCTATCATTTGTCATAGCCAAGTCACTTCTGAAAAAGAAGTTAATAGCTCAGTGGAATTTACCTGGTAAGATAAAAAAAGGAGTTTAGTTTTATTTGTATATTGAAGTGATTTGTGTACCTTCCCTATACTTTGCACTCCTATCGTGTTTGTGTGTTGTGTTGTTGTAATGTTCTGACCCCGTGTCCCAACTGGACATCTGCGAAAAAGAGCTTCATAGCTCATCGGATTCCTCCTGCAGTATAAATACAGAATCTGATTTCTAGATGGGGATCTTACCATCTCCATTGACCTCGGATTTCACCACAATCCTCATTATCTCAGTGCCCAGACTCCCTTCATCATCTTCTTGCTTCACGACTGCTCCTGTACACAACAACAACAACAAAAGACAAAGATCCCCCGTGTAGCTTTAAAAAACTGCTGAGGCAACTCACTACTCTACGGGATGTCTGGCAAAAACATTATCAAGCTGCAGCGTGTACAACATTCTTTAGCACGTGTCGTGACGGGTACTGCAAGATCCGACTGTGTCCGTCCGGTGCTCGCTGAGCTGCATTGGCTTCCGGTTGCCGAACGAATACGTTACAAGGTTGCACTCATTGCACGCAAAGTGCTTGGTACAAGAAATGAACCACAATACCTTGCTGATCTCGTCAAGGAGCAATAAAACCATCATCAGGCGAACTCACATCGAACAAAAACCGTCACCGCATCGCGCGTTTTCAGATGCGCTTCTGTGGCCGTCTGGAATGCTCCTCTTTCCGATATCAGGAAGCCACTTGTACTATGCACGCACTTTTAAATCTAAATTGAAAACTAATTTCTTTAGAACTGCTTGTGGTGTTTAGTTTGTTGTCCTTCCCCCGCGCCTCCGATTGGCACGATTGGCTACATACGGTGCAAAAGAAGTTCAACATACATACACTCTACACTACAATATACACTACACTATACACTACACCACTATACTAAATTGAACCCTCAATTCTTTCGAACTGCTTGTTGTGTTTAGTTTGTTGTCTTTCCCCCATGCCCCCGATTGGCATGGTTGGCTACGTACGGTGCGAAAGGAGTTCAACGTACGTGTGTACATACACATCATATGCACATGCGATTGCTGCTCGAGCGTCGATTCAAACGCAACGAATCAGGAGAGATTCTTTCATTGACCTCACCGGCATGCGTATCTTCACATCGGCCCGTCAAGCCAGGATTTTCTTCGTTTTCTTGTTTGATGATTGGTAATGGAACAAGGTGTGAAGCCATCTGAGCGGAAACAAATTGACACTACGACATATTATCCAATGTGCAAATAAAAGACAAAGATCCCCCGTGTAGCCTTGAACAGACTTGGGGCAAGTGCTGTTTGCGAGTAGCAGCACCTATGAAGGCCGGCGTTTTGGCACACGAGAGGGTGGGTGGCCAGCACCACGCCCGACTGCCTTTGTTGCCCCAACGGTTGATGTTTACACACCGCACCAGGTACGCATTTGAGGCTGAGTCGACTAAGGGGAGGCCCAGGACCGGTTCAGATACAATATTCGTCACTGGTGTTAGCCGTGAGCGGGAATCGAACTCAGGTCGCTGGGTTCGCAGGGGAGAGCGCTAATCGCTACACCACCATTCCCCATATGCACATTGAATGTGCATACACAGACAAAATATGGAAAATCATATGGATATTGGCAAGCGCTTATCAAGGCAAGTCAAGCGAGAGGATGGTATGGCTGGAACCTAAATTAAATAAATGTTACTGGCAGGAACCTCCTGGTTACACCAGCCCACAGGGGATTATTGTGTCCGTCGTGCAGGGAGGGGCTGGGTGGGTAGGGAGGGGCTCGGTGGGGTGGGGAGGGGAGGGTGGGAAGGGGCTGGGTGGGGAGGGTGGGGCTGGGTGGGGCCCTTATACAACTCAACGTTTAACCTACTCACGCCGGCTTGTGCCCGCCCTCACAGTCGGTCATATTTGCGGAATACACCACGCCGCCGTTGACCCTGGCCATTGACCGAGCAACCCAATGTTCCTACCAGCTCCCTCCGCAGGAATGTGTTTACTTGACCAAGGCCCCACTGAGCAACGTTGCAGCTCTTTTTCAGACGCAAACCTGGCTATCACAAATGCTAGCTCAACGATTTGGCTTCATCATCGTCGTGTGGACATTTATAGCATCGGCCAAACAACTTGAACCGCGTGAAGTTGATTCTAAATGTGGAGGGGGGGGGGGGAAACCGAAGGACCCGGAGAAAAATCCACGCGATCACCGGGAGAGAGGCACGCAAACTACAAATATACAGCAGCAGGCATCGTCAGGTTCGGGATCGAACCCACGACCTTCTGCATACCAGGCGAGGTAGTTAACATCTCCCAGCCACCTTGCCCATTGCTGATGTTTGGATACTGGCAGTGAATCATTCATGGCCGAGTCAGAATCAACCAACAAGACAAAGATCCCCCGTGTAGCCTGTAACAGACTGTTGGGGCAAGAGCTGTTAGCGAGTAGCAGCGCTTATGAACACACAAAGACAAAGGTCCCCCGTGTAGCCTGTAACAGACTGTTGGGGCAAGTGCTGTTAGCGAGTATCAGCAGCGTCTATGAACACACAAAGGTCCCCCGTGTAGCCTCAAGCAGACTGTAGGGGCAAGTGCTGTTAGCGAGTAGCAGTACCTGTGAACACACAAAGATCCCCCGTGTAGCCTCTAACAGACTGTAGGGGCAAGTGCTGTTAGCGAGTAGCTGCACATATGAATACACAAAGACAAAGATCCCCCGTGTAGCCTGTAACAGACTGTTGGGGCAAGTGCTGTTAGCGAGTAGCAGTACCTGTGAAGGCCGGCAGCTGCGGCACGCGAGGGGATGTGGGGGGTGTGTGGCCAGCACCCCCACGCCCGGCCGTCTTTGTCTCCCCCGGTAGCGACGTCGAGTCCACAACCGCTGCTACACCCGGGGTCACTCAGCAGCGAGCACGCAGCAGGGCGACGAGATGCGGGGACAAGACAGCGCGATGCGGGGAGATGATGATGACGATGTGGTGACGTCATAAAAGAGGTGGGTGGAGTCTGGATGCGGTGTCGCCTTTCACTCCGATTTGGAGCCACAAGCGACAATCGCCTCAACGGGCGCCTGGCCCCAGACATGTCTCTTGTGGGCTTTGGGAAATGCAATCAATAGAATCAAAGAAGTGCACCGGGCAGCACAAACATTGTTACACAGCAGGTCCGGCCACGGGCCAAATATTTAATGATGCCTGGTCATTTCAGCCTCATATACAGCATCGTGGACTTACGCATTTTTGTTTTAATCAAACTCGTATAACACGAATAACTAAGTGATGCACTTGATAACGACTAATCAACAGAACAAGCAGAGTTTGGTAAGTAATTCTCAACAGACCACCTTTTAATCAGTCAATACAATAAAGGAATTAACTGTGTACAGCAAATAACTGTATACATTTCATAGATTACCACACAAGGGATGATATACTACAAAACAAGGACAATTACCATCAGTTCTAAAAGCAATATGGAATTGAAACAAATGGCATACGTATTACAAGGAACATCTACTACTATATAAAACTGGAATGCTCAGTACCGGATTTGAAGACCCAGAGATGTTAAAACAAAGGCATGCACAGCCCCTTTTTGTCAGTCCACTGGTTGATGAGAGCACCCCCACGTTGTCTATCAGACGAGGGGTTTGTTTGACCATATTTCGCCAACGATGGCCAGTGCAGGTAAAGGGGCAAGGAGCATAGATGCGGGGGACATATAAGTACAGTACACCAATAGATTATGCTGCCTTGCCCTGTGTTACCTTGCAGCCCCAGAGTATGATGACTGCCGGTCAATGAATGGTGATCACCCATCCAAGCGACTAGTTTCAAGTTTACAGTAGTCCCTCGGTTAACAGTGACATCAGTTAACGTTTTTTTCGTTAATGTTTCATCTGCCATAGGAACCCCACGGTTTCAACTAACTTTAAAATGTTGACTAACGGTACGTTTACGTTATGCACGCGGGCGCCAATTTTCGGCCAATCCGAGCGCTCGTAATTGAGGCTGAGCCATGCTCTCAACCAATCAGCGATGCCAATTACTGAGCCGTTTAGACCTCGACTGGCTTTGTTTACATTAAACTTTTCTAATTTGGTCGTGGAAACAGCTCCTCTTGCAAACTCGGTGATTTTTTACTTATAGCGTGTAATTTTTATATTTGATCAACAGTTATCGGTTAACAGTAGTTTTCGTGGAACGGATTAAACACGTTCTAACCGAGGGGCCACTCTATTTTGCTTAACCGGGTGAGAACTCAAGACACCAGGATATGTTTCACTTGCGAAAGCGACCTGAGGCATTGGTCTGCCAGTCAGGGTCAATGATTGCTATGTATGGTCTCAACTGACGAAAATCTGTTGGTAAATTTCAAATGGCCCTGATGCAATGAGGAGCGATGTTCGCCAACACAGGAAGCCACAGGAGTTAAGCGAACTTCAGGGTGCCATTGATGATATGAAGAGCAATGTTAATTTTGACATCAACGAGGTTTGTGTGAGGGCTGGCACTCCAAAATTTCAACATTGCGTGAACCCATATTCCCACACTGCTCTTTCAGATGACCAGCTTCTCAGCAGAGTGCATTCTAGAATGCTTATTTAAATAAGCACGCGTTGTAAACCCCTTCCCACACCCCTTGCATAAGTGTGGTCTCTCGCCGGTATGCGTTATAGAATGTTTCTCCAAAGTGGAACGCTGTGCAAAACCCTTTCCACACTCCTCGCACACGTGCGGCTTTTCACCCGTGTGCGTTCTAGAATGCATCTCTAAATTGTAGCGCTGCGTAAACCTCTTCCCACACTCCACGCACATGTAAGGCTTCTTACCAGTGTGCGTTACAGAATGTTTCTCTAAAGTAGAGCGCTGCGAGAACCCCTTCCCACACTCCTTGCACAGGTGCGGCCTCTCGCCCGTGTGCGTTCTAGAATGCATCTCCAAATTGTAGCGCTGCGTAAACCTCTTCCCACACTCCACGCACATGTAAGGCTTCTCGCCCGTGTGCGTTCGAGAATGTGTGTCTAAAGTGGAACGTTGTGAAAACCTCTTCCCACACTCTTTGCACAAGTATGGCTTCTCGCCCGTGTGCGTCCTAGAATGCATATCTAAATTGTAGCGCTGCGCGAACCTCTTTCCGCACTCATCGCACATGTATGGTTTCTCGCCGGTGTGTGTTCTGGAATGTGCCTCTAAAGTGGATGGCTTTGAAAACCTCTCCCCGCACTCTGTGCACATGTGTGGCTTCAAGCCGGTGTGTGTTCTAGAATGTTTATTTAAATCGGTGCGTGCTGTAAACCCCTTCCCGCACTCCTTGCACACGTGCGGCTTCTCACCCGTGTGCGTTCTAGAATGAATCTCTAGATTGAAACGCTGCGTAAACCTCTTCCCACACTCCTTGCACGCGTACGGCCTCTCGCCAGTGTGCGTTCTAGAGTGGGTAATTAAAGTGCAACGCTGGGTAAATCCTTTCCCGCACTCCTTGCACACGTGCGGCTTCTCGCCAGTGTGCGTTCTAGAGTGTTTCTTTAAAGTGGAACAATGTGAAAACCCCTTGCCGCACACCTTGCACAAGTGTGGCTTCTGACCAGTGTGCGTTCGAGAGTGCGTCTCCAAATTGGAACGCTGAGAAAACCCCTTCCCGCACTCCGAGCACACGTGGGGCTTCTCGCCCGTGTGCGTTCTAGAATGTCTCCCCAAGTGGAAACGCTGCGAAAACCCCATCCCGCACTCTGCGCACACATGCGGCTTCTCGCCCGTGTGCGTCCTGGAATGCTTCGCCAAGACGGAAAGCTTTGAAAACCCTTTCCCACACTCCTTGCAAACGTGCGGCTTCCTGCCAACAGCATCCGCCGCGTAACGCCCTCCTGGCCGATCCACTGGCGCAGAATCCTCGTTGCGTGTCGCGACCGTGCACGGCTTCTCTCCGGTTCGTCGTTTTTTCCTCCCGTTGCTCGGCGCGCAGGCCTGGAGCGTCTTTGCGCACTGCGCGCAGCCTCGGAGCGCCCGCCTGGCGCGTTTTGCTTTGTCCGCCGTCGGCGTTCCTAGCTGGCTGCAAAACTGCTTCCCGCACTCTGTGCAGAGCAGTCGCGTCGGGCGCCCATCATCTGTCGCACATTTTCAAAAAACTAAATGAACGCAACACTTTAGGGGCTCTAAAGTACGGCAAGAGAGCAAATACGGGCGGTGTGCGTCACGTTGAGTCAGGTGTTTTAGCATCGAGGTTGAATGTCATTGTGAAAGCTTGATTCTCATCGACAACATTTCAACGGGTCCAAGAGACAAAGCCTCGATTGGGTATCTAATAGGTAAGGGCTATATTAGCTTTGTAGAACGGTGAGCCAATGTGTGATGCCGCACCTCCGATTAGCAAGGATGGCTACATACAGTGCCAAACAAGTTCAACAAACATACATTACACTATACACTACAATACACACTACGCTATAGACTACATACTACACTATACACTACACTACACACTATACACTACACTATACACTACTATATACTACATTCTACACTATACACTACATATTACACTATACATTATACTATACACTACAGTATACACGATACAAGAGACTACTATACACTAGACCACTATACTAAAACTAATTTCTTTAGAACTGCTTGTTGTGTGTAGTTTGTTGTCCATCCACCACAGCTCCGATGAGCATGGTTGGCTACGTACGGTGCAAAACAAGTTCAACACACGTACATACGTACAGCATGATCGGGCTATGTCTGGCGATAAAACCGGAAGCTATTAAATGTTTTATCCGTGATCAAAGTGGGAACCCACCTTGACCAATATCCTCCTCCAACAATTCCACCTCGATGAAGTTCTTGTCTGCAGTGGCCGGACATCCTTCGTGGGAACTCTCCATCTCCTCGGACCTCTTACCAACCCCTTCATCTTTAACAATATTCATATCCCGAACTGTAATTTAGAAGGGAAAAAAACCCCACAATCGTTAATGATAGATGGAAGGTCTAATTAACACATAGTAGTAGTAGGGCTTTTCCGGCCAACATTATCCATAAGAGGTGTTTTGGGTTAGATCGCATAAATATAAATGTGTTGTTAAACCCCCCAGCACCCAACAACAGCCAATTAGTAAGGTTTGTCATGTAAACAAAATGTGCTGATGAGTTACTACTTCAACACACCGGGGTAACGACACATTTATATTCACGCGATCTAACACACACACAAAAAAATATTATTGGGGAGATGTAATGTAGGTATGTATGTTCAACTTCTTTTGCACTGTCCATAGCCAACCGTGCTAATCGGAGGTGCGGGGGGAAGGACAAAAAACTAACACACCAAAAGCAAGTCAATCAAAGAGAACGGTTCAACACACATCTCCCACAACTCTTAAGGCATGTTTCTTGCCTAGTTTTGCCAAATAAACATCTTATTGGGGAGATGTAATGTAGGTATGAAAGAACCAAAGGGTATAGTTTAGCCATTTAATTTTGACATTTCAATTGAAAGTACGGTAGAACCCCTCTTAACGACCACCCCTGTTCACGACTACGGTAATCGGTTAACGACGGGCCTCCATAGAGGCCAATGTGTTCGTTTACTGACCATTCCCCTGTTAACAACGGGCTGTTGTAGGTACAGTAAATATGAATTAATGCATTGATTAACAATGCTTCTTTTAATATTATGTGCATACAACGTTTAGTATCTTTATGTATTAATAGCCATTGTTTAAACATTACAAAGTATATTTTTTGGGTGAAAAAAGGGTAACTTTCGATACTATCGGAATGAATTGAGCTTTTAACGTATTTTTCCTATACTCGCTTGACGACCAAATCACTTCACGACCGGTTTCGTGGAACCAATTAACGTCCTTAAGAAGGGGTTCTAATGTTGAATATGTCGCGGTAGATTTAAGCTCACCGGCATCGACGTCTTCATATTTCACCGTCAAATCCGAACACAGCCCAGCACTCAAATTGTCTTCGTTCTCTTGCTTGATGAATGGCAATTCAACGCGAGACGCCATCTGAGAAGTGAAACAATGTTTAGATATCCAATTAGGTGTGTACGCTTATAAAACAAACACAATGATACAACAATTACCTTACATAGCTTCTTGGTACAAGTGCTGTTCGCGGGCTCTTTCTGACAAAGGGGCGCCGTGACCGCTGGGAGATGTTAACTATCTTGCCTGATATACAGGAGGTCGTGTTTTTGATCCCGTTCCTGACGACGCCTGCTGTATACATGGAGTCTGCATCTCTCTCTCATCATCATCACAGTGGCTAGATGTTAACTACCACGCCTGGTACGCAGGTCGTGGGTTGGATCTCGACCCTGGCGACGCCTCTTGTGTCGTGACTCACCCCAACCAATGAGTGAGAAGGCCGTGAATCACTGGTGAGTAACCGTTCGTCACTCATTTCCCAACGTCTTGTCTCTTCTCACAATTCAAGTTCCTAGAATCAACCCACCCGCGCCTGCAACATGGCTTCATCCCAGAGGTCGCAATCGGGTACCCGATACACGTACCCTACCCGATAGCCGGCTACCCGTACCCGGACGGGTATCGGGTAGGGTACGGGTACCCGTTTGCGACCCTGGTGCGGCCGGGTACGGGTACGGGTAAGGAATCAAAACCCGTTTGTGACCTCTGCTATAAAGTCAATCATTGACCTTCGGCCGAAGGTGCTCTGGTACCAAGTACACTTATGAGCATCCTTGTATTTGAACACGGGTTTGGTTATTGACATTCCATGACTAGCGTAGAATTACAATAACATCTCACTGTTTGGGTTCAGATCAGTGGGGGGGGGGCATTCCTCCCAATCACACCTCTCCAGGTATGTGCAAGGTTTCCCACGTGAGCATTGAATTCGCCCAGCAAGACTATGGAGTTGGTAGGCAGCACTCTGTCGAGCATTGCACCCACTGTCTCCACGAAGGCCGAATACTCTGAACTGCCATTTGGTGCATATGCACAGACAGCAGTCAAGAAGAGTTTTCATTTCTGTCTCACTGAGGCGACCCTCTCATCCGCTGGGAAAAACTCCAACTGAACAGCACCCAGCCGGGAGCTTGTGAGTATCCCCACAACACACATAACATGGTTGACAAAATGGGAGCCATCCCTCAACCGCACCCAGGCATTGATCAGTCTCCCACTGTATCTGCACCAGAAGGAGATTCCTCCGGTACAGCCATGGAAGGCTTCTCGAACTACGTGGTCGAAAAAAATGTTAAACAATGTGGGAGCCAGAGGACATCCCTGTCGCACCCCAAGGTGAACAGGGAATGGCTCTGACTCCCGGCCACGGCCCAATGTGCAATGTCCACCGGGCCTCTCACCAGGGGTTACACCAGATTAGGAGAGGGAACACCCCCGAACGAGAAGTTTGGTTCCTGTGAGACCGACTATATCTAGTTGAATCCTTTCCACCTCCTCCACCAGTTCTGGCTCCTTCCCCCCCCCCCACCCAGTGATGTGACATTCCACGTCCCAATAGCTAGTGTCCATCGCCAAGGTCCAGTCCGTCTGAGACCATCCGTCTTCCTACCATACTGGCATCATACCCGCCCCGCACCCTTTGTCCTGCGGATGGTGGGCCCACAGGACGGTGCCACGTAGTCATTTCAGGCTGGGTCCGACCGGGTTCCGTGGGTTCAACCGGCCACCAGGCGCTTTGCCGGCAAACACCACCTCCAGGCATGGCTCCACGGGGGTAGTCAGGGTATACCTTGTCCGGGCGAGGTTCTCTGATTTTTAAATCCTTTATATTAAGTTCGCTTGCTTGCGTGCTTGCGTGCTTGCTTGCTTACGACCGTGCAAATCTTTCGGTCGTTTTTTAACCCACTTCCTGTGATCCAATCGAGCTGACATTTTCCACACAGACTCGTTGTGCGTGACAATTAATTTTCGTGAAAATGTTTTTTCCAAAATGTTACACTTTTTAGGGAAAATTTTTAAATATTTAATTACCAATTGCTTAATGCTGGCAGACAATCATCTGACCCATAGGTGGCAGCCATCTCAAGCCAGAGGACGAGAGGACTCTAGCCGCCACGCATATAAAGGATTTAGAGTTAAAAACTTTGTTTTTACGGGTTAATTTTTTGTCTATTTGAACCATTCACGAGGGGCTTTTTTCGGACCGTTATTTGTCTGGAACCGCCCCCCAGAGCTGTTCGCCAAGGGAGACCCTAACCAGGAGTACAAGACTCCAGGCGATATAACTCTGAGGGTTATTGGAACACACAAACCCTACCACCACGATAAGGTTACAATGCTTATCGTAGGGGGGACAAATGGGAATTGTTTAATGATAATGCTGACAATCAATAAATAATAACAATGTCGATAATCAACAAATAACAATCAATAAATAATACATTATGAAGAACAATGTGTTTTTTTTTATTACATTTGATGATTTGACGACGATGGAAGTGGTGATGGTGAACACAGCTTGAGAGAGTGAATCGCAATGTGAACGTGAATTCATCTCTTGTAACAGCAGTGGACGCAGTGCAAGAGTGAATGTGAATTCACCTCTTGTAGCACCGGTGGACACTGCAAGAGTGAATGGCGGTGTGAGTGTGAATTCACCTCTCGTCTTGATTGAATTTCACCACCAACCTACGGGACGCTCCAACGCAGCAACAGCAGCAGCGACCACGCAGCAGAGCGACGAGATGCGGGACAAGGCGAATGTCAATTGCATCGAAGAACAAAACAAGCTGAACACATTCGTCAAAAAACGCCACTAAAAGGCCTTCAGAGGATTAAAAGAAATATTTATATAATCGGCGACGTTTCGGGCAACGGCCCTTCTTTATAGCACGTAGCCCAAAGAGATAATACGGAGACTGCACATTGCCATCATCACGGGGCCAGATGGGAATGAATCTTGTTTTAAGAAATGTTATCTGATGACCGTGGGTGTGTGTGGGTTGTCTTTTATTTGGCACGTGAACGGTCACAGAAATAGTAAACTACCAATTCACAGACAGGCCCTTTAATAATAAATGTTTTTTTTTACAAAGCAGTGTGACTGCTACATAAATTCATATTAAAAGTAACATCGTAAAATGTCGCTGTCACATTCCATTGCGCCACAATGCATTGTGTCAATGCATTGTGCCGCATACATTGCATTGTTACATTGTACTGTGCCCCAATGCATTGTTCCACATTATCTCCCCCCCCCACATTCGTCCTCCGATGTTGATGTCTCTTCCTATGTTCATTGTTCAGTGTTTTTTTGTTTCATTTTCTCGGAGGGTTATCAACAACAAACCTCAACGCTGACAAGAGGAGCACCACAGCCACACGAGCAGTACCGGCGCCGATTTATTGTTTTGAATATCTTTTATATGAAACACACGAGCACAATGTATTAACATTCATTTTAAATACGCTTTATAACTTACGTGGTTTCGATATGTATTTTTTTATGATTTATTATCATCTCCTTCATTGGCTACCTGTCAAATTCCGAGTGGATTTTAAGATACTGCTATTAACCTATAAGGCTTTAAAAGTGTTCACCCCACATTACTTGCAGGAACTAAGAGGGCCGTCCATAAATGACGTCACGCACCGGGGGGGGGGGGGGGGGTCAGATATTTGTGACGATGGGGAGGGGGGGGGGGTTGAGAAATGTGACGTCACATTAAAATGCGCAACTTTAAATAAATATAGACAACACGTTCTACTTAATTAAATATACTATTTAATAAATGTTTTCTCCTACAACATCAGAGTGCAGCACAACATTAAATACGCACTACAATGACAATAGTTTAAAGCGATTTGAAGCATGTTTTATATTTTTTGTGGGGGGGGGGGGGCAGTTTTGTGCCGTCATATTTGAGGGGGGGTCTGACTTTTTGTGACGCCGTGTGACGAAGGGGGGGGGGGGTCAAAAATCGTCCAAAATCGCGTGACGTCATTTATGGACGGCCCCTAATACATTTATACATTCCATCAAGGTCCTTAAGATCTTCTGATCTCCAAATGCTCAGCACTCCCAGGTCGAGGTTGCGTTCTCGTTGTGATTGGGCTTTTGTTAGTGTGGCACCCAAGCTATGGAACGCCTTGCCACTTGAATTCAGGGCAAAGTCGGTCGATATATTTCAGTTTGGTAAATATATTTAAGTTTGCTTTGAAAACTCATCTCTTTAAACTGGACCTTCCCTCTTAAGTTTGGTTGGTTGCCCACTGGTTCTGTTTTTTTGTTTCCTGCATCCCATGCATTGCGCATTGGGATCCTAGGATAGAATTCGCATGATACATTTTAATTATATTGTTTCGTTTTTGCAGCAAGTTGGGACTTTTCAGCGAGCCAGACCAGAGCTCCCTACTCTGTCAATTCCTGGGAATCAGTATGCGAGTGTAGTCTTGTCTGCGTCTCGAGTGAAGGTAGGTGTCCGTGTTTGTCTCCGTATGTCTCCATATCTGTATGTGTCTCTGCTGCAACAGAGGTGTAGGGAATTCCAACAGGACCTACACCTCTCCTTTATTGACCTGATAAAGGTCTATGATACCATCAATAGGCCTGGGCTCGGGGATGTTCTTCCTGCTTTCAGTCCCCAATTCTCTGCTAACAATCATTAAGGACCTTCATGATGGTGGGCTTGGGCCGTGGCCGGGAGTCAGAGCCATTCCCTGTTCACCTTGGGGTGCGACAGGGATGTCCTCTGGCTCCCACATTATTTAACATTTTTTTCGACCACGTAGTTCGAGAAGCCTTCCATGGCTGTACCGGAGGAATCTCCTTCTGGTGCAGATACAGTGGGAGACTAATCAATGCCTGGGTCCGGTTGAGGGATGGCTCCCATTTTGTCAACCATGTTATGTGTGCTCATGATCTGGTGATTGATGCTCACTCAAATGAGGAGTTGGAGGCACTGCTTTTGAGCCTGGAGCGTGCCTCTAAGAGGTGGGGCCTTACCATCAGCCCCACCAAAACTAAGCATCTGCCTGGGTATTCTGTGTCATCAAACACTCCACCTCCTCAACGCTCCATTGGCGAGGCAGTTGTAGTGTTAGGGTTTTCATACCTGGGCAGTGTGCTCATGACCAGCTCTGGTTTGACAGCAGATGTTTCACTCCAAATAAGTCGAGCGGCATTATCTTTCCATCGGCTGCATACAAGATAATATGGAGCTGAGTGGACTTGTCAATGGCTGGTACCAGCGGTGTCAAGATTGGCCTCTGGAGGAGGCTGATTGAGGACGCTACTGGGAAGTTGGATGCAGTCGCCCTCCAGCAATAATGGAGGGTAAAGGAGCGACGCTCACAACAATGAGCAGTGCACCGGGCGGCTAAAACACAGCAAGTTTGCACAGTAGGGGGCAAAGGTGGTGCATCGGCCAGTCATCTCAGTCAACCCATGGCACCTGGGTCTATCCAATGACATCCTGTCAGCGAGCCTTTGACATTTCACGTGGCTTTAAAGTGCACATAGGCTGGCACATGTGCCGAGGTGATGTTATCGCTACTTAGTGGCGAATGGCGGTTGTTATTGTTGTTGTGTCTCCGTTTGTATGTCTCCATGTCTAGTAAGTATATTTATGCCTGTGTGTCTCTTTCTATTTATCGGTGTGTGTGTGTCTCAACGTCTTTCCGTGACTCCGCGTCCATTTGCCCAACTGCACCATCACCCGGTAAGATTGCACCTTCACACAAATGTAGGCTTTTCTGAAATCTATCTTTTTTTGCTACAGTGACTTCCACAATGCTTAAGATTACCCTGTTTCTTGGCAAGGATCTATACTACAAGTCGTCAACCCACCACTGCTTTTTTTTTCAAATACAGTCCGACTGGACATGGGTCCCAGAAACCTACCTGGCTACTCAGGTGGGTAAGTAGTGAGTTGGACGGGTATAGGAACCTGTTGTATATATAGGCCTTTTTCCAAAAATTTATATTAAGAATGATTCTGCCTTTTTTTTTATAATCGATCGAGGTGAGCATGGGGTATGAAAGGTTGAGACACACCCCCACCCCTCACACTCCAGCTGCCTTACCACATAAAAGCGACTGGAGGAAGGTAAAAAAAAAAGCCATTCAATAATAAAACCCCCGGGTAAATGGAGTTTAATGACAATCTGGGAAATCTCCACCGGGCGGGGGACCATGGGACACGACCTCCACGGACGTTTTGGATAAGTTTCACAAACAATCCTCCAGACCCACTGGCATCTGGAGAAACAGCCTGGTCACGCATCGAAACTTGCTGACACAGCCTTTACACCACCCCCAGACGGCTCTCCACGGACGGCGAGAGCCACAGGGCAAACGGACATTACAACTTGCGGTTTTTTTTACAACGGTAAAAGTTCTAGACTTAGTGACAAGAATAAATCGACATTATAGACTGCCAGTACACTCTCAGATTAAGAACCAGACTGCAGTCTACTTAGTGGCTTTTATTAGTACTTATATTATTACTCTTATTCACCTAATATATTTTTCTTCTTATTGTATCTTTCTATCTACATGACTTTACAGAAAGAACCAAAGAATATGAATTCTGGCAGTCACGAAAACTTAAGTCAAAACTTAGCTATATCGTCAAACCCAGAATATCAAAATATAACTGGAATAAGAAGCACAGATCCCTGGCGACACACACGATGAACAAAGTTTAATAAAACCCTCGGAATACGTGAGGTAACAAATATGGTACATCACAAATTTTGGTTAAACATAAACCAAATAATAATTATGAAGTATTACACCTAAGGTAATTCAAAAGAGATATAAGGCGAAATAGGTCAAACATACACGACCAAGATAATGTATTCCATAGGACCAGAGCCTCCAAACCGCCTTTGTCTTCCAACAATTTGACACAGCACATGGTAGCAATAAATTACGTATGAAGGGAGGGCCTCCCCTTGAGATAGCAAACACCACGAGGGCAGAGGGGGGGGACCAAAACATAACATGGTGATGGAAAGCAGCCAAAGGTCAAAAAGGGGGGGGGGGCAACCAGGCGGCTGTGGCCACGGGAGGAGAACAAGACAGAGGGATTCTGTTTTTCGCGAGAGAAGCGCAGAGGGGGGAGAATTCCACATTTAAGCAAGGACACAAAACAGGCAACTCAGTGCTGCGAGGGGCAGGCTCCAGAGCCGAGTTCGGCATGGACCGACAGAGTATCACTGAAAGTGTTATTCAACATCTACCCTTATACCCTTATATTTCGATGTATTCTCATTCAGACGCTGTCTTCCCGACAGACCTGTTCTCCACCTGAGGACGGCTGCTTGCGTTGTGGCCGAAACGTCGTGAAAATTATTTGATAGTTTTATTTTTATTATTTTATTATTTCCCTTCTACGTGACTTTACCGAAAGAACCAAGAAGATCTACCCTTATGTTGAGTCGCTTGCTGAGTCGAGGACTCCGATAAGCTGTATTATGCTACGCTGTAAGAGTTGTGAGAAGCTAAAAATGTGCTAATGCAATTTACGAGTTTTGAGAATGAGTGATCCAGCCAGCGACGAGCAGCTCACAGCAGGAGCCCTCTTGGAAGGGCGGAGAGCACGAAGCAGTGGAAAGAGCCTGACCAGCCGCCAAGAGTGTCAGCACTGGCGAGAGCGCCGTGGGTTCGACCCACACACACACCGACAAGCACCAGCTGGGAACCAAGACAAGAGTGAGGAACGGCGACCAGCTGCGAGCGCTATCCGACGACGGCATCATCGCGCCAACTCAACTACCAACCAGCAGTGGAGAGAGCTGGCACAGCCAAGAGGAAGAGTGTCGGCGCAGGCAAGAGCGCTGTGTTCAATACACGCCGTTCCAACGGCCCTGCTGGGATCCTGAGGTATTTTCAGTACAAGGAACGCTGTACCGCATAAGCCGCCAATTCACACACACAACACGCATATCGGGACTAATAAGATTGTTCCAAAAAGTTATCTTTGTGTTTCGAAAAGGGGTGCCATTCCAAGGTGGTGCGTTAAATATTAGCTTATCGTGAAAAGCATTACTGCCCGTTGAGTTACATGACTACAGTCGTTTAGAAGAATTTTAGTAATTCGTTTTAGATAATTGCATAATCTTACCAATGAATTAATTGACGACTACTTTTGCTTTAGACACATGTTTCTTTATTACCGTTTGTATGAATATTGTCACATACATTTTATTGACTTTTTCCCATCCCCGTGTATGCTCGCTTTACTCTGAGGGATTAGCAGATTGTTTTGTGCTCAGTTAACAAACGTAACCAGAGGGTTATTTGTACGGATCAATGAATAGGACGTCTCGAGGAGTACTCTGTTGACAATTCCGAGCATAAGTGTTTTTAGATATTAAAGTTGCTTAACACAGAAGAGTCTGAGTGGTGCCTTCCTAAGTTCATGCATAATCTTAATAATAAGAACTGTTTCCTGTGGTGAGATCTGAATTTTGAGACCTGACAAACACACGAAAACATAATAAGTAAAAGTTAAAGTGAGAATCATTGTATTATCCCGATTGATAATACAACCTTAGACAACAAAGCCAAGCCTAATTAGCATCATTACATACACTTGCATAACTTCATACAATTACACTTTAATTTTATTATCACCATCGGTAATAACCATTGGCAACGAAACAGGGCCTAATTAGTATAAATGCATACTTTGCATAATTACATAAATTAGCATAAATTCGTTCAATTACACATTAAATTTTCATTTCAGAAATTTTTATTTTTTATTTTTCAAGACTGAATATATACAAGAAACCCCTGTATGGATCTAGAATGACTGTCAAAAATCGCAACATTGTACAAACCCCTTCCTCCTCTCCCTTCAGATGTGTGGCTTCTCGCGGAAGTGTGTTTCACAGAATGCCGATTTAAGTGAGAATGATTTGGAAATCCTTCCAAGCACTCCTTGCACACGTGCGGCGTCTAGCCTGTGTGCGTTCTGGCGTGTTTTTTCAAAGTGGAACAACGTGAAAACGCCTTGCCGCACTCAGTGCAAACGTGCGGCTTCTCGCCGGTGTGCGTTCTCGAGTGTCTTTTCAAGCCGGTGCGCAACCTAAACTCTTTCCCACACTCGCTGCACACGTGCGGCTTTTCACTTGTGTGCGTTTTAGAGTGTGTCTCTAAATTAGAACGCTGCGTAAACCTCTTCCCGCACTCCTTGCACACGTACGGCTTCTCGCCGGTGTGCGTCCTCGAGTGAGTCTCCAGATTGGAATTCTTTGAGAACCTCTTCCCGCACTCGTTGCACAAGTACGGCTTCTCGCCCGTGTGCGTCCTGGAATGCGTCTCCAGATTGCAACGCTGCGAGAACTTCTTCCCGCACTCCCTGCACACGTACGGCTTCTCGCCGGTGTGCGTCCTCGAGTGGATTTTCAAATCGCACGGCTGCGCAAAGCACTTGCCGCACTCGGGACACACGTTTGGCTTCTCGCCGGTGTGCGTTCTATAGTGCTTGTTCAGCGAGGTGCGCGCCGTAAACCCCTTCCCGCACTCCCAGCACACGTGCGGCCTCTCGCGGGTGTGCGTCCTCAGGTGCGTCTCCAGGTTGGTCCGCTGCGTGAACCCCTTGCCGCACTCGCGGCACGCGTGCATCCTCTCGCCGCTGTGTATCCTCGCGTGCGTCTCAAGGTTGGAGCGCGTCGAGAACCCCTTGCCGCACTCGGCGCAGGCGTGCGGCCTCTCGCCGCTGTGCGTCCTCGCGTGCGTCTCCAGGTTGGAGCGCTGCGCGAACGCCTTGCCGCACTCGGCACAGGCGTGCGGCCTCTCGCCGCTGTGTATCCGCGCATGGTTCTTCAGGTCGAAGGGCCTCGCGAAGCCCTTGCCGCACTCCCCGCACTCGTGCGGCTTCTTCCTGTCGACGGCGAATGCGGAGGCCCCGAGCGACTGCCGCCACCCGCTGCACCGCGAACAGCCTCGCAGCATCCCGCCGGTGCGCCTCTCCCCGTGCCCCTCCGTCGGGAGTCGTCCACCCGGCTCCCTCGCACACTCTGCGCAGGGTGGTCCCGTCGCACTCTCGTCGTCTAGGCAGCACGTTTGTTTCAAAACCGACAGACAAGGTACAGGGTAAAATATAAAAGAAAAATAATTAAAAAACTCAGTCACGCGTGCCATCCTGGTATATTACGGATCAACCTCGCTGCGGTCAACACTACGGCTGTACAACAACGACAACAAAAAAGATGGAAAAATGTTCGCCTGCCTTTCAACATTCCACTTTGCAGACAAACCAAAAATCAAACTGGCATATCGGGCCACATGGCAACTTTGATTTGTTTACCTCTGTCGGATGGCGGAGGGTCAATCGTTAACCAACATTTTAGACCTACATGTTTTTGTGTTTGTTGCACCTCTGATTAGCACAGCTGGCTATGTATGGTGCGAAAGAAGTTTAACGTACATTAACCATCACGTGAACTCTGATCATACTCGCAGTGGCTTTTGGCTGGCCATCGAACAAAGACGGCCACCGCATTGCGCGTCGCTTTCAGATGCGATTAAAACTCCACTATACTATACACTACATTAGTCACTACACTAGACCCGACACTATACACTACACTATACTTTTGGCTGGCCAACGAAAAAAGACGGTCACCGTATCGTACGGCACTTTCAAATGACGCTTTTGGGGCCGTCTGAACGCTCTTCCTTCCGATATTAGGAAGCCATTGGGAGCAATGCACTTTTAAATAATCATCGAGATTGAGAAACTCATTGTTTTAGAACTGCTTTTTGTGTTTAGTTTGTTGCCCCCCCCCCCCGCACCTTCTAGTAGCACGGTTGGCTACGTACAGTGCTAAAGAAGTTCAACGTACATACATACACGATATAACCGAAAATAAACCTCTCTTAATGATGGTAATTGGTTCCGTGAAACCGGTCATTAAGCGAGTGCAGTGACTGACTAGGAGACATAACTTCTTGGTGGCAATTCTTTAATTAAACACCGAGCAAACTGTTACACACTCTCTGCTGTTACACAACGCTCTATCTCTCGCTTAAATGCAACTATATACTGGTTGCTAGCCTACAACACAACGCTGGCCATCTGACACTGACGGCGCTGAGCTAAGACAGCCAACTACTGCTAGCAGCGCAATTATCCAGTGGACGACGATAGCGACGAAGGCGACAGCGACGAAGGGATCCCACTGCAACGACGGCCCCGATATCCCGCTCGAGGTCCCCTTTTATCCTGTTAGCGTGGCCTCGCTCCACCTCGGCCACGCCCCCCTTCTGGAATCGACGAGTGGGCTCTCGACGCGTCCCCTCCGTAACCTTTACCCTAGATCCCTCTCGGTTTGATCACGTGGCCTGCTGTCAATCAGGACTGCTTCACTCTGCAGATCCCTTTCCCTGCCAGCAGCCAGCGCTATGCTACGTAGTGACCGATTCGATGTCACTACACAAGTATAGGAAATACACGTTAAATGCTTAATTCTTTCCGATACCATCGAACGTTATCATTTTTCACCCACAAAACGTACATTTTAAACAATGGATATTAATAGATATACAAACAAGATTATAAACACGTAATATTAAAAGAAACGGGAATAATCAATGTATAGTGACTGACTTGGAGACGCACGTCCTTGGAGGCAGTTATTTTATTAAATCGAGCACCCTTTGAACAATACACACCCTACGCTGGTACACACTCTTCTCCCTCTCGTTTAGATACAACTCTATGTAAGTTGCTAGCCTATTCACAACACTAGCTGTCTGACACTGACAGCGCTAAACCGAGACAGCAAACTACAGGTAGTCCTCTACGTACGATGGAGATGCGTTACGACGACCCCATCATAAGTCAAAAATATCAGTCAGGGCTGCTGCAAGCTGCAGATCCACCTCCTAGCCAACAGCTAACGCTATGCTGCTCCGTAACCGATTCTATACTACATATGCATTCATGTTTACTGTACATACAACAGCCCGTCGTTAACAGGAGAATTAATGGTAAGCGAACACATTGGGCTCTATAGAGGTCCGTCGTTAAATGATTAGTTGTTAACAGGGGTGGTCGTTAAGAGGAGTTTTACTATACACTACTATACACTATACTACTATACACCACACCAGTGGCAGGCCGTGTATCAGAGGTCGCAATCGGGTACCCGATACCCGTACCCTACCCGATACCTGGCTACCCGTACCCGGCTGGGTACGGGTAGCCGTTTGCGACTCTGGTGCGGCCGGGTACGGGTAGCCGCACGTGACTCACCACAACCAATGAGTGAGAAGGCCGTGAGTCACTGGTGAGTAACCGTTTGTTACTCATTTCCCAATGTCGTCTCTTCTCACAATTCAAGTTCCTAGAATCAACCCACCCGCGCCTGCAACATGGCTTCATCCCAGAGGTCGCAATCGGGTACCCGATACCTGTACCCTACCCGATATCCGGCTATCCGTACCCGGCCGGCTATCGGGTAGGGTACCCGTTTGCGACCCTGGTGCGGCCGGGTACGGGTACGGGTAAGGAATCAAAACCCGTTTGCGACCTCTGCCGTGTATTTTACACCTAGGCCTTCAGTGCTATCCTGCCGCAATTAAACTGCCTTTGAATAACCTCACCATTACACTCGGCCTATAGGCTATTGCCATTCGACGTAACCACCCCATATTCACAGTGACTGTAACCTTTATCGAGTGGACTAAAGTGATTTAACACGTGAGAGTTACAATACACTAATTGCAGAAAACATGAATAGATGGTGACTGAAACCATCAAGGATGTACCACTATTACACAGTATGACAGGATGCTGAATCACAAAGACATCGCATAGCCCAAATCAATGTCATTACCAAAGAAACAAGTACAAACCCACAACAACAAGTACAAACTCACAACAACATTTACTCATACGACCACCAAGCAAGCAAAAATTCCGTAAAATACAAATAAAACAATCAGGATTCAACAAATTATTTTACTTTTATTAATTTTAATTTTTTACCTACGTGACTTTACCGAAAAAACCTAAGAATATGAATAGGATTCAACAGGCTTCCCCACAGATTCCAGCCAAGCTGCTGGGCCTAAACGCACATGGCACCATGCACACTCAAAGGCACAGCCAGGCCATTGAATCTGAACATCATTCACACCAGCAACAACGCTCTAAAGCAAGCAATAATAATAAATAGCTAGTAACAGGCCCGGTGCCAGGATGAAGTCTGTCTGTCTATCGATCTCCTCCGCTCCGTTTCCGTACTATGGACATCGCGGCACCTACACACAACAAACAGCACTGTCTCGGCCAATAATTTTGTTGTCTTTGCTATTTTTCTATAGATACATAACGCTTAAACAGAGGGGACAAAAAATACAACTAAATACAAAAATACTAAGCCCCCTTAAGACCCCTCGTGGTGCCGGACCTGGCTCGTAAAGATCCATAAAAATCCATCAAACTTACCAAAGCTACTCATCATTTGAAGACAAAGTCCATCCTCCTTTCTTTCTTTATAAACAGTTCAATGACACGGTTGTACAGTACATCGGTGCGTTTCAGTTCCAATAAAAGGTCCTTCTCGATTGCCATGGAAGCCAGTGCCGACAGTCGAGCCTGCTCAGTCTTATTTCTTGAATACGTTTGAATGCGTTTTAGGGCCGG
The DNA here is from genome assembly GCF_965212315.1 of Lampetra planeri. Lineage (NCBI taxonomy): Eukaryota > Metazoa > Chordata > Hyperoartia > Petromyzontiformes > Petromyzontidae > Lampetra > Lampetra planeri. The sequence goes on from NC_136161.1 coordinate 4,625,921, forward strand.
AAATGTCTGCTCGACAGAGGCAGTGGATACTGGGATGGTCACCGCCAAACATGCCAATGTGTAAAGTTGACGCATGCTACCGCATAGATCTTTCTGCTGAAGGAAAGCGAGAAGGTCAGCAGGACTTTTTCCTTCAAAATCTGTCATGGCATACATTACAGTCAGTTCTGTTTTAAGCCGGAGCAGGTCGAAGAAAGTTCCGTGGCTCTGTGTTAAGCTGGAGAAGGCCGCATCCGGGAATTTTTTCCGGTATGTCTGAAACTGCTGAGGGTCGAGGAGGGAGAGAAACATGACTTTGTCGTGGTCTTTAAACCGATTCCGTATCTGGGCAAGGATGTTGTCCAAAATGTTGCTGTGGAGTTTCTGGTACCTTGCGCGAATGTCCCCCTGCGCTTGGCCTCTCCGTGTGCTTGGCGCACCTGCTTCGCGCAGTGTAGATTCATAAATCTCACCAAATTGCCCTCTCTCCCTCTCAATGGTGTCACAAAACTCATCCATTCTCGCCAGGCAGAATTGTACATCGAGTGTTTTGTTCTGCAGTATTCCAAAAAGCACATCCGAATACTCAAAAATCACGTGAAAAGTGGAAAGCATAAAACAAAACTCAAAATCATCCAGATGTGCATTGTATCCGTCAGCACAGCGCACAGAATCTTCATCGTACTCATCATGGTGTTCCAATATGTGCTCAAATAGCTCCTTTAGGGCTTCTCTCTTCTCAAAGACTGTGCTGACCAATCTACAACCATATTGCCACCTTGTTGGTGCCACAAGAGGAAAACGCCGCTGGCAGATATCGTCAAGCAGCTGCGTGCGCTGAGGGGATCTGGAAAAAAACGCAGCTAGGCCATTGAGATGCGCAAAAAAGATCCTACATTCTCTAAGCTTTGATGCCCCTTGAGTCAGTACTAAATTAAGTCCACGTGCATAGCAATGTATAAATAAAGCCATAGGAGCCCTCACCTTAACTTTATCCTGCACCCCATTTAGTCCAGATGCCATGACGGCAGCGCCATCAAAGCACTGTGCCACAACTTTATCCAGGCATTCGTGTTCCTCCAAGAATCGGATAATGAGAGCAGCAATGTCATCAGCCCGCTTGCCACTCGTAACATCGTCAAATCTGACAAACCTCTCCTTGACACCAGTGTCTGTCACATAACGGAGCACCAGTGCCAGCTGGGCTGCAGTACTCACATCTGTAGTTTCGTCCACCATAACTGTGACAAAAGGTGCTTTATTGATCTCCCTTTTTATCTCCTCTCCCATCACTTCAGTTATAGCACTAATCAGGTCGTTTTGTATTTTGCCTGAAGTCCCAGTAAACACTTTGTTAGTGGAAAGGTGGTAATGCAAGTCTTTGTCATGCTCGGCCAGAAAGGAAATAAGCTCGACATAGTTACCCCTATTTGTGGACTCCTTGCCTTCATCGTGTCCCCTAAATGAGAGTTCTTGTTTACCCAGAAAGATGACACAATCGATCAGTCTTTTCAGTATTTCTCTGTTTTTCTTGACTTTTTCGTTGTGGAGCTCCGTTTCTCTTCGCATTTGTTCGTTGAGTTGTAGATCCACTCGGGTGTCTCCGAACGTTTTCAATAGCACCGTTGCTTGCAAGTGTCCTGCCGTGCTTTGGTGTCTCGTTGCTGCCTTGGTTAAGCAATTCAGGTTTGCAAACCCAGCGTGGCTCCAAACACCATATCGGTCAGTTGCAAATAACAGGCATTCCCAGCAATACAATTTGCAATGTTCCTTCGATGCTGTAAGCCAGGTGTACCTTTCGTAGTTGCTCGATTGAAAGTGCCGTACAAATCCTTTCCCTGGCTGGGACAGGGATGCTAGCGGCGGGGTTGGTCGACCCTTCCTCACAATTTCCAGCTTTTCTTGGAAGGTCCAACTCGAAAAAGGCTTTGCCAGTAAATCCGCCACCAAATCCTTTTCTTCTCCTCCTTCAGCCATTGTGCGTTAAAAAACAACAGGGCTAAGTAAAAATCTCAACAAAAAATCTAAAGCACTACATCTAAAAATCTAAACGTCACAAAAGAAAGTTCAAATCTTAGATGATGTTACGTTACGTGCTAGCTAGTTTTAATTCAGTTTACTAACTGGCCCTCCGATCACGCCACACGAAAAATGTTAACGTAGGTGGCTAAGCAAACTAGAAGGGTCCAGGGTGTCAAAGAATACGCCCAACCTGGCAAACTCGAAATCTGATTGGTTAAAGAATATGACAAGTAACAACATCGTCCCTATTTGCTTCAACAGCAGAGGGGATTCACTCGAAATTCTGAAGGCCTCAGGGGTAGATTTTTCACCCGGAGACAGCACAGGTGGAAAATCTGATTGGATAAAAGCTCTAATTTATACGAGCTGCACTGGAAGCAGCGCAACTGAGGGAGAGAGTAGCAATGAAGTGATGTTAAAAGACCGATAGGAATGAACTTTGTAAAATATATTCAGTGAGGGAAAAAAGTATTTGATCCCCTGCTGATTTTGTACGTTTGCCCACTGACAAAGAAATGTTCAGTCTATAATTTTTATGGTAGGTTTATTTGAACAGTGAGAGACAGAATAACAACAACAAAATCCAGAAAAACGCATGTCAAAAATGTTATAAATTGATTTACATTTTAATGAGAGAAATAAGTATTTGACCCCTCTGCAAAACATGACTTAGTACTTGGTGGCAAACCGTTGTTGGCAATCACAGAGGTCAGACGTTTCTTGTAGTTGACCACCAGGTTTGCACACATCTCAGGAGGGATTTTGTCCCACTCTTTGCAGATCTTCTCCAAGTCATTAAGGTTTCGAGGCTGACGTTTGGCAACTCGAACCTTCAGCTCCCTCCACAGATTTTCTATGGGATTAAGGTCTGGAGACTGGCTAGGCCACTCCAGGACCTTAATGTACTTCTTCTTGAGGCACTCCTTTGTTTCTTTGGCCATGTGTTTTAGGTCATTGTCATGCTGACATACCCATCCACGACCCATTTTCAATGCCCTGATTTGACGGTACATGGCCCCATCCATCGTCCCTTTGATGCGGTGAAGTTGTCCTGTCCCCTTAGCAGAAAAACACCCCCAAAGCATAATGTTTCCACCTCCATGTTTTTACGGTGGGGATGGTGTTCTTGGGGTCATAGGCAGCATTCCTCCTCCTCCAAACACGGCGAGTTGAGTTGATGACAAAGAGTTCCATTTTCGTCTCATCTGACCACAACACTTTCACCCAGTTGTCCTCTGAATCATTCAGATGTTCATTGGCAAACTTCAGACGGGCATGTATATGTGCTTTCTTGAGCAGGGGGACCTTGCGGGCGCTGCAGGATTTCAGTCCTTCACGGCGTAGTGTGTTACCAACGGTTTTCTTGGTGACTATGGTCCCAGCTGCCTTGAAATCATTGACAAGATCCTCCCGTGTAGTTCTGGGCTGATTCCTCACTGTTCTCATGATCATTGCAACACCACGAGGTGAGATCTTGCATGGAGCCCCAGACCGAGGGAGATTGACAGTTCCTTTGTGTTTCTTCTATTTGCGAATAATCGCACCAACTGTTGTCACCTTCTCGCCAAGCTGCTTGGCGATGGTCTTGTAGACCATTCCAGCCTTGTGTAGATCTACAATCTTGTCCCTGACATCCTTGGAGAGTTCTTTGGTCTTGGCCATGGTGGAGAGTTTGGAATCTGATTGATTGAGAGGGGGTCAAATACTTATTTCCCTCACTAAAATGCAAATCAATTGATAACATTTTTGACATGCGTTTTTCTGGATTTTTTTGTTGTTATTCTGTCTCTCACTGTTCAAATAAACCTACCATAAAAATTATAGACTGAACATTTCTTTGTCAGTGGGCAAACGTACAAAATCAGCACGGGATCAAATAATTTTTCCCTCACTGTACGTCACTTTACCGAAAGACCCAAGAATATCATTTCTGACAATCTCTAGGCCAGCAGAGAAGCCTTTGCTGGCCCTGACGGCCAACCTCTGCACTACACTATATACTACACTACTATACACTACACATTGGGCTCTATGGAGGCCCGTTTTTTAAAGTGATTAGTCGTCAACAGGGGTGGTCGTTAGGAAGGGTTCTACGGCACTTTTGAATCAATGGTTACTCACCTTGACCGATGTCCTCTTCCTCCAATTCTACCTCGATGAAGTTCTGGTCTGCGGTGGCAAGACATCCTTGGGAACGCCCCGTCTCCTCTGGCTTCTCACCGCTTCCCTCAACTTTAACATTCTTCAGATCTTGATCTGTCAAGAAGAAGAACAGCGTGATATCGAGAGGTTTAACCCTTTCCTATTCGGAAGAAAAACTCTACTAAAGTCACCTTTTTGGTACACTGAGGCTCCCACCACGAGACCACGTGCGAGGGCGTGTGACACAGTTTTTGTGCCGGCTATCGTAGAGTGGCGGCAGTCGTGTCGCTACTCCGTGCACGTGGTTCTATATCTCCTCCCTGCCTCCCAGAACCCTGCTTTTCCCCAACCCCCTTTCCCTATACCATACCTATTAAGCCATACGGTTTACCCCGTATTCTTGTACAGGGAAATTTAGTTTTCAGGTCTATACGGCGTACAGCCGTTTCAATACGGGCAAAAAAAAATTGTCTATTTGTTTGTGTTTCTCCCTTGTGATGGGACTTTGTAGGATTAACTTTGAGATGTATAAGGGCACGGGGTGACGAATAAGGTCTGAATTACTCTGTAATAAGGTAGGCACTAATAAGGGGTTGACAGGTATGTTATTATCATGTGTAGTGGTGAGTGTACTAGTGGTGAGTGTACTAGTGGTGAATGTAGTGGTGAGTGTGTGAGTGGTGAGTGTACACGTGGTGATTGTCTATTTCATTGTTTCTCCGTTGTGATGGGACTTTGTAGGATGAACGTGGAGATTTATAAGGGGCACGGCGGTGACCAATAAAGGTCTGAATTGGTCTGTAATTGGGTAGGCACTGATAAGCGGTTGACAGGTATGAGCATCTCTGCTCTCGAGCTCCAGCCAGCAGTGGAGAGAGGAGCGGTCCAAGGAAACGGTCAAGCTTCAGGCTGTTCAAAGTTCAAAGTTCATTTATTAGGTATAGCCCTGTGAGCCATTCGGCTCTTGAATCGGGTGCAACCGCAACAAACAAAAAACATGAACAAGAAAACATCTTAAAGTGACTATGTGACTATGTGCAAACAGAAAATCCAAGATTTTGTAAGTAGCAGCTCAGCAGGACTATGGACTGTACGGTTAGAGCGCTGATATTTAAATATATATTTTTAAATTGCACCAGGGTCTCTGCATTAACAGTCCCTGTGTGAATTTCGGTGGACGCCCGGTGGGGAGTAGGGATGGGCAAAGGAACTTCAGCAGAAGGGGAGAGGAGAGAAGCACAAGGAGGCTGCCTCTGACGCCACCCTATGGTGGGAAGGAGCCATGAGGCGCTGGCTCACTTCCTCCGCTCTGGCGACAGTGTCGGGCCGGTGGTGGTCCACAACACGTGGGATCGAGCTTCACCTGGAGTCGGGGTTGTTTGTGATTGCAGGCCAAAGTGGGTGGTAACTGCCATCTCGAAGGTGAAAAGTTCCTTATTAAAGGGTGTGCGAGTGTTCGGGAATGCGTAGGCTTCGGTGTGAGTGTCGGGATAAAGGGGGGTTATTCTGAAAGATATTGAGTGTGCACTGTTGTGTTCTAGAGATACGCTACTGCGTGAAAACTGGCATAGTGGCTCGTCTAAAAATTAAAGACAAACCAACCCTATTGAATCGCCTCAGATGAAGGGTCTCGATTGCTCTTGCTAGACTCGACCCACAATAACACGGGAGTGACCTGGCTGATGAATATATAAGGTGACGCCGATAAAAGTGAGCATGTGAAAGCAGACAAGAGACTAAGCGTCACCTACACTATACACTACACTACGATATACTACATTATACAATATATACTACACTATACACTCCGATGAGCATGGTTGCCTACGCACGATGAGGAAGAAGTTCCACGCACATACGTATATACGTACATACAGCACGATCAGGCTATATCTGGCATTAAAACAAGAAGGCATTCCATTTTAAATCCTTTATATTAAGTTCACTTGCTTGCTTGCGCGCTTACGACCGTGCAAATCTTTCGGTCGTTTTTTAACCCACTTCCCGTGATCCACTCGAGCTGACATTTTGCACACAGACTCGTTGTGCGTGACAATGTATTTTAGTGAAAACATTTTTCCAAAATTTTACACTTTTTAGGATTTTTTTTTTATATTTAATTACCAATTGCTTAATGGTGGCAGGCAATCATCTGACCCATAGGTGGCAGCCATCTCAAGCCAGAGGACGAGAGGACTCTAGCCGCCACGCATATAAAGGATTTATAGTGAAAAACTTTGTTTTTACGGGTAAATTTTTTTTAAATCCGTGATCAAAGTGGGAACCCACCTTGACCAATATCTTCCTCAAAGAACTCCGCCTTGATGAAGATCGGGCCAGGAGCGGACAGATGTCCGTAGGAATCTCCCGTCTCTTCTGGTCCGTCGCCGGCTTCTTCACCTGAAGCAATATTCACATCCCGGCCTGTAATTTTTTGAAATGGCAAACACTGTTTATGATAGACGGCGGGTCTAATCTACGTGTAATTTATAATTATAAGGTAGTCCAATTGTATGAAATATAAAAATAGGTTTTACCCTTTCTGGCAATATAAAACAGGTGTTAAGATGTTAAAACACCAAAGAGATACCTTTTGCAAGGAATCATGTCTGCATTAACCACACGTATTTGTGGTGAACATGCACGCAAAGCATGCTCTGATGATAATAATAATACATGCATTGTCCTTGAAACTGATTGGCCTACACCACATGGCCTAGTCTCACCAGTGTCAGACCAGAGACCACCAAAAGGCGAACAGTACAAAGACAATGCACGTATCAGCGCACTTATAGCTTGGGTTGAGCAGCTATAAAGTCAAACAGGACCGCTTGGGAATCAAATTAATTTGCTGCTATGCATTTCCACATGATATGCCACTTTGTTAAGCTCATCATTTGTGATAGCCAGGTCACTTCTGAAAAATAAGGTAATACCTCAGTGGGCTTTACCTGGTCAGATAAAAAAAGTAGTTTAGTTTTATTTGTATATATTTTTTGTTTACCTTTCCTATACTTTGCACTCCTATCAAGTCGCTGTATTATGTTTGTTGTCAAAACGGTATGACCCCCATACCCCTGATTGATCAATTATGTTGTAGTGGGTTTTACTCTCCAACACGCAACCGGTTCGTGCTGAACTAGTAACTAACTGGCCACGTTTTGTTTACGTTACAAACCCCTTACTGATTGGCCATGTCGGGTGGTGGTGGCGGATTTAACGACACATTTTACGCGATCTAACCCCATGCAAACCTTCGTGGTGAATATTGGTCGTAAAAGCCCGCTACTTGTTAAGACGATAAATACTACGTAAATTGAAAACATATGAGAAGTATTGTAAAGTTACCACAGTAACAACCACTCTATTTATTACGTTCTTAAGACTGCCAACCGCTGGAACATTGGCTGAAGAAATGAGGCATCGTGGTTTCGGAGATTGAGGCATCTCCTGCCGATCTCACCAGCGGCACGGAGAGCATCTTCGTGTTTGACCAGACAATCGTAGTGCACGCCAAAACTCGCGTCGTCTTCGTGTTCTTGTTTGATGAATGGCAAGTCGATTCGAGGATCCATCTGAGAAAGCGCAGACAAGAAAAAATGTCCTATTAACTACGGGACCCTTTTATCCAGTATCAAAATGATAAAAAAAAAAGATCTCCCCCCCCCCCCCCCTTATGTATAGCCTGTAATAGACTGTTGGAGCAAGTGCTGTTAGCGAGTAGCAGCGCCTCTAAAGGCCGGCACGGCACACGAAGGGGATGGGTGGCCGGCACGGCACACGAAGGGGATGGGTGGCCAGCACCACACCCAGCCGCCTTTCTCTCCCCAGTGGCGATATTGGGTTGTGCACTACCACTCCCCACACCAGCACACGCGTTTAGAGTGATTTGGTTGCTGCTAGGGTCACTTGTGAAAAATTAGTTACTACATAGCAGCTCGGTGGGGGGGGGGGGGGCCTTAGCTGATAAAATACAAAATAACACACACTCTTAGGTTTTTTCCGGTAAAGTCACGTAGGTAAAAAAAAAATGAAAATAACTAAATTAAATCACGACGTTTCGGAAGCAAGACAAGCCTCCGTCATCAGGTGTAACTGCTCCAGTAAAATTACTGTAGCGTGTGAGCGCTATTCAAGACACGTGTTTATTTTTTTTACCTACGCGACTTTACCGAAAAAACATAAGAGTATGACTCCTTGCAGTCACGAAAGCTTCAAATCTAAAATAACACACCACACAGCACTGCTGCACCGTAACACACACATGATGATAAAAACAAACCTGTCAACCCCTTATCAGTGCCTATCTTATAACAGACCAATTCACACCTTATTGGTCACCCCATGCCTCTTATAAATCTCAAAGTTAATCCTACAAAGCCCCCATCACAAGGGAGAAACACAATTGTATAATCACTACTACACTCACCACTAGTACACTCACCACTAGTACACTCACCACCACCAGTACACTCACCACCAGTACACTCACCAGTACACTCACCACTACACTCACCACTAGTACACTCACCACTACACTCACCACAACAATCACCACTACACTCACCACCAGTACACTCAGCACTACTACACTCACCACTACACTCACTACTACACTCACCACTAGTACTCACCACTAGTACACTCACCATTACAAACCTGTCAACCCCTTATCAGTGCCCTACCTTATTGCAGACCAATTCAAACCTCATTGGTCACCCCGTGCCCCTAATAAATCTCAACGTTCATCCTGCAAAGTCCCATCACAAGGCGAGAAACACAAATGGACACATTTTCGTGTTTGTCGTGTGCCCGTATATTTGAAACGGCTGTAATGCCGTTATGGACCCGAAAACTGAAATTTTCACTGTACAAGAACACGGGCGGGATGAACCCTATGGGTTGGCGAGCATGCTAACGTCGACCCGTGAATAAAATTCACCTCCAGGAGAGGCTAACCCGGGCGTCTTGCGATCGTCTTTGAAGATTAACCCGCGGACTCAGCGAGCAGAGGCAGTCGCCACCGATGTGAAAGGAAAAAGAAGAAGAGGGCGTGGTCAATGACGAGGGGGCGTGGTCAATGACGCGAAGGCTCCAACGGACAGCGACGAGATGCGGCACAAGACGACTAGACGGAGCTGAGTGCTTGAGGGGGAGGAGCTTTGCACAGCGCACAGCGATGGGGGGGGGGGATTGCCAGTACGGTCAGTCTTCGTATACAGTGGTACCTCGGAGATCGAACTTAATTCGTTCCAGAAGGCCATTCGAACACCGATTTGTTCTAACACCGAATTAATTTTCCCCATAAGAATGAATGTATATGACATTAATTGGTTCCAGACACAAGAAATCTCTCATTATAAAGCATTTTACACTAAGTTTACAGTAATTACATGCATAAAATAATACAAAAAAACAAGAAACACAATAAATACATGGAATAAATATATGGAATAAATGAAGTAAATGAACACTTAACTCTCTAACGCCTCGTGTTTAGTTAACGCGAATTGGACATATATATAACGCGGTGAATGTTATTATAGGTGTAACCAATGTGGCTGTTAAACACGTAGGCTTTCGCAAACCAATATCCATAAGAGGTTTTTGGGTTATATCGCGTTAATATAAACGTGTCAATAAACCCGCCACCACCCGACACAGCCAATAAATAAGACTCTGTCCCGTAAATGTATGTTGATTACCCTATAAATAAGCCAACCAGTAATTAGATATCCGTTGTAATTAATATGCATACATTAACCCCCCACCCTCTAACCTTCGCACCTGATTAACTCACAAGTGTTGTCATCACATTTATCCCTCTATTTAAGACTGAAACAATTTCTCCCCAAATCTGGCTGTCACCTGATGATGCTGGTTGTAATTACTGGCCAAACGTACTCAAATTGTAAATGTCGTGGGTTTACTCTCCAAAACACACCTGTGAGCTGGACTAATAACAAATTGGCTACGTTTTGTTTACGTGACAAACTCCTTACTAATTGTCTGTGTCGGGTGGCGGCAGAGGCGTAGCTAGGGGGGGTACATTTGTCCCCGGGCGCCAAGGTAAAGGGGCGCCAAAATGAGGCTTACAACGTTACATTATAATTCTTTGGTTCTTTCGGTAATCAACCAGATAGGGTGTTGACTGTTATGTTATCCGACTCTCTGTTGTATTACATTACATTTCTAAGTATACTAGATTTGTGTTTCTATTTAATTTATACCTGATGATGATTGCTTGTGTTGCAATCGAAACGTCGTATGCTAGTATTTAATTTAATTTATTATTTTATCTTTATACGTGACTTTACCGAAAGAACCAAAGAATAATTCCTGCAGTCACGAAAGCTCCAAATTAAGTTTGTTACATTATAACTTATTGCGGCGGGCGCGGCAGCCTGAAACTACTGCACAAATCTACACCTGAACCTAAAAGTTTATATATCCCGCCACACACAGCCTACATGTCATGTAATTACATTTTGGTACGCGCGCCTATTAAGAACTTACATGGAAGAACGTCCCAAACAACAGACAGGCGCAGTCTTTCAGCCTTAGTCACTGGCCTGTTTTTTGGTGGCGGAAACTACGACGGCCTGAAACACGCTGGCGTGCACGATTAGAAACTGTTAAAGCTATCTGTGAAGCACTGGATGAACTAGTACGGCTGCTAGACAAATTATCAGAGGATGTAACTATGACGCCTGAAACCAGAAGTGATGCAGAACAGTTACAGGCATGTGTATTACATTTTAACTTCATAGTTTTATTACATTTCTGGAATGTCATTCTTGGAAAAATTGATCGTGTTCAGAAGTGCTTACAGGATCCTACTATGAATTTCAAGGAAGCAGCAACTGATCTTGAATCTTTGGAGCATGAATTTGTCAAGCTTCGTGATGATTTCAGCCAAGTTGCTGTAGAAAACGCCAAAACAAGATGCACAGCCTGGGGGATCGATGTGGACAGAAGAATTAGGCGACGTCGGATGATGCCAGGAGAACTGGCAAGAGATGCAGGACGTTATGAAGAGCGTATTTTATCGACTTCAACAGATGTCAACACGGTTTTTACGACTAAAAGACCTGAACACAAAATTTGGATTTCTGCTGGACGTCAAAACTCTTCTATCCGACACAGATGTCGATGCAATTCGTCGAAATTGCAAAGATTTTGGAAATTTCTATGACACCGACATCAATGGCCACGAACTTTTCACAGAAATTGGAGATTGCAAAATGCTGCTCAGTAACCGGAATGAAGTTCTACCAGAAACTCCTTTGGATCTTCTTGGTTTTAGTGTTTTATGGAGACGACATATTTCCGAATTTGCGAATTTCACTGCAAATTTTATTAACAATAGCAGTTTCAATTGCAAGCTGTGAGCGGTCGTTCAGCAAATTGAAACTTATTTTGTCGTATTTGCGTGCTTCAATGGGACAAGATCGTCTCAGCGATCTTGCTCTTACTTAGCGTTGAAAGAGAAACATTGGAAAAAACAGATTTTGATTACGTGATTGACCAGTTTGCGACAGTGAAATCAAGAAAAAATTATCTTTTGTAGACTATGTCAACCAGTCTACGACAGTGACTGAGTGAGCCATGTAATATAATTTCTATAAATTTGCTTCTTTAAATACAATGTTTCATTAAAATTAAAATTGTTATTCCTTATTCGATGTAATAGGAAAATGTGATTAAACGGGGCGGGGGGGGCGCCAATTTTATAGTTCATCCCCGGGCGCAAAATATCCTAGCTACGCCTCTGGGTGGCGGCATCTTTAACAGCACATTTTCCTTTACGCGATCTAACCCAAAAAAGCTCTCATCATGGACAGTGTGGTTGTGTTACCAATAAATGGTTGCTGGGTCATGGTTGGCTTGGGATAGCTGGGTTGGTGCGTTAGGGCCACGATCCTTCGTCAAACGCACGTTAGGCGGGCACGTGACGCGATTGTCAGAGCCACGTGACCACCGGACAAGGGATCTTTAATGTAGGGAGGCTCGTATCGAGGGGCCAATCGTAACGCCAGCAACACCGATATTACAAGCGTCACGTGACCACTGGACAAGGGATCTTGGAAGAGGGAGGCCCGGGACAATTGTGACGCCAGAAACGTCGATTACAGAGTCACGTGACCACTGGACTAGGGATCTTGACGAGAGGGAGAACCGTATCGAGGGGTCCAATCGTGACGCCAGCAACGTTGCTATTACAGGGTCCATTGGCGGTACCTTGTGTGTGTGTTGGGAGACATACGAATAAACAGATGCCGTTTTGCAACCACGTCACCAACCCCCCCCCCCCCCCCCTCTGAAAGTCCTTGTTGTGTGTGTGCACGTGGCCGGTGTTGGGAGCCAGAGACCGAGAGTCCTGTCGCAGAGGGAAGCAACAACGAAAACGACGCAGGAGTGCTACCAAAACTTTTATTTCATTAATAATTGAAGATCGCCACCCCCCCCACCCGTGTGTCCTTGATAACGGTCATGGCCAGAAAAGATCAAGGCACAGTGGGCACGGGTCACACACGGAACACATTTTTTTTTTTATATAACGCAGATTGCGATTTGGATATAGTAATGCGATCGAGAGAATGGAAGTACGTCACAGCGCCAGTATGAATAATCAGTGGTTTGTAATACGGCTGGCCTCGGGGTAGCACCGTCGCACACGGCTTTGGGATGCTGTGGAATGCTTCTAGACCAGTGGTTCTTAACATTTACTGCAGCCTTGCACCCTTTTGGTTCTCAATAGAAAAAACATTTATGTTAATAAATACATACGTTTCATGAAACAAGGCAGTTGTATAACAATAGATTTTACCCCTTCTGGTAATACAACAGGTGTTAAGATGTTAAAACACCAAACAGAATCATTTTTCAAGGAATCCTGTCTGCATTAAACCACACATACTTGTGAACATGCAGAGAACATGCTCTGATAATATATGCATCATCTTTAAAACGGATTCGTCCACACCAAGGTAATTAGTACAACGTGGTAGTTGTACCTACGTGCCCTTGCTTAATTTGTTTCGATGATTTACCTTCCGAAAAAAATCTGGCCATCTCTTGCACCCCCAGAAAGGGCATCTCGCACAGGGCGGACCGGCTACATGTCCAATGCTGTGACAACCTCTTCCTGCACACCTCTCATGAGCCGCAGCATCATCGCCAGTGCGTTCTAGAATGCATTTGGAGATTGGAGCGCTGCGTGAACCTCTTCCCACAGTCTTCGCACGCGTGCGGCCGCTCGCCAGTGTGCGTTCTGGAGTGCGTCTCCAAGTTGGAGCGCTGCGTGAACCTCTTGCCGCACTCCTTGCACGTGTGCGGCCTCTCGCCCGTGTGCGTCCGCGAGTGGGCATTCAAGTCGGAGAGCTGCGCGAACGCCTTCCCGCACTCGGCGCACGCGTGCGGTCTCTCACCCGTGTGCGTCCGCGAGTGTCTGATCAGGTAGGTGCGGGCCGCAAATCCCTTGCCGCACTCCCCGCACACGTGCGGCCTCTCGCCCGTGTGCGTCCTCGAGTGAATCTCCAAGCTGGAGCGCTGCGTGAACCTCTTGCCGCACTTGTCGCACATGTGCGGCCTCTCGCCAGTGTGCGTTCTGGAGTGCGTCTCCAAGTTGCAACGCTGCGTGAACTTCTTGCCGCACTCGTCGCACGCGTACGGCCTCTCGCCCGTGTGCGTCCTGGAGTGCAACTCCAATTTGGAGAGCTGGGTGAACCCCTTGTCGCACTCGTCGCACCCGTACGGCCGCTCGCCCGTGTGCGTCCTGGAGTGTATCTTCAATTTGGAGTGCTGGGAGAAGCCCTCGCCACGCTTGTCGCATGCGTGCGGCCTCCCATCTGCCCCCGGGCGCGGCTTCCGCCCGCCCCGTCCCTTGACGTTGGTGTGCAGCGCGGGGCCTTGGAGCGTCGTCCTTCCGGGTTCGTCCACCGTCGCTCTCCTTCGCCTGCCGAGGTCTTCCTGCTCGCGCCACTTGGCGTACGGCAGCATCCCCGTCATTCGTCCTTCGTCTAGCACGGCACGCGTTTTTTTTCGGAATGACCACACGTGCAAAAGCGGAGGAAAGAAAAACACACTCGTCAGTTTTTGCAGGGTGAGGCTCAGGTAACTTTATATATATAACATGATCGCTGCAGTGATGGCACTGAAAAGCACTCTATAGCGGTGATGCTAAACTACTTTTATTTTTGTATTTTACCGGGTAAGACCCCACTAATCTGCTACGTAGTTCTTTTTCAGAAGCGACCTGGCCATCACAAATGGTATCTCAACGAAGTGGCTTATGTGGAAATGCAAGCAGCCAAATACTCTAAACGTGTGACGTTGAAAAACCGGAGGACCCGCATAAAAATCTACACGACCAGGGGGAAAGAGACACCGCAAACGGCAAATATACAGCAGCAGGCGTTAAGGGTTGGGATTGAACCCACGACTTTCTGTATACCAGGCGAGGTAGTTAACATCTCCTCTCCACTGTGCTGTGCTGAAAGTTCACCATGAAGTCGTGTTTATCAGTTACAAACTTTCCGACTTGTATAGACAAAAGCTTTGATTGGGTATACACTAGATAAGAGCTACTTGTGTTTTTGGGGCTGCGTCTTCCTTGAAGTCAGGTAAAGCACCTCCGATTAGCGAGGTCTGCTACATATGGTGCGCACACATTAGCAGATACCGAATGTCCAGTGAGACAACTCATCTGTTGTAAGGGGGAAAGCATGACAGGGACTCCTCTACTTATGAACATTCGACTAACAGACTTTCAGAGATACGAACAAACCTGTCCATAAGTCCAGTTGCCTGTTTGGACCGAGAGTTGTAAGTTCAACCGCCGCGCAATAGATGGTGGTGGTGGCATCTACATCTTCAGAACATCAAGAACCAGTTGCATCTACATTTACAGGAGATCATGCAACTTTTAAAGCCATTCTCCGTGTTTAGTGTACATACCATACAACATGTTTGGAATTGACGGGAGTAAAGTTGGACTTACGAACAAATTGACTTACGAACAGAACTCTAAACCTAACTCGTTCATAAGTAGAGTCCCTATACGCGTCCAGCCACTTCGTTGAGCTATCGTTTGCGATGGCCAGGTTCGCTTATGAAAGACAGCTACACAGCAGCTCAGTGAGCCTTACCTAGTAAATAAAAAATAGTTTGATAGTGTATTACTGTGGGTGTATTGCAGCACTGCTGAGCTATGAACGGTGATACAACAAAAAGACATTACTTTTTTTTTAAGGCGTAATCAAAGTGGGAACTCACCTTGACCAATGTCCTCCGCCAACAATTCCACCTCGATGAAGTTTCGATCTGCAGTGGCCGGACATCCGTGGGAACTCCCCGTCTCCTTTGGCATCAAAGTGGGACCCTCGGCTTTAATGATCTTAGCATCTTGAGCTGTTAATTGATAAATACAATTTAAAAAGTACAAATGTTAATGCTAGATAGGAGATCTAATACAGTTGATCATCGATTATCCAGCTGCCTCCAACGTTATCCAGCTGCAGTCCCGGGCTAATCCGGCGAAACAGGCAAAAGCACGCCAAAAGCTGCAACTAGTCCGGCGATCGGCACCATGTCCGTGACAAAAAAAGTAGCTACGCTTGATTTTAGTGTTAAATATTATATACGGTACATTATACACTGCATACAACTTAGACAATGAAAATACTGCACGTATATACATTACCCCATGATGCAGAGTCTTCGAGATTGGAGTGTTAAGTACAGTACATTAAACAGTAACTTTTTAAAGTCGGATATTTATTTCGTGTCTATTTGTACGTTTATGTATACTAATTTCAATTTAAAATGCATAACACCTACAAACCTTGTCATACAAGAACGTGCAAAATAAAACTATTTTAAGTAAGCTACTCTGTTACTCAGGGTTCCGACCAAGGTCTTGGGTCGACTGCAGCTGGTCCAGAACGCAGCCGGCTGCCAGGATGCTCACGCAAACCTCATTCCGTGACCACGTTACCCAGATAATAAAATCTCTACATTCGCTCGCAAATTAAATTTAGGGTCCAATTTAAAGTGTTGCTGCTAATGTACAAGGGCCTTAAACGGCCTTGTACCATTTTACATTCAACATCCGATTTTACTCGCACGCGCTGTCACGACCTCAACCGATCCGCTAATTTAAATCTGCTCCAAGTGCCGAGAATTTCACTCTCTACCTCGGACGACTGAGCCTTTGCATGAGCCGCGCCAAGACTACCGAACGCCCTGCCACCCGTGGTCAGACAGGCGAGGTCACTCAACCTTGTTTAGGTCTTCTCTAAAAACTCAGACCTGTTTCGCCTGACCTACACTTCCCATGTATGAGCCAGTGGACTCTGGACTTAACACTATTTATATTTCCTAACTTAGTGCACGGCGCACTGAGATCCTTGAATGAATTGTGCCTTATAATCGTCAACTATTACTATTATTAAATAATAATTTAGTGATTATCCAGCGCCCCCTCCCCCCGAAGCCGCCGGATAATCGATGATCTCCTGTACTTACAAGAATGATGCTGCTTTTTTTACTTTACCACTTACTTTTGAAAATAATGTTTGAGTCTCGTAAAATTCTAGTTTATTTCGCGTTGAAGCCAGGCGAGACCCCAATGACACCAGGATGTGATGCCGGGGGATCACAAAATTGTGGTCTCATTGGGCTTTCAATTCAAATGGAATCGGCAGTTGATTTCATTCACGGCGGCCGTGTTAAAAGTGGTGCGTGCCGGCAAGACCATCGTTTCTAGATTTCATGTTTTCGCTACAGTAATTTTGCTGTGGCGGTTCCACCAGAAGACGGAGGCTTGTGCTGCTTCCGAAACGTCGTGATTTAATTTGCTTGTTTTCATTTTAATTTATTTTATACCTACGTGACTTTACTGAAAAAAAAACTAAAAGTAAAGACCATTGTTAATTTTTGGGTTAAAATAAAAAAAATAGTTGATACATTTTTTATGAAAATACAAATTCAGAACTGGGTTGTTTCTAGTTTGCCAATCAGGCCCCAAAATGAGCTTTCATGTAGCTCTTCTTTAGATCACAAATGATAGCTCAACCATCATCGTGTGGAAATTTATAGCAGAAGCCAAATAACTCTGAACGAGTGACGTTGATTCTAAATGTGGTGGGGGGGGGGGGAAACTGGAGGGATCCGGAGAAAAATCCACGCGACCAACACGGAGAAAGATGCAAATTCCAAATATACAGCAGCAGCAGGCATCGTCAGGGTCGGAATGGAACCCACGACCGGCACACCAGGCGAGGTAGTTAAAATATCATAGCCACGGTGATGATGATGAAATAGAGAAACGCAGACTCCAATTATACACCAGGCATCGTCAGGGCTCAGGATCAAACCCACGACCTCCTGCATACCAGGCGAGGTAGTTAACATCTCCTAGCCACCGTGATGATGATTATGATGATGAAATAGAGAGACGCAAACTCCAATTATACACCAGGCACTGTTAGGTGTCAGGATGAAACCCACGACCTCCTGCATACCAGGCGAGGTAGTTAACATCTCCTAGCCACCGTGATGATGATTATGATGATGAAATAGAGAGACGCAAACTCCAATTATACACCAATCATTGTCAGGAGTCAGGATGAAACCCACGACCTCCTGCATACCAGGCGAGGTAGTTAACATCTCCTAGCCACCGTGGTGATGATGAAATAGAGAGATGCAAACTCCAATTATACACCAATCATTGTCAGGAGTCAGGATGAAACCCACGACCTCCTGCATACCAGGCGAGGTAGTTAACATCTCCTAGCCACCGTGGTGATGATGAAATAGAGAGACGCAAACTCCAATTATACACCAGGCATCGTTAGGTGTCAGGATGAAACCCACGACCTCCTGCATACCAGGCGAGGTAGTTAACATCTCCTAGCCACCGTGGTGATGATGAAATAGAGAGACACAGACTCCAATTATACACCAGGCATCGTCAGGTGTCAGGATGAAACCCACGACCTCCTGCATACCAGGCGAGGTAGTTAACATCTCCTAGCCACCGTAGTGATGATGAAATAGAGAGACGCAAACTCCAATTATACACCAGGCATCGTTAGATGTCAGGATGAAACCCACGACCTCCTGCATACCAGGCGAGGTAGTTAACATCTCCTAGCCATCGTGGTGATGATGAAATAGAGAGACGCAAACTCCAATTATACACCAGGCATCGTTAGATGTCAGGATGAAACCCACGACCTCTTGCATACCAGGCGAGGTAGTTAACGTCTCCTCGCCACCGTGGCTGAGACACACACGCACAGCCAGATCCGCCGATCTCACCGTCATCGACGTCCTCCTCTTCATATTTCACCATCAAATTTGACCACATCTCGAGGCCGAAGATGTCTTCTTCATTTTCCTGCTTCACGAAAGGCAACTCGGGATGTGAAGCCATCTGTGGGGAGCACACAACAACGACGACAACAACAAACATCTCAACGTTACATTAGATGTGAGCAAGTACACAGCAAAAACAAATTACCTGCATACCCAGGGCTGTACATGTGAATTCACGTCTTGTGACAACAGTGAACACGGTGCGAGAGAGTGAATGGCAGTGTGAATTCATGTCTTGTGACAAAGGTGAGCGCAATGCGAGAGAGTGAATGTCAGTGTGAATGTGAATTCACGTCTTGTGACAACGGTGAACACGGTGCGAGAGTGAATCGCGGTGTCAATTCACCTGCTGTAACAGTGAACGGCGCGAGAGTGAATCGCAGTGCGAGAGTGAATCGCGATGTGAATGTGAATTCATCTCTTCTAACCAGTGAGAATGAATCGCAGTGTCGATGTGAATTCAACTCTTCTAACAAGTGAGAGTGAATCGCGGTGCCAATGTGAATTCAACTTTCGTAACAATGAACAGGGTGAGAGAGAGAGACACACACAGAGAGAGAGCGAGTGAATGGCGGTGTGAGTGTGAATTCACCTCGCGTCTTCAGTGAATTTCACCACCAAACTGCCGGACGCTCCAACCCAGCAGCAGAGCGGCGAGATGCGGGACAAGACGACAAGATGCGGGACAAGACGGTGAGATGCGGGACAAGACGGCGAGATGCGGGACAAGACGACGAGATGCGGGACAAGACGAATCTGAAGACGCCGTGGTGGAGGTAGCGGCGGTTGCCAATTCCTCAATCCCATCGGGCCAGCGGTTCTTATTAACATTCGCTGCAGTCTTGCACCCCTTCGGTTTTTAATTGTAACAAAAAAATAATAATGTACAATTTTGGCTTTCGTGACTGCAGGGATTAATATTCTTGGTTCTTTCGGTAAAGTCACGTAGAAGGGAAATCATAATAAAATAATAAAAATATTAGACAATAAAAATTCTCACGACGTTTCGACTGCAACACAAGCAATCATCATCAGGTGTGAAATCCACGGCAAGAAAATTAGAAAAAAGGTGAAACGTCGTGAGAACGGTTTTATTAACAACTTAGTTTAACTCACGGTCGAGAAGTGCGTAAATGGCCCCTGCTTCTTGTGCGAGCTGATTCCACAGTTTAGGGACCGCGGCGTTTTTGACCTACACACAAATATATATAAATAATAAGACGTCCATACAAAATGTAAATTGCTTTAAAGTAGCGAATTAATTTATTTTGATGCAGGCATGCATTGTCACCGGATCTGAGTACGTGTGCAAAATGTGTAATTGATTGGACAACGGGAAGTGGACGAAATTTTGATTACAAGATTTGACCATGACAAACAGAGGAATCAAGTTAAGTAAAAACGTTGAAGAAAAAAGAATCTCTGGCATATCTCGCCCTGCCAGGGGGAGGTGCAACCCAAGTTCAGAGCCACTGCACAAGGTGCAACACAAATGGAACCGACTTTAATAATAAGTCATGATACAAAAAAAATACAACAGTCATGAGAATTGACTTTAAAAAAAATAAGTCATGAGAATTAACTTTTGCGAAGTGTGCGCATTTCATCCGTAGATCGCACCACCAACGCGCCACCGCGCATGGAAAGCATTGGATAGACAGTGCCTGCAGGTCACACGGCTCCAGCTATTGGGCGATACGGCGTCAATTTATCCCCTCACTCACCCACTCACTCAACCACTCACCTACTCACTTGCTCACTGAACCACTCATCCACTCATCCACCCCACTTACTCACCCACCCACTCACTCAATCACCCACTCACGCACCCACTGATTTGCTCATTCAACCACTCACCCACCCCACCTACTCACCCACTCACTTGCTCATTCAACCACTCGCTTGGTCACTGACCCACTCACACATCAACTCACCCACCCCACCTACTCACCCAATCACTTGCTCATTCACTCACTTGCTCACTGAACCACTGACCCACTCACTCATCAACTCACGCACGCCACCTACTCACCCACTCACTGGCTAATTCAACCATTCACTTGCTCAATGAAACACTGACCCACTCACTCATCAACTCACCCGCCCCACCTACTCACCCACTCACTTTCTCACTCAACCACTGACCCACTCACTCATCAACTCACCCACGCCACCTACTCACCCACTCACTGGCTCATTCAACCATTCACTTGCTCACTCAACCACTGACCCACTCAGGACTAGGGGATGAAGGCCAGACGGGATTTAAAATAGCTCCGAATGACTCTGGTAGTCTTCTTAGCAGAACGTTCCCTAGAATAGGCCTCAAACCCAAAGATGCAAACTTATGAACACCAGAATCCTTACTCCAACCCACATTTGCCTTGCACACTCAAGTGAATCTGGTTACCATCCAGGGTACTTGAGTCCCGTCAGTCTTACTAGGTAGGACCTGAGCTCCGGGTCATATAAACTAAACTATATTTTTTATGAGAATAGGTTTTTCCCTTTTTTCTGGCAACAGAACAGTTGTGTTAAGATGTTAAAACACCAAACTGAAACCTTTTACAAGGAATCATGTCTGCATTAACCACAATACTTGTGGTCAGAATGCAAACAAAAAACATACTTTAATAGTATGATGCATTTTTTTCTATTTTACCAGGTAAGGCCCCACTGAGCTATGTAATTCTTTTTCAGAAGCAAGCCTGCCTATCGTAAATGGCAGCTAAACGAAGTAGCTGATCGTAATCATGGACATGTATAGCAGCAGCCAAATACTCACGACCTCCTGTATACCAGGCGAGGTAGTTAACATCTCATAGCCACCGCAGCTCATGTCGTGTTCGTAAATTCCTATGATCACTGTTACATTGTTTTTATAGCTTTATTTTGGTGATTTTGAAAACGTTTTGGTTTAGCCATGTTTGTTTGTTGTAGTACAGAGTTAGCCTGATAACTTTAATCTACATTGTCTTATGGTTGTTATTGTTTGACTTGCATCCCACTGGGATTTTTGCACACAGCGTTGAAATGCGGTGTTTTTTCTGGAAGACTTTGCTGTTTTTCCCAGGATTTTTCTGTTTACGTATAGTCACTTTTGAGATGTTTCCTGTTCATGTTTTTGTTTTGTTGCGGTTGCACCCGAGTCAAGAGTCGCATGGCTCACAGGGTTACACCTAATACATGAAACTGAAATTTAAAGAAAGATCCTGGGGTGGGCTCGGAGAAGTCTCTGATATTAATTGGAAGGGAGAATGGTCAAAATCCTTTCCTTGACTTTCCCTCCTTAACCACTCTCACGTGTCACCGTAAGACAGACCTGTTCTTCAACTGAGGACGGCTGCTTGCGTTGTGGCCGAAACATCGTGAGAATTATTTTATTATGTTTTTTTTAATTTCCATTCTACGTGACTTTACCGAAAGAACCAAGAAGATGAATCCCTGCAGTCACGAAAGCTTTAAATCGAAACCCTAACAGAATGTTGGGGCAAGTGCCGCTAGCGAGCACCTATGAAGGCCGGCACGGCACACGAGAGGGTGGGTGGCCAGCACCACGCCCGGCCGCCTTCGTCTCCCCAGTGGCGATGTTTACACACCGCACCACGTAACTCATTTGAGGCTGAATCGACCTAGGGGAGGCCCAATACAGGTTCAAATATTCGGGTCGGTGGGTTTCTTAGCGCAGCGCGCTAACCGCTACACCACCGCTCCCCTGTCACCATAACTGCACCACCACCACTTTAAATAACCCCACTACTATTCCTTCAAATTTTCTTGCTGTGGTTTTCACACCTGATGATGATGATTGCTTGTGTTGCAATCGAAACGTCGTGAGGATTTAATCGTTTTATTATTAAATTATTTTCCTTCTACGTGACTTTACCAAAAGAACCAAGAATATGAATCCCTGCAGTCACGAAAGCTTTAAATCGAAATTTAAACCCCACTACTCTTTCTTATCTCAACCACCATCATCATCATCATCTTCCGTACAATTTTACATTTTCTGTAAAGCGCCTTGGAAACAGGAGTCAAGTCCCTAAACCGCTGCAGAACAGGCCATGGCAGATGTCATCACCTCCTTCGTCGTCAGTTCAACACGTGGCAGTAAGTAGTTAGACTTTCGCGAACAATATTATTGATAATAAAGATATTTATTTTGTTGGGTTAGATCGCGTAACTATACATGTGCCGTCAACCCACGTGGAGCGTGCAGAACACTGCGTTATAAAATGTATTAAGGGGCCGTCCATAAATGACGTCACGCACCTGGGGGGGGTCAGACATTTGTGACGATGAGTGACGAAAGGGGGGGTTTAAGAAATGTGAGGTCACTTAAAAAAAATATAGACAACACCTTCTACTTAATTAAATAGACTTTTCAATAAATGTTTTCTCTTACAACATCAGAGTGCAGCGCCACATTAAATACGCACTAAAATGACAATAGTTTAAAGCAATTTTAAGCATGTTTTATTATTTTTGTGGGGGGGGGGGGGCAGAGCTTTGTGACGTCATATTTGAGGGGGGGGTCTGACTTTGTGACGCCGTGTGACGAAGGGGGGGGGGTCAAAAATCGTCCAAAATCGCGTGACGTCATTTATGGACGGCCCCTAATATAGTAGCAAGGTCGTCCTTCAGTTTTCGTCTCAATAAAAGGAGCAGTCTCCCCGTTACTTTTTTTTGTTATCAACCCTCGCACAACTTCTCACGAGCGTGCCTTCGAGAATGCAC
The DNA here is from genome assembly GCF_965212315.1 of Lampetra planeri. Lineage (NCBI taxonomy): Eukaryota > Metazoa > Chordata > Hyperoartia > Petromyzontiformes > Petromyzontidae > Lampetra > Lampetra planeri. Next base: position 4,649,186 of record NC_136161.1, read on the forward strand.
ACCTGTAGGTAGAACGTTTTGCAGAGACCCCTTCCCACCCTACGTACACGCGCGCGAATTTTGACGAGCGTGCGTGCCCGCGTGCCTCTCGAGATCGGACCGCTGAGCGAAGGTCCTCCCGCAGTCCCCGCACACGTGCGGCTTCTCGCCCGTGTGCGTCCTCGAGTGTTTCTTCAAAGTGGAAGAATATGAAAATTCCTTCCCGCACTCCTCGCACACGTACGACTTCACGCCCGTGTGCGTCCTAGAGTGCGTACTCAAAGCGCAGCGCTGCGAAAACCCCTTCCCGCACTCGGCGCACACGTGCGGCTTGGCGCCCGTGTGCGTCCTGGAGTGCTTGTTTAAATCGGTGCGCGCTACAAACCCCTTGCCGCACTCCTTGCACACGTGCGGCCTCTCGCCCGTGTGCGTCCTCGAGTGAGTCACCAAATGGGAGCGGTTGGAGAACCTCTTCCCGCACTCGTCGCACGCGTACGGCCTCTCGCCCGTGTGCGTCCTCGAGTGAATTTCTAAATGGGAACGCTTCGAAAACCCCTTCCCGCACTCGTCGCAGGCGTGCGGCCTTTCGCCCGTGTGCGTCCTCAGATGCGTCTTTAAATCCGACGATTTCAAAAAGCCCTTCCCGCACTCTTTGCACGCGTGCGGCTTCTCGCCGGTGTGCGTCCGCGCGTGCTTGTTTAACTCGGCGCGCGCCGTGAACCGCTTCCCGCACTCGGCGCAAGCGTGCGGCTTCTCCCCGGTGTGAGCCCTGCGGTGCATCTCCAGGCTGTAACTCTGCGTGAACCCCTTTCCACACTCCTGGCACGCGAACGGCCTCTCGCCCGTGTGCGTCCTCGAGTGCTTGTCCAGCTGGGAGAAGTGCGAGAACCGCTTGCCGCACTCGGCGCACGCGTGCGGCTTCTCGCCCGTGTGCTCACGGCAGTGCGTCGCCAGGTTGGAGCGCTGCGCGAACGCTTTGCCGCACTCGCCGCACGCGAACGGCTTCTCGCCCGTGTGCGTCCGCGAGTGAGTCTTCAAAATGCAGAGCTGCACGAAGCCCTTCCCGCACTGCTTGCACACGTGCGGCTTCTCGCCGCTAGCGTTCGTCACTTTGTGGCGGCCCGACTTAGCCGCCGGCGCGGGAGCCTTCCGAGGCGCTCCGCCGGGGCACGGCTTCTTCCTGCTGCGCTCCTTCCCGTCCCCGACCTTCTTCCCGCAGCGCGCGCAGCGTCGCAGCGTCTGGCCGACGACGACGCGTCGTTTCCCTCGGCCCGACCTCGTCGTCGGTCGCCCGCCGAGGCCCCTCCCGCAGTCTGCGCACAGCAGCTCCGGCGCGCGTCCCTCGTCTGCCGCCCGGTGTCAAACACAACGAGGGTGTTCAAGGTTCAAGGTATAGCGGCAACGAAGCATGTCAAGTGGATTGTGGTATGGCTCCCGATTTTTTTTTTTAAAAACGTCGCTGCGGTGACGTCAACGGATGACTACAGTCGGTGGAGCTGCCAAAAGTAAGCATAAATTAAGGGCAGGCCAAAAGACAGATGAATCCTTGGCTTGGTATTTGCTAGATGAGAGCTATTTGTGTTTTTGGCAGAATCTTCCATTTAACCATTTCTCCGTTTCGATGTTGTCTGCAATTTGCGGGGTGGGTGGGTGTCCCGTGCACTGCCGAATCTTGGTACGTGCGAGCGGCTCAGCGTTAATTTTATTGAGCGGCGTAGTAGCAGCAGCAGCAGCAGCGCCGTTATTTTTATAAAGACGTCGTAACTCACCGCAGAGAACCGTAGCGACATGACCGCCGCAACTCTCCGATAGCCGGCGGCAAAACTGTGCCAAACGACCCTCCCGCGTGGCCTTGTGGTGGGAACCTCAGTGTACCGATAAAATTATTTGATTTGTTTTTCTTACGGTTTCGTTTTGATGATGTACACACGTACGTCATCGGAACGGGAAAAGGTGAATACATCCGCGCAGAGTTTTTCAACCGAATTCTCTAGCTTGACGACATACAAGTGCATGCTGGGGGATAACGTTACGCCAGACGTCATAGTGTCACGTGCACATACACGGTGGATGGCACTGGTGGTCACGTGATGTAACGATCCTGACCTTGACGACGCCTGCTGTATATTTGTTCTTTGCATGTTTGAAGTTTGCAAGTTAACTACGTCGCCTGGTATACAGGAGGTCGTGTGTTCGATCCCGACCCCGTAGCCTTCTGTATATTTGGAGTTTGCGTCTCTCTCTCTCTCCCCCCCGAGGTCGTGTGGATTTTTCTCTGGGTCCTCCAGTTTTTCCCTCCACATTTAGAATCAACATCACGCGTTTAGCGCATTCAGCTGCTCTAAACTTTCACGCGATATGCCACTTCATTGAGCTATCATTTGCGATAGCCACGTCGCTTATGAAAAAGAAGCTAACACCTCAGTGGGCCCTAACCCGGTTGAATAAAAATAGTTACATAGTTTTATAGATTATTACTTTGGGTGTATTGCAGCACCACTGAGCTATGATTGGTGATACAAGAAGACATTACCTTTTTTATATTATCCGTGATCAAAGTGGGAACTCACCTTGACCGATGTCCTCCTCTGACAATTCCACCTCGATGAAGTTCCGGTCTGCGGTGGCCGGGTATCCTTCGTGGCAGCTCCCCATCTCCTCCGGCATCTCAACAACTCCTTCAGCTTTAACGAGGTTCACGTGCCAAGCTGGAGTTTAGAAAACATCGCCGTCGCTCAATGGTGGGAGATCCAACGCAGATGCAAACGACGCCGTCCAAAAAATCAACGACTTTGAGTGTTTCGACCGCTCGACACGAATAACAACAATGTTTCTTTTGCCTGGTGAACCGGTTTGAGTCTGATAAGCTCAATTTGTTTTGGTTAAGCGGGTGAGACCTCAAGAGAACATCGCCGTCGTTCAATGGCGGGAGATCCAACGCAGATGCAAACGACGCCGTCCAAAAAAATCAACGGTTTTGAGTGTTTCGACCGCTCGACACGAATAACAACAATGTTTCCTTTTCCTGGTGAACCGGTTTGAGTCTTATAAGTTCAATTTGTTTTGGTTAAGCGGGTAAGACCTCAAGAGAGGTGAGGGTGACTCTCATATGCACGAGTTCTCCGGGTAACCAAAAAAACAACGGAACGAGGAATCAGCATGTCCTTAAGACGCGACTGCCAGTCCATCCCTTCCTCCCAGCCAGCCAGCCAGCAAAACTTTTATAAAAAACTAAACTTTTTTTTAGCCAGATAAGGCCCCACGGAGCTGCTGCGTATCTCTTTTTCAGAAGCGACCTGGCTATCACAAATGATAGCTCAACGAAGTGGCTTATCATGTGGACATTTACAACAGCCGGATTTTCTGAACACGTGACGTTGATTCCTAAGTGTGGAGGGAAAAACCGGAGGGACCCGGTGAAAAATCCACGCGACTACGGGGGGAGAGAGACACGCAAACTCCAAATATACAACGGGCATTGTCAGGGGTCGGGATCGAACCCACAACCTCCTTCATACCAGGCGAGGTAATTAACATCAAACTTCAAACATGCAAACTCCAAAAATACCGAAGGCATCGTCAGGGTTGGGATAGAACCTATGGCCTCCTGCATACCAGGCGAGGTAATTAACATCAAACTCCAAACATGCAAACTCCAAATATACCGAAGGCATCGTCAGGGTTGGGATAGAACCTATGGCCTCCTGCATACCAGGCGAGGTAGTTCGTATGCAAACTCCAAATATACAGAAGGCATTGTCAGGGGTCGGGATCGAACCCACAACCTCCTGCATACCAGGCGAGATAGTTAACATCTCCAACGTGGCCAAGACACACACACATCCAGATCCGCTGATCTTACCAGCATCGGCGTCCTCTTCATATTTGACTGTCAAAGCTGGCAACGTCCCAAAACTCAAATCATCTTCATTTTCTTGTTTGATGAATGTTAACGCCATTGATTCCACGTGAGAGGCCATCTGAGAAGCGAAAGTAACGCGTTTCGACGTGACATGCGTGGACATGCGGGAGAGTGAATCACAACGTGAATGTGACTTCACCTCTCGTAACGGTGAAGATGGTGCAAGAGAGTGAATCGCAGCGTGAATGTGAATTCACCTCTTCTAACAACAGTGGACACGGTGCGAAAGTGAATTGCAACATGAATCCACCTCTCGTAACGGTGAACACGGTGCGAGAGTGAATCACAACGTGAATATGAATTAACCTCTTGTAACAACGGTGGACACGATACAAGAGAGTGAATCACAACGTGAATGTGAATTCGCCTCGTAACAGTGGACACGGTGTGAGTGAATCAGTGTGATGTGAATTCGCCTCTTCTAACAACAGTGAACACGGTGCGAGAGTGTGAATCACAACGTGAATGTGAATTCACCTCGCGTCTTGAGCGAATTTCACCTCCACCTACGAAGCTCCACGCATCAGCAGCTTGCAGCGACGAGATGCGGCACAAGACGACGCTCGAATAGCAGCACAAGACGGCACGATGCTGAACAAGACGACGCACTGGGAACGAGATCTCGTCCCGAATGTAATCCTCATCTGCATCTCAGAAGAGGATGAGGATTGCATTTTTTTTTTAGCCTGGATAGATGAGGATGATGAGCTGCCAACTTCGTTGAGGGACTATCGTTTGTGATAGGTTTGCTTCTGGAAAAAAAAAAGAAATCTGTATCGCAGCTTAGTTGGCGCCTTACATGGACAAATAAAAAAGTTTATAATAGAGGTTTTCTTTTTTTGGATTAGATCACGTAAATATATGAATGTGTCGGGTGGTGGCGGCATCACCCGACACAGCCAACTAGTAATGGTTGTCACGTATACAGAACGTGCTAATTCGTCATTAGTACAGCACTCGTGTATAGTGTAGTGTATAGTGTAGTGTCTAGTGTAGTATACTAGTACAGCACTAGTGTATAGTGTAGTGTATAGAGTAGTGTATAGTGTTGTGTATGGTGTAGTGTATATTGTAGTGTATGGTGTAGTGTATAGTGTAGTATACTAGTACATCACTAGTGTACAGTGTAGTATATAGTATAGTGTATGGTGTAGTGTATAGTGTAGTGTATCGCGTAGTGTATGGTGTAGTGTATAGTGTAGTATACTAGTACAGCACTAGTGTATAGTCTAGTGTATAGTGTAGTATATAATGTAGTGTATAGTGTAGTGTATGGTGTAGTATACTAGTACAGCACTAGTGTATAGTGTAGTATATAATGTAGTGTATAGTGTAGTGTATAGTGTAGTGTATGGTGTAGTATACTAGTACAGCACTAGTGTATAGTGTAGTGTATAGAGTAGTGTGTAGTGTATGGTGTAGTGTATAGTGTAGTGTATGGTGTATACAATGTAGTGTATAGTGTAATGTATGGTGTAGTATACTAGTACAGCACTAGTGTATAGTGTAGTATATAATGTAGTGTATAGTGTAGTGTATGGTGAAGTGCAGGGGTCCCCAACCCCCAGGCCGCGGACCGGTACCGGTCTGTGGCCTGTTAGGAACCAATTTCACAGCACGTTGCCAAAACGGAAATAGAATGACAGTGCTTGAAAGTGACAACAAATATAGTAATTCGAACAAGACGAAGGATTCATGATAAGGAGTTTTTTTTCGGAGTTAGAGCGCGTAAATATAAAGTGTGTCGTTAACCCACGACCACCCTACTTAATTAAATAGACGTTTTAATAAATGTTTTCTCCTACAACATCAGAGTGCAACGCCACATTAAATACGCACTACAATGACAATAGTTTAAAGAGATTTGAAGCATGTTTTATTTTGGGGGGGTGGGGGGGCAGAGCTTTGTGACGTCATATTGTGACGCCGTGTGACGAAGGGGGGGGGGGTGGTCAAAAGTCGTCCAAAATCGCATGACGTCATTTATGGACGGCCCCTAAGGGAGGGTGATGATTCTGAAAGAGAGGGGTGGCGAGGTGAGGAAGTGATGGAAAGGGAGGTTGATGATTGGGGAAGGGAGAGGTGAGGAAGGAAGGAAGGATGGTTAAGAGGTTTTAAGGGTGAGGGCAGGAAGTAGTAGAGGGATACGCTATTTGAAATAAACATGAGTATTAAGGGAGGAACCAAAAATGGTGAGTGAAGTCGCCCTGTTCGATGTGGAGTGGGAGTTGATTCCAATGGGGGGGAGCCAGGAAAGGAAAAAGGAGCGGAAACTTGACTGAGCACATGGAGGAGGGAGGCGTAGTGAGGGATAACAGAAATTGCGAATGTAGCAGCGGTGTTCAGTTGATGGCTCACGGTGTTTTAGGTGAAATTATAATAGCCCTGCTGGGGCCATTGGAACAACAGTATTCAGATCGTATGAGGACCATTGATTTAAGTTCAAACACTTTTTTTTCTCCTTTTAATTATTCGTTTAAATGGGACAGTACGTTCGTTAACGCTCTCTTAATTGCGATTCGTAAATGCGTTGTTTTTGTTAGTTTTAATGTTAGGGTTGTGCTGCTCTACCAGTTTCTTGGGTGAAAAGTTGGGCGAAGGTTTTGCCCAATCCTCGTCCAGATGACTAAAAAAACTTAAGAAATGAAACGCATGAACCGAGTCCACTATCGGAGTAAATTAATGAATGGGATTTTGGAATGATACTTTATAGACAATGAAGTCAGCGATGCATTTAGTTGAGAGTCTACGCAATGTTTCCTATGCAGACAGTGTAATAAACTCTACGTGACTTGAAAACAAAAACGAATCTAATGGCTGTATTCTGGATGAACTAGGGGGTTTTGGCACGCCAAGTGTTGCATCAGTGTTAAGCTTCAAATTAGACAAACCAATGAATCATTTTCGTCGAATGTCAGTGAAAATTACGAGCACGTAGATATTGTGAATCAGAAGATTTATTTATACAGTGACTCCTCTGGTTTGCGAACCTTCAGAGATACGAACAAACCCGTCCGTATGTCCAGTTGCCTACGTCGGACCGAGAGTCAGAAGTTCAACCGCCGCGCAGTAGATGGCGGTGGTGGCATCTACATCTGCAGAACGTGAAGATTCAGTGGCATCTACATCTGCAGAACGTGAAGATTCAGTGGAATCTACATCTGCAGAACGTGAAGAACCAGTGGCATCTACATCTGCAGAACGTGCAGATTCAGTGGTATCTACATCTGCAGAACGTGAAGAACCAGTGGCATCTACATCTGCAGAACGTGAAGAACCAGTGGCATCTACATCTACAGAAGATTATACTACTTTTAAAGCCATTCCCCATGCTCATTGTACATGCCGTACAACACGTTTGGAATCGGCAGACATAAAGTTGAACTTACGAATAAATTGACTTTATGACCAGACCTCTGGAACCTAACTCGTTTGTAAGTAGACGAGTCCCTGTACTGGAGGAATCCGATGAGCTATAAAGCATCTTTTCACAGATGTCCAGATATGTGAAGAGCACACACATCCTCTCTGGGAAATCCACACTGCCAATTTTCTCAAACAAAAATTGGATCAACAGTTCAAGCGGAACTCTCTTGAAGTTAAGGTTTTTTGGAACTCATCATTTGCTTTGCTGGATACGAGATTTAAGCTAAATGCAAAATTAACGTGTGACGAGTCAAAGCTGAAAAACAAACTTCACCAACCACTGTACACGTACAGCTCTAACCCGAACTCACTGCTGTGCGAAGGTCTAACCACATCATCCAAATCGGGATTAATAGACCATACGTCATCAAGAATAATGCGGGAGCATAGAAATAACAGTCCAAAAATGGATGTTTCAGTATTGTACTGGTCCATTGCTGTCCGCAGTTTCACGACAACCGATTGTGTGTGGTGGTCACCCATCCAAGCACTCTCCAGGCTCAAAGGCTGCTTAGCTTCTGAGATGGCGCCAAGGTAGCTAGATGTGAACTCCCTCGCCTGGTATGGAGGAGGTTATGGGTTCAATCCCGACGCCTGCATATTTGGAGTTTGCATGTCTCTCTCGCTGTTATCGCGTGAATTTTTCTCCGGCTCCTCCGGGTTTTCCCCCTCCGCATTTAGATTCAACATCACGCGTTTCGCCTACTTAGCTATAAATGTCCACACGACGATCAGCCACTTGGTTGTGCTGCCATCATTTGTGATGGCCAGGTCGCTTCTAGGAAAAGAGCTACTTTACGTAGCTCAGTGGCAAAATCCAAAACATCTTTTGTTTTTTAGACGTGACGAGATTCGATTATGCACGAGTCGTCATAGACATTAAATGTCAAAAACACAAGAGCCCCTTTTGTATAACCGTATCCAGTAGAACCCCTCTTAACGTCCACCTCTGCTAAGGGGCCATCCATTTAGTACGTACGCATGGAGGGGGGGGGGGTTAAACCACATGCGTACGCTTGCGTATGGGGGGTCTACTGACAATGTGCGCATAGGAAACGGGGGGGGGGGGGGGTGAAGCCTCGATAATAATTTGTCTACATTGGCCTTCAAATGAGTTAAACAGTCCGGCGGTGGACTATCCGTTTGCTTAAACACGTTAATATTATTAATCCTTGATAATTTCTGCGTGGATTCAATATCGGCCGTTCTATAGGATTCAGGGGGGGGGGTGGGTCAAGCGAACGTACGCAAGTGGGGGGAGGGGGTGTAAAAAGTCCGCGTGCGTACAGGGAGGTGGGGAGGGGTCAAGTTTTGACAGATTTTTGTGTTACCTACTCAATGGATGGCCCCTCACTACTCATCGCGTAACGATGTGCTTCCATAGAGCCCAATGTGTTCGCTTACCGACCATTCCACTGTTAACGACGGGCTGTTGGTAGGTACAGTAAATATGAATGAATGCATTGATTCAGCGTGCTTCTTTTAATATTATATATTTGTAATGTTGTTAGTATCTTTGTGTATTAATATTCATTGTTTAAATATTATAAAATGCTTTTTTTGGGGTGAAAAAGGGGTAACTTTCGATGCTATTGGAACCAATTGAAGCCTTTAATCGCGTATTTCCTATATACTCGCTTAACGACCAAATCACTCCACGACCGGATTCGTGGGAACCAATTACCGTTGCTGAGAGGAGGTATTCTACTGCGCGTGTAACGATTCAGGTACTAAATCAATTCCTCGTGCTCACGGCGGGAGTACACGCATCCGACGGCGCTCTTAAGAAATTACTTTCAAATCCACATCGATGAGATTTGTAAATACCCGCTCCGGGCCGGTGCAGTTTGATTCAAGTGGAGTGTGCGGTGCGGTCTAAAGGAAGAAGACGCGAAATCGTTTAGCGGCAGCGTCGAATGGCAGTGCGGTGGCAACGCTCGCGGCCTCACGGCGAGAAAGGGGGGCCTGGGTTCGACTTCCGATTGGGGCGTGAGTGGAATTTGTACGTAATTCGGCGAAATGTCGGGATTGTGGTCCAAGGTATGGAGACCGAACGGATTTATTTATTTTGATTTATTTTTCTCTAATAATTTTCTTGTTGTGTGCATTTTTTTTGCAGTCTCGTTATTTTTTCATTCATCTTTTAGTTTGTTGATTTGCTAGGTAGTGGGGTTTTTTTATCATCCGTTTACCATCTGTGTAAGGGACTGGCTAATTGATAACAATAATAATTTCATTTAACATAGCGTAATTCATGTAATTTCCATCCCACAATGCAGCACATCAATTACCCAGTCCCTTATACAGATACTACAAAAAAGAAACCCCACTTACTTAGCAAATCAAAAAGTAAAGATGAATACGTGAATAACGATTACAAAAAATGCACGTAACAAGAGAATGATCATCACAGAGAAAATAAATTCAAATAAATAAATGCGTTCGGTCTCCATGGCCCAGAACACAATCCCAACTTTTCACCGGATTTAAGGAGACCCTTCACAGGAGGGGTGGTGGAGTGGCCAAAAAATTATGAGCCGGTTGGAGCTTAATGATGTGCAGTGTTGCGGGATGCAATTGCATGAATGACGCTACATAAAATTAAGATGATTATTACAGGTTCGTCTGAGGTTTCCTCCCGCAGCGAAAAAAAAAGTACAATGTAACCGATATTGTACGTACGTACGCATGCATGTTGAACCTCTTTGTAACAACGGTGAACACGGCACAAGAGAAGCGAATCGCAGTGTGAATGTGAATTAACCTCTTGTGGCGACGGTGAACACGGCGCAAGAAAAGCGAATCGCATGTGTGCTAAAACATTGGCAAAAACATCAAGAATGGCGAAAAATGATACTGCGAAAAAACTTGGCACGACGACCCTCCTTGAAAATGGCTATTGAGACTCGGCGAAGATTATTTCACAGGTAAACAATAGAATAATAATAATCCAAAGAAAACTATTTAGATTTCAATGGCTAATTAGAGAAATCGTTTCCGTCAGAAACGCTTCCCCGAGGCTCACTCCACGCGCGTGGATTCTCAGCGAGGTCGGGTTATCTTATTTTCCGCCTCACGTTCGCATCATCGCATCACCGCATCGCGCGAATCCCTTTTCCCTCCACCCCCACGGCCCCACCCCTCGCATCCCTTCAGACGAGCGCGTTCTCAACCGCGTTCTCGGCCGCGTTCTCGGCCGTGTTCCCGGTGCCGTTCCCGGCCGCGTGCCTCCGGGAGTGCTTGCCGAGAGAGTTGCGCGTCGTGAAGGCCTTGCCGCATTCGGTGCAGGCGTGCGGCTTCTTGCCCGTGTGCGTGCCCGCGTGCCGCTCCAGGTCGAAGCGCTGCGCGAAGCGCTTGCCGCACTCGGCGCAGGCGTGCGGCCGCTCGCCCGTGTGGGTGCGCGCGTGCTTCTTGAGGGTGGACGAGTAGAGGAAGCCCTTGCCGCACTCGCTGCACATGAACCTCTCGCCCGTGTGGGTCCTGCGGTGCGTGTTGAGGGCGCAGCGCAGCGAGAAGGCCTTCCCGCAATCTGCGCACGCGTACGGCTTCTCGCCCGTGTGTATCCTCGAGTGCTTCTTCAGGTTGGACGAATACGAGAAGCCCTTGCCGCACTCCTCGCACATGAACGCCCTCTCGCCCGTGTGCGTCCTGGAATGCGCGCTCAGGGCGGACGGCTGGGAGAAGCCCTTGCCGCACTCGGCGCAGACGTGCGGCTTCTCGCCCGTGTGCGACGCGGCGTGCGCCCTCAGGTCGGACAGCTGGGGGAACCTCTCGCCGCACTCCCTGCACGTGTACGATCTCTCGCCGCTGTGCGTCCGCGAGTGCGTCTCCAGGTGGGAGCGCTTCGAGAACCTCTTGGAGCACTCGGCGCACGCGTACGGCTTCTCGCCCGTGTGCGTCCTCGCGTGCGCCCTCAGGTCCGACGGCTTCAGGAAGCCCTTTCCGCACTCGGCGCACGCATGCGGCCTCTCACCCGTGTGCGTCCGCGCGTGCTTGTTCAAGTCGGCGCGCGCCGGGAAACGCTTGCCGCACTCGGCGCAAGCGTGAGGCCTCTCGCCCGTGTGCGTCTTGCGGTGCATCTCCAGGCTGTAGCGCTGCGTGAATCCCCGACCGCACTCTCCGCACACAAACGGCTTCTCGCCCGTGTGCGTCCTCGAGTGCTTGTCCAGCTGGGAGAAGTGCGAGAACCGCTTGCCGCACTCGGCGCACGCGTGCGGCTTCTCGCCCGTGTGCTCCCGGCAGTGCGTCGCCAGGTTGGAGCGCTGCGTGAACGCCTTGCCGCACTCGCCGCACGCGAATGGCTTCTCGCCCGTGTGCGTCCGCGAGTGGTTCTTCAGCACGGAGAGCTGCACGAAGCCCTTGCCGCACTCCTTGCACACGTGCGGCATCTCGCCGCTCGCATTCGCCACGACCCTACGGCGGGCGGGCTTAGCCGCCGGCGCGGGAGCGTCCGGAGGTGCCCCAGCGGGGCACGGCTTCTTCCTGCTGCGCTTCCTCCTGCCCGGGGCACAGGCCCCGAGTTTCTTCCCGCAGCGCGTGCAGCGTCGCAGCGTCTGGCCGACGACGCGTCGTTTCCCTCGGCCCGCCCTCGTCGTCGGTCGCCCGCCGAGGCCCCTCCCGCAGTCTGCGCACAGAAGCCCCGGGCCGCTTCCCTCGTCTGCAGCGCGGGTGCCGACACAAACACATAAAACAAAACGCAAAAGAACGCGGGGTTTTAAGGTGCGGCACACAAAAAATTACAGCAAGGTTCGGTGGATCATCCGCGCGCGCGTGCGTGTCTCTCCGTTCGCAACGTTTCAAACTGAATCAGACGGTCAATGTGGAAGACAAGAGCCTCGGTTGAGGTATCTACCAGATTTTTTAATGCATTACGCTCGAGGAAAAAAATTTGCTCCATAGGCTCATCACCGGATTCCTCCAGGACAAAGATTCCAAATTCGTTTATTTCTCAATCCGAATGTCCTGATGAGGGTCGCGGCGGCAGTATGTCGAGTAGGGCGGTCCAGACCTCCCTTTCCTGGAGACAGACTCTAGCTCTACACTACTATACACTACTACACTATACACTACACTATACACTACTATAAACTACACTACTATACACTACTACACTATACACTACTATACACAGACTCCAGCTTTTCCTGGGGAATTCCCACGCATTCTCAGGCCAGCCGAGCGACATCGTCCCGCCAGCGTGTCCTGAGCCGGTCCTGGGGTCTTTGCCCAGTGGGACGTGCTGCCCAGTAGAGTTCCAGGAGGAGTCGTCAAATCCGCCGCCGACCGGCGAAACGTCACGGTTACTCGCATTGGAAACGCTGTTGTGGGTTTTACTCACCAGCACACAACAACCGGTTCGTGCTGAAATAGTGAATTAATTGGCCATGTTTTGTTAACGCGACACAAACCCCTTACACCGATCGGCCGTCCAATTCCAAGCTCTCCAATCGGCGTCATTCCTGGGGATGCGAATGGCTTTCTCCGCTAATGCGACGACCTCTTACCTTCTTCGCTACCAACGTCCTCCTCGGACAACTCCACCTCGATGAAGTTCTGATCGGCGGTGGCCGGGCAACCCCGGTAGGGACTCCCCGTCTCCTCTGGCCTCCCACTGGCCACCTCCGGTTTAATCATCTTCAAATCCTGAACTGCAATTTTGGAAAGAGGACAAAAATACAAAGTACACAATCGTTTCCGATTTGAACGGCAATTCTAATATACACACACACATACAAAAAAGATGATTTAAGCGACCTGGCTATCACAAATGGCAGCTCAACGAATTTGCTCATCAACATCATCATTGCGTGGAAATTTAGAGCAACCAAATACTCTAAATGCGTGTAAATTGATTATAAATGTGGAGGGGAAAAACCGAAAAATCCACGCGACCACGGAGAGAGAGACATGCAAACTCCAAATATCAAGAGTCAGAATATGTATTTATACTGGAGGAATCCGATGAGCTACAAAGCTCTTTTACACAGATGTCCAGAAGGGGCATGGGATCGGAACGTTACAAATTTACAGCAGCAGGCGTCAGGGTCGGGACGAACCCACGATCTCCTGCATACCAGGCGAGGAAGTTAACATCTCCAGGACACCGTGGTGCCCCGACCTCAATCAGAACATGTATTCATCCCGGAGGAGGAATCCAATGAGCTGTAAAGGTTTTTTTCACAGATTGTCCCAAGCGGAGGTTCAGAGTCCAGAACTGGGCTCCTTTGATCTCAAAACCCTCCTTGGGGGTTCACAGAACCCGAGCCCCTTGTCCTGGTCGAGAACTGGGCTCCTTTGATCTCAACACCTGAGCCCCTTATCCTGGTCCAGAACGGAGCTACTACTTGGATCTTGATTTGAAGCTTTCGTGACTGCAGGAATCCATACTCTTTGGTTCTTTCGGTAAAGTCACGTAGGTAGAAACAAAACAAAATAAATCACGACGTTTCGATAGCAGCACAAGCCATCGTCTTCAGGTGAAAATCGTGACAGCCGCGATGTCTGCTGCCTTATTATAGTGTAAATAGCGTGGCAGCTCCTTACTATTAAAATTCCTTCCTTTTATTATTGTTACCCCTACTCCTCCCTTTGTTGCTGCTAATCCTACATAATGCACGGGCATAATATGACTTTGAGACCCCACCCCCCTCCTACGCATTCCACAAGTAGTGACTCATTCCATATCTGCATTTCCATAAATATGCTAAATTTCTCTGTTGATATGCAAATTCATTTGTCAAGGCGCCCTTCCTCCTCTAACCCAGCTTAAATATACGCTGCCAAGCTTGGTGGTGTTCATTCAGATGCTGTCTCTCCGACAGACCTGTTCTTCACCTGAGGACGGCTGCTTGCGTTGTGGCCGAAACGTCGTGAGAATTGTATTTTATTATGTTATATTTTTATTATTTTATCATTTCCCTTCTACGTGACTTTACCGAAAGAACCAAGAAGATGTTAAAGGAAATTAACTTAGATGTCAAAAACCCTCTTCCCGGCGGGGTCTTCTCATTGGTCGTGAAAATCAAGACATGGGAGACGGTCCCATGTCAATCACAAGAAGGCGTGCAGGCATTTGGGGCAAGGTAGGGCAGCCTCACCAGCAGCAGCCTCAGTGTCTTCATCCTTCACCATCAAATCCGGCCAAATCCCAAGGCTCGCATCTTCTTCGTATTCCTGTTTGATGTTCGTCAAGTCAATCTGTGAAGCCATTCTGGAGGAAGTGGAGGGCGGGGAGGAAATAATATAAATTAAGACACCAAAATAGATGAGCACACATCTCAAGCAAGTTTGTTTCAATGGGCACACTTTTAATTGCACGCAAAAAAGGTAGAAAGCCATTATTTCGACGGCAGAATTCATCGATTTGGATGCATTGCATGCAAGTTGGGTGGCTTTGCGTGAAGCCAATGAAGCATTTCGAAAGGAAGCCACCCCCGTGTAGCCTTTAACAAGACTGCAGGGGCAAGTGGCTATGACGTCCGGCAGATGTGGCAACACGAGGTGATGTGTGGGGGGGTGGCCACCAGCACCACCACGCCCGGCCGTCTTTGTCTCCCCAGTGGCGATTATTTTTACACACCGCACGCAGTGCCACCACCACCACCACTACACGCAGGCTAACACCAACAACAACAAGACGAATGATGTTGAGGCCAGCGAGGGCCCAGAGAGAGAAATTGGCATTGATGGCGAATAGCGAATTGACCTCTCGGCAAGTGGCAGCGGCAGCAGCGGCGGCGGTGGTGGTGACAGAGGCAAAGAAGCCGCGAAGGGACGGCGACTCGATGTCGGCACAGACGCAAAACAAAACGACGCGCCCGAGGTTGGGACACCCCCAACCGCCCCTCCCCTCCCACCCCCGACCGCCCCTCCCCTCCCCTCCCACCCCCGACCGCCCCTCCTCTCCCCTCCCACCCCGACCGCCCCGCCCCTCCCACCCCGACCACCCCTCCCCTCCAACCCCAACCCCCCTTCCTCCGACCCCAACCGCCCTCCCCTCCCACTCCAATCCCCTTCCCCTCACACCCCAACCCTCCTCCCTCCCACCCCAACCGCCCTCCAGACGATGCCTGCTGCTGTAGATTTGGAGGTTGCATGTTAATTACCTCGCCTGGTATGCAGGATGTCGTGGGTTCGAATCCGACCCTGACGCCTGCTGTACAATTGGAGTTTGGGTATCTCTGTACCGGTGGTCGAGTGGATTTTTCTCTGGGTCCTCCTCCAGATTGCCCCCCTTCACATTTAGAATCAACATCAATGCGTTTAGAGTGTTTGACTGCTGCTGTAATTTCCACGTGATTATGATGATGATAATAAGCCCCAAGGCCATAGCCATGGAGTCAACGTTGAGGGGACCAAATCTTGCAGGGTGTCTGGGGGTCCCAACCCAGAAACAATATCTAAATTTGAAAACTCATTTCCTGCCTAAAATATTTTTAAAATTCCCTAACGCATGGGATAGATTTTTTTTACAATAATGTCTAAGAGTGTGTTGTATTACATTGCTCTGTTTGTATCTTTTTTTTACCATTTCTTGTTTCATTGTATGTAAAGGGATTCATAAAGTACAACCATAACCACAATCATATAAACATAAATGTATGCATTGATTTATATGAAGTCCAGATATTGCGGCTAAGGTTTAGCAAATAGTTTTTTTTAATAGCAAAATATTGGGGGTGACATCTTGAGCATATTTGAATATTGGCGGGGATGTGTTCGACCCAATATTTATTATAATTACGGCATTGATAAGCCCACTTGGTTAAGCTATCATTTGTGAAAGCCTGGTCGCTTCTGAAAAAGAGCAGCTCAGTGTGGCTTTACCTGGTCAAATTAAATTAAAACAGTTTAAAACTGTCTATCCGTGAAATATGTAACCTCCTAACGTCTTATAAATATGAACAAATTATGTTGCTACTTCTGGTTTGCTTTGTGATTTTCCGTAATCCTAGTCTCCGTTAAAAAATAATCCCCGTGATTTGTGTCGCTAAGCGGCAACTGTTTGTGGATACAAATGTATAAATAGCAAGCGGAAGATTATTCAAGGTATCACCTCTATCCCCACGGGTATCGAAACTTCACGCCACCGTGTGTGTCGTGTTGTTTAGAATAACAACAGCCTATTCCTAGCCACTGTTTGTATCTCTCCAAATATATAATCATCATCATCATGGGCATGTCAGAGGCACTTAACCGATACCGATTATATCCTAGGTTCAAGCCCTGGGTCTGTGTGTCTCTGGTAGAGTAGCAATGGCCATGTCAGAGACACTGAGCCTGTACTGATGATATCCTGGGTTCAAGCCCTGGGTCTGTGTGTCTATGGTAGAGTCACAATGGCCATGTCAGAGACGCTTAACCGATACTGATTATATCCTGTATGTAGGAACCTCGCCTGGTATACACAGGAGGTCGTCAGGTCGATACCGACCATGACGCCTGTTGTATATTTGAAGTTTGCGTCTCTCCTCGTGGTCACGTGGTCCTCCGGTTTTGTATCCCCTCCACACTTAGAATAAACATCACACATTTAGAGTATTAGGCTGCTGCCTTAAATGTCCATGTGATGACGGTGATGATGATCATGATAAGCCACTTCGTTGACCTATCATTTGTCATGGCCAGGTCACTTCAGAAA
Source organism: Lampetra planeri (assembly GCF_965212315.1). NCBI lineage: Eukaryota > Metazoa > Chordata > Hyperoartia > Petromyzontiformes > Petromyzontidae > Lampetra > Lampetra planeri. The sequence goes on from NC_136161.1 coordinate 4,666,153, forward strand.
ACAATAAGCTACATAGCTCATTGGCGCCTTACCTGGTCAAATAAAAAATGAAACAAATATAAAAAATACTTTTTTATAAGACGCTTTAATGAAATGTACCGTAGTAGTAATGGCAGAACTCCACGACTCCAGGAAGTGGCCCCGAAGCTTGCCACAGCCAACGTGAGTTGAGTGTGGACAATTCGACCCAAGCCGAAACATAACATATAAAAATGAATGTTTATTTTTTTTTTATGATAGAATATAGTCTTGTCATCAGTAATATATAAGTATACCAAGTTTGTAGTCGATACGACATTGGGAAGTGGGTTAAAATTGAGTTACGATATTTGAGGATATGACAACAACAGACAGAGTGAGTTAAATAAAAGCGTGTAAAAACACTTTTCAATTCAGCTTAGTTCAGAATCAACAATGCGTTTCGAGTGTTTGGCTGCGATAAACTTGCACGCGATGAGCTCACTTAGGGGCGGACTCGTCGAGGTGGCGTTAGGAATTGCGTGACATCCACTCGTTGCCCACGTGGGATCACAATGTCCCCCAAAGCACGCACGTGGATGGGGTAGGCTCCTCGCACAGGCGTCCAAAGACAAAGATCCCCCGCATAGCCTTAACAGACTGTAAGGGGCAAGTGCTGTAAGCGAGTAGCACCTATGAAGGACGACCTGCACGGCACACGAGGGGGTGGGTGGCCAACACCACGCCCGGCCGCCTTTGTCTCCCCAGTGGCGATGTTTACACACCGCGCCAGATACTCATTTGAGGGTGAGACGACCTAGGGGAAGCCCAGGACCAGTTCAGATAATCGTCACTGGGTGTTGGCCGTGAGTGCAGCGTGCTAACCGCTGCACCACCGCTCCCCACAAATTTCCACCCATCACACACGCACGCCTCGCCCCCCCCCCTGCATCACTGTGTTGTATATATAAGAGCAGATATCGTATGTGAGTATATGCGGTGTGCATTTACAACACAGTTTGGATCCATATTGCATCTGAATGCAACGTTGTACAGAAGCGGTAGAGAAAGAGAGATCTATTTATATATATAAAAAATTGTCATAGGTCTAAATGTGAGTTTATGCATTTCTATGCGAGTTTTGTGTGTGTCTGTGTGAGTCAGTGGGTCTCAATGTGAGTCTATGCGTGTCTATGTGAGTCTCTGAGTCCTACTGTTAGTCAATGTATCTATGTGAGTCTATGCGTGTCTACGTGAGTCTCTGGGTCCTACTGTTAGTCAATGTATCTGTGAGTCTATGCGTGTCTATGTGAGTCTCTGGGTCCTACTGTTAGTCAATGTATCTATGTGAGACTATGCGTTTCTACGTGAGTCTCTGGGTCCTAATGTTAGTCAATGTATCTATGTGAGTCTATGCGTTTCTATGTGAGTCTGTGGGTCTCTATGTATTTTTTATCACCGATGTCAGTCTGTGGTTCTCTATGCGAGTCAATGCATTTCCTATCTGAGTCAAGGGATCTCTATGCGAGTATTTGCGTCTCCTATGCGAGTATTTGCGTCTCCTATGTGAGTCAGCGGGTCCCTGTGTGAGTCAGCGGGTCTCTGTGTGAGTCAGTGAGTCTCTATGTGAGTCTTTGTGTTCTCCTATGTGAGTGAGTGGGTCTCTATTTGAGTCGGTAGGTCTCTATGGAAGTCGTTGCATCTCATGAGTGAGTTGATCTCTGATTGAGTCAGTGAGTTTCTATGTATCTGTGTTCTCCCATTTGAGTCGGTGGGTCTCTATGTGAGTCAGTGGGTCTCTATGTAAGTCAGTGGGTCTCCTATGTGAGTCATTGGGTCTCTATGTGAGGCAGTGGTCTCCTTTGTTAGTCAGTGCGTCTCTGTGTGAGTCTTGTGTCTCATATGTGAGTCAGTGGGTCTCTATGTGAGTCAGTGGGTCTCTATGTTAGCCTCTGTGTGAGTGTTTGCATCTTCTATGCGAGTCAGTGGGTCTCTATGTGAGTCGGTGGGTCTCTATGTGAGTCTCTGTATGAGTCTTTGCATCTTCTATGTGAGTCAGTGGGTCTCTATGAGGCTGTGTGTTCTCCTATGTGAGTCTATGTGTTCTCTATGAGTCTGTATCTATCTGTGCGCGTCTTTGGATCTTTATTTGAGTCAATGTATCTCTGTGAGTCTATGCGTTTATATGCGAGTCTGTGTGTATCTGTGTGAGTCAGTGGGTCTCTATGTGAGTCTCTGTGTGAGTCTTTGCATCTTCTACGTGAGTCAGTGGGTCTCTATGTGAGTGAATGGGTCTCTATGTGAGACTTTGTGTCTCCTATGTGAGTGAGTGGGTCTCTATGTGAGTCGGTGGGTCTCTATGTGAGTGGGTCTCTGTGAGTGAGTGGGTCTCCATGTGAGTGAGTGGATCTCTATGTGAGTCGGTGGGTCTCTACGTGAGGCAGGGGTCTCCTATGTGAGTCAGTAGGTCTCTATGTGAATCTCTGTGTGAGTCTTTGCATCTTCCAGGTGAGTTAGTGGGTCTCTATATGATACTTTGTGTTCTCCTATGTGAGTCTATGCATTCCGTGTCAGTCTGTATCTATCTGTGCGCGTCTTTGGATCCTTATTTGAGTCAATGTGTTTCTGTGAGTCTAAGCGTTTTTACGTGAGTCCGTGTGTCTCCTATGTGAGTGGGATTCTATGTGAGGCTTTGTGTCTCGTATGTGAGTGGGACTCTATTTGAGTCCAAGGGTCTCTATGTGAGTCTTTGCATCTCATGAGTGAGTGGATCTCTGTGTGAGTCAGTGAGTCTCTATGGGAGTCTTTGTGTTCTCCGACGTGAGTCAGTGGGTCTCTATATGAGGCGTTGTGTCTCCTATGTGAGTGAGTGGGTCTATATTTGAGTCGGCGGATCTCTATGTGAGTCATTGCATCTCGTGAGTGAGTGGATCTCTGTGTGAGTCAGTGAGTTTCTATTTATTTGCGTTCTTCCATTTGAGTCAGTGGGTCTCTATGTGAGTCTCTGTGTGAGTCTTTGCATCTTCTATGCGAGTCAGTGGGTCTCTGTGTGAGTCGGTGGGTCTCTATGAGAGACAGGGCTCTCATATGTGAGTCTTTGTGTCTCCTATGCGAGTCAGTGGGTCTATATGTGAGTCTTTGCATCTCATGACTGAGTAGATCTTTGTGTGAGTCTCTATGTGAGTATTTGTGTGCTCCCATTTGAGTCAGTGGGTCTCTATGTGAGTCAGTGGGTCTCTATGTGAATTTCTGTGAGTCTTTGAATCTTCTATGCGAGTCAGTGGGTCTCTGTGTGAGTCGGTGGGTCTCTATGAGAGACAGGGGTCTCATATGTGGGTCTTTGCGTCTCCTATGCGAGTCAATGGGTCTATATGTGAGTCGTTGCATCTCATGACTGAGTGGATCTTTGTGTGAGTCTCTATGTGAGTATTTGTGTGCTCCCATGTGAGTCAGTGGGTCTCTATGTGAGTCAGTGGGCCTCTATGTGAGTATCTGTGTGAGTCTTCGCGTCTGAGTCAGTGGGTCTCTATGTGAGTCAGTGGGTCTCTATGTGTGTCAGGGGTCTCTATGCGAATTAGTGGTTCTCTGTGTGACTATTTGCATCCCCTATGTGAGTCAGTGATCTTCTATGGGAGTCTTTGTGTCTCCTATGTGAGTCGGCGGGTCTCTGTGTCACTGGGTCTCTTTGTTAGTCTTTGTGACTCCTATGTGAGTCAGTGGGTCTCTTTGTGTCCCTGGGTCTCTATGTCTTTGCGTCTGCTGTGTCAGTGTAGCCTGCGCTCCTCCGTTGAAGGAGCGCAGGCTACACTGGGTTTATCATACAGTTCATCGTTTGGGTTACATGGCCACAATCACACAATTGTGGCTTGTGTCTTTAACGTATCTGTATGTCTCTGTGTATATATTTGTGTCTCTGTGTATCTCTTTGGGTCTCTATCTTATCCTTCCGCATGGCTGATGTAGACTCAGAGCAGCAACTACAATTTCACGTTTAGGTGGTCAAACCAGACAACAGCGTCAGGTGCCGCAGAGTAGTGTATCATCACTCTGATGCCTCCTTCGTATTTGTGGATCGGGGCATTGCGTCGTTATACGCTGTTTGCTCTGTTCTGGATGACCACAGTCGCACCACTACTTCTGGGGTTTTTAAATTTTCCATTTGTGCATCAGGTATCCGTATCTGCTGCCATGGTTTGTGCAGTAGATGCGATTTAGAGTAGACCATGAGTTTATCGGAAGATCAAAACCAGGGATCGTTTGCATTGCGTCTTTTGCAACAAGGTGTTTGTGAGTTCTTTGGAACCCCATTCAGCTTTCCAAGCTTCATCAGGATTGAACACGCATTGTTGAAGGTTAAGTACATGGTTGCAAAAGGGGCCTGGCGTGACCTCAAGCAATGATGAGGGATGTTATGGAGGTCCTGGTGAATGGGAAATGGCGACTGTTTTCCTCGATTTGAAGGACTTCCGGCAGCGTTGCGGCAGATGGGTGGGTAGAGGTGTGGTGACAGCATGGGCAGCCCAGGGTGTTGGGGTCAACTTGATAATGTCAGTGATACACCACCGCATTGCAGTGCTCAGTTGGACATCAAGTCAGGTGTGAATATTTCTGGTCCGTATTGGTGCACAGTACTCGGCTATAGAGTACACAAGGGCCACCGTTGACGTCCGTAGCACTGGGTGATGATGCTCCTCAGCTTGTGCTTACCAGTTGCTGGGCTAGGTTGACCCTTTTTTTGGTCTTGGCGGCTATCTTTTTCAGGTGGTCGTGGAAGGTTAGCATACGGTCCGACTTCACTCTGAGATAGGTTGGAGTGCAGTCGTATCGCACAGTAGTGTTGCCGCAGAAAGTCACTTTCAGAGTGTGCTTGGTGCTCCTATTATCAAGATGAAATTGAGTTAATTGTTTCGTGGAGATTTGGCTTGAGTCTCCATATCCAGAAATATTCCCCCATGGTGTTTAGATCTCGGCTCAGAATGGATTTGTGATGCCATGGCTTCGAAGCCACTCCACAAGCGCCACGACCCCCACCCCCGACCCCCACACTGAGTACACACACGCAGCGCACACACGCAGTCTCCTGGCGTGGGATTGCTTGGCACAACGGGTTTTAATCCGAAGGATCCCTATAAGGAAAGTACCACGGTTTCCCGGTGCCAGGGGATTGGCCAACCCTCGCAGGACAATTCACATCGCGGTGCCCCTGAGTTGGCTTAATAGTGTAGGGTCGTAAAAATGTTTACCGCGCCAGCCACTCTGAGTCATTCACGACATCGGGAGAAGCTGGGGTGGAAAAAGCGAGAAAGGCAGACGATGATATCAGGAGAGCACAGCGCCACGACCACCCCCCCCCGACCCTCGTACCGAAGACACACTCGCAGGGTGTGTATTCGACAGTCGGGTGTTATTCCGGATTAACGAGGGCGAGTAATGTATTCTTCAGTTACGGAAGGACTGACAAACGATCGCAGAAGCACCGAACACGGCGATCCATGTAAGGGCAAAAAAGTGGAGAAAGGCCGCGCGGTACGACGTGACCCCGGGCTTTTGAAGTCAAGGGGATAAAAGGGGAGACCGGGGGCCGTTCAAACAGTTGATCTTCAACATCTTGGCTGCCAAGACCCCGCTGCCGTCCTGCCTTCTTCAGGCGTTCGCAGCATCCATGTGATGCCAGCGAGTGCCGCTACGAGGCAGTGATAGGCAAGGCTTTCTCGTCCTCTTCCCTCCGCCTCTCACAGCGTCCGTGTGACGCCGTGAGTACAGCTACGAGGTACATGGTAGGACGTTTGAGTGACTGAGAATGTAGGCAGCAGTAGGCTAGGCTTTTCTCGCAAGATATTCCCACCGGGTAGTGCCGACTGGGCACCTTACTTTAAGGGATTCTGGTTGGCGCCGAGAATAAAGGTCAGCACAGAGCATTGGCGGTGTGGTGTCTGCGATTTGTGTGTAGCGGTGGGGGAACGTGCTGCGAGAGTGAACGCAGGGTGCTGTTCGCGGGATCGCTACCACGTTTGCGCGAGTGAAGTAATTGCGCAGGTGTGAGTGCGCTCGCAGCCCCTTTTGTTAGCGGGGCCGCGGTGTGTGCGGGCGTGTGTTTTAACCCCGTGTAGCTCCAATGCCAGCAGCACGAGCATGTCCCTCAGAGAGGACGTTAGCATGGGGGGCCCCGTCACTCACGCCCCACCTGCCCAGCGAGGACGGTGGGGTGGACGTCGGGCCCCACAGATGCGATGTCGCTGAAAGCGGAATATAAAACATGTGCATGGCCCGGTTGCTGGCATGCCGCTCGTGTAGATATTGAAGAGCATTGGCGCAAGTTACTGAACCTTGTGGCAATCCATTGTTGAGGAACCGGGTTGAGCTGGCTTTGTCACCCATATAGACACGCAGTCGCTTATTGCTCAGCCATCGTCCATATCAGGTGGATTGTTTCGAGGCAGGGAATGGTCCTTGCCAGCTTCAACATCAAGCCCCTTAATCCAGACTCTTATAGAATGATGATAAGTTCACAAAGTCTGCGCCGGTCTTGGATTGTTTCTGGAGTCCGGCCTCAATGTGTGTCGCCAGAGCCAAAACTTGGCCTCAGCAGCTGCGACTAGGCCGGAATTCTGCGCTTGTTATTAAGGGATCACTAATTCACCGACAGGCCTGATTCTCCAGAGGATGCTGCATTCCAGTGGTGTATAGGTCACGCATAGGAGTGATATTGGCCTATAGCTTTCCGAGTCGTCGGTTGGCTCACCCAGTTTGGGGATTGCAATAACCATCGCCTCGGGTCGCAGTTGTGTTGCTAGTGAGCAGAGTGGAAAGTTGATTGCTGCTTGGGATTTAAAACCAGGTGCAGATCTTCAGCGGACATCCAATCAGCGAGGTATTTTCCGTTGGCCTCATCTACTGCATAGCCACACATAGTATGGTGGCTGTTAAAGTCACCAACGTATAGAATTGGGATTGGTGCACTCGGGAGCGCTGGCTTTGGCTATTTTAACTAAAGGCTTTGTACACGTTTGGTGATGTTCAGCTCCCCTATTTTGATGCTGGTGGTGTAGGTGGCTTCTTTTTCAGTTGGTGGGAAGACGTAGAGTTCTCCGATGGTGTTCTTTTCGCATATGGCCATGCCATATTTCGTGTGGTAGTGGCTCGTCGTGAGGTTATATCCGTGGATGTGGTAGCGACCGGCATGCAGGGGTCATCCAAGACGTGGGTTTCTTGGAGCGCCATGACATCAATGTTAAGGGTTTTCATTATGGTCGCGAGATACTTGCTCATCACACGGGAGAGTCCCTCAATGTTCATTTGGGGGATCCTTGTCCCAGGGCTTATCTGTGCACGTTGTCGTTGCTCAGGAGACCGGGAAGTCGATGATCGATATATACTCAGTCGCCGCATCGATGGCATTCGTCGTGATTTATTACTTAACAGAGTGGGCCGCGTGAAGGCTGCCATCTTCCACTCCATAGATTTCTATGCATCTGTGTCACTATGTGTGGGTGGAGAGTCACGCAGTCCCCTATGGAGGGGATGGTTGGCAAATGTTTTTACAGAGTGCGGAAGGCCTAGCTAATAAGTGTTGTACTGTAACCGAGCCTATTACTGAGAACCGTGGTCGTGGAGTAACACTAATTGTGGAGTCTGATGATGTTAAGGAGGGGAGAGCCAACTACCGCTTCCTCCTGCGTTGTGTCCCACTAGCTGGGCTGCAGTTAGTCAGCTTTCTGAATGTTGTTGTAGGTGGTGGCTCCACATGCTGTGGGTCTTGAGATTTGGGGGAGTTTTTTGGCTTTAGTCCCCTCTGCAGCAAGGCGAGGTGTTGTACTTACCCCCCATCCCCACATACTCCAGTCCCATGTAGTCGAGGCCCGAAGTGAGGGAGTGGTGGTTGGTTACCTTCCCGAAGCTCTCTCCAAATTCGCATCCTGGAAGTTGACCCATCACCCCCCTGTGCAGCTTTTGATTCCGAGGAAGGGAAGGGAAAGTGGGGGGGGGGAAGGCGGCTGCAAAGAAAGCCAGGTCAGTGCCCGGCCAATTAAGTGGGTTTTTTTTTTAAACGTCGCACTGACCACCACTAAAACCGTCGAGGTGAAATTGATGTGGTTAATTTTAATCCAGAGCTCGAATTTAGGAGGGATAAAAGAAAACTCAGCACAGAAAAAACAATTAATGCGGTGTTTGTTGCTGTTTTCGCTGCTGCGCAGTCATTGGTGACCGGAGCTGAGGCCATCAGCTCACCATACCCGTGACATCGGTGCGATCGCCGTGGTTGGGCGATACAAAAAAAAGAAACTCCCTGACGATTTTTAGCAGTGCCAACTCCGGAGCTCTCCACCTCTGAGCCACTCGAATCCAACCACCTCCGAGATGCAGCAGCGTCTGATGAATGCAAGCGACCCAATCAATTCAACGTGGAGCAACGTCACAGGCGTCAACGCCTCCGCCGCTGCCACCACCACTGCCGATTACGCGTTCGTCGTCGTCATCACATTCGTCCAGATATTCGACATTCTCATGACGCTACCGTCCGTTGCCTTCCTCATCGTCACCCTTGCCACCGTCCTGAGCAGCGCCACCCTCCGCGAGAGCTCGCGCTACGTCCTCTTCGTCAACCTCCTCGCGTGTGACAGCTGCTTCCTCCTCAACTCCAACGTGATGGCCACCCTCGTGTGGCGCCGGGTGACCATTGCCTTCATGCCCTGCTACATGTACATCATACTCGCATCGGTGCTCAACCACGCTGGCGCGATTTTCGTCACCGCCATGTCCGTCGAGCGCTATGTGGCTGTCTGCCACCCGCTGCGCTACCACAGCTGGTTCGGTCCCCGTGCCACCCTCCGCGCCATCGCCTGCGTCTGGTCTGTGGTGAGCATGTGCCCGCTGTTGCAGGCCGTCCTGGCCTTCTCCGGCGAAGGCTCCGACGAGCCGAGCCTCAGCCAGACGTCGGTATGCATGCCGAATCAGATCGACATGCTGCTCCACCACCGGACGGCGCTGATCACGCTCCGGGAGCTGGTGAATAGCGTCGTGTTCGTGATGAGCGTCGCCGTGATGCTCTTCACTTACACGCAGATCGTGAGGGCGGCCAGGAAGAGTGCAGCGTCTGGAGGCAGAGGAGGAGGTGGCGGAGGTAATAATAATTTTTAAATAACAATTTAAATTTGTGAAGCGGCGCGTGTGTGCCGTAGATCCCACCAATGCACCACCGTGTAAGGAAATGTACATGTGGTTGAACTTATTTCGCACCATACGTAGCCAACCGTGCTAATCGGAGGTGCGGGAAGTAGGAAATAAACAAAACCTGCAGGGAAAACAGCCAGAACTATAGGGGGGTAAAGGCGAGTTTCAAGAGGTGAGTTTTAAAGATAGACTTGAGTACAGCTCACGATTCTGATTGTCTTCTTAGCAGTCTGGGAGTTGAAAAGTGGCAAAATCCCAATCACACCAGGACCAAAACCCTGACCTTGGAATACTGAGAAGGCGATCCAAAGACCTCAGTGACCTCGTTGGGCTAAGCCATTGAGAGTCTTATAGTCAGCAGCAGATGAATCTTATAGTCGGCCACTCCATACTTGACTGGTAGTCAGTGCAGAGAGACAAGAGAGTGGGCGTGTGATGATGATGATGATGTGCCCACAAACGTGATGTGGTGTGCATAAGCACTCTAGCAGCTGCATTCTGAACGAGCTGGAGTCTAACCCAGCGGCACCTCACTCGGAATCCCAAACAGGTGGTGGTGGTGAAGGAGATTTGAACTCCGCGTGCAGGGCACGCAACACGGTGGCTCTCCATGGTCTCCAGCTGGTCCTCTACCTCAGCGCGCTGGGCAACGAGATCTTCCTGCTGCTCCTCAGCTTCGTGACGAGCAACGCGAAGATATTCGCTCTCTGCAGGATCTTGCTCTACTCGGTGCTCTTCGTGACCTCCCGAATGGTCATTCCGCTCGTCTACGGCCTCAGAGACCAGGAACTCAGGAGGCAGATGAAGAGGAGGCTGCAGTGCGGCGCTGCAGGGAAAGTGCGGCAAAGTTTGACCCATGGTCCAGCGATGTCCTGATGGTGGTGGCGGAGGGAGGAGAGAGGGATATGGGGGGAAGAGGAGGGATAAGGAGGGTGGTACCAAGTCGTCGTCTTGCTCTATTTAAGGCCAGAAGCAGGTGGATGGCTTCACTATTCTGGCAATTCGCCCAATGATGCTGGATGCAATTACCAGCGAAACGTCGTCTTCAAATTGTAAATGTTGTGGATTTACTCTGCAACACACAAACTGTGGGCTGCAGTAGTATACTACACTATGCTAGTAACTAATTGGCGCGTTATTTACGTGACAATTACCACCTGTGTCGTGTGATGGAGGGTTACGACACATTTATACTTAAAGCGACCTAACCCAAAAACCTTTATGAACACATTGAGTTGCAGGACTCTTTCTCTGGCGGTTACCAGGAGAAAACTCACGTGTATGAGGGCACGTTATATCCCCGTACAGATGGAAACAGGTTAGTGCACTCGACGGGTCGTGGTTTGGGAAATCGACTGAGGTTTGAGAGGACAAAACACGACACTTCGTTACAGTCTGTGCCCAATAATGCATGTTGTTTTCATAACGGAAATTGGATATAACACGATGAATGTATTATAGGGAACAACACGGGGAATGGCTTTAACACGTTCCTTCGGAGTGGGCAGGTAGGAACTTGGTTGGACAGCGCATTCGTGCGATCCGTGTCACGCGGCTTAAGCTGCGTGGGGCGGCGCGTCACGTGGTGCTGAGCCCGCCCGAAGCGCTCTATGAAATACAAATCGAGGGCAGGGCTATGCACGACAGACAAATAATCCCTGGTGGGCAGTGTGGAACTGTTGTTCCTACCTGTAAAAGTTGTATAGTCTCGTTTAGATGCCACTGGTTTTTCATGTGCTGCAGATGTAGATGCTACTGGTTCTTCATGTTCTTTAGATGTATATGCCACTGGTTCGTCATGTTACATCTGCATGAAAAACGGACAGATTTGTTTGTATCTCTGAAAGTTCGTAAGTCAAATGTTCTTAAGTAGAGTTCCTGTACCTCACAATTAACCCCTTTCCCCCTGGTATGATGACGTACTTGGATGTACGTGAACCTCTATTTTACTGTAAAATGTCTTGGTGACTACAAGAAATTGTACGACGGTCACAAACTGCATTGCTAAGGAAGAACTAAGGGTGGAACAAAACCCTAAATGACGCAGGTTAATTCCATAACCTATTTTTATTACACGCTTTCTATGAACTCACTCTGTTGTTGTTGTATCCTCAAATCTTGTAACTCCATTTTAACCCACTTCCCAATGTGGTATCGACTGAAAACTTGGTATACTTATGTTACTGATGAAAATACTATATTATATCATAAAAAAATATATTTTTAAACATTTTTTTTATGTTTCGGATTGGGTCTAATTGTCCACGCTCAACTGACATTGGCTGTAATTGACCACGGTCCCTTACGTTATGGTAAGCTTCGGCGCCACTTCCTGGAGTCGTGGAATTCTGCTATTACTCGTACGGTACATTTCATTAAAGCGTATTTTTAAAAAAGTTTTTTTAAAATATTACTTATTTGTTTATTAACGCAGAATGAGATGTTGTTTCTGCTGTATACCCGCCGCTGCGTACGCGTGAAAAGTAGCTCTGCAGCGTGTGTGATGCGGCTCTTGGAACTATTTTGGTCAAAGGAAAATTACAAAAAAAATGTTTCTCCTCCTTCTTCTCTTTCTTCTTTGAAAAGTTGGCCGACCCCCTCTTGCTCTAGAGCAAAAGTGCTTAACCTGGGGTGCACGCACCCCCTGTGGGTACGAGATGCCCTTTTTGGGGGTGCGAGACATAGCTGTTATTTTTCTTCAGAAGGTAAATAATCGAAAACACAAATTAAGCACGGCCACACGTGAGCACAACTAATTTGTTTAATCAAACCCTATGTATTTATTAGCATTGTACATTTTTTACGATTGAGAACCAAAGGGGCGCAAGGCTTGCAGTAAAGGTGAAGGACCGCCCTGCTCTAGAGCAAGGTTTTCATCCTCGAGTGCGTCGCCGAATGCCTATTCAAAGCCGACATCCTGCTGAACGCCTTTCCGCACTCCCGGCACGCGTGCGGCCTCTCGCCCGTGTGCGTCCCGTAGTGCGCCTTCAAGCTGGAGCGCTGCGTGAAGCCCGCGCCGCACTCCTCGCACACGTGCGGCCTCTCGCCCGTGTGCGTCCGCGCGTGCCTCTCCAGGCCGGACAGCTGCGCGAACCCCTTCCCGCACTCCCCGCAGGCGTGCGGCCACACGCCTGCCCTCGCCCTCGCGTGCGCCTTCACATGCCTCTCCAGGCCGGAGCGGTGGGCGAAACCGCGGCCGCACTGGTCGCACGCGTGTGGCCACTCGCCCGTGTGCGTCCTCGCGTGCTCGTCCAGGTGGTAGCGCCGCACGAATCCCCGGCCACACACCAGGCACGCGTGCGGCTTCTCGCCCGTGTGCGACGCGCGGTGCTCCTCCAGGTGGTAGCTCTGCGCGAACCCCTTGCCGCACTCCTCGCACGCGTACGGCCTCTCGGCTGCGTGCCTCTTCGCATGCGCCTCCAATTCGGAGGGGCGAGCGAACGCCCGGCCGCACTCAGGACACGCGTGCGGCCTCCTCCTCTCCGCCGCGTGCGACGCAGAGTGCAGCTCGAGGTTGTAGCGGTGGGCGAACGCCCGGCCGCACTCGGCGCAAGCGTGCGGCCTCCCGCCCGCGTGCGCCTTGGCGTGCTTCTCCAGGTTGGAGAGGTGCGCGAAGCCCTTGCCGCAGTCGGCGCAGGCGTGCGGCCACATGCCCGTGTGGGTCCGCGCGTGCGTGCTCAAATTCGAGAGCGTCGCGAACTCCTTGCCGCACTCCTGGCAAGCGTGCGGCTTCCTCCGATCGGTGGTGGCGGCTGCGGTCGCGGCGCCTTCGAGCGCCTTCCCGCAACGCGCACAGGCTCGCGCGATCTTGTCGTCGTCGTCGTCGTTCCTGTCATCGGCATCGTCGCTGTGTTGCGCTTTGTCCGTCGTTGTTCTGCGGCCTCTGCCCTTGCCGCACTCCTCGCACAGCAGTTCTGTCGTCGCCATCACTTCGTCCGCTGTAGCGCGCGTGTTTAACAAAACGGTGCAAACGGCTCGATTTAACCGATGTGCGGGAAAAAAAACCTACGATGAATGTGAGATGTGGTCACCGGTAACATTGTATGGCTTAAAGCTTTCGTGACTGCAGGAGTTCATACTCTGTGGTTCTTTCTGTAAAGTCACGTAGATAGAAAAATAACTAATAGATCACAACGTTTCGATAGCAACACAAGCCATCGTCTTCAGGGGAAACAATACAGCAGGCGGACTGCTGAGGCAGGAGGAAACGTAGCGAGAGAGCTACTGCAACCATAAGTTATATACGTTTGTGGTGGGTACAACCCAAGGGTAAGTGGGCGAGACTAGGGATGGAATTTGCAAGTAAATGTAAAATCGCAGAGCTAGTATACCACGGCTAATCTGAGGGGACATGACTTCAACCGAGAAGATGGATGCAAAATGTAGCAATCTTTGGAAGGACGTTGATCAACCAGATATAGTTTTAACTGTTGTGTTGGCCGTCTCTCTGAGTTTTACATTTCTAAATTTGCTAAGTTTGATATCTTTTTTCTCTCTCTCACCTTGTTCCCTCTGAAAATTTCACCCCCACCCTCTCGCCCGTTACGGCAGCCCCTCCCCCTCCCCTCCCTCCCCCCCTCGGATTAGCCGAGGTATGCTAGCTCTGCGATCTTACATTTACTTGCAAATTTTATCCCTAGCCCCGCCCACTTACCCTTGGGTTGTACCCACCACAAACGTATAACGTCTGGTTGCAGTAGCTCTCTCGCTATATTTCCTCCTGCCTCAGCAGTCCGCCTGCTGTATTGTTTCATCTGAAGACGATGGCTTGTGTTGCTATCGAAACGTCGTGATCTGTTAGTTATTTTTCTATCTACGTGACTTTACCAAAAGAACCAAAGAGTATGAATTCCTGCAGTCACGAAAGCTTCAAATCAAGATTGTATGGTTTGTTCACTGTACGCGTAGGCTTTCACGGGCAATGTAATTTGAGTTCGGGTTCGACGACCACTTAGGTACAATGTCCAGAAGGGATGGCACCAGTGTGTATGTACGTTGCACTTCTTTCGCACCGTACGCAGCCAAGTGTGCTAATCGGTGGCGTGGGGGAAAGACAACACACTAAACTAAAAAGCAGTTCTAAAGAAATTCGTTTTCAAACTACATTATGATTTAAAAGTGCATCATAGCTCCTCCAAGTGGCTTCCTTATATCGGAAGGAAGACCATCCCAGATGGCCGCAGGAGTGCATCTGAAAGCGCTGCTTGATGATGCGGTGACCACCATCTTTGTTCCATGGCCAGCCAAAAGCCCCTGCTGCTGCGAGGATGACCGGAGATGGCGTGGTGATGATGGTGAATGCTCCTTGATGAGATCAGCGAGTGATTGTGGTTCTTTTTCTTCTGCTCACGCCGCAATTTCCAGAAGTAGCACGACTACGACGTATGGTCGGTGATGGGGACTCTCACCTTCACTCGTGTCCTCCACCGATAACTCCACCTCGATGAAGTTCTGGTCCGGAGCATCCGCAAGTCTACGGCAATCGCCCGTCTCCTCCGGCTGGCTCTCGCCAGCTCCTTCGACTTTAACAAACTTCACATCTGGAGCTGTGATTTTGAAAATGGGAGAGCATGGTGGGGAGTATAGTGAGATGAGGGGGGGAGAGGTCGGAGAGTGCGTGGAGGGGAGTAAGTGACGGGGGAGAGGTAGGAGAGTGCGTGGAGGGGAGTAGAGATGAAAGGGGAGAGGTAGGAGAGTGCATGCCTGTAGACTCAACACTGTCCAAAAACTAACACTCTCCATAGATTCAACACTGCCCATAGACCCAACACTGCCCATAGACTCAACACTGCCCATTGACTCAACACTACCAATAGACTCAACACTGCCCATTGACTCAACACTGCCCCCGCACCTCCAATTAGCACGGTTGGCTACAAACGGTGCGAAAGAAATTCAACATACATACACACGTACGTACAAACTTGCCTGAGTTTTGCCTCTGATTCTGGCATCTCCCTGCCTGTAGGAAGGGGTCTTACCGTCTTCCTCCGGTTCGGTTTTCACCTCCATCCTCAGTGTCTCAGCGCCCGGGCTCCTTTCATCCTCTTGCTTCACGACTACTCCTGTGCATGAGTACAAAGATCCATGTGTAGCCTTAACAGACTCTTGGGTAAATGGGTCTGGAATGCTATCGCCAATAAACTGCAACTTGAATCACTACCTATGAGATCTTCACTCAAAACTGCTCTAGAGGAGTTGTACACCCCAAACTGCCACTGCCATTCATTGGCCTAAAATAAAATGTTTCGCTCTGGATGATCGCTGCAAAGTATGACCTGTGTTTTGATTTAGTGTGCTGATATTAATGGTGCATTGCAAATGTTTGATACTCCGACTGATGCTCCTGCTGTTGTGGAGTGACGCATGCAGCCAGCTATGGCTGCAGGGTTTGGTGGTACATGTTATTTATGTCGTTTATTGTGAAAATTCGGTCACAGTTCCTATGATCACTGCTTCATTGCTTTTATGGCTTTATTTTGGTGATTTCGAAGTTTTTTGGTTTGGCCATGTATTTATTGTTTGTTGTAGTACGGAGTTATACTTAAGGCCTTAATCGAAGTTGTCTTGTGGTTGTTGTTGTTTTACTTGCATCCCACTGGGACTTTTGCACACAGCGTTGGTGGTGTACGGTGCTTTTTCTGCAAAATTTTGTTGTCTTTTCTTGAATTTTCTGTTTGCACAGTCACATAGTCACTTTAAGATGTTTTCTTGTTCATGTTTTGTTATTTTGTTTTTTGCGGTTGCACCCGATTCAAGAGCTGAATGGTTCACAGGGCTATACCTAACAAATGAACTTGAACTTGAAACTTGAACTCGCTGTTAGCGAGCACCGATGAAGCCAAAAAAAGCAGACCAGGGGGTGGGTGGCCAACACCACGTCCGACCGCCTTTGTCTCCCTATTGGCGATGTTTACACACCGTACCAGGTACTCATCTGAGGCTGATTCGACCTTGGGGAGGCCCAGGTACCGGTTCAGATAATCGTCAACGGTGTTGGCAGTGAGTGGGAAACGAACTCGGGTCGCCGGGTTCGTAGTGCAGCACGCTAACCACTACACTACCGCTCCCGTTCACATGCACGCACACACACCAATACCAATACTCGCCATTCGCCACTGAGTGACGGTAACCTCACTATTGTGCCTGTGCCAGGCCAGGTGCACGTTGAGACCATGTGAAGTGTCGAAGGTTTGCTGACAGGAGGTCTCAGGATAGACCCATCAGGTGCCATGGGTTGGCTGACTGAGATGACTAATAGATGCATCAGCTGTACCCCCGACTTTGCCAACTTACTGTATTTTATCCGCCCGGCACTCCACTCATTGTTGTGAGCTTCGCTCCTCTGCCCTCAGTTGTTGTTGGAGGGTGACTGCCTCCGACTGCCCAGTAATGTCCTTCACAAGCCTCCTCCATAGTGGCAGATTTTAACACTGCTGGTATCAATCTTTGGCAAGTCCACTCAACTCCAGATCCTCCTGTACCGCATCAGTCCATCTCTTCTCCAGCCCGTGTCATGCCCATTTGTCCCCCTCTATGTGGGCAAACAGAAGCTGCTTGGGCATGCGGTGGCTAGGCATGTGGGTTACATGACCCAGTCAATGCAGCCTTGCCTGCCAGAGGAACTCACTGATAGGAATGTGTCCAGATCTTTCAAGGATTTGTGAGCTCCTCAGACAATCCAGCCTGATTAAACCCAGGATGGAACAGGAAGGGCATGACCGTGGCCGAGAAGACAGATTCCATCTCCTCAGCAACTTGGGCCCACTACTCACGGTACTGGAATTGTAAATGTTGTCGTGGGTTTACTCTCCGACATATACTCTAAACGCATGACGTTGATTCTAAATGTGGAGGGGAAAAACCGGAGGGACCCAGAGAAAAATCCACGCGACCATGGGGAGACAGACACACGCAAACACCAAATATACAGACGAACCTATGACCTCCTGTATATCAGGCAGTTAACATCTCGCCATGGTGTCGCCCATACAATACATCTCAGTGCATTAGATGTATCAGTGCCCTCTTGTGCAAACACGTAAACATTAATTGAATGCACGAGGCATGCAGAGCAGATCCCTGGAACAGCGTTCGAGTATTTCGAGAGTTGCATTCGGGGTTAAATGCCCGTTTCGCTGCATTGTCAAATAGCGCCGTGACAGTTACGTACAAAAAAATAATAATTGGTTTACAGCCGATGTTTTGAAGGCAGAATCTCACCAGCGTAAGCAATTTCACAATCCACCGTCAGGTCAGGAGCCACTCCTGGGTTTGGATGCTCTTCCTTTTCCTGCTTGACGAACGGCAATTCGAAGTGTGAATCCATCTGAGGAAGAGCGGAGAAGCGCAGAAGAGTTTGATTACCCATTGACAGCCGCCCCTGTTGTCCCCGGCGCCGGAATCTCTCCGTGGAAAACTCTAAATTCCCATGGGATAGATCGTGGATAAGCAGTCACCCCCTGAAGCGCGTGGAAATTATGGGGACACGCACGAAGACAAAGATCCCCCGAGTAGCCTACAACGAACTGGTGGGTCAAGTGCAGTTAGCGAGCACCTATGAAGGCCGGCACTGCACACGACGGGGTGGGTGGCCAGCACCACGCCCGGCCGCCTGTGTCTCCCTCAGTGGCGATGTTTACTGCACACCGCACCAGGTACTCATTTGAGGCTGAGTCGACCTAGGGGAGGAGGCCCAGGACCGGTGCAGATAATCGTCACACCGGTGTTGGTGGTGGCTGTGAGGAGGAAGTGACCCAACAGTGATGAAAAGCAGGAGAAAAACTGTGTATAGTACTGTAGAGTGTATAGTGTAGTGTATAGTGTAGTGTATGTTGCATTTCTTTCGGGCCGTACGTAGCCAACCATGCCAATCGGAGGCACGGGGGAAGGACGACAAATTAAACACAAATATCAGTTCTAAATAAATTCCATTGAGGAAATGGTGTAGTGTATAGTATAGTAGTGTAGAGTATAATAGTGTAGTATATTGTATTGTAGTGTAGCGTACAGATTATGTAGTGTAGTGTGTATTGTAGTGTATAGTGTAGTATATAGTGTAGAATGTAGTGTATAATAGTGTCGTGTGTATTGTAGTGTAGTATGTAGTGTATAGTGTAAAACGTGGTGTATAGTAGTGGTATGTATTATAGTGTATAATGTAGTGTATAGTACTGTAGAGTGTAGTGTGTAGCATAGTGCAGAATGTAGTGTATGTAGTGTACATCTTAAGTGTATAGTGTAGTATATTGAACTTCTTTCACACCGTACGTAGCCAAACCGCGCTAGAGACGTGGGGGAAGGACAACTGACATTGTGATTCTTAAACGTGTTCTTGTTAGTTGTAATGCTCAGCCTTTGCGGCTCTACAAGCCGCCTGGGTGTCAAACCACGCCTTGCAGAGGTAGTGCTAAAGTTATTTGACCATACTTCCTCACGCCCTGTTAAGGGCGAGTTGAATGACTCACCACCCCGTGTTGTGTCTCTCCACGTCTATGTCTCTCCACGTATCTGTGTTTGTGTCTCTCTCCACGTCTCTGTCTCTCTGTCCTCGTGTTTCTTGTAGCCCCGCCCCCCATTCACCGTCCAGCAAGCGACAAGATGCAGCGCGAGACGCAATAAAACGAAACGAGCCCATCCCTGGCCCGACCTGCTCAAGGAATCCGATTGGAGTCCACGAAGCCCTGATCCAACGAGGGGGCGGTGCCGGCCGCCATGTGGGCGTGACCTGGAGCGGGTCACGTGGGTGTGCCAAGTTCAGCGGTGGGAGCACCCAAAATGGCCACGTTCTGTTGACGCGACAACCCTGACTCGTTGGCTGCGTCGGGTGGTTTCGGGTTCTAACGACACATTTATATATTTACGCGATCTAACCCAAAATACCTCTATTATGGATAAAAAAAAACATGTATACATATTAAAAGAGCGCAGAAGTGTGGTCACCACATCTACGCCTCTATATAAGGAACGAAACGGGTGGACTTCTCCACAAATCTGGCTGTCGGCTGATGAAGCTAGTTGTAATTACTAGCGAAACGTCGTACTCAGATTGTAAATGTTGTGGCTTGGCTCTCCAACACACCGGTGAAATTTGCAACAACGTCACGCGATACAATGACGTCAAGCTGAAATGCATATGACGCGTTGCCTTCATCACGTGACTTCATTAAACCCATGCTTTACTCGTGGATACTCAAATTTGCCAGGCCACGGTTAGTAAATTGTTATACAAACAACAAAACCGTGAAATAACATGAAACTGCGGTTGACAAATCCACGGCTGGCATGAAAGAAAATAAACTGCGGAAAATCAACGTGGTTTCAGATCGGGAGGGAAATGCAATGGTCAAATATGTGTAGTGACATGGAATGGGTCACTACGTAGTATAGCGCGGGTTGCTGGCAGAGAAAGGGATCTGCAGTTGCAGCAGCCCCGTCTGTCGGCAGGTCATGTGATAAGTCAGAGAGAGGGATGTAGAGGGGGCAAGTGAGGTAGTAAGCCCGGGAGCCCGCGAGTAGGTTCGATAAAGGGGACGTGGCCAGGGCGGAGCGAGGCGACGCTAGGAGAATAAAAGGGGACCCCGGGCGAAGGCTCGGGGCTGTTGCTTGGACTGGGATCCTGTTGTGCTGCTAGGGTCTTCGTCGTCGTCGATGTCTTCACCTTCTCGGCATTGTCAGTCAGGCAGTCTGCCAGCTGTCCTGACTGAGAGTCGTAGTTACCTCTTGTGAGCTGTGGAGTGCCTTCTACTCCCAGTGTCTCTGAGTGCGTCACTACATATGTAAGGCATATCACAGAGAAAACGTTAGATTATGGAGAAGACATTTATGCATGTTTTGTAGACTTTTTCACAAGTATATGATTTGATGATAGGCAGCCATTAACAATAACATTAATTCGGAATGTAACAATTCAGGTGTGAAATACATTTTTTTACGCTAAGCATACATGCATCAGACCATGCGCTTTGGAATGATCTTCAAATTGATGTTTATAGTTTTTTGTTTGTTATATCCTGTGAAAAAAACGTTACAGCACTGTCGTGTCCGCAGTCAGAAATAAAAGAGCATTCAAAAACAATCAACGTCGCTTTACATTAAAAAAGAAAACGCTACAACAGTGTGTTCTATAGAATGGCTGTTCACAATATCGTCCAATGAAAACCGCGTCCCACAATCCTTTGCACAATGCGTGTTCTGGTTTTCGTCTTTTAACCGGGATTGACACACACAAAATACTCTTTCCAACTCTCCTTGTACGACTGTGTGGCACCTCGCCAATTCTAATCTAATTGTATCTTCATAGAGGCAGCGCCTTCAATCAAGGCGCTCTCTTTGACATAGCCGAATGAAATGGCGACGCAGAATGGATGTTGTTGGCACTCGGGGGAAGTACTATGAGGGTATTTACAACTGCGTAACAGCAGCGATGGAGGGGTGCTTCAGGAGGATCACGAAAGGGGCTAGAGGGGAGAGGCGGGAAAGAGGAAGGGAATGAACGATGGAGAATAGGTGAGGCTTTGAGAGAGGAATGGAAGGGGGTTAAGGAGGGGGACTGCTTAATAAGTCTAAATGCGCATACTATGCAAAACCCTCTCCACAATCCTTGGACACGTTTTGCTTCTCCCTTAGGGTGCGTTCTAAAATGCCTTCAATTCAGTTCTCACATTCCTTTAGTAAATGTGGATTCTCCCTCGCGTGTGTTCTACAATGCTTATTTAACTCATTAAGTGCTGCAAACCCCTTCCCACACTGCTTGCACACGTGCGGCTTCCCACCGGCGTGCGTTCTGGAATGCTTCTCTAAATTTGAACGCTCCGTAAACCTTTTCTCGCACTCCCTGCACGCGTACGGCTTCTCGCCGGTGTGCGTCCTAGAATGGGTCTCTAGATTGTAACTCTGCGAAAATGCCTTCCCGCACTCCTTGCACACGTGCGGCTTCTCGCCCGTGTGCGTCCTGGAGTGTTTCTCCAAATTGGAGCGCTGCGTGAACTTCTTTCCGCACTCCTCGCACATGTACGGCTTCTCGCCCGTGTGCGTCCTCGAGTGTTTCTCCAAATTGGAGCGCTGCGAAAACCTCTTGCCGCACTCGTCGCACGCGTACGGTTTCTCGCCGGTGTGCGTCCTGGCGTGCGTCTCCAGGTTGGAGCGCTGGGTGAACCTCTTGCCACACTCCTTGCACGCGTGCGGCTTCTCCCCGCTGTGTATCCGCGAGTGGGTCTTCAGGTCGGAGGGCTGCGCGAAGCCCTTCCCGCACTCCTTGCACACGTTCGGCTTCTCGCCCGTGTGCGTTCTGGAATGCTTGTTCAGGTAGGTGCGCGCCGCAAACCCCTTGCCGCACTCCCTGCACACGTGCGGCCTCTCACCCGTGTGTGTCCTGGAATGGGTGTTTAAGGCGCAGCGTTGCGAAAACGCCTTCCCGCACTCCCTGCACACGTACGGCTTCTCGCCGGTGTGCGTTCTGGAGTGCATTTCCAAATGAGAGCGCTGCGGGAACCTCTTCCCACACTCCTTGCACAGGTAGAGCTTTTCGCCGGTGTGTGTCCTCGAATGCATCTCCAAACTGGAACGCTGTATGTACCTCTTCCCGCACTCCTTGCAAACGTATGGCTTATCACCGGTGTGCGTCCGAGAGTGAGCCTCTAAATTGGAGCGCTTCGAGAACTTCTTCCCGCACTCTTGGCACGTGTGCGGCTTCTCGCCCGTGTGCGTCCTCGAATGCGTCTCTAAATTGGAACGCTTTGAAAACCCCTTCCCGCACTCTTGGCACGTGTGCGGCTTCTCGCCCGTGTGCGTCCTCGAGTGAGTCTCTAAACTGGAACTCTTTGAAAACCTCTTCCCGCACTCCGTGCACACGTGCAGATTCTTGCTGGCGTGCGTTCTGGAGTGCATGTTTAAAGTGGAATGTTTTGAAAACCCCTTCCCGCACTCCTTGCAGACGTGCGGTTTATCGCCAACAGCGTCCGTCGCTTCGAGCCCTCTTGACTCCTCCGCCAATGCGGAATCCTTCCCGCGTGGCACACTCGGGCGCGGCTTCTCTCCGCTCCGTTTCCCCCTGTTCGTGCGTGGCGCAGAGCCTCCGAGCTTGTTCCCGCACCGCACGCAGCCTCGCAGGACCTGGCCGATGCCTT
Organism: Lampetra planeri; assembly: GCF_965212315.1. Classification (NCBI taxonomy): domain Eukaryota; kingdom Metazoa; phylum Chordata; class Hyperoartia; order Petromyzontiformes; family Petromyzontidae; genus Lampetra; species Lampetra planeri. The sequence continues at coordinate 4,688,409 of NC_136161.1, forward strand.
GTGCCTCATCCACCTTCCTTCTTAACCGTCGGCCACGATCCGTCTGGCACGCTCTGCAAAGTAGTCCGGTTGAACTTCCTTCATCTGCTGCACACGAAAAAAAATGTAATAATGCAAAAGCGTGACGCGGCAAAACAGTCCGTGGTGTGTGTGGCACAACTCCGGTATTTTTAAAATCAACATCACCGCGGTGATATCACTGGGAGCACGATGGCAGTGCTGGTGGATGTCACTACGAAGGCTTGATTAGCAGGCACAAAATCGACCATGCAACAGACAGCGCAGAGACGGAGCCTCCATTGGGTATCTAACTAGACGAGAGCCGTCTGTTTTTGGGCTGCATCTTCAGTTAATGCACTAGGGCAGGGTTTGTCAACTAAACGAAGGTGGCGGTCTTCTTCAGCTTGTGGGATAGAAGAAGGGTGGCATGGTGGCTTATGAGATGTTAACTACCTCACCTGGCATATAGAAAGCCGTGGGTTCAATCCTGACCCTGACGCCTGCTGTATATTTGGAGTTTGCGTGTCTCTCTCTCCTCGTGGTCGCGTGGATTTTTCTTCGGGTCCTGCGGTTTTTCCCTCCACGTTTAGAATCAACGTCAAGCATTTAGAGACTATTTGGCTGCTATAAATTTCCACGTCATAAGCCACCTCCGTTGAGCTATCATTTGTGGCCAGGTGGCTTCTGAAACAAGAGCTACACAGCTCAGTGGGCCTTACATTTGGTAAAAAAAAAATTGTTTCTGCTTTTTCAAATAATTAATAGTTTACTTATTTGCTGCTTCTTCCATTATAATATCATATCACCCGTCTCAATACGTCAGAACCTCCAGAACACAAATTGTTCGTCCACCTCATTCACCGTAGCATGACGGAGATGCTGATTAATGATTCAGCAGGAAAACATTGCATTTTTCTCTGCAACCATAGTGGAACTCACCTTGACCAACATCTTCCTCCAGCAACTCCACCTCGATGAAGTTCCGATCTGCAGTGGCCGGGCATCCTCCGTGGGGGCTCCCCGTCTCCTCTGGCATCATCACAGTGGGTCCCTCAGCTTTGACGATCTTAACATCCTGAACTGTGATTTGGGAAAAAAAAAAGCTCCATTGAAAACGAATTTCTTTAGAACCGCTTTAGTTTGTTGTCCTTCCCCCCGCACCTTCGATTAGTGTGGTCGGCTACGTACGATGGTGCGACAGAAGATCAATGTGCACACACGTACGTACATTGAGACTGGAGTGAGGTTTTCGTGAAAGCCAAGACAAGGGTTCGTGTATTTATCGCACGCGACGCAAGGTGACGTAGATTACTTAACCAACTCTCAGGGACACACAGAAGGCGGCTCCGTCCATCTCACTGGGGACGGGGTTCAGAGACACACAGAGGCGGCTCCGTCCATCTCACCGGCAGCATCGACGACGTCTTCGCGCTTTACCGTCAAGTCGGGCCACGTCCCAGGACACGCGCCGTCGTCGTGCTCTTGCTTGATGAACGCCACGTCGGGGTGAGGATTCATCTGAGGGGCAACGGACATCGAGAGCGGTGTCCGTCGCTAGTTGTTCAGAGGAGGTGGTGGTGGTGTGCCACCGTTGCCGATAAGAAGACTGCATCCTCATCTGCGGTGCGTGAGTCAGGGTGTCGCCACACATGATTTGAAACTGTTGGGGGGTTTGACAGAAGCACGACGATGATGATGATGGGGGGGTGTTGTTCAGGCAATCCTCGGTTTACGCGCTTTTGTCACTTTGGAATAAAGCGCGCTTTGTATTTAGACCCTTTTATTGACACGCACGAGACAGTTTTCGGAACGACGTCATCCGCAGCGCGACGTCCACCACCCTCGCCTGGCACCGCGACCCCAACGGCGTTGCCAGCAGCCAGTGCGGCGTGGGTTACAAGCAAGTAATACTGCATTTCTTTATCTGTATTTTACAGGAAGTATAGTAGAGTTTACATGATTTATTAAAAATGTTGAAGGATTATATTGTGTGTACATATATTGTATTGATATAAGAGGATAATTTTTTTCTGCGAGTGTGAGTGGAATCCCCTAACCCCCTCCTTTATCATTATTTCTGATGGGAAAATTGCCTTTGATATACGCGATTATGAGATACGCGCGTTCTGCCAGTAACGCATCTAACGCGTATGTGTCAGACACAGTAGGGGGCACAGGTGGTGCATCGGCCAGTCATCTCAGTCAGTCGACCCATGGTACCTGCTGGGTCTGCCCCTTGACCTCCTGCCGGCGGGCGTTCGACACTTCACGTGGCCTCAACGTGCACCTAGCCTGGCACAAGCGTCGTGGTGTCACGTCACCGCCACTTAGTGGTGAATGGCGGTTGTTGTTGTTGTATTGTCAGGGAGCGGTGGTGTAGCAGTTAGTGCGTTGCGCTGTGAGCCTGGCGAGCCGAGTTTGATTCCCGCTCACGGCCAACACCGGTAACAATTATTGTAACCAGTCTCGAGCCTCCCATAGGTCGGCTCAGCCTCAAACGAGTGCCTGGTGCGGTGTGTAGTAAACATCGCCACTGGGGAGACAAAGGCGGCCGGGCGTGGTGCTGGCCACCCACCCCCTCGTGTCCCGTTCTGGCCTTCGTAGGTGCTCGCTAACAGCACTTGGCCCAACATTGTTACAGGCTACACGGGGGATCTTTGTCTTTGTATTGTCGGGAGGGGGGGGGGCTGCCAGTGGCCCCGGGCGGGCCATGCAATGAAGAAAACTGAGTGGATCGCAATGCGAATGTGAATTCACCTCTTGTAACAACAGTGAACACAGTACGAGAGTGAATCACTGTGTGAATGTGAATTCACCTCTTGTAGCTAACTGAACACGGTGCGAGGGAGTGGATCGCATGTGAATGTGAATTCACATCTTGTAACAACAGTGAACATGGTACGAGAGTGAATCACTGTACGAATGTGAATTCACCTCTTGTAACAGTGAACACGGTACGAGAGTGAATCACTGTGTGAATGAGAATTCACCTCTTGTAGCAACGATGAACACAGTACGAGAGTGAATCACTGTACGAATGTGAATTCACCTCTTGTAACAACAGTGAACACGGCACGAGAGTGAATCACTGTGCGAATGTGAATTCACCTCTTGTAACAGAAGTGAGCGCAATGCAAGAGCGCGTGAATCGCAGTGCGAGTCTAAATTCACCTCTCGTGACAACAGTGAACACGGTGCGAGAGAGACACACAGAGAGAGAGGGTGAATGGCGGTGTGAGTGTGAATTCACCTTGCGTCTTGAGTGAATTTCACCACCAAACTGCGAGGTCGCTCCAACGCAGCAGCAGTGACCACGCAGCAGCGCGGCGAGATGCGGGACAAGACGAACTTCGAGACAGGAGATGTCGACTACCTCGCCTGGTATGCAGGAGGTCGTGGGTTCGATCCCGACCCTGACGCCTGCTGCTGTAGATTTGGAGTCTGCGTCTCTCTCATCATCATCACGGTGGTTAGGAGATGTTAACTACCTCGCCTGGTACGCACGAGGTCGTGGGTGCGATCCCGACCCTTACGATGCCTGCTGCTGTAGATTTGGAGTCTGCGTCCCCCCCCCGCCACATTTAGATTCAACGTCACGGTGTTTCGAGTTATTTGGCCGCTGATAAACCTTTCCACAGGATGATGGTGATGAGAAGTTGGCACTTCGTTGAAGCTCTCATTTGTGAGGGCCAGTCGGCTTTACCTGGTAAACATGTTTTTTTATTTTGATTTAATGCTTTAGTAACTGCAGGGATTCATATTATTGGTTCTTTCGGTAAAGTCACGTAGAAGGGAAATAATAAAATAATATACATTTGTATTTATATTATTTTATTATTTCCCTTCTACGTGACTTTACCGAGAGAACCAAGAATATGTTTTTTTAAATGTATATATGGTTGCCTTTCCGTGCATTGCGGCTCTAAGGGGCCGTCCATAAATGACGTCACGCACCTAGGGGGGGGGGTCAGACATTTGTGACGAGGGGGGAGGTTTTAGAAATGTGACGTCACATCAAAATGCGCAACTTTAATTAAATATAGACAACACGTTCTACTTAATTAAATATACATTTTAATGTTTTCTCCTACAACATCAGAGTGCAGCGCCACATTAAATACGCACTACAATGACAATAGTTTAAAGCGATTTGAAGCATGTTTCATTTTTCTTGGGGGGGGGGGAGCTTTGTGACGTCATATTTGAGGGGGGGGTCTGACTTTTTGTGACGCCGTGTGACGAAGGGGGGGGGTCAGTAAAAAATCGTCCAAAATCGCGTGACGTCATTTAAGGACGGCCCCTAAGGGGAGTGAAGTTATGCTCCAGCTACGTGTGACAAAACAGAATTGAGTATGGCTAATGTGGATATGTAAATTGCCACGTGACGACGGCTACTTGTAAACAGTTTATTACTTCGATGTACACATGCATATCATTGCTATGAGGTCGCAATCATTACACGCACACACGAAGTTCTTGCCATACATTAACCACACTACCTCGCTGATCTCGTCAAGTAGCATAAGCCATCACCACGTGAACTCCGGTCATCCTCGCAGTCGCAGCTTTTGGCTGGCAATCAAACAAATAGGGTTAACCACATCGCGCGGTGCTTTCAGATGCGCTTCTGCAGCCATCTGGAACGCTCTTCCTTCCGATATTAAGGAGCTATGCACTTTTAAATCATCATCAAGATTGACAAATTCATTTATACCATTGGAACCTCCTTTGCCAGTAGCAAAATATGATAATTGTTTTTTTACCATTTTATCTGGCAACAAAACTGACACCTTTTTTTACAAGGAGTCGTGTTTGCATTGACCACAATACCTGCGGTTGGAATGCAAACAAAAAACACAACTCTGATAATGTATGCACTGTCCTTGAAGTTGATTGGTCCACACCCGAGACAGCTTTTCTTAGAGCCTAATCTCACATGGTGTTGGCGTTATCTGGTCCAACACCATGTGAGACTAGGCTCTAAGGACAGTGCATACATTATTAGAGTTGTGTTTTTTGTTTGCATTCCGACCGCAGGTATTGTGGTCAATGCAAACATGACTCCTTGTAAAAAAAGGTGTCAGTTTTGTTGCCAGATAAAAGGGTAAAAAAACCAATGATCAAACTCATTTATTTGAGAGCTGCTTTTGGTGTTCAGCTCGTTGTCCTTCTGCCGCACCTCCGATTAGCACGGTCGGCTACGTGCAGTGCGAAACAAGTTCGACGTACATTTTAATTCTGATACCAATATTATGATTCGGGCTGGAGACGACCCCCATTACACTCCACTTTCAATTAACTGAACTGCTACGGTGGTGAGATGTTAACTCCCTCGCCTGGTATGCAGGAGGTCGTGGGTTCGATCCCGATCCCGACGCATGCTGCTGTATATTTGGAGTTTGCGTGTCTTTCTCCCCGTGGTCGCGTGGATTTTTCTCGTCACTCCGGTGTTTTCCCTCTCCAGGGTTTTGAATCAACGTCAAGCATTTAGAGAGTATTTGGCTGCTATAAATTTCCACGTCATAAGACACCTCCGTTGAGCTATCATTTGTGGCCAGGTGGCTTCTGAAACAAGAGCTACACAGCTCAGTGGGCCTTACACTTGGTAAAATAAAAATAGTTTCTGCTTTTTCAAATAATTAATAGTTTACTTATTTGGCTGTTATAAATTTTCACACGGTGATAAGCCCACGTCGTTGAGCTTATCATTTGTGATGGCCAGGTCGCTCATGAAAAAGAGCTAATACATAAGGGCTCAGTGGGGCCTTACCTGGTAAAATGAAAAGAACGTTTAGTTGAAAGTGAAGATTCTGATTCAACTGGGATATGATTGTTGTAATACAATAATTGCATTTCATCTGCGATTGTGATCAAGGGGAGAACATGGACACTCCAAATATACGGCGTCAGGGTCAGGATGGAACCCACGCCGTCATGCATACCAGGCGAGGGAGTTAACATCCCCTAGCTCCCGCGGCACGCCAATAAGCAAGACGGGCATTCCTCGAACTAGGAACTCCAGATTTACGTTTTTTTTGCTTTTACAAAATTTGAATTGAGCGTTCCAGAGAGGGACTCACCTTCTTCACCAACGTCCTCCTTTAAAGTTAAAAAAAATAGTTTTAAATAGTCCCATTTAGTTTCACTGCGACTCATCAAGACGCTCACTCCGCGGCGTGCTTCAGCACGTGCTTCTCCAGATTGGAAAGATGCGCGAAGCCCCTCCCACACTGCGGGCACGCGTGCGGCCACTTCCCCGTGTGAGCCCTCAGGTGCTCTTCCAAGTTAGAGCGCCGCACGAAGGCCCTGCCGCACTCGGCGCACGCGTGCGGCTTCCCGCCGGCGTGCGCCCTCGCGACATGCTCCTCCAGGTGAGAGCGGCGCGCGAACCCCTCCCCGCAATGCTCGCACGCGTGCGGCCGCTCGCCCGCGTGCGCCCACGCGGCGTGCTCCTCCAGGGTGGCGCGGCGCACGAACCCCCTCCCGCACTCGTGGCACACGTGCGGCGTCTCGCCCGCGTGTATCCGAGCGTGCGTCCGCAGGCTGGAGCGCGTCGCGAACCCCTTCCCGCACTCGTGACACACGTGCGCGCGCTCGCCCGCGTGCGTCCTCGCGTGCGCCTCCAGGGTGGAGCGCTCCGCGAACGACTTCCCGCACTCCTCGCACGCGTGCGGCTTCCTGCCCGGCTCCCCGCCCGCGCGCGTCCTCGTGTGCGCGTCCAGTAGGGGGCGCGTCGCGAACGCCGCCCCGCACTCCTGGCCTGCGTGCGTCCTCGCGTGCGCGTCCAGAGCAGAACGCAGCTCGAAGCTCTTCCCGCACTCGGCGCAGGCGTGCCCCTTCTCACCGGCGTGCATCTTCGCGTGCCTCTCTAAGTCGGGGTGACGCGCGAAGCTGTCCCCGCACTCCCCGCACACGTGCCGCTTCCCCTTGGCGTGCGTATTCGCGTGCGCCTTCAATTTGTAGCTATACGCAAACCCCTTGCCGCACTTCTTGCACACGTGAGTCCACTCGCCCGTGTGTGACATGGAGTGCGCGTGCAACAGGTAAGGCGTCGTGAACCCCTTGCGACAGACTTCGCACACGTGCGGCTTCTCGCCCGTGTGCTTCCTGCAGTGGATCTTCAAAGTGAACCACCGTGTGAAGCCCTTCCCGCAGTCTTTGCACACGAACGGCTTCTCGCCCGTGTGTATTCTCAGGTGCGTCTCCAAACTGGAGCGCGACGTGAAGCCCCTCCCGCACTCCTTGCACTTGTGGTTCTTGCCGAACGTCGAGGAGGCCTCTGGGCGCGACGGGGCGAACCCGAGCGCCTTCCCGCACCGCCCGCAGGCTCGCGGGGTCTGCCCAGCGACGCGCGCTGCTCGCTCCGTGTCCATGCCGGGGCGTCCACCCTTGCCGCCGCACTCCTCGCACAGGGCCTCCGTTTCGTTTGGTTCATCCGTTCCGTTGTCTAACACAAGGAAGAAGAAGTAGAGCAAAAGTGTGAGCGTCGGACGTCTGGCAGGTCGCAGGGTGGTGTGCGGGTGGGTGTCCCTTTCACCGCCAAATCTCGGAACGTGCGCGGAGCAGCTCAGCGTTAATTTTATTTAGAGAGAGGCGTAGAAGCAGCAGTAGCTCTGTTGTTTTTGCAAAGACGTTGTTTCTCACCGCAGAGAACCGTAGCGACACGACCGCCGCCACTCTACGATAGCTTGTGCCAAAACTTTGCCACATGCCCTCCCTGCGTGGCCTTCTGGTGGGAGCCTGGGTCTACCGATAAAGTTACTTTGTTTTAGTTCTGATGACGTACACATGCACACGTACGCCAACCGGGAAAAAAACTGATGACGTACATATGTGCGTCACCGTAATGGGAAATGGTTTAGAAAGGAAACCAAAAACAACGAGAGATGTTTTCGTTTTTTTTTACTCTACGGTACTCCGAACCCCTTTGTTTGCGCCTGCTGTGCCCCACAGACACCCAAATAATACCGACGGCGCTTCCTTCTCCTCGTGCCCGTAAATGCAGTAAAAACGGGATGCGATTTGGCGATTGTAATGAACGAATGAATGAATAAATACGTCCGACATTTCTCTGCGACGTGATCACAAGTGGGACTCGCCCACCTTCGCCGGCTACCGCTATGAATTTCCACACGACCACGACAACGATGATAAGCCACCACTTCGTTGAGCTATCATTTGCGATGGCCAGGTTCCTTCTGAAAAAGAAGTTACATAGCTCAGTGTAGGGCCTCATGCCTGGTAAATAAAAAAAATTGTTGTAAACAGGGACTCCTCTACTTACGAATGAGTTAGTTTCCAGAGGTCTGTTCATAAGTCCAATTGTTCGTAAGCCCAAATTTACTCCTGTTGATTATGAACGTGTTCATAATAAAGTTTTTGGGTGAGATCGCGTTATTTATAAATGTGTCGTAACCCTCCACCACCCGACACGGCCAATCGGCAAAAAAAAGTGTCACGTTGACAAAAGACAAATAGTTCACTACTTTAGCTCACCGGTGTGTTGAAGAGTGAAACCACAACATTTACAATTTTTGAGTATGACGTTTCGCTGGTAATTACATCCAGCATCATCGGGCAATTCGCCATAATGGTTACGACACATTTATAAATAACGCGATCTAACCCAAAAACGTTTATTATGAATAATATTGGTCGCAAAAGCCTACGTGTTAAACTATAAACTCGTTGTATGGCATGTACATTAAACATGCGGAAAGGCTTTAAAAGTTGTATAATCTCTTGTAGACGTAGATGCCACTGGTTCTTCGTGTTCTTCAGATGTAGATGCCATCACCGCCATCTATTGCACGGCGGTTGAACTTACGACTGTCGTCCGAATAGGAAACTGGGCATATGGACAGGTTTGTTCGTAAATCTCTGAAAGTTCGTAAGTCGAATGTTCGTAAGTAGAGGAGTCCCTGTAGTTGTCGACTTTATTACTGTGGGGTGTATTGCAGCACTGTTGAGCTATAATTGGTGATACAACAAGAATTTATTACTTTTCTTGTTATTTAATCCGTGATCAAAGCGGTAACTCGCCTTGACCGATGTCCTCCTCTGACAACTCCACCTCGATGAAGTTCCGGTCTGAATTGGCCGAACATCCTTCGAGGGAATAATCTGCCGTCTCTTCTGGCCTCTCACCAACTTGAACAATCTTCACACCTGGAACGGCGATAAAAACAAGAACAAAAACCGTACCGCTTATAATGTGTCTTTCACGCATGGAAAGTCTGATAACGTTAAAACGGTGGAAGGAGATCCCAGTGCAACGTTACAGGGCCAGATGACAATGAGGAAGACGCTGCAACAGTTACAGTGTTTATAAGAGTGTCATGCGATGCCGATAATGTTCGTGTCATTACAGTGCTACTGTTAGTGACGGTGGACCCCGGGGCAGCGTTAGTGTCAGTCGATCTCAGTACAATGTTGCAGTGTCGGTAGACCCTGGTACAGTATAACAGTGAGAGTTGACCCTGGTACAGTGTAACAGTGACATTAGTCCCCGGTGCAGTGTTAGTTAGAGCAGTGGTTCTCAATCGGGGCTACGCGGACCCCTGTGGGTACGTGGCGATAATGTCCCAAGAGGGGGTACGTCGAGAGGTGATTTATAAATGCGTGTGAAATTATATCACGCGTGAGAGAGTCATTGGTGAATAGTCACGTCGTGTGAATCTGCCAATATAAAATAGCTAGGATAACGATTAGATCCGTATGGTGACCCAGAGTGATATAAACGACCTTTCGAAACTATACTCTTTAGTTCTTTCGGTAAAGTCACGTAGGTGAAAAAAAATAAGAATAAAAAAATAGAAATAATCAAATTAAATCACGACGTTTCGGAAGCAACACAAGCTTCCGTCATCAGGTGGGACCACAGCAAGAAACAAAAAATTACTGTCATCAGGTGGGACAACCACAGCAATAATTTTTTTTTTACTGTTTCTTGCCCCAATAAGCAAGACACAGGCATTCCTCGTTGTACGAATTCCTCCATGTACGTTTTTTTTCCCTTTTACGAAATTTGAAATTGGGCACTCCAGAGGGGGACTCACCTTCTTCACCAACGTCCCCCTCCGACAACTCCAACTCGATGAAGGTCCGGTGTGAAGCGGCCGAACGTTCCTCGAGGGAATCAGCCGTCTCCTCTGGACTCGCACCGCATCCTTCGACTTTAACAATCTTCACGTCTGGAGCTGCGATTGAAAAAAATGCACCGTTGCCTTTGGATTAACGAGGTCAAATGCATCCGATAAACGGGCAAAACCCCAAGCAAAAAACACCACTCACATCCGTCAGCAATGACGCAACAATCGCTGCCGACATTAATGTGCAATGTAGAACTGCTCGTTGTTGTGTTTAGTTTGTTGTCCTTTCCCCGCACCTCCAATTAGCACGGTCGGTTATGTACAGTGCGAAAAAAGTTCAACATACATACACTACACTATACACTACATACTAGACTATACACTACACGATGATACACTACACCACTATACTGAATGGAGAACTAATTTCTTTAAAACTGCTTTTTTGTGTTTAGTTTGTTATCAATCCCCCGCACCTCTGATAAGCACAGTTGGCTACGTATGGTGCGAAAGATGTTCAACATACATACACTACACTATACACAACTGTGCTCTACGATACACTATACTATACACGACATACTACACTATACACTACAATACACACTACGCTATACACTACACTACACACTAGACTATAACTAAAATATACTACACACTATGCTGCACACTACACTATACACGACACTATACAATATGCTACACACTACACACAATTGTACACTACACACTAGACTAAACACTACACTATAGTACACACTACACTATACACTACTATACATTACACACTACACAATACACTACCCTATACACGACAATACACACTACACTATACACTATGCTACACAATACGCTACTGTACACTACAATATACAATACTTTACACGACGCATGTACGTACGAAGGAAGGCCATTGCCCCAAATATTGCCCATTCTGTAGTTTTCCTCCCGGGGTAGTGCGTGTTTACCGATGGTTTCTTGCTTTACGCCGTTGTTGATGTGTGCTTGTGCACCACTGCCCAACGCAGCATCGCCAAACAATCTGCCCAACGATGGAAGGCGGTCAAACCGACTGGTCGGCTGATGTTTCTACCGAAGGATCGTATCATTATTGACATCTCGTCGTTGTCGTCGTCGTTTGGCTCCTCCCTCAAGACCTCACACCTCTTCTCCCTGGCCCCATCTCTAGGTCACCCACCGTAATTCCCGTTCCCACTGTACCTCCCTCCCCATACCCCCATCCCCGTCCCCCTCCCCTCTTTCCCCTCCTCCTCTCACATGCCACCGTATCACTTGTAGCTAACTGATTGTACCATTATAGCTCTTGTAAAGCGCCTTGGATTTCAGGCACTATATAACTTTAATATAAGATTCCAGCTCTGCCTTGCACCTTAGGAAGTGGGGGGGGATTTCTTACCATCTTCCTCCACTTCCGTTTTCACCACAATCCTCAATGTCTCAGTGGCCGGACTTCCCGCATCTTCTCGTGTCACGACCTCCCCTGCACACACGTGCCGTGCGGTCACTCGGCTATTAAGAGTGAGTGAAAGTAAAACTCTGTTGTATGCAGGGTGCTTCAATGTTCAACACTTCTGAGAATTTGCAACAATACCACAAGAAATGTGCTGGCTCCGGGCTCTGGAGACCACCTGGAGAAGATTCCAGGCAACGCGTTGACAATGATGGTGAACAAGTGGAGACTGTTTTGACTTTTTGAAGCTATTAACATTACATTTGTTATCATGTTGCAGTGTGTTATTATCCGTTCATTTTCCATTAAAAACGATAGTCCCATAGAAGTATTAAAAAAATATTTGAAGCACCCTGTATATATAGAGCCATTTCACAACAAGGCCTCAGGGCGCATTACAACAGAGTCCCGGCAACATTAAAGCTAAAGAGACAAACAACCCTCAACGCAGACGGACGCGGCTTTTTGGCTCGCCGGTCACCATTCTTCAGGCCGGAAAAGACGGTGCCCCGAGGCTCGCACAAGGCCATGCGGGAGGGCATGTGGCACGATTTTGGTGTCATGTACGCTGAACTTATTTCGCACCATACATAGCCAACTGTGCTAATCTGTGGGTCTCTGTAGGTCTCTATGGGTGTCTCTGTGAGTCTCTATAAGTATGAGTGTATGTTGGTGTCTGTGTATGGTGAACTTATTTCACACCGTACGTAGCCAACCGCGCAAATCGGAGGTGCAACGGCCAGCTACTGTAAAGTAGCGTGGCGGTCGTGTCGCGAGGGTTCTGTGCGGTGAGTAACGACGTCTTTATAAAAACAACAGCACTGCTGCTGCTGCTGCTATGCCTCTTTCGAGATAAAATTAATGCCGAGCCGCTCACGCGCGTTGCGAAATTCGGCAGTGAACAGGACACCTCACCAGCACACCACCCTTCGATTTGCCAGACGTCATCGTTGAACAGGAGAAAGGTTAATAAAGTGTCTCACCGGCATCTGAATGTTCACATTTCACCGTCAAGTCAGACCACATCCCGGCGATTGGACTTTCATCGTTTTCTTGTTTGATGAACGGCAACTTGAGGCGTGACTCCATCTGAGAGAAAACAATAAGTAGAGACTCAGACACCCGACTGAATGCCATTCGCCACTAAGTGACGGTGACGTCACCACGGCACCTGTGCCAGGCCAGGTGCACTTTGAGGCCACGTGAAGTGTCGAAGGCTCGCCGACACGAGGTCTCGGGACAGACCCAGCCGGTGCCATGGGTTGGCTGACTGAGATGACTGGTAGATGCACCAGCTGTTACCCCCTCATGTGCCAAATGTGCACATGATCCTTATGGCGGTACCCCGGGGTACCAAATAATATAAAATGGCCGAGGCAATTAAATATTTTATTTCTGGGACACTATTTTTTCCCCAGGGGTTGTACTTAACTCCGTGATTGGGGTACGAATCAATCCGAAATCGGTGCCACTCCGCGATGTCGAAACGCAGCGAGGACAATTGCGCCGAAACCTTGAACGCTCGCACGCACCATGGTGGTGCATCGTGTTCAGCTTGTGGAGATGAGTCGATTGCCGCATCGCTGACCATCAACAGAGACTAAATATGGCTGCATCACGGACATTATGCGAGAGCCGGGGTACTATGGTACCCCGGGGTACCGCCATAAGGCTCTTATGTACACACACAGCAGTATATTCCCTCGTTATTCACGAACTTGCGATTTTGGCTATCCGCGAAATGCATCTGGAAGTCGACACGATTACTGCATGGAGAGAGAAAAAAGAGAGCGAGAGAAGTGGTGAGATAAAGGGATGAGCGATAAAGTGATGAGAGATAGAGTGATGAGACGAGGGGAAGTTAATTTATAAACTATTATATTATAATAGTTTTTTTACCCTTTTATCTGGCAACAAAACTGACACTTTTTTTTACAAGGAATCATGTTTGCATTGATCACAATACCTGCGGTCGGAATGCAAACAAAAAACACAACTCTGATAATGTATGCACTGTCCTTGAAATTGATTGGTCCACACCCGAGACAGCTTTTCTTAGAGCCTAGTCTCATATGGTGTTAGACCAGATGACGCCAAAAGGCGCACGTGTCAGTTTTGTTGCCAGATAAAAGGGTAAAAAAACAATTATCATATTTTGCTACTGGCAAAGGAGGTTCCAATGGTATTATTTTATATTTTAATATTTATTTGCTTCATGTCTATACCCATTTTTTGTGTTCTTGTGATACATTTAATTTAATATCTTATTTTATGTTTTTAGTTATTTATGTTTTTAATTAGTAAAAGAAAAGATAGGCTTGCCTAGGACAATATCGTTACGCGCGAAATGTGCTATTCACGTATCCCTGGTCGCGGATGACTGCAAACACGAAAGACAAAGATCCCTTCCCCCCAGTGTAGCCTGTAACAGACTACATCATGGGACCTCTCTTGCGAGTATCAAAATATAATAATAGGTTTGACCCTTTCTGGCAATTACACAGTTGTGTTAAGATGTTTAAACACTAAACTGAAACCTGGCTGGGTGGGGAGGGGTGAGGCTGGGTGGGGAGGGGCTGGGTGAGGAGGGGTGGGACTGGGTGGGCAGGGGTGGGGCTGGGTGGGGAGGGGTGGGGCTGGGTGGGGAGGGGTGGGGAGGGGTGGGGCTGGGTGGGGCTGGGTGAGGAGGGGTGGGGCTGGGTGGGGCTGGGTGGGACTGGGTGAGGAGGTGTGGGGCTGGGTGGGGAGGGGTGGGGCTGGGTGGGGAGGGGCTGGTCACCCCGTGGTGTTCTTATAAAACTCGACGTTTAACCTACTCACGCCGGCTTGTGCCCGCCCTCACAGTCGGGCATATTTGCGGAATACACCACGCCCTGGCCGTTGACCCTGCAGGCCATTGACCGAGCAACTCAACGTTCCTACCAGCTCCCTCCGCAGGAATGTGTTTAATTCACCTCTTGTGACAAGTGAACACGGTGCGAGAGTGAATCTCAGTGTGAATGTTTCATTCGCCTCTTGTGACAACAGTGAACGAGGTGCGAGAGCGTGAACCGCGGTGTGAATTCACCTCTCGTCTTGATTGAATTCTCTCACCGCCGTTGCTTACAAAGGGCGTCACAGTCGGAGCGACGAGATGCGGGGACAAGACGAGTAGATGGGGGACAAGATGAGATGGGGTACAAGACGAGTAGATGGGGGACAAGACGAGCGGGTGGGGGACAAGACGAGATGGGGGACAAGACGAGGAGATGGCGAACAAGACGAGATGGGGGACAAGACGAGTAGATGGGGGACAAGGCGAGGAGATGGGGGACAAGGCGAGGAGATGCGGGGACAAGGCGAGGAGATGCGGGGACAAGACGAGATGGCGGACAAGACGAGGAGATGGGGAACAAGACGAGTAGAACTCGTATATAACCTTAGAGCCCCACAGAGACCCATACTCATCTATACTTCCAGACACCCAGAGTTACGGTGACTCATATAGAATCAGAGACCCATACTTAAGAGAGAACCAAAGCCTCAGAGATCCAAAGACTCATATAGCAACAACCGCCATTCGGCACTAAGTGGTGGTGACGTCACCACGTTGCTTGTGCCAGGCTAGGTGCACGTTGAGGCCACGTGAAGTGTCGAACGCCCGCTGACAGGTCACGGGGCAGACCCAGGTGCCACGGGTCGACTGAGTGGCCGATGCACCACCTGTGCCCTCTACTGTGCCAACTTGCTGTGCTTTAGCAGCCCGACTCTTATAGAACGAAAGAGACCCACAGAAACCCATACTCAAGAGTCGGCCAGAGAACCACACAGATTCAGAGATGCATATAGAACCAGACTTATAGTGACCGACTCACACTCACGGAGACCCACAGAGACCCAGATAAGTGTAACACAATTTTTTTCCTAGGTAGTGTTATTTTCTAATTACTTATGCCTCAAAAGTACAGAAAATGGCTATCATTCCCCACAAACGTTGCTTTTGTGACCAGGACATTGATATTTTGAAATTTACATATTTTCAATGAGAAAACGTGGTGTGCATGTGTGTCATTCCTTCACAAAGTCCTGGTCACAAAAGCAAAGTTTGTGGGGAATAATAGCAATTTTCTATAACTTTTGGGGCATACGCAATCATAAAATAACACTTACTACCCAAAAACAAAAATCGTGTTACATAGTGTAAACATGTTAGAACCATAGAGATACACAGAAATACGTAACAATCGAAACTCGTTATGTTGATCCTAAATGTGGAGAGAAATGAACCGAAGGGCCGCAGAAAAAGCCTCGCGACCACCACGGGGAGAGAGAGACGCGGACACTAAACAGTAAACTTAAATTTATTTTATTATAGAGATATTTAAATATACAACAGGCATCGTCGGGGTCGGGATCGAACCCACGACCTCCTGTATACCAGGCGAGGGAGGTAACGTTTCCTAGCCACCGCGAGATAAAAAAGGGTTGCCAACTCTTGATTTTGAAACTATTCGAAGAAATGTTTGTGGATGATCCCTCTTCCCCCAACATAAGACAATTGTTTATGTTTAACCTAGTTCACAATATCAAGCAGTCAGTGTTTTTTGTTCAGCGATTTATTTACCTTTCCTATACTTTGTGCTCGTGTCCCAACTGGACATCTGTGAACAAAGAGCTTAACAGCATCGGATTTATCCTGCAGTAGAAATATTCAGATTTGATTGTGTGGTGGTCTAAGGAGCGTGTCAATGTGGGGAGCCGGTGGTGTAGCGGTTAGCTGCGCTACGAACCCAGCTACCCGAGTTCGATTATCTGGAACCGGTGCTGGGCCTCCCCTAGGTCAACTCGGCCTCAAATTAGTAACTGGTTCTGTGTGCAGCAAATATCGCCACTGGGGAGACAAAGGCGGCCGGGCGTGGTGCTGGCCACCCACCCCCTCGTGTTGCCACAGCTGCCGGGCTTCATAGGTGCTGCTACTCGCTACTAACAACCACTTGCCCCGACAGTCTGTTACAGGCCACATGGGGGAGATTTGTTGACTTTGGAGTGTCATTGATTAAAACAAATGTGTACATTTGGGGCTATGCATCATTAAGATATAACCGTTGTGAATGTCGGATAACACTGGTCAACACACTTTTTCTGGCATAAGGTATTCCAACGGTTTTAAGGTAATTTTAGGGTGCCGATTCCAAATCTGGCATCAGTTTTTGTACATCACATACGGTTTCTGAGATATCAAATATTGCATTTTCAATAAAAACTGCAGAAGAAAAATATTAAATAAATATGGATATCTACATAAAATGATATTATAAACACACTATCCTAAAAATACAGCACCATATTTTAACACTAAAGCAGTCACTGACTCGCAACAACTTGCAATCATAAGTGACAGAGTTAATTTCGGGTAAAATCAATGAAAATGGGGTATGCCGATAGCATAAAAATGAGATGTGATAGAGCAAATCTGACATCAGATTTGGAATCAGCACCCTGAAATTAGTCTAAAACAACTGCAAAAGTCCAGGCCAGAATTTTTTTTTTTGTTGACCAGTGTAATAGATATTGCACAAAAATACGAATTGGCACGTTCTGTTTACGTGACAAACCTTACTAATTGGCTGTGTCATGTGGTGGGGGGTTAACGACACATTTATATTCATGCGATCAAACCCAAAAAAATCTATATGATGGAAAAACAATTGTTAGCTCAATAATTAGCACTGATCTGCTTACTACCGTCATTCATGTTTAGGGTTTCTGTTTTGAACTGTTAGCTAACAAAATACGTTTAAAATGTTTTAATGTATATCGCTCGACCGGGAATGCACTTTGGTGGAAACATCCAGGCAACGTTTGCGAGGGGACGTACAGGCGACGTTCGCGTCAGCTCCGACAGTACCTCCGCTCCACATAATCCGCACTGCGTCGTTACGCCGTCAAAAGAAATCCACGCACGGCTACTTTTTTTTTTATAAATCTCTCTCGTAACAATGAATGAACTCCCGTGTGAATTGTGCGTTCATTGTATATTGGTCATAACCTGTCAACCCACCCGCCCATCCACCACCTTTATCTGTGGCTAATTTGGAAAACAAACAAAAAAGTCAATATTTCAAGAGCCGCAATGCAGCGAACCATACGAGGCGTTGGTCGGTCCATAATAAATGCCTGTCACGAAGAAGCAGTCCTTGACGAGCCGCGACGGTTGGCAACTCGAGATGAATCTCGTGCGAGGTAGCGAGGTAAAGAGGTCCTTTTTTTAATCTAACAGTGGAGTGATCAAGGCTGCCGCCACCCTTTGTCTACCTCGTGGCAATGTTTACACGGCACAAAGGGGGGGGGGGGGGGGGGTGACTCATTTTGAGTTTGGTAGTTGGAACCGAGGGGAGGGCCCAGGGCTGGTGGTTCAGATAATCGTCACGAGCGTTTGAATTTGTGAGATTTCGGTGTTTTGATAATCGCGAGGTCGACTTTGATAACCTTTTTTTTTACTCTTCCTCCTTCTGTCAAAGAACACTCCGTGTAATTTTCGCTCGTTTTTTTTGTTTTTAAACCGCGTCCTTGTCCGCACGCACAGAACTCGCAACCGACGTCAAACGCGAGAGCAATCCCCGATGACCGAGTTGGCCCGCGGGCACGAGAGACTTGCCCAGCGTCACGGTCGACCGCTCTGCCCCATCTCCAGCCAGTTCTTCCACAGGGCCGCCTGGGACTCGGCCAAGCTCCTCAACCCCTTGAGGTCTTCCTCGATGGTCCTCAGCCCCCTGCTCAGCTTGTCCGCGGCGACTCGCAGCAGCGCCGTCTGCTCTTCCATCAGCCGGACGAGGTGCGCGTTTCCGCCGCCGTCGTTGGGGTCCCAACGTTCGCCGCCACCCTCGCCACGCTCGCCACGCTCGCCACGTCCGTCCCCGAGTGGACGACCCCGGCAGGCCCGCTTCGACGGAACCGCGAGGCCTTCGGAGAGCGGGGCATCCTGGCGCTCCGGGGAACTCGGTGGGAAATCGGCGATGCCGTCGGGGCCGCCGGGAGGGGGCCGTCCGGGGCGAGCCGTCCACGCGGGAGGCGCGTCGTCATTGGCGGGAACGTGATCTTCGTCGGGGCCCAGAGCATCGAGCAAGGTGGTGCTCGACGGACGCAACGGTTGGGCGGATGTCAACGGCGCGGCGGCCAAGCGAATGTCCCAGTCACTGGCGGCAGTGGCGGTGGAGGTTGGGTGGCTTGCGGGAGCCACTTTGGTGGCGACTGCCTTGGTAAGACGGGGACGCTCTGCTGGGTAAAACACGCACGCGCATGTGTATGCATGAATGCGTATGCGAGAGAAAATAGATACACTGTGTATAATGAGTGCGACCTGGTACAAGGTAAAAAAAATCTGCAGCCCTGCAATTCCTTGCTCACGCCACTGCGACTGGAAGGGCTTCACGTGAGAAGGAGTGCCAGAGAACGACCCCCTCCCACCCCCTCACTGAGAGGGAATGTTGGCCAACTCTTCCATGCTGGTGGTCAGATGTCTCGTGAGACGTGGGAATTTACACACACCTCTATCCTCTGTCTTTTGGGCGTCTGGAAAAAGTTGCAGAATGGTGGATAGCCAGAATTGCAAGTTCGTGAATAACGAGGGAATAAACTGCTGTGTGTTTGCGTATATGCTAATTCAACAGGGTATCTAGATCTCTATTTTAGTTTGCTCTCAGACGGAGTCACGCTTCGAGTTGCCGTTCATTAAACAAGAAAATTAAGAAAGTCCAATCGCTGGCTGGGATGTGTTCTGACTTGACGGTGAAACGTAAACATTCAGATGCCGGTGAGACACTTTATTAACCCTTCCCCTGTTCAACAACGACGTCTGGCAGGTCGCAGGGTGGTGTGTGGGTGGGTGTCCCGTTCACCGCCGAATCTCGGAACGCGCACGGAGCAGCTCAGCGTTAATTTGATTTAGAGAGAGGCGTAGAAGCAGCAGTAGCTCCGTTGTTTTTATCCAGATGTCGTTGCTCACCACAGAGAACCGTAGCGAAACGACCGCCGCCACTCTACGATAGCCGGCGCCAAAACCGTGGTGGGAGCCTCGGTGTTCCGACAAAGTTATTTGATTTTAGTTTTTCTTTCCGCGACGTACGCATAAGCGGCTGGTCATAGTCGGTATGCGTATGGTAATGGCATAGGGTTCAAGTGTATATGATAACGCTTACATGATCAAACCACAAAAAAGCAAATATGGCCAATCCCCCTGGCCTACTTACCAACGGGTTCCATTCGTCAGTAAAGGACGGGTTCCATTCGTAATCTTCTTCGCAAGTGAAGAAGATTAATTAGTTTTCCAATTCGGTAAAGAAAAGTTATTGTTTCAAGAGCCGCAATGCAGCGCGCATACGAGACGGTGGTGGACCCTTAATAAATAAATAAACTGTCTTCTTGGTTCTTTCGGTAAAGTCACGTAGAAGGGAAGTAATAAAATAATAAAAATAAAACATAATAAAATAAAATTATTCTCACGACGTTTCGGCTACAACGCAAGCAGGTGAAGAACGCAAGCAGCTGTCTTCAGGTGAAGAATTCTTCACCTGAAGACGGCTGCTTGCATTGTAGCCGAAATGTCGTGAGAATTATTTTATTTTATTATGTTTTATTTTTATTATTTTATTACTTTCCTTCTACGTGACTTTACCAAAAGAACCAAGAAGATGAATCCCTGCAGTCACGAAAGCTTTAAATCGAAATAAACTGTCATGAAGAAGCAGTCCTCGAAGAGCCGCGTGGGGTTCAGGAGCCGCAGGTTTGCCGACCCCTCGGCTAGATGATTTAACTGCTGCTATAAATTTCCACGCGATGATGACGACGACGAGACTCTTTGTCGAACTATCATTTGCGATGGCGAGCATCGCTTTTGAAAAAGAGCTACATTGTAGCTCAGTGGGGGTTTTATATCTGGTAAAATGAAGAAAAACTGTTTAGATTATAGTTTTAAGTGAAAATTTTTATTCAATTGGGATATGATTGTTAGTAAAACGAGAAGGAATTGCATTTCGATGCCCTATGGTCCTATGAGTCTCTGGATCTCTGTAGGTCTCTATGGCTCTCTCCGAATATGGGTCTCTATGGTTCTATATGCATATGGGTCACTGTGAGTCTCTTAAGGTTCTACGAGTCTCTGGTAATCTATGGGTCTCTATGGCTCTCTGAATATGGCTCTGTGAATCGACATGAGTCTCTGGATCTCTGGGTTTTCTCCGAGTATATGTGAGTCTATCTCTACGCGTTTAGAGTATTTGGCTGCTGCTATAAATGTCCACATCATGTACGATAAGCCGCTTCGTCGAGCTATCATTTGTGATGGTCAGGTAGCTTCTGAAAAAGAGCTACGTAGTACCTCGGGTGGGGGCCTTGCACCTGATAACAATAAATAAATAAAAAGTTAATAGTCGTTTTAGTTAAAAATAAAACCAAACCTACCGTTGCCAAGCATGCGAGGAGCAAGGCACCGGATGGCCTCCGTTGTCTCCAGCATGGCGGCCACCTTCTCCTCGACGGGGTTGAGTTGGAGGGCGGCGAGCAAAAGGCCGCCCGCAGCCTCCCGTCTCAGAGCTGCTGCCTTCCTCTTCGTTTGACTCCTAAGGTCGAACCACTTCTTCTTGACCTGGAACGAACGAACGACGGGGACGTGCGCAAAGTGAACGTTCGGAAATCTGGACGTTGGATTGATTTTTTGCCGCGGAAAAATCCTACGGGACGTGAAGCCCTAGTTTATTTTTCACTCGCGGATGTCCGGTAACGCGAAGTCTCCCCTGCCTACCCACGCCTTCGTGAATTAATTCGAAAGGGGTCGTCAGCTACCGCATCACCACCGCAAATCTTGTGCAGCGGCGCAAAGCGGGTTAGTGGGGTTCCGGAGCGAGCGGACGAAAGCAATCACATGAGATGTTTTTGTTGGGTTAGATCGCGTAAATGTAAATGCGTCATTAAAACCGCGTCGCCACCCGACACGGCCAATTAGGAAAGGGTTTGTCACGTAAACAAAACGTGACCAATTCGTTACTAGTACAGCACTAACCGGTTTTGTGTTGGAGAGTAAAACCCACTGCGAGATTTACAATTTGAGTAGCTGTGACGTTTTGCCATTAATTACCACAACCAGCATCATCAGGCGACAGACAGATTTGTGGAAAAATCCTCCTGCTTCGGTCTTTAAAAAAATATATAGATATAGAATTATTATTTTAATAAGTAATATTTTAAAAAAACTTCTTTAAAAACACGCTTTAATGAAATGTACCGTATCAGTAATGGAACTCCACGACTTCCCAGGAAAGTGGCCCCGAAGCGTGCCATAACGTAAGGGACCGTGGTGATTTACAGCCAATGTCAGTTGAGCGTGGACAATTAGACCCAAGCCGAAACATAACATATAAAAAATTATGTTTTAAAAAATATATTTTTTATGATAGAAAATAGTATTGTCATCAATATGACATAAGTATACCAAGTTTGCAGTCGATACCACATTGAGAAGTGGGTAAAAATTGAGTTACAAGATTTGAGGATACAACAGACAGAGTGAGTTAATAAAAAGTGTGTAAAAACTCTATTATGGATAATATTGGTCGTGAAAGCATTCACATTTCTAACATACTTCACGTTATTTTCTCACGACACAATAAACCAATATAACATTAACATTGCATTCTGCTATATCAACCTTACAAACAATGTCACCGAGTTGTACCATATCATCAACTTTCTTATGTTTTTTAATATCTTTAGAAAGCGCTTGACAGAGTTTAAAAGTGGTAACAAATACCGAGCGGTTCAGTTGGCAGGGGTAACAGAGGGCACGTGAGGGTCACGAAAGGGGCTACAGGGGAGGGACAGGAAGGAGTGGAGGGGAAAGGGAAGGGAAGAGGAAGGCGATGGGCGATGGAGAAGAGGTGAGTCTTTGAGAGAGGAATGGAAGGAGCTTAAGGAGGGGGACTGCTTCATGTATAGGGGCAGTGTTGAGTCTATGGCCACTTCTGAGTCTATGGGTATTGTTGGGTGTATGAACAGTGTTAAGTCTATAGGCACTGCTGGGTCTATGGGCAGTGCCGAGTCGATGGGCAGTGTTGAGGTTATGGACAGTGCTGAGTCTATGGCCACTACTGAGTCTATAGGCACTGTTGAGTCTGTGGGCAGTGTTGAGTCTCTGGGCAGTGTTGAGTCTATGGTGCAGTGCTGCTCAATATATGGGAGAAGTTGATTCCAGTGGAGGGGTGCAAGGAGGGAGAAGGACCCAACACAGCACTGGGCACTGGGAGAAGTTGGGGCAGAGAGAGACTGGGAACGAAGAGGATGAGAGGAGCGGGGGGGGACGAGGTGGGGCGAGGCCACAGAGATTTAAAGACTCGCGCCACCGGTTGGTGCTCACCTCCGCCACGGATCGACAGAGACCCACGGCGCTCACGCCGGAGGCCACATCCAGCCACGCGCGCTCCTTCCTCGCGAGGCGCATGCTCTGGCCGTCGGGCACAAGGTCGATGTCGCTGAGGTGGGCCCCGACGCAGCGCACGAGGGCCTCCAACTCGTCCGACGTGAAGTTCGCCCTTCTCCTCGACGAGCGAGGGGGGGCGGCCGCCTGTACCGTCAGTGCTGCCGCCGCCGGTGCCGCAGCAGTCATCGTCGTAGTGTCCGTGTAAGTTTGCGCCAAATGGCCCGTCGCTGCGGCCGAATGGCCCGTGGCGGAGTGCGAGTGACGGCGTGGCCCCTTGGGGTCTCCGACGCGACGGCATCCCCGTTTGACGAGCGGCCGCGATGCCACCCCCCGGAACTTTGCTGAATTCTTCTGCACTGCGCCTGGTTTTTTTCCAGAGCGAGCGGAGAAAAAAATTATAACTTGCTTCCTGGTTAAAGTTACGTTAGAAAAGTTTTTTTTTTCTTCTTTGCTCAGAATCCCCGCGCACCCCCCCCCCCACGCCTCCCTCCTTCAGTGAAATTACAAAAAAAAAAACCCCACAACCTCCTGCATACATACCAGACGAGGTAGTTAATATCTCCTCGTGGCTTCCCGCTATAAATTTCCACGTGATGATGGTAAACCACTTACTTCGTTGAGCTATCATTTGTGATGAGCTGCGTAGGGTGGCTCAGTGGGGCATTACTTGGTAAAATAAAAATGTTTAGCTTATAGTTTTAAGTGAAGATTCTCATTCAACTGGGATATGATTGTTAGTAAAACAAAAAAAGCATTGCACTTAATCTGCGATGATGATCACGGGGAGAACACGCAAACTCCAAATATACAACAGGCGTCAGGGTCGGGATCAAACCCATGACCTCCTGCATATCAGGCGAGAGAATTAACATCTTGCTACCGCGGCGCCCCAATATGCAAGACAGGCATTGCTCGATTTACAAACTCAAGATTTGCAGTTTTTTTTCACTTTAACAAAATTTGAAGTGGGCCCCTCCAGAGGAGGACTCACCTTCTTCACCAACGTCCTCATTCGGCAACTCCACCTTGATGAAGTTCTCGCGTGAAGTGTCCGGACATCCTTCGAGGGAATTCCCCTTCTCCCATGCACTCGCACTGCATCCTTCGACTTTCAAAATTTGTAGATCTGCAGCTGTAATTTATAAAATGCACCGTGGCCTTTGGATGAATTAAGGGGTGTCGAAAGGCAAAAACAAAACAAACAAAAAAAATCAACGCATCTGTCAACAACACTGACCCAGTGTGCTCTGGAGAAGGGGGCCTTACACCAAATGCTGCCTCTCACAATAACACCCCGATTCACACCCCTCCCGTTGTTATGTATTTTCGCGACAACGTACTCAACTCATTGAAAATGTATATTGTGCGTTCCATCTGAGGATCCCAATGCGCAATGCATGGAATGCAGGAAAGAAAAAACAGAACCAGGGCGCAACCGACCAAACTAAAGAGGGAAGGCCACTTTAAAGAGATGGATTTTCAAAGCAGACTTAAATATATTTACCCAACTCAAATATATCTACCATTGAGACCCAGTGCCGATTTATGTATCGTGGGTACCTTGCCATAACGTACTCGACATTTACCAACTTTATCGCCAAGACCCCAACGGTTTTTAACGCACCTGTTTTATTGCCGGAACGGGTATGAAACGTATTCTTATTTTTTCATCGTTTCAATATAACGGCTCAACCCGAGCCACTAATACTTTATTTCCATTGCCCTTGCGCTGTTTAACTTTTGGCTTTCTCTGGTCTCACACGGGTGGTGAGACAAGATTTAGACCAATCAGTTTCAAAGACAATGCGTGTATAATATTATTATCAGAGCATGTTTGTTTGCATGTTTTGCCACAAGTATTGTGGTTCATGCAGACTTGATGATGCCTTGCTATAAGTGTGTGTCCATTTGAACACAACTCCTGTGTTATTGCCAGAACGGGTAAAACAATTACAGGGACTCCTCTATTTACAAATTAGTTAGGTTCCAGAGGTACCTTCGCAAGGCCAACTTTACTCCTGTCGATTCCAAACATGTTGTACGGCACGTACATTAAACACGGGGGATGGCTTTAAACGTTGCATAATCTCCTGTTGATGCAAATGCCAATGATTATTAACGTTCTGCAGATGTAAGATGCCACCACCGTCATCTATATTGCACTTATGACTCTCAATCCAAACAGGCAACTGGACGTACAAACAGGGTTTGTTCATATCTCTAAAAGTTCCTAAGTCGAATGTTCGTAAGTAGAGGAGTCCTTGTATTATTTTTTTCGTTTACCACCCTCTTGACCCAAATATTTCGACGTTATAATGCGACATTCGTGCGCCAGATGGCGCCCAAGCGCTGGTGTCCCTGATTGGAAAGTCTCGTGTCTGCACTGTACCTTATTTTTTTCTATTTTTTCCCCCACCGAATAATTTTTTCAATTATAAAAAACCAACAGTAATACATTTAGTATAATAGAGAAGTTAATATATTCGTAATATAAATTTTTCACTCCGACGGTGCTGTGGTATATATGTGCAATGGGTTACTGGAGCATCCTCTGTTTAGGTACTGTACCACGTAACAATCCACTGTCCCATTATTAGTAGTAGTAGCTATTACTAGCTACGACCACGAGTACTACCTATGACTACTAGTAGTAGTACCTACTACTGGTAGCTTCTGTACCACGTTACAATCCACGGTCCCATCTCTAATAGTACCTACTACTACGTAGCAGTAGCACCTACTACTACTACTACGTAGTACCTACTACTACTACGTAGTAGTAGGTACTACTACGTAGTAGTAGGTGCTACTAAGTAGTAGCTACTAAGTAGTAGCTACTGTACCACACTACAATCCACAATCCCACTTCCCATCCCATCTCCTTTCTTCGATTCAAGTTCTTTCCATTTACGTTCTGCTCTTCAGGAACGCATCCTGGGCGCAAACCGGGGGTATGCCTGTGCATATGTATAGTTACGTTCTACGGGGCAGTGTTGTTGACAAATGATTGCTGTTGGTTGTGCTTGTGCACCACTGCCAAAGGAACACCACCAAACAATGCATTAAAATGATAAAGACTGGGCGAGGGGTGTTTCTACAGAAGGATCGTATAATTCTTGACGTCTTGTTGTCGACGGTGTTGTTTGGCTATTTTGTTAATTGCTTTCCGCTCTGCCTGCCTGTAGGAAGGGGGGTCTTACCATCTTCCTCCACTTCGGTTTTCACCACAATCCTCAAAATCCCAGTGCCCAGACTCCCCTCATCTTCTTGCGTCGCCACTGCTCCTGCACACGCCGTGCGTTCAATCGACCGTTACGGACAAATCGTCGCGTGAGGTGGCGGAGCCAGGGGTGTCTGAAGGGCTAGAGAGAGACGATGATTGTCAGATACTCCTGAGCCAGCACCGTCGACATCCCGCAGTTTGTATCTGGGGTTTCGGAAGCCTGCTATTAAAACTGTGCCTCCCAAATGTAGCGATTCGATTGGGTCCAGCCCAATTGCCAATGAACAGACCGTGCAATGTATAACAACGCAATGCCCCGATCTACCAACTAGTAAGGTGACATCACAGCGGTGATGATACACTACTCCGCTGCTCCTGACGCGGTTATCTGAGCATGACCAACCTGAATGTGAAATTGTAGTTGTTTTCCCTACCATCTACATCAGCAGCTGTACGAAAGTAGAAGACCAATTAACACACGAAATTCTCACATTAAATATGGCTGACTCTACGCAGCTTAACCCATCAGTGAGCGATAAAAGTTTTATTTCACTGACACGAGAAGTACAGGTATTATAGTCACGTAACACGCTTGCTCCAGAGATGAAAGGGAGGATTTTAAGTGACTACAGTCATCTTGTGAAGTAATTTTTGTCGGCATTCTACCGACATCGTGCGTTGTCTCAATTGCCAAGAGATCGGGTAATGTGAATGGAAATATATTTAGAAACATGTGAGTATGGGTCTATGTGGGTCTCTGGTTCTATAAGAGTCTCTGGATCTCTGTGGGTCTCTATGGCTCTCTCTGAAAATGGGTCTCGGTGAGTCTCTATGTATATCTATGGGTCTCTATGTAGCGCTATGGGTTTAGAATATTTGGCTGCTGGTATACATTTCACACGTGAAAAGCCACTTTGTTGAGGTATTATATGTGTTAGCCAGGTCAGCTTCTTAAAAAAAGCTACGTATAGCAGCCCACTGGGGCTTCACCTGGTAAAACAATATTTTTAAAAATGCCTTTGACATTGACGGCACAACTGAACAAATGTGAGGGGAAACGAAATTTATAGCGGAGTTGTGTTCATATCACGAAATGAAGCAACTTGCTTTATCGAGTTATTCCCAGTCGGCAGAACCTCACCTTGTCGGGGAAGGGCCCCAACGTTAAAACACCACGGAGTGATTTCAACAGCAGCCTCCTAAACTAAACTTGTTTTTTATTTGACCCGGTGAAAGGCCCCCAATTGAGCGATGTAGCATTTTTTTCTGCAGGAGTGACGAGGCCATCACGAATGATGGCCTCGATCTCTTCTTAACCCAATGCAGGCCACTGCTTCCTCCGCGCTTTTGTTGTTCACTGTGTGCTAATAGAGGACATGCTGTTAACAACGATTGAAATGTGACCACGCGGGAGACGTGCATTTTTTAAAGTGTCTCACCAACATCTGAATGTTCAGGTTTCACCGTCAAGTCAGAAGACATCGCGGCCAATGGATTTCCATCGTATTCTTGTTTGATGAAGGGCAACCCAATGCCCGAATCCATCTGAGAGGGAACAGAAAGAGACTTTTGTATGCACGTACAGCGTGTTCTCCTATAACACGGCGGTGGTAGTAGTTGCGTTCCTGAATAACTCCATGTTCTGGAAAAATTGCGCTTACAATAAATGATATATCATGTAGGGGGTAAAGCGCAGGCCGCAGTAGCGTGTGAGATGATGCATACACAGGCTAAACAAAGACTGGGGGCATGTGCGTAGCGTCTAGAATCATCCAGCAGCATCCCAATGCCTTGTGCGACGATAATTATGCTACGCAGAGACAGACGTTACGGCCGCTTGTTTCTACTCGCGCGACGCAGTTCCGTTCGCTCGATCGCGTTAGTACATCCAATTCGCATCCGCGCCATTTAAAAAATGCGTTCCCTTAATACGTTCATCATCGCGTCATATCATCATCAAATTCACGTTTTGAAAACTCCCACGCACTGTTGGAGAAATAGACCGTACGTTGAACCTTTATTTCGCACCATACTTAGCCAAGCGTGCTATACACGTGTAGGGGTCTTACGGAGGAGATATGTGTAGAGGTGATATGTATGGAATCGTATGAGAAACTAGCACAGTGGGCGGGGCTTCGTGAGCACACGGGAGGGTGCTCGCAACGACGTCCGCACAGGGCCCACCCCAGCGGGGAGGGGTTCAAGATATAAGGGGATGAGCCGAAGGGCTCAGGGCAGAATGTGTTGGTAACTCTTGAAGATTGAAGACTGCCTAGTGAGAGCCCTGGTCTCCCCTGAGACGCCGCCCTTGTAAGGGCCGCGCAGGACCGAGCCAGTGGCGGGGCCCCGTGAATCAGAGCTAGGACTCTGGGACTCCGGGTGCCGTAGCCCGACTCACCAGTGTCGGGCCAGACAGCCTCCCCTAGCCCAGAGATTGGAGGATTAAGAGGCAGGTCAGGGTAGATAGCCGTGTGTTCCCAGCTATCCGGGTGAGGGGGCCGTTACCCCCTCCAGTATTAAGTATCCCCTGTGCATTGTAAATAAACGTCAGTGTGCCTCAACCCCGGGTGTCGATCTGTATTCGACGGTACTACACACGTACAGGCACAATACACAACACAAACACAGCCATGAAATCTTCAAAGAGGCAAGAGATGTTCAGCACTTCCGGAAAGCAAAGAATCATGTCTTGCATTAACCACACACGGTACTTGTGAAATTGCAAACTAAACACGCTCTGATATTAATGGGCATTGTTTTTGAAACTTGATTGGCCTACACCACCAGATTGCAGCAGCCTTCTTTAGTGCCTAGTCTCACTACCAGTGTCAGACCGGAGAACAACGCCCAAAGGCAAGCAGTACAAGGGCAATGCACTATCAGAGTAATAAGAGCTTGGGGTAAGCATCTACATCATGAGGCCTCCTTTGCCAGTACCAAAATATACTAATAGGGTTTTTCCCCTTTTTGTCTTTGAACTGTGCGCCTTTTGGCGTCATTTGGTCGATCACCATATGAGACTAGGCTCTAAGAAAAGCTGTCTCTGGTGTGGATGCATACATTATCAGAGTTGTGTTTTTTGTTTGCTTTTTGACTGCAAGTATTGTGGTTAATGAAAACATGATTCCTTGCAAAAGGAGTCAGTTTTGTTGCCAGAAAAAAGGGGAAAACCCTATTAGTATATTTTGGTACTGGCATGATGTAGATGCTTACCCCGAGCTCTCATTACTCTGATAGTGCATTGCCCTTGTACTGTTCGCCTTTGGGCGTTCTCCGGTCTGACACTGGTAGTGAGATTAGGCACTAAAGAAGGCTGCTGCAATCTCTTGTGGTGTAGGCCAATCAAGTTTCAAAAACAATGCCCAGTAATATCAGAGCGTGTTTAGTTTGCAATGCACGTATTAGGGTATTCATAGCTTGCGGTGAGCAGATTCCTGGAAGGTGCCTATTTGGTAATGCGTCTGTTCCCAGGCTACACTGGGGGGTTAGTCCGGAATCTTTGTCTTCATTGTACGCCCCACAATACAAACACAGCACCAAGATAGAGTTTGTTTTGGGTTAGATCGCGTAAACATATAAATGTGTCGTTAAACCCGCCACCAGCCGACACAGCCAACTCGTAAGGGTTGTCACGTAAACAGAACGTGCCAATTCGTCACTGGTACAGCACTAGTATATAATGTAGTGTATAGTGTAGTGTATAGTAGTGTATAGTGTAGTATACTAGTACAGCACTAGTGTAGTGTATTGTAGTGTATAGTGTATGGTGTAGTGTATAGTGTAGTGTATAGTGTAAAATAGTACAGCACTAGTGTATAGTGTAGTATACTAGTACAGCACTAGTGTAGTGTATTGTAGTGTATAGTGTACGATGTAGTGTATAGTGTAGTATAGTACAGCACTAGTGTATAGTGTAGTATACTAGTGCAGCACTAGTGTATAGTGTAGTGTATATTGGTGTATAGTGTAGTGTATAGTATAGTGGAGTGTGTAGTGTATGGTGTAGTGTATGGTGTAGTGTATAGTGTAGTGCATAGTGTAGTATAGTACAGGACTAGTGCATAGTGTAGTGTATAGTGTAGTGTATAGTGTAGTATACTATTACAGCACTAGTGTATAGTGTAGTGTATAGTGTAGTGTATAGTATAGTGGAGTGTATAGTATAGTGGAGTGTAGTGTAGTGTATAGTGTAGTGTATGGTGTATTGTATGGTGTAGTGTATGGTGTAGTGTATAGTGTAGTATACTAGTACAGCACACCGGTGTGTTGGCGAGCCAAGCCACACCATTTACAATCCGAGTACGACGTTTCGCCAGTAACCACAACCAGCTTCATCAGGCGGCAGACAGCCTGTGCTGTACTAGTGACGAATTGGCCACGTTCTGTTTACGTGACAACCCTCACTTAGTTGGCCGCGTCGTGTGGTGGAGGGCTTTAAAGACACATTTATATAAATCTACGCGATCTAACCCTCCAAACCATGGATGATATTGGTCGCGAAAGCCCTGCTAAGTTGGTGTCAAACAGCACCAAGACTCTTTGTTTCAACTCCCATCGCCTTACCTCGAGTCTCGCTGGTGCCGGTGGCTTGCCGATGGCGTAGAGGGTGAGGCGCTGACAACAACAGCGACCTCCACCACCACCTCGCATGCTACCGACGTGCGCCAACAGATCGGGGAATTCACCCGAGCCGCCTTCATCACCACCACCATCACCACCACCACCACAGCGACCATCGCAGGAGAGCCTCACGCTTTGCAGGTTCGCCCGAGCCTTGAAGCGATCGAACCACCCGCGGCTCGCCACGAATGGAGGAGGGGGCACGTATCCCTTTCGGCCTCCTCTTCCTCGGTCGACGTGGAGGAGGCGAGTCGCAGTCAACTCCTCGAAGAGGCTTCTCGCCTTCCTCTGGATCGCCCTGAAGCTCAGGGGCACCATGACACCTCCACCTCCACCATCACGGCCATCAGCACCACCACCACCATCAGCACCACCACCACTATCTCCACCACCACCATCACCACCTCGACCACAACCACCACGGCCATCACCACCTCCACCATTACCACCTCCATCATCACCTCCACAACCTCCACCACCACCACCTCCACCACCACCACAACCTCCACCATCACCACAACCTCCACCATCACCATCACCACCACCATCACCACCTCCATCACAACCACCACCAAGTCTCTGCTCCTCCAGCCACGCCACGAGTCGCTTCTCCATCTCCTCGACGCCGCCGGCGCCGCTCCGCCTCTTGGTGATGATCGTCGACTCGACGGGCGCCGAGGCCCTCACGTGTTCGACGATCCGCGCCCGGTCCCTCATGATGGTGTAGATCGTGGAGCGGTTCAGGCCCAGCGCTCGGCCGATGCCCGCAGCCGTCCCGCCTCCCTCCCACCAGCGGATGATGGCGACTTTCGTCCTCATGCTGATGGAGTGGCGAGATCGGCGGCGTCGCTTCGATGGCGGCGTGGGGTCGTTGTTGTTGTGGTCGTCGTTGTTGTTGTTGTCGTCTGCTGCTGCTGCTGGGTTGTTGGTGTTGTTGGTGTCGTCGTTTGCCGGGTTGTTGTCGAGCTTCCGTTTGGCCGACATCGCGAGAGGGTTGTGGGGTGAGGGGGTGGTGAGGTGATGGTGAGGGGGTGGTGAGGGTGAGGTGAGGGTGAGGGGGTGGTGAGGGTGAGGTGAGGGGGTGGTGAGGGGGTGGTGAGAGGGTGGTGGTGAGGGGGTGGTGAGGTGGTGAGGGTGAGAGGGTGGTGAGAGGGTGGTGAGGGTGGTGAGAGGGTGGTGAGGGGGTGGTGACGGTGAGGAGGGGGTGAGGTGGTGGTGAGGGTTAGGGGGTGGTGAGGGGGTGGTGGTGGTGAGGTTAGGTGGCGGTGAGGGGGTGGTGAGGTGGTGGTGAGAGGGTGGTGAGGTGGTGGTGAGGAGGTGGTGAGGTGGTGGTGGGGTGAGGTGGTGGTGAGGGGGTGAGAGGGTGGTGGTGAGGGGTTGGTGAGGGTGAGGAGGTGGTGAGGGAGAGCGGTGAACGCCGCCGCCGCCTCCACCTCTCTTCACTCTGCGCGGCAGACGTCGTGGCGGTGGCGGTGATGGGGCTCTGGGAGAGAGAGAAGCGGCCCGCGCGCGCGCACGCGCTCTCGCTGGGAGGAGGGGGCGGGGCGGGGGGGGTGGGTTCCGGCGGAATCGCTCCGCCGGAACGAAATAGTTCCTCCGCCGGGTTCCGTTTGTCACGCACGCGCGCGTAAGGACACAGGCGCACGCGCCGCGCGCTATACGTCGTCTAAAAAGCGTCGTCAAATCATTTGTCGTAACAATAGCAGCAGAGGGCGGTTCGTAAGTGCGGGCGTTCGTAAGTTGAAGCGCGTTCGTAAGTCGGGGGGCGGACGCTGCATCGCGTTCGTAAGTCGGGGACGGACATGCATCGCGCTCGTAAGTCGGGGACGTGCATGCATCTCGTTCGTAAGTCGCTGACAGGCACGGTATCTCGTTCGTAAGTCGGTGACGGGCACGGCATCTCGTTCGTAAAGTCCGGGACGGGCACGGCATCTCGTCCGTAAGTCGGTGACGGGCACGGCATCTCGTTCGTAAGTCCGGGACGGGCATGGCATCTCGTTCGTAAGTCGGTGACGGGCACGGCATCTCGTTCGTAAGTCCGGGACGGGCACGGCATCTCGTCCGTAAGTCCGTGACGGGCACGGCATCTCGTTCGTAAGTCGGTGACGGGCACGGCATCTCGTTCGTAAGTCCGGGACGGGCACGGCATCTCGTTTGAGGCTGAGTTGGACTTACAAGGGAAAGGGGGGATTTAACTAAGCACAGAGGGGCGATTCAGACAATCGTCACCACTATCGTTTGTTGTTGTTGGTGGTGGTTGTGGTGGCCGCATACCGTGTCAACACGTACGGTTTAGCCCGTATTCTTGTTCAGGGAAATTGAGTTTTCAGGTCCATAAGGCGTCCAGCCGTTTCAATTCGGGCACACAAAACATTCGTCTGTTTGTGTTTGACCCCTTGTGATGGGGACTTTGTAGGATGAACTTTGAGATTTATAAGGGCACGGGATGACAAGGTCTCAATTGGTCTCTAATAAGGTAGGGCACTGATAAGGGGTTGACAGGTTTGTAGTGGTGAGTGTACTAGTGGTAAGTGTACTAGTGGTGATTATCTAATTGTGTTTCTCCCTTGTGATGGGGACTTTGCAGGATGAACTTTGAGATTTATAAGGGCACGGAGTGATCAATAACGTCAGAATTGATCCGTAATAAGGTCGGACAACTGATTAGGCGTTGACAGTCACGCACAGCAGCGATCAGGACCCCCGAATACCGTTCCACCCACCCAGCTATGGCTGCAAAGTTTGGTCGTACATGTTATGAAAATTGTTTATTGTTAAATTTGAATCACAGTTCCTATGATCACCGTTACATTGTTTGTATAGCTTTATTTTGGTGATTTCGAAAACGTACGGTTGAGCTATGTTTGTTATAGTACGGAGTTAGCCCGATAACTTTATCTAAATTGTTTTATGGTTTTGATTTAAAGCTTTCGTGACTGCATGGATTCATATTCTTGGTTCTTTCGGTAAAGTCACGTAGAAGGGAAATAATAAAATAATAAAAATAACAACGACGTTTCGACTGCAACACAAGCAATCATCATCAGGTGTGGATTTCCCTTCTACGTGACTTTACCGAAAGAACCAAGAATTTGTCTTATGGTTGTTATTGTTCGACTTGCATCCCACTGGTATTTTTGCACACAGCGTTGAAACGCGGTGCTTTATTTCCGGAAGACTTTGCTCTTTTTCCCCTGGATGTTTCTATTGCGCGTCGTCACTTTAAGATGTTCCTTGTTCATGTTTTTGTTTTGTTGCGGTTGCACCCGAGTCAAAAGCCTTACGGCTCACAGGGCTATACCTAATCAATGAAACTGATATGAAACTGAGACATCTCTCGGTTCCCAGGGTCGTCTTGTGATTACTGTTGTTACATTGTTTTTAAAGCGTTTTCTTGGTGATTTCTAAAGCGTATGGGTAATCTAAATTGTCTTATGATTGTTATTGTTTCACTTTCATCCCACTGGGATTGTTGCACACAGCGTTGAAACGCGGTGCTTTTTTCCGGAAGACTTTGCTGTTTTTTCCTGAATGTTTCTGTTGCGCGTCGTCACTTTCAGATGTTTCTTTGTTCACGTTCTTGTTTTGTTGCGGTTGCACCCGAGTCAAAAGCCTCATGGCTCACAGGGCTATACCTAATCAATGAAACTGAGATCTCTCTCGGTTCCCAGGGTCGTCTTGTGTCGCATCAAGTCGCTTTTCGCAGCACCTCTCCGCCCCCATCACCTCCCGGCTGGCGAGAGGGCGCATTGACGTAGGTGGCGTTTACGCAACTGGTAAACAGTGTGGGGGTGGTAGGGGGTGGGGTGAATGATTTATCCACTGCTGGTCGGTTGTTGTTGTTGCTGTTGTATGTTCGTTCTGACTGTCACGGGGTTGTTAGTAATCCGCTGGGTGGGGCTAATCATGCTGCGAGATGGCACGGCTGGTCCACTTAGTCTGTCAACCCCATGGCACCAGCTGGTTCTGCCCCGTGACCTCCTGCTGTACCTAGCCTGGCACAGCAGTCAACCCATGGCACCAGCTGGGTCTGTCCCGTGACCTCCTCCTGCACCTAGCCTGGCACAGCAGTCAACCCATGGCACCTGCTGGGTCTGCCCCGTGACCTGCTGTACCTAGCCTGGCACAGCAGTCAATCCATGGCACCTGCTGGGTCTGCCCTGGGAACTTCCTGCTGTACCTAGCCTGGCACAGCAGTCAACCTATGGCACCTGCTGGGTCTGTCCCGTGACGTGCTGTACCTAGCCTGGCACAGCAGTCAATCCATGGCACCTGCTGGGTCTGTCCCGTGACCTGCTGCACCTAGCCTGGCACAGCAGTCAACCCCATGGCACCTGCTGGGTCTGTCCCATGACCTCCTGCTGTACCTAGCCTGGCACAGCAGTCAACCCATGGCACCTGCTGGGTCTGTCCCGTGACCTGCTTTACCTAGCCTGGCACAGCAGTCAACCCATGGCACCTGCTGGGTCTGCCCCGTGACCTGCTGTACCTAGCCTGGCACAGCAGTCAACCCATGGCACCTGCTGAGTCTGTCCAGTGACCTGCTGTACCTAGCCTGGCACAGCAGTCAACCCCATGGCACCTGCTGGGTCTGCCCCGGGAACTTCCTGCTGTATCTAGCCTGGCACAGCAGTCAACCTATGGCACCTGCTGGGTCTGCCCCGTGACCTCCTGCTGTACCTAGCCTGGCACAGCAGTCAACCCATGGCACCTGCTGGGTCTGTCCCGTGACCTGCTGTACCTAGCCTGGCACAGCAGTCAACCCATGGCACCTGCTGGGTCTGTCCCGTGACCTCCTGCTGTACCTAGCCTGGCACAGCAGTCAACCCATGGCACCTGCTGGGTCTGCCCCGTGACCTGCTGTACCTAGTCTGGCACAGCAGTCATCCCATGGCACCTGCTGGGTCTGTCCTGTGACCTGTACCTAGCCTGGCACAGCAGTCAACCCGTCAACCCATGGCACCTGCTGGGTCTGCTCCCTACCCTCCTTGCTAGCAGCGGGAGCTTTCGACACTTCGCGTGATAGCCTCAAAGTGCACCTAGCCTGGCACAGGCGCCGTGGTGACGTGGCGAATGGCGGTGAATTGGTGTTGGTGTATTTCAGCACCTATGAAGCCCGGCACGGCACACGAAGGGGTGGGTCGGCCAGCACCACGCCATACGGCGCTGCTGCTACTCGCCAACAGCACTTGCCCCAACAGACTGTTAAAGGCTATATGGGGGATCTTTATCTTTATTGTGTATACACGGGGAGTGGTGGCGCAATGGTTAGCGCGTTGCGCTACGAACCCGGCTACCCAGGGTTCCATTTCAGCTCACGCCCACCAACATCAGTGACGATTATCTGAACTGGTCCTGGGCCTCCCCTAGGTCAACTCAGCCTCAAATAAGTAGCTGGTGCGGTGCGTAGTAAACATCGCCACTGGGGAGACAAAGGCGGCCGAGCGTGGTGCTGGCCACCCCCACACATCACCTCGTGTGCCGTGCCGGCCTTCATAGGTGCTGCTACTAGCTAACATGATTGGAATCATACAGAAATGACATTTATAACACAGATCAGTGGAAAAATCTTGGTTTTGATTTTATTTCTTTTTTTTACTTTTCGTAACAGCTATTTTCATTGGAGTATGCCAGGTGAGGCTCTGCCTCCACTGCCTCCCCTGAACGCACATCCCTGATACATACACTACGTACCGTATATGATAAATTGTAGTGCAAACTTCGGCAATAACCTACGTGGAGTGACTTTGTATGCCCACAGTAATACGGTAATAATAATGAGACATTGTATTCAATTTGCTCATCAGATGGCTTCAAACTTTGAATTGCCGTTCATCAAACAAGAAAATGAAGACAATCCGTACCCAGGGATGGGTCCTGACTTGACGGTGAAAGATGAAGACTCTCACGCTGGTAAGTTACAGCGGCAGCTGTCAATAAACTGTTCAATTAATTGTTGGAGCATCCTCTTTGGTTTTTCGGTAAAGCCATGTAGGTAAAAAAAAAATTATCACAAAATTTTGCTGTGACGGTTCCACCTGAAGACGGTAGCTTGTGTTGCCTCCGAAACGTCGTGATTTAATTTATTTTTATCTACGTGACTTTACCGAAAAAAACAAAGAGTTTGGACCCTTGCAGTCACGAAAACTTCAAATCTAGAATGTTGGAGCATCCTTTGACGCTCGACAACAAACCACTCAACCCTCGGGCGCAGCCTGATCTGAAAAAGAAAACCAGTGCAAGCAGTGATGTATATTTGTTTAGTCTAAGGAGGACATTATGTTCCTTATTGTAATACATTATATGCAAGAGCATTAGCAAGCTGCGTGACGGGTGCCGCAAGATCCGACCGTGTCCGCCCGGTGCTCACCGAGCTGCATTGGCTTGCGGTTGCCAAGCGAACGCGTTACAAAGTCGCGCCAATTCCACACGGACACAAAATGCTCGCTGCGAATATGAACCACAATACCTCGTCGATCTCGTCAAGGGGTGTAAGCCATCATCACGCGAACTCCGGTCATCATCCTCGCAGCAGCGGCTTTTGGCCAACCGTCGAACAAAGACGGTCATCGCATCGCGCTGCGCTTTGAGATGCGCTTCTGTGGGCCGTCTGGAACGCTCTTCCTTCCGATATTAGGAAGCCACTGGAGATATGCACTTAAAATCGTCGTCTAGATTGGCAAACTAATTTCTTTAGAACTTCTTGTTGTTGTGTTTAGTTTGTTGTCCTTCCCCCCCTCACCTCCGATTGGCGCGGTTGGCTACGTACGGTGCAAAAGAACCTGTCACATATATATAATCAAAGACACCGTGTCAGGTCCCTTGAACACAGCTGCATCCGTGGGTGAATAAAGCATTAAGGCGGGGTGTTCACTTTAACCAGGCGGTAGTGGCGGATGCGGCCTGTAATCCAGCACTGGTGGAGGCAGCAGTGAGGGGTTGTGAAACTCCCTTCCCATGGGTGGGCATCGAGGAGCCGTAACCCCTGGCTCTGCCAGATAGAAGGTGGTACAGCATGAATGTGAACCCCACCTGTCCCGTCGCGATTGCCCGTTCGACCTCCGAATTTCGTTCAGTTTCCGGGGCAAAAAATGTTCGGAAATATCGTTCGAACACCGATTTCTTCGAGTTCTGGTGCGTTCGATCTACGAGGTTCTACTGTAGCTTATATTTTTTATGCGCTTGTATAGGAGTAGCTGTGAAGCAAGAAGATGACGGGAGCCTGGATGACGAAACGCTGAGAAGCGTGCCTCAAACCGCATTGAAGGGATCCGGTAAGACCCATTGCTCTACAGACAGGTAGAGTGAGACAGTGAGGCGTTTGTGCTGGAGGTTCCAACGTAAATTTGAAGGCCTTTCCTCGTTCCAATGACGTCTGGCAAGTTGCAGGGTGGTGGGTGCGTGGTGTCCCGTTCACCGCCGAATTTAGGAACAGTGCGCGATTGGCTAAGCGTTAATTTTATTTAGAGAGGGGCTTAGTGGCAGCAGCTCCGTTGTTTTTATAAAGACGTCGTTACTCACCGCAGAGAACCCTAGCGACACGACCGCCGCCACTCCTCGGTAGCTGAATACCAGGCTACGTACCTTCCCTGGTATGCAGAAGGTTGTGGGTTCGATCCCGACCCTGATGCCTGCTGCATATTTGGAGTCTGCATGTCTCTCTCTCTCACCGTGGTCACGTGGATTTTTCTCCGGGTCCTCCGGTTTTCCCCCCCACGTTTAGAATCAACGTCACTACGCGTTCAGAGTATTTGGCTGCTGCTTTAAATTCCCACACGATGATGATGAGGAGCCACTTCGTTGAGCCCATGCCGGATGAAGCTAGTGCGGGGCCTGTAGCATTTGTTATAAAGGGGCTTAGTCAAGTAATTGTATTTTTTCATTTGCTATACAGCCAGATAATATGACAAATCGCTAACCTTAAACACCCAGTCGTTCGTAAAAGTTGATGCCACTTGCTTTATTGCGATAGTACGGTATAGTACTATCGTAATAGAGCAAGTGCAGAATCACTGAACCGGAATTGATAGCTTGAAAGCATTTAGCGCGGGGCCTTTGAAAGTGTAGCTACTTTTGCTACTCCGATAATCCGGCACTGCATTGAGCCATCATTTGCGATGTCCACGTCGCTTCTGTAAACAAGCCACACAGTAGCTCCGTGGAGCCTTGCCTGGTAAAATAAAATTTCTGGCAACATTGCCAATTGATGCTGGATGCAATTACCGTAGAACCCCTCCTCTTACCGACGGTAATTTGTTCCACGAAACCGGTCGATAAGTGATTTGGTCGTTAAGCGAGTATCGGACATACACGGTTCAAGGCTTAATTCGTTCCGATAGCATGAAAAATTACCCCTTTTTCACCCAAAAAACGTACTTCATAATATGTAAACAATGGATATTAATGCATAAAGATACTAACAAGATTATAAACACGTAATATAAAAATAAACGTGGTTAATCGATGCATTAATATTTACTGTACCTACAACAGCCCGTCGTTAACAGGAGAATGGTCGGTAAGCGAACACATTGGGCTTTATGGAGGCACTACACTCCTATACATTACACTACTATACACTATTATACATTACACTACTATACACTACATTACTATACTATACACTACTATATACTACACTATACACTACACTATTCACTATTATACATTACACTACTATACGCTACAATATACACGACACTATACATTACACTACTATACACTACACTACTATACACTACACTATGCACTACTATACACTACACATTGGGCTCTATGGGGGCCCGTCGTTAAGCGATTAGTCGTTAACAGGGGTGGTCGTTAAGAGGGACTCTACTGTACCAGCGAAACATGATGGTACTCAAATTGTAAATGTGATGGATGTACTCTCCAACACAACCGGTGGGGGTGAC
Source organism: Lampetra planeri (assembly GCF_965212315.1). Lineage (NCBI taxonomy): Eukaryota > Metazoa > Chordata > Hyperoartia > Petromyzontiformes > Petromyzontidae > Lampetra > Lampetra planeri. The sequence continues at coordinate 4,728,175 of NC_136161.1, forward strand.
GTCGTAACTAATCGGCACGTTTTCTTTAGGTGACAAACCTCACGAGCTGGCTGTGTGTCGGGTGGTGGTCGGCGGGTTTACGACACATTTACGTTAACGCGATATAACCTAAAACAAACAAAAAAAGCCTTTATTACGGATAATATTGGTCGCGAAAGCCCTCCGTATCGAACCAAAAATAGTTTAGTTTTACGTACTAGACCTCCCGTCCATCAAAGACCATGTTTCTTCTTCTTCTCCTTGACAGCTCCAGAGCTGAAGATTGTTAAAGTTGAAGCCCATGAGGGTTCAGAGGAGACGGGGAGTCCCTACGGATATGTGGCCACCGCAGACCAGAACTTCATCAAGGTGGAGTTGTCGGAGGAGGATATTGGCGAAGGTGAGGCCACTTCGATCACATCGTCAACTGCAGTGAGGACTCTCGATTATCTGCCGCTAATGACGGGCAGGACGGCCGTGGATAATTATTAAAACATTGCGGATGGTCCAAAAATATAAGCACTTCCCACTAATGTCGGTATAAATGATGTTTTAAGTATCTCTGCCACCGCACAGTTTTTGTAAAATTTAAACTCACAAAATAAATGATCGGACAAATCACTCGATGATTGTTACTCTTTCGATTCAGAACGAACACTAACGACGATCGACCGATGCTCCTGCTTTAGTTATAGTAACACTTTCCTGCTCCCGCGCAAAAGACTCCGCCCACTAAGTGGACAGCAGCAGAGCCACGCCAATCAAAATCAATAAAACTCCGCCCACTGTTGTAAAGCTATGGCAACTACTGTACTGTAGAGGCGATCACGTGGAATTTGGATTAACCAGAGCAACATATTTGTTCGGTTGAAGCACGTGACTTGTATTTAAGATTTCCGAGAATAACAACGTATAGCTGTTTTTAGATTATTAATTTGGGCTTAAGTAAAAATCCACGCGATAGTAATTTATGTCAAAATCTCTGGTGCGTTGTTAATCCGCCAAATCGGATAAACCGCATGCAGATAATGGGGACCTTTCTTGCCAGCATTAAAATATAACAATAGGTTTGACTATTTCTGGCAATAAAACAGGTGTGAAGATGTTAAAACACCAAACAGATGATACAGTCATGTGGCTCAACCACCTCAATGTAAAATTATGATCGCTGCCCTACATCAACGTCAGCCGTCATTATATAACAGGTGTTTGTGCATCTCTATTGACTCTCGGAGACACGGAATTGTGAGGGTTTTCTTTATCGAAGACACGATCACTTCACAGCGATGACTTGAAGACAGCGACAAATTTAAGACACGTTCCCCGGACAACAACGACCCCGACTCCCACAGCAGCCCCGAACCTGGCTCCTTGCCCCTTTTTATCCCCGGCGTGGCCATCCCTCTACCCCTAGCCACGCCCCTACTTGAAAACGCATCAGCGCTGCTGAATTTGCCTATCAAACGGCGTCCGTGGTAGCTTTAGATTTTTCTGCCACCGCTGTGCATGAATAATAATTTATTGATTCGTCGTGTTCCATCGCGCAAGGCTCGAAAAAAATGAGCTCGACTGCACGGATGCCGATCATTTCAAGTGCCACGAGAAACGGCCAAGGGCCTGAACCTTTTGCAACTGCCTTGGACGTATAAAAACCTCCCCAAGTATGCAAAAGACAAATACAAAAATAAAATAAATCTGCGTGCTTTTGTATGAAACTGCAGCGCTCTATCCGATGACCGTCGACAACAAAGAGGCCGGTGCATGGCGAGGAGACGGAGGGGGACCCCACGGACGTTTGTTGGACACCGGGGACCAGAACTTCATCGAGGTGAAGTTATCAGAGGAGGATATTTGTGAAGGTCAGTATCCCCCCCACCTCCCCACCCCTCTACTTTGACGACATCACAGAGAAAATCACATCACTAACTATTTTAAAACTATTTTTGTTATGAGAATAGGTTTTCCCCTTTTTTCTGGCAACAAAACAGGTGTGTTAAGATGTTAAAACACCAAACTGAAACCTTTTACAAGGAATCATATCTGCATTAACCACAATACTTGTCAGGATGCAAACAAAAAACATACTAATATATACATTGTCTTTGAAACTTGTAAAAGTTTTCAGTTTGGTGTTTTAACATCTTAACACCAGTTTTGTTGCCAGAATAAGTAATATTTAAAAAAAAAACTTTTTTAAAAACACACTTTAATGAAATGTACCGTACTAGTAATGGAAGTGTGCTCGAAGCTTGCCATAACATAAGGGACCGTGGTCAATTACAGCCAACGTCAGTTTACCGTGGACAATTAGACCCAAGCCGAAACATAACATTTAAAAAAGATTGTTAAAAATATTTATTTTTTGTTTTTTATGATTGAATATAGTATTGGCATCAATATGACATAAGTATATCAAGTTTGCAGTCGATACAACATTGGGAAGTGGGTTAAAATTGAGTTACAAAATTTGAGGATACAACAACAACAGAGTGAGTTAAATAATAGCGTGTAAAAAGGGGGAAAACCTATTCTCATATTTTGGTACTTGCAAAGGAGGTCCCATGATATTTTTGTTATCTTACCATGTGTAAGGCCCCCCGCTGAGCGACTACGTAGCTTTTTTTTTAAGCGACCTGGCTGTCACAAATGACAGCTCAACAAAGTGGCTTATCATCATCATCGCATGGAAATGAATAGCAGCAGCCAAAGACTCTAACCGCAAAGAGATACATAGAGACCCATAGAGATACGCAGAGACCCATAGAGACCCACAGAGACCCATAATCTAAATGTGTGACATTAACTCTCAGAGAGAAACCACAAACTCAAAATATACAGCAGGCGTCAGGGTCGAACCCACGACCTCCTGCATACCAGGCGTGGTAGTTGACATCTAGCCACCGCGGTAATTCCTTCTGGCGCACGCCTGTAAACCAGCACTGTGGAGGCAGCGCGAGGGTTGGTGGATGACCGCACAACATAAATCGCCAGGAAAAGGCAGTGTGGCAAATGTGGACTCCCGCCGTTACCTAATTAACAGCATATTTACGTATTCAAGGCACCTCATTCAAAAGGACAGGTTTTATTGGTTGGCTACGAACGTGCGCGAAATTTGCTGTTCGCGAGCAACCTCCGGAGCGTCACCGCTCGTTGTCGCGGACACCTAGGAAAGGCCGTAGTTACGAAGGCAGCGTCACTCTAAGCCAGTGGTTCTTCAGCTGGACTGCACGCACCCCCTGGGGGTGCGAGACATGGCCAGATTTGCTTTAGAAGGTAAATAATCTAAACAAATTAATCACGGGGAACCTAAGTAACATATACTTTGTGTCATCAAACCCTCTGTGTTTATTAACATTGTAAAATTTAGTTTTTACGATTGAGAACCAAAGGGGTGCAAGGCTGCTGTAAATGTCGAGAACCACTGCTCTCAGCAGATCCTGATCAAAGAAACGGCAAAGGCGGCCGAGGTGTTCACCACCGGTGCGCTCTCTGTCGCCCATCTCCGCGGCAGATCGAGCGGAAGGGACGGAACTCGCGTGCCAGGAGTGCGGGGAGGACGGCCGCTCGGGAGCGCGGAGAGACGAGGTCTCCCCGCCGGCTCCCAAGCGGCCCGGCAAAGCGCCGGGGGGCGCGGCCGTCGACGCCGACCGGAGGAGGCACGCGTGCGAGGAGTGCGGCAGGGCGTTCGCGACGCGTTTCAAACTGCTCACGCACGAGCGCACGCACACGGGCGAGTGGCCGCACGCCTGCGCCGAGTGCGGCAAAGGGTTCGCCCACCGCTCCTTCCTGGAGAGGCACGCGCGCACGCACACGGGCGAGAAGCCGCACGTGTGCGACGAGTGCGGCCGGGGTTTCGCCCAGCGCTCCAACCTGCGGGCGCACTCTGCGACGCACACGGGCGTGTGGCCGCACGCCTGCTCCGAGTGCGGCCGGGGCTTCGCGCAGCGCTCCAGCCTGGAGGCGCACGCGGCGACGCACACGGGCGAGAGGCCGCACGCGTGTGCCGAGTGCGGCAAGGCGTTCGCGCAGCGCTACAACCTGGAGGTGCACGCCAAGATACACACGGGCGAGAGGCCGTACGTGTGCCAGGAGTGCGGCCGAGGTTTTTCCCACTGCTCCACGCTCAAGAACCACGCGCGCACGCACACGGGCGAGAAACCGCACGCGTGCGCCGAGTGCGGGAAGCGGTTTTCGCAGAGGTTCACCTTGAACATGCACGCGAGGACGCACACGGGCGAGAAGCCGCACGTGTGCAAGGAGTGCGGCAAGGCCTACGCGCAGCGTTCCAGCCTGGAGGCGCACTCCCTAACGCACACGGGCGAGAGGCCGCACGTGTGCAAGGAGTGCGGGAAAGGCTTCTCGCAGCGTTTCACCTTAAACATGCATTACAGGACGCACACCGGCGAGAAGCCATACATGTGCAAGGAGTGTGGGAAGAGATTTACGACCCGTTACAACTTAGAGACGCACTCCAAAACGCACGTTGGCGGGGCGAGGTGCGCACACGGCAACTCGGCTCAGCGGAACGCTCCGGGAACACAACCCGGCGAGGTTCCGTACGCTCCCGTAAGGAGTGCGGGGGAAGAAGTTTAACCGAAGTTCACATTTTGGGAGAAAACTTTCGATGGGATACCGGTGAGAAGCCCCTTTAGGTGTACCAGGCGTGTACGGGAAGGGCTTCACCGATCTCTCTAAAAACAGATGTTCCGTAAAAACTCTGGACTTAAACATATATGCATTTTAGTTTTTTGTCTCCGTTAACCCTCTCCCGTTCCCGATGACGTACGTGTGTACATCATCGTAAACGAATCTGGAGGAAAAACTTAAACAAAGTAACTTTATCGGTGCACCGAGGCTCCCATCACAAGGCCACGCGGGAGGGTCGTGTCGCACAGCTTTGCCGCCGGCTATCGTAGAGTGGCGGCGGTCGTGTCGCTATGGTTCTCTGTGGTGAGTGAGGACGTCTTGATAAAAACAACAACAACGCTGCTGCTACGGCTCTCTAAATAAAATTAACGCTGAGCCACTCGCGCGTTCCCAGATTCGGCGGTGAACGTGGACACCACGTCTCGGAGCGGGAGAAGGGTTAATGGATTTGTTTCACCATCATCATCATCAGAGCCGTGGTCAATCCACTGTTGGATGAAAGTCACCGCCGCCATCCCCCAATGATCCGGCGATGTAAATCATCAACCCAGCTCCGATTTCATCCCACCGTCTCCCCGCCGGATGTCCTCGCAGACGCATTCTGTCCCTCCGCTGCCTTTCCTTATTATTTTAATCGTCGGAAATCATTCCTTCAGAGTCAGAAACGGAAGTTAATTTCCAGCCGAGTAAAGCCCGTAGAGCTAAGAAGCTCTTTATGAAGGGGGGGGGAGGGGGGGGCGGGCGACTCGGCTGGGCGGTCGGCATCAAAGCATTCCACAATTACATATTTTTTAAAAACCAACAATAACAGCGATTATGTTGCGATGTCACACACATGGGCGAGTGACCGCACGTGTGCACGGAGTGTGGGAAGGGGTTTGCACGAAGTTCTACGTTAAAGGAGCAGTTAGAACAAAACAACAGCCGCCGTTCACCACTAAGTGACGGTGACGTCACCACGGCGCCTGTGCCAGGCTGGGTGCACTCCGAGGCCGTCATGGCAAGTGTCGAAGGCCCGCTGGCAGGAGGTCACGGAACAGACCCAGGTGCCATGGGTTGACTGAGATCAGAATCAGAATATTTATACTGCGGGAGGAATCCGATGTCCAGTAGAGACACGGGGTCAGAACGTTATAATATTACACACAACACGACAAAGTATAGGGATGATTGAGATTTAACTGTGCATATCATGATTTTGGATCGCAATTTTAATCGGAAATCTGTTATTTCCCTAGTGGCGCATGTACAGTATAGTCCAATGATGGTGGATGTACACCTATATATTCTATAATGGAAATGAAATATATAACATGCATGAATGTGCTATGTTGTGAATTCGCCTGGCTAGCTTGATGGGATTTCATTGATTGGCTTACTGTGTAGTGAGTATATGTTGTCAAGGCGTGCAGTATTGTTGTGTTGTACGTCGGGGAGATGATTGGTGGCGAGATGCTAACTACCTCGCCTGGTACACAGAAGGTCGTGGTGTTCAATCCCAACCCTTGACACCTGCAAGTATATTTGGAGCTTGCGTGTTCTCCCCGTGGTCGCGTGGATTATTCTCCGGATACTCCGATTTGACCCTCTTTACTCATGAACATGCTGAAAATTTCCACGCGAAGTCGCTTGGTCGAGCTGTCATTTGTGATGGCCACGTCGATCCTGGAAAAGAGCAGCCTCAGTGGGCTTTAGCTACTCTTTGGTTCTTTCAGTAAATTCACGTAGTTAGAAATAAAATAAAACAAATCACATTTCGATAGCAACACAAGCGATCGTCATCAGGCAAAGGAGTCAGCCTCTAAAGGCAAACTGTTTTTAGAGGCTGACTCCTTTGCCTGATGACGACCGCTTGTGTTGCGATCGAAACGTCGTGATTTATTTCATTTTATTTCTAACTAGGTGACTTTACCGAAAGAACCAAAGAGTATGGATTCCTGCAGTCACGAAAGCTTCAAATCAAGATTGGGCCTTACCTGTTTAGATTTTTTTTAGTGCAGTGGTAGTCGGTGTACAGGGTGGTTCAGATGTCATGTGACCCCCAATTAATTGACCCTTAGAATTGTATTTATGTATTGGCATATTCATTTAAGTTTGAAACAAACCTTACTTTAAAATAATACGTTTTAGATAATTAAATGGGGGGGGTCACAGGACATCTGGACCACCCCCTGTATTACAATCAGAAGTTGATTTCCCACCCAACAACATAACAGCATTTCACAATTACAGTACAGATTTACAAAAACATACTTAATAATAATGGCATTTTTTGTTGTAAAATTACATTCGCACTTAACATTTTTGTCGGTTTAAAGAGAACAGAGGGAGATGCCAAGGTGGCTCCCAATCACTTTGGGGCAGCAGCGAAGTGAAATGCCTCTTGATGCAAAATTGCGTGCGCATTCTGGGAATTGTAAATAGCCAATCAGACGCGAGCGCCTGTTATCATGTGTAAATGTATATCAGCCAAATAGTCTAAACGCATGTTTAAGCATTCTATGGCATTAGCATAGAGTATACGGCCGGGTTAAGGTTATGAGTGGCCTAAGGCTAATAGGAGGGAAGGGCCTAGTTATGTAAACGTACTAGATATTGTAAACGAAAATAAGTAATATTTAAAAATACTTTTTTTTAAACACGCTTTAATGAAATGGACCGTACAAGTAATGGCAGAACTCCGCGACTCCAGAAAGTGGCCGCATAACGTAAGGGGCCGTGGTGATTTACAGCCAACGTGAGTTGAGCGTGGACAATTAGACCCAAGCCGAAACATAACATGTAAAAATGAATGTTTAAAAATACTTTTGATAGAATATAGTATTGTCATCAGTATGACATAAGTTTCCCAAGTTTGCAGTCGATACCACATTGGGAAGTGGGTTAAAATTTAGTTACAAGATTTGAGGATACGACAACAACAACAACAGAGTGAGTTCATAGGAAGCGTGTAAAAAGATCGTTAATTTTATTTTTTATGATAGAATATGGTATTGTCATCAATATGACATAAGTATACCAAGTTTGCAGTCGATACCACATTGGGAAGTGGGTTAAAATTGAGTTACAAGATTTGAGGATACAACAACGACAACAACAGAGTTAAATAAAAGCGTGTAGAAAGTATGAAGTCATCAAACACATGTATTTATTCACCACTGTAAAATTGACACATTCATTCGGCTCGCGGTAAATTCATGTAATATGATTCGCTCACGACACTAATTTCTTCAAGAAAACATTATTTTCTTTCCTCTCCTAGCTTTAGCTGTGGCAAAGTCACGAATGTCACCGTGATTCAAAATCACGAATGATGTCATCGTGATTCAAAGTCACGAATGATGTCACCGTGATTCAAAGTCACGAATGATGTCATCGTGATTCAAAGTCACGAATTATGTCATCTTAATTCGAAGTCACGAATTATGTCATCGTAATTCAAAGTCACAAATGATATCGATGTAATTTAAGGTCACGAATATTGTCAACATAATTCAAAGGCAAAACATTTCTGATTGACACACTACCGTGGATTGGAGGGCCTACAAAATATGAGGACGTAAGGCCTCATTAGCCTAAGGGGTTAATCCTGCCCTGGCATAGAGGTTCAATTTTAGCATCAGATCTGTTTTGATTCTCGACTTAAGTTTCTCATTTTCTGCGCTGTAAATAAAATAAAATAAATGTATCTTCAACCCTACGGGCTCTCGCCATTTATTTACCATCAATTTCACATCGTTCGTTTAGCCTACGTTACATATGTCGGGGGTTGTAAAGAGAAATAGTAAAAGTGTACACGTTGAGACAATTAAGAACGGGTGACCGTGGGGTACTTTGTAGATAATTCATTAAACACACATTGAGATGATTGGGAACAAGTGGCCGTGGGGTCTTGTGGAGGTGGATATTGAAATGTTCACGTTGAGATCGAGTTAAAGACACGTGCCACAATCTTGATTTGAAGCTTTCGTGACTGCAGGAATCCATACTCTTTGGTTCTTTCGGTAAAGTCACGTAGGTAGAAATCAAATAAAACAAATCACGACGTTTCGATCGCAACACAAGCAATCTTAATCAGGTGGAACAACCACAGTTAGCGGTGGAGGGCACTGTCCAATTAAGGGCCGGGCCCGAGAGGCTATATCAGCAGAGCGAGGCCCGCTGTCTGAGCGCTTGCCTGTGACCAACATTTACAAGGCGGAAGACATGGGGCTGAGTGTTGCCGGGGCTGGCTGGCGGGGAAATAGTGCTGTACTAGTATACTACACTATACACTGCACTATATACTATACACTACACTATACACTAGTGCTGTACTAGTATACACTACACTATACACTAGTGCTGTACTAGTATACTACACTATACACTACACCATACACTAGTGCTGTACTATACTACACTATACACTAAACTATACACTACACCATACATTACACCATATACTACACTATACACTAGTGCTGTACTATACAGTACTACACTATACACTACAATACTATATACTACACCATACACTATACACTAGTGCTGTACTAGTGACGAATTGGCATGTTCTGTTAACGTGACAACCCTTACCAGTTGGCTTTGTCGGGTGGTGGCGGGTTTTAACGACACAACATATATTTACGCGATCTAACCCAACAAAACCTCTTATGGATGATATTGGTCGCGAAAGTCTACGTGTGTAACTTATATTAGTAGATAGATTTGCGATGTGACTTATTCGCGTGATTTTTCCAATCCCATTGGCTCATTTTGGCTGGCACAAAAAAAACTAATGGGCCAGTGAGGAAGAATCTTTGGGGCTGCCGAATATATGGGACTTGATACCAACCAAGAGCGTGAATAAGTAATGAAGCGTACACATTAGAGGCAATAAAATGTTATTATTTCATTACCTCTGTTCACATTTGCAATTTCTCCACGCAGACCGGACAAGTGGGAAGGCATGCTTACCCACCTGATGACGGACGCCTGTGTTGCGCCCGAAACGTCGTGATTTATTTTAATTTTATTTTATACCTACGTGACTTTACCGAAAGAACCAAAGAGTATGTTTGTTTTCACTAAATGAATGTTTGTAAAAGTTATGTTAATTTACAAAAAATATTTGTTGGAGTTGTTTGAATTTATTTTCGTGGTAAATTTTGGTACTTTTAAAAAGTATGTAATGGTTTTCTAAGAACATTGTTCCTATGAGAAATAAGGGGTTCGACTTACGAAAGTCGACATGCGACCGTCGTCCAGTTACCACTTAGGTCGTAAGGTGTAGGAGGTCGCCTATAGAATGAAAAAAACAATGTAGTGTCCAGTATTGTACATGATAGGAAGACAAATCGCGGTGGGCAGCTGAACCTCGCTGCCTCCTCCTCCCTCATTGGAGGTGGGGAAGACCGCCACGTGGCCTGGGACCCACGATGGACCGCGTGGGAGACAAGATGGCGCCGCGTGTTGTTCTTCCGCGGCAGCGTCAATGCGAGCAGTGCAGTTACGACGCGTATAGCAGGAATCACGCAGTCAACCGCGAAATTTTGAGCCATGGCAGGGGAGAGTGCACGTGATCGGTTGAACTGTACCTCAATAAAGCGCGAATGGTCAAATCCGTGTTGGGAATCCCACGATGGGCAAGGTTTTGGTGCATTTCATTGCTATTGGTGGCACATCCTGTTGTAACAGTACTATTAAACACTTGATTAGGAATGCAAGCATTGTTTTATTGAAAATGATTCCTTGGAGTCACAGATCAAAACACATTCAACAGAGGTTAGAATGACATACAAATCGAGGATAATTCAAGTCGTCTTCAGGATTTGAATAGAAGGCTAGAGTGATTGCGTATTCTAAAAATAGTATGCGTCAAAGCAATATACTGAACCAGTAAATTGGCGTCTGATCATCTGTGTTTCAACTCTATTCATGCGAACAGAAATATGTTCACGAGATAAATGCTAACATCGAGGCCAGCTAGCCACGAGAAGGCTTCAGGAGATAATTTGTGTCGTTTTGCTTTTCCTACTCCATTGAAGTAGCACAGACTACAGCAGTTTACTATATCATCCACAGTTTGGGATGCATGACCAAAATCGCACTACTGTGGCTTGTCTTTAGTTCTCCGTTCACAACGCCCACGGACATGGCAGGACAATAGTTTTTGCATCAACAATATTATTGTGTGTTCTCGCGTGCTTCTCTAAATTGTAACGATTGGAAAACCCCTTCCCACATTCCTTACACACGTGTGGCTTTTCGCCGGTGTGTGTTCTGATGTGCGCCTCCAATGTAGAACGTTGCGAAAAGCCCTTCCCACACTCCATGCACACGTGCGGCTTCTCGCCGGTGTGTATTCGTGTGTGTTTCTCTAAATCAGAACGTTGTGCAAAACCCTTTCCGCACTCCGTGCACACGTACGGCCACTTGCCCGTGTGTGATATAGAATGTGTGGTTAAATTACACCGCTTTGTAAACCCCTTCCCACACTCCTTGCACACGTGCGGCTTCTCGCCGGTGTGTGTTCTGATGTGCGCCTCCATTGTAGAACGTTGGGAAAAGCCCTTCCCACACTCGTAGCACACGTGCGGCTTTTCGCCGGTGTGTATTCGTGCGTGTTTCTCTAAATCGGAACGTTGTGCAAAGCCCTTTTGACATTCCTTGCACACGTGCGGCCACTCGCCCGTGTGTGAAATAGCGTGCGTGCTTAAGGTAAAACGCGTTGTAAACCTCTTCCCACACTCGTTGCACACGTGTGGCCTCTCACCGGTGTGTGTTCTCATGTGCGTCTCTAAACTAAAACGCGTTGTAAACCCCTTGTCACACTTCTTGCACACGTGCTTCCTCCCATCGGTAGCCACTGCCGTGCACAACGCGATGCCTTCAAGTGCCTTCCCGCACTGCTTGCAGGCTTGCAGGGTCGCGTCGCCGGTGCGTTCCGCTTTGTCCGTCATCTTTGTTTTGAAGCAATTGCCCTTCCCACATTCTTTGCACAGGAGTTCGCTTTGCTGTGCTTCACCTGTTGCATGTTTTGAAAGATGTAAAAGTGCATTTAAATTAACCGATGCAAGAAAGGTAAAAGATAACCGCCAGAAACAGAACCAGTAACATTTTATGTGATCCTCCTGCAAGTAGCCTCGTCTCTAACTCCCGCCCTGTCAACTCTGTCTTAAGGAACGCTTAATCTTAACCCTTTCCCCATTCCGAGACGTCTGCAAGTTACAGGGTGTGTGTCTCGTTCACCGCTGAATCTAGGAAAAATTGGCAAGTGGTTAGCGATAATTTGATTTTGAGAGGCGTAGTAGCGCAGTTTTTAAAGATATCGGACTCATTTTGGTCTCATTTTGAAAGGAAATTGCTATAAAATTCTATTTTAAAAAATGCGAAATTTGATTTTTTTTGGTATACTATGTGTAAACAAAAATTATTGTTGCTGTAAATCAAGATTGGAAGATATATACATTTTTTTAATCATTGTATAAATGATTAAATTGCCAAGAAAATGGTATATAAAACTTTGCCACATAATAATAAATATTCAATGGTAAAAAGAACGAGTTGTAAATGTCAGTATATATATTATCTTTCTTAAGGTTATTTACTAAGATATACCATTTCTTTGGCATGAATATAAAGACAAAACACACATGTAATCATATATACACATAGATGTAATAATATAATCAAAAGTATGGCTGTACTCACCACCTTCTTCCTTGAAGAGCTCTTTCATTCACCCCCCACCCCACCTACCAAACTACAACCTCAGGTTGTAGATTTTTTATATTGTGGCTCTTCATTTCTTATCGGTAGGGGGAGAGCCAAAGAGGTTAATTCCCTCTTGGAGCCCGTGGCCGTCCTCTTTGAAGCAGTGTCTTTCTTCCGTGTTGACGGGGGCGGCGGGGTCCAATACTGTTTCTGGGAATGGTATTGAACGAAGCAATCTCCCCGTAAACACAGAGGAATCTTGCATATGTTGCATTCCCAGGTGGTGTCACGCCGCCGACCGTTCCTGTAGCACACCCGGCATCGTCGCTGACTTGGCATTATGGAGGTCATGGCATGCTCCGTCACTTGCGTTAACCTGCACGAAGGGTCAACAAGCCTTGGCCTTTTGTGCTTCAGAGGAGCACTTGGAGAAGGGTCATCTAGTGCCTCGTCGTCCACGTCACTGCCAGGTGCAAGCCGCTGCCTTCTTGTGGTGGATACATCTGAAGGCCCTGCTTCTTGTTCGTCTCCGGTGGCGGCGGTGGTGGTGCTGGTGGCGGCGGTGGTGGTGCTGGTGGCGGCGATGGCGGAAGCGGTTCGGGCGACGTTGATGCGTGGGGTAATGGGTGCGCTGACGAGTGCCGGAGGCAGGTCGGTTGCATGGGGGATGGCATCTCCACTTACGGCCCACTCCTGAGGATCGAAATGAATGAGGGCGTTGAACAGCACCTCATGGAACGCGAGCAATGTCATCTTCTTTTCGTCTGTGCTATATTTCTTGTACAACACGTAGGCATTGTGCAGTGCCATTTGCAGGAAATACAGCACGATTTTCTTCGTCCATTTATGAGTCTTCCGCGTGAAGTGGTAGTATTGGATCATCTGATCAAAATGAACCACGCCCCTCATGTGGTCCATGTAGTCCGCTATGGCATTAGGTCGCTGGAGCTCAATTCGACTTAGGAGTGCAGTGCCATCCCTCTTCCTGACCTTTTGTTGCCGAACGAAGTTGTGAGTGTCGGCATTGTGAATATTGGTTATAAGTGTGACCAGGCGCGTGTTCATCCAGCATATGACAAAGGTATTTCCCTTCCTCCTGAAATGAATGCTGTCACGTGGAATCTTCATTTTTGCCAGGGCTTGCAGATCCTTTGGGGCTCCTCTTGACAGCCTCAAAGTGCCACAGGTATGGACTCCATGTTCATAGAGTTCTTCTGTTAGCTTCACCGAGTTGTAGTAGTTGTCCATATACAACTGGTAGCCTTTATCGAGCAGAGGTCCCATAAGTCCAAACACAATGTTGCGAATTGACTTCTCAATCCCCACGTATATGTCAAAATCAAATACATATCCTGTCTGAGCCTCGGCAAGAATGTAAAATTTGATGCCATACTTTTCAGGTTTCTGCGGGTTATAAACTTTGAAAGGCAGTCTCCCCTTCCATTCCAGCGTGGCCTCATCTAAAGATAGTTCCCTGTTCGGGGCGTACAACGCCTTGAATTTACTTTGAAAATATTCCATGACCGTGCGCACTTGCAGCAACCGGTCTGTGTTGTCGCGAGGCACTGCACAGCTGTTATGGCAATTAAAAAATCTCCCAATGCTTTTGAAACGCTTGCACGACATTGTCTCCCTGAAGGCTGGCATCGAATAGGGTTTCCCTGTTGACCAGTACATTGGAATTTCGGGAAGAGATGCAACGCCCATCGCCATGGTTAGTCCCAAATAGTTTGCGATGTCCATCAAATTGACACCTTCCCACCCTGCACTCTCCTCTGCTGATTTGTTTGCCAAGGCACAGTTAGCATACGAATTGGTTTCATTCGTGAAAAACATGAGCAACTCCCGCGTGATAAACAGCTGAATGAAACCCAAAGGAGTGGCGGGAACCGGTGTCTGCATTCCTGGAACTGCGGTGAAATCGAGCAAGCGCACTCCGGCATTGTCTTCTGTCCATTCTCCAGCACGTGGTTGCTGCTGTCCGCCATCACTGGCTCGGTCCTCATCTCCACTATCGCCATAGGTAGGGGTGGCCCACTCCCCCAAGGGTGAGGAGGGCGGGAATGGCCGTCCACCTCTTCCATGGCCACGTGACCTCCTTCCTCTCCTCCGACCAACATCTTCTTGAAAGGTACAGGACGCCTCCTCAATGTCGCTGACACTCTCGTCGGTATTGTGTTCAAGCACAAATTCTCGAGCGGGCCCAAAGGCCGTGCCTGCCTCATGAGGGCCATGCACAGCATCATCTGTAATGGCGGAGCCAGCTACGCTCCGAGAAGGTATCCCTGTTTTCTCCACATCTTCGCGTGCACTAGACACTGATTTTTGGGATGGATGCATTTTCGGCATGTTCACCAGTGTTCTCAGCACCACTGATAAAATAAAAATTAAAGAAATCAAATAGCACCGAAAATAGTGGTGAAATTACGTAAAGAATACAACCACACTGCAGAGAACTACAGCGGCACGACCGCCACTCTATGAAAACTGGCGCCAAACTGAGCCACACGGCCTCCCACATAGCCTTGTAGGAGCCTCGATACGTCTTCCAACCAGATGATGTACTGACATAGATAGTTTATGATTTTTGTTAATTAATATTTTACTTGGTGCGCACACGTCATCGGAATGGAATCGGAAGGAAAACTTAACGTTACACTTGTACGTCATCGGAATGGGAAAAGGGTAAAGGAGCCCAGTGTCCAGCCTCAGTGGCAGTCCTAGACTAACAAACCCACATTGTTTGCATACTCCGAAATCACACTTATTCACTGTAACTGCATTTACCCCCCGGCTTTATTGCTATGCTAACTCCATTCTGTGGTATTTAAGGATACATAACCAAGTACAACATCAAACAACGTGGGAGACAAACACAACTTCGGCAGAGAAAAATATTTTGCTGCCCGATATCCTTGAATGAGTCTACCCAGTCTGTCGGTACCTTCCCCCTATGTAGCACATCTGAACCATACCCAACATACCTCCAACACTTCATCCCTCTATGCTGTCCTTCTGCTATTCTTGACCGGTTCGAGCCCAATTTTTATTAAACATCTTCTGACCACATAATACACCGATCATCGAGCATAACTTATTGCTGTATCTCTCATTTTCCATTCCTAAAATTGTGTTCCTTTATTGCCCAATAGGTTAATTAGAATGGCTACATACATTCTCAAATATTTTCCTCAATTTATTCTTAATTATGTGTTTCGCACTGTAATACCCATTTTGATATGTGTACCTTTGTTGACGAGGCCTCTCGTGGTTTTAGATAACTTGCCCTTCCTCAAGAGTCTCACAGAAAAGCTCAGCAATTCACAAATAGGTTGGAGCGTAGATTACCATTATTTCCCTTAAGGATGGTAGTAGATGTGGTGATGCAAGTTAAAATTATTGATCAAGCGAGACCTTGACAATGTACTCGAGAAGTAAGTTACGTTGTGTCATCCTCAAGAGCCATTCTCTGATGTGATGTGGAATCGTACTGACTGGATGAGTTCAATGAGGACATTTATTTTACTGCAGCCACGACTCCAGTCGTAGCACGACTGTAATAAGACTGGTGACAAAGCAAGAAGACAATGCATTGTCTCTGTTACGTGACCAAAGGAAACTCACCTTCACCAACGTCATCCTCTGATAACTCCACTTCGATGAAGTTCTGGTCTGGAGTGGCCGGACATCCGTGGGAATCCCCAGTCTCCTCTGGCCTCTCACCGTCTCCTTCAACTTTAACAATATTCACATCTGGAGCTGCGATATATAAAATTTCACAATGGTTCCTTAATAGATGGGGAAAACAATGCACATGATAATGCTATCAAGCTGGTCAGCTACAGTCGTTTATCCGTATACCCTTATAATTCGTAATACAGGCAGTCCCCGGGTTCCGGAAGACCCGACTTACGGGAATTCCGACTTTACGGAAATGCTCCCATATATCATGGAGAAAAAAAATCAACACAGTATGCGGAAATGTTTGCGTTAGTTACGTAGGCGCAAAGAGTGCAGCGCGGTGAGGTTGCGGATGAATACCGTGGAGCGAGGTGTAAGGTGGCCCCACCTTACGCCTCGCTCCACAAAAATGCCACCTTCCCCGAGCTTTACGAGGATTGAGGTAAATGGTCCCCGAGTTTCGATTCCTGCTCACAGCCAACACCAGTGACGATAATCTGAATTCGGTCATGGGCCTCACCGAGGTCGACTTAGCCTCAAAACGAGTACCAGGTGTGGTGTGTAAACATCGCCACTAGGGAGACAAAGGCGACTGGGCGTGGTGCTGGCCACCCACCCCCTCGTGTTCGTGTACCGTGCCGGCCTTCATAGGTGATCGCTAACAGCACTTGCCCCAACAGTCTGTTAAAGGCTATATGGGGGATCTTTATATTGTCCTTGTGCGCGTGTGTAGTGACATATACTGTCACTATGCTGTAGCGCCGGGTACTGGAGGGACACGTGACCGGGGGCCAAGAGCCCCGCCTTCATACAGTAGGGGGCGGGGCTGAGGGCGTGGCGAAGCCACGACCAGGAAGATAAAGGGGAAGCAGGGATTGGGGCTCGTCTGTGAAATCAAGCCTGTGTCCCACGTCTCATCCATCGTCTCCGGGTCTTCGTATCACCTAATCTTGATTTGAAGCTTTCGTGTCTCTGGTTCTTTCGGTAAAGTCACGTAGATAGAAAAAATTATAAAAGAACACGACGTTTCAGTCGCAACACAAGCGTCCGCATCGTGTCCTTTTTTTTTCGATCTACGTGAAATTACCGAAAGAACTAGAGAGTACCGTATCACCTACTACAGAACCAGAGTTACGTTTAGTGTTACCCCGTGAGGGAAGTTGTTAATAAACGTGTTGCCTCCAACTCCAGAGTGTGTGCCTCGGTGTACAACACTACACGTGTATGAAGTCTAGGCCGAGCCTAATGCACGGTAAACAAACATTCAGAAGTGGCTGCTTTCTGTTAACAACGAAAATAAAAATGATTCGTGGTATTCATAAAAAATTGGATACAGTATGTGTTCCATTAATTTAATTACGGGTAGTGTTAGGGTAGATATTCAATGAAATGTAAGAATCATAGGGTGCAGAGCATATGTACAGCGATACGATAGAGGTAGCGATATAAAACGGACGACAGTGTGAGTACTGAGAGAAAATGGCTGGGGAGGCACAACTATTCCCAGCTATGGTATTTTCTCTTTAAATTTGGGGGAAAATTGTTCAGTTTCCGACATACGAAAAATTCGGGTTACGGATTGTTCTCTGGACCCGAACACCTTCTGTAACCCGTGGACTGCCTGCATCTTGCCTTTGTTTGGCTCTTAATGATTGGTTTTGCTCTACCAAGCTGTATGCAGGGATCTTACCATCTTCCTCCACTTCGCTTTTAACCACAATGTTCATTATCTCAGTGCCCAGACTCCCATCATCTTCTTCCTTGACGCCGGGTCCTGCGTATACACACGCGTTCACACTGGACTGTCACAGACGACAACTTCCAGATGGTGGCAGAGCCACAGATATATCCGGGTGGTTCAGGGTTCTATTGCCGTGATGCCTCGTGTCACTTACACCGCTTTTCCAGTAGCACATCCGAGCCTCGCCAAGATCAATGGCACCGTGGTGGCGAGATGTGAACTACCACGCCTGACATGCTGCAGGTCGTGGGTTCGATCCTGACCCCGACACCTTTATATCTGGAGTTTGCATGTCTCTCTACCTATGGTGGCGCGGATTTTTCTCCAGGTCCTCCATTTTTTCCCTCCACATTTAGAAACTGCATTTAGATTATTCGGATACTCTACAATTTCCACATGATGATAAGGCACTTCGTTCAGCTATCTCTTGTGGCCAAGTCACTTCTGAAAAAGAGCTACATAGCTCAGTGGGGCATTAACTGCTCAAATAAAAAGTAGTTTATATATATGAAGTTAACTTTGTACTTTTAGAACCAGAGATGAAAACTAAAAATCTGACATTTGCGATTCCCTGATGTTGGAGTGTATGTGTGCCTCTAAAAAAAAAATATTCTCATTTAATACTGAGATAAACGAACTATTCCTGTAGTAAATAATTGGGGCAATTTATGCTCTTTTGGTATCACTTGAAAGGGCGTTTAAAGGTGGTTTAATAGTTTAAAAGTTGTTCAAAGCCAACCCAGGGTGGCTCTGGAGGCCGAGTTATGCCAAGTCGCTGATAGATGCGTCATGCATGGTGGTCCCATATGCAGGGTTTCCAGATTGAAGCCCTGCTCAGCTTTCCACAACGGCGAGATTGGGCGCATGCCGTGTTATTATTATTACTACTACGATTTGGTCAGAGGCAGTGCGATCTTACCAGAGAGATGAGTCCCCGTCACGTCAGGATACATAATGGGGCTTGGAGTTTCATCGTTTTCTTGTTTGATGAATGCCAACTCAACGTGTGAAGCCATCTGAGAGGAGATAGACACCCAGAGACACCTCGTTAGATGTGCATCAACAACATACAAAACAAACTATACAAAGGCCGTAATTATAGTATATATTGGGGGATACACATCAAATATGCTCAAAATGTCCCCCCCAATATATTGCTATAAAAAATTGCTATGCTATGGAAATTAAAACAACAATTTGCTAAACCTTGGTCACAATATCTGGACTTGTCTTCATATATATCAATGCATAGATTTATATTTATATGATTATGGTTGTTCTAATCCCTAATCTCTGCCATTACATACAATGAAACAAGAAATGGTAAAAAGAGTAAAAACAGAGCAATGTAATACAATCCACTATTAGACATTATTGTAAAAAATAAAGAAAAAGTCCATCCCATGTATTAGTG
The DNA here is from genome assembly GCF_965212315.1 of Lampetra planeri. Lineage (NCBI taxonomy): Eukaryota > Metazoa > Chordata > Hyperoartia > Petromyzontiformes > Petromyzontidae > Lampetra > Lampetra planeri. The sequence continues at coordinate 4,747,335 of NC_136161.1, forward strand.
AATTTTTTTTATGGGACCCCCAGACCCCCTGGAAGATTTGGTCCCCCCCAATGTTGACTCCATGGCTATGGCCTTCAACTATACCCACATAGTTATGAAAACAAATGGGACAAGTGATGTTGGTCACCTTTGTCTCCCCAGTTGCAATGTTTACACATCACAAAGACAAAGGTCTCCCCGTACAACCTGAACAGACTGTTGGGGCAAGTGCTGTTCGTGAGTAACTAACTATAAAGGCTGGCACGACACACGAGAGGGTGGGTGGCCATTACCACGCCCGGACGCCTTTGTCTCCCCAGTGGTGAAGTTTACTACACACTGGGTACTCATTTGAGACCGAGTTGACCTATAAGTTACATAGCCGCATACACAAGGCGATTGAAGAGATGATATCTAGTGGTGGTGATGCTACTGTTGCTGCGTTGGTAGTGCTGCACAAACACAAATAACGAACACGCATTCGTCACTAACACTCTGCGCACGCGTGTGTGGGGGAGGGGGGGACCTGTACCGTACTGGGCGACGTTTCGGGCTACGGCTCCTTCTTCAGAGGGCGCAGAGCCCCACGGGGCGGGGTGGGTGGAGGCACACGAAGGCGACAAGATGCAGGGATAAGACTCGAACCGTCTGTTTAATAAACTATGCATTACCCTTTCCCGTTCCGAGGCAACTGCAAGTTGCAGGGTTGGGCCCCGTTCACGCACTCGCGCGGCTCACACCGTCAATTTTATTTAGAGAGGCGTAGCGCCGTTGTTTGCGAAGACATTGTACTCACCGCAGAGAACCGTCGCGACACGACCGCCGCACCCTACAATAGCTGGCGTCAAACTGTGCCACACGCCCTCCCCGCACCGCCTTCTGAGAGCATCGGGACGACTTCCGACCGGAAGACGTACCGATGAAGTTTTTTTTAATTGTAATTCTTCTTCCGATTCCGTTCCGATGACGTGTACGCGTGTGCACGTCATTGGAATGACGTATGTGGAAAGGGTTAACCCTTTCCTGTTCCGATGAAAATCTGACAAACAGGATGCAATGTTTTCCAAACTTTGTATCAAATTTTTTTTTATGTTTCACAAATGTTACGGGCTCCAAATAAATGGGCTTTAAAAAATATATACGGACAGAGTAAAAAAACTCACACTTGCTCCATTATAGGATTGAGATGAGATGGTGATTGACGGTGATGCGATTAGTTCTGGTAACAGAACAGTTGGAAGTGGCTAAGGAGGGGTTTGGGTGGTGATAGGGGTTGGGGTAGTGATAGGGGTTGGGGTAGTGATAGGGGTTGGGGTAGTGATAGGGGTTGGGGTAGTGATAGTGGTCGGGGTAGTGATAGGGGTTGGGTTAGTGATAGGGGTAGTGATAGGGGTTGGGGTAGTGATAGGGGTTGGGATAGTGATAGGGGTAGTGATAGTGGTTGGGGTAGTGATAGGGGTTGGGTTAGTGATAGGGGTAGTGATAGGGGTTGGGGTATTGATAGGGGTTGGGTTAGTGATAGTGGTCGGGGTCGGGGTAGTGTTAGGGGTCGGGGTAGTGATAGGGGTTGGGGGTAGTGATAGGGGTAGTGATACGGGTTGGGGTAGTGATAGGGGTTGGGGTAGTGATAGGGGTTGGGGTAGTGATAGGGGTTGGGGTGGTGATAGGGGTAGGGGTAGTGATAGCGGTTGGGGTAGTGGTAGGGGTTAAGATAGTGGTAGGGGTTGGGGTAGTGATAGGAGTTGGGGTAGTAATAGTGATAGTGGTTTGGGTAGTGATAGGGGTTGGGGTAGTGATAGGGGTTGGGTTAGTGATAGGGGATGGGGTAGTGATAGGGGTTGGGGTAGTGATAGTGGTTGGGGTAGTGATAGGGGTAGTGATAGTGGTTGGGGTAGTGATAGGGGTAGTGATAGGGGTTGGGGTAGTGATAGGGGTAGTGATAGGGGTTGGGGTAGTAATAGCGGTTGGGGTAGTGGTAGGGGTTAAGATAGTGGTAGGGGTTGAGGTAGTGATGGGGGTTGGGGTAGCGATAGGGGTAGTGATAGTGATAGTGGTTTGGGTAGTGATAGGGGTTGGGGTAGTGATAGGGGTAGTGATAGGGGTTGGGGTAGTGATAGGGGTAGTGATAGGGGTAGTGATAGGGGTTGGGGTAGTGATAGGGGTAGTGATAGTGATAGGGGTTGGGGTAGTTATAGGGGTGGAGGTAGTGATAGGGGTTGGGGTATTGATAGTGGTTTGGGTAGTGATAGGGGTAGGGGTAGTGATAGGGGTAGTGATAAGGGTTGGGGTAGTGATCGGGGTAGTGATAGTGGTTTGAGTAGTGATAATGGTTGGGGTAGTGATAGGGGTTGGGGTATTGTTAGTGTCTTCTTGGTTCTTTCGGTAAAGTCACGTAGAAGGGAAATAATAAAATAATAAAAATAAAACATAATAAAATAATTCTCACGACGTTTCGGCCACGCAAGCAGCCGTCCTCAGGTGAAGAACAGGTCTGTCGGGAAGACAGCGTCAAACCTGTTCTTCACCTGATGACGGCTGCTTGCGTTGTGGCCGAAACGTCGTGAGAATTATTTTATTATGTTTTATTTTTATTATTTACCTTCTACGTGACTTTACCAAAACAACCAAGAAGATGAATCCCTGCAGTCACGAAAGCTTTAAATCGTATTGATAGTGGTTTGGGTAGTGATAGGGGTTGGGGTAGTGATAGGGATAGTGGTTGTGATGGCCTGGTCGTAGCTGGGCGGTGGGGTTTAGGGAGGATCAGTATCAGGATGACGCTGGACTCGAGGAGGAGAGATGGGGATTGTTCTCAGGGAGGAACGGAAGCTTCAGGCTGTAGTCGTCGTCGTTGTTGCTGTAGTGAAGATTGTCGCTCTGAGTTGGTTCCAGTTGAGGGGAGCGAGAATGGAGCAGGGACGAGAGTGGACACAGGGCGAGTGAGAGGGTACAGAGAGAGGGGAGGTAGAGATGGGATTGGCGGCAGAGTAGTGAGAGACGAGAGAAGCGAGGTCATGTCGGGTACTCGCTGTACTACCCGGCTTCGCCCGGGACATGGATCCATCACGCCCGGCCGCCTTTGTCTCCCCAGTTGCGATGTTCACACACCACACCAGTTACTCGTTTGAGGCTGAGTCGACCTAGGGGAGGCCCAGGAGCGATTGAAATAATCGTTACCGGTGGTGGCCGTGAGCGGGAATCGAACTCAGGTCGCCGGGTTCATAGCGCGGCGCGCTAACCACGACACTACAATGCGTTACGCTTCCACGTGCGCGGGTCACGTGACAGATGTGACGTCACAGCTCACTTGCCGTGCAAAAACGATATGCATTATTGAGCTCCATCCCCACAAAAAAAGTGTATTTTTATAATTTTTGCATGGTCTACAGTCTGGAAAGTACCCACATGACAAATTTTCAGTTTGTTGCATGTCGGGAAGTACGCTAAACATTTTGAACAGACATACATTTTGATTTAAAGCTTTCGTGACTGCAGGGATTCATATTCTTGGTTCTTTCGGTAAAGTCACGTAGAAGGGAAATAATAAAATAATACAAATATAAAACAATAAAAATTCTCACGACGTTTCGACTGCAACACAAGCAATCATCATCAGGTGTGAAATCCACAGCAAGAAAATGTGACTTTACCGAAAGAACCAAGAATACAGACACACATATTCACAACTTTGCCTTTTATATATATGGAGATGGAGATGTACGTTGACCTTCTTTCGCATGGTACGGAGCCAACCATGCTAATTGGAGGCACAGGGCAAGGGAAACAAACGAAACACAGAAAGCAGTTATAAAGAAATTAGTTTTCAATCGATGCGTATGGGTCTCTATGCATCTCTGTGGGTCTCTATGTACGAGTTTTCAATCTTTGTTTTTATTTTATTTCTCTACCTACGTGACTTTACCGGAAGAACCAAAGAGTATGGATTCCTGCAGTCACGAAAGCTTCAAATCAAGAATGGATACGAGTCTTTAATTGGTCTCAGTGCATCTCCATAGGTCTCTATGTATCTCTGTGCGTTTGTAGTATTTGGCTACTGCTATAAATGTCCACATAAGGGGCCGTCCATAAATGACGTCACGCACCTGGGGGGGGGGGGGTCAGACATTTGTGACGATGTGTGAGAAATGTGACGTCACATCAACATGCGCAACTTTTAATAAATATAGACAACACGTTCTACTTAATTAAATAGACGTTTTAATAAATGTTTTCTCCTACAACATCAGAGTGCAGCGCCACATTAAATACGCACTACAATGACAATAGTTTAAAGCGATTTGAAGGATGTTTTATTTGGGGGGGGGGGGGGGGGCAGAGCTTTGTGACGTCATATTTGAGGGGGGGGTCTGACTTTTTGTAACGCCGTGTGACGAAGGGGGGGGGGTCAAAAATCATCCAAAATCGCGTGACGTCATTTATGGACGGCCCTATAGTAGCTATGTGGGGCCTTGCCTGTGTAGCCGGTATTGGCTTAATGTAAATGAACCACAAGTATAATTGTGAATGAAAGGAATGACCATGAATTGGACCCATAGAGTCACGTGAATGCACAGTAGGCCACGCCCACCAGTAGAGTAATAAATTCAGGGTACAGGGCACCTATTCAGATTCGGGTGGATATTGCACAGGCAAATATTGTCTGAAAGCTTTCGTGACTGCAGGAATTCATATTCTTTGGGTCTTTAGGTAAAGTCACGTAGATAGGTTAAAAAATAATAAAATAAAGAAAAAACTACGTTTATTAATGAGGGGGGGGGGGGGCTCATGTGGAGTGACGTCACGCACGGGACACATTCTAGGATTATTATATTAGTATTTAATTTGTGCAGTATTATCACAGCGGCTGACTAGAATACAGTATTTAGAAAATAATCTAGATGTTTCTAGAAGACAGTTTTGTTAAATGTTACATATTTAAGAAGTTTTTGTTAAATCTTTCAGATGCTATACGTTGAATGTGTATTGTATATGATAAGCAGGTGTTATCATTATTCAGATTAGGGTGGACATTGTACAATACAGGGGTTGAGCAGTGAGATGGTGTTAATTGGGGTTGATTGCTGTGCATCTGGTCATAATTACAGATGCACGAATGCTCCTCAGAAGAACACTTTGAAATAAAGAGTTGCAGTCACACAACCCTCTGGTGTCCCTTGGCGGTGGAATCATCCGATTCTTTGGAGGGCAGAACACAACGCAGAGTATCCACTCATCGCCTCCAAACTCGACTATTATCGTTGCTGTTTTTTTACTTATTAACCAGCCTGTCCCCTCGTAACGATCACGGGAGGAGAGGGATAGGGCGAGTTGGATACGCCTGGTAAAATAAAAAAAATAGCAAACAAATAAATGTTCAGGAGCTAAACTCCAATGTCGAGATCTGCCGGCCACGAGATGGCTTCAGGAGAGAGTTCGTGTGGCTTCGCCATTCCTTCTCAATTGAAGGAGCGCAGACTGCTGTGGCAATTACAATATAATCCACAGTTTGGGTTGGATATCCACAGTCGCACTAGTATTTTTAATGTCCATTTACGACAATCGCATTACACATGGTAGAGTGAGCAAAGCTGAACGGGCCTCTCCAAGTCCTACTTCAGATTCCAACCCAGTAAACGATCTCTTTTTCTTTTTAAATATTAATTTATTTCCTTTTTAGTCCCAAGACCCCAGAGGGAGCTTGTGTTTTCCCCCCCCCTCCTTTTTAGTCGAGCTGTTCCCCCTTCTTTGGATGGTTCATTGTACCATCGAAGCCTAAGGCCCTCTTTGCCTAACCCAAGCCTGCACCTGTAGTTAGTCTAGGCGAATATATACTCCCCAACACCCGTGGTTTAAAAAAAAGAAAAACCCGCCAGTACATTTACTCGGACATAATTGGACTATAAAAAAAACACTTAAGCTCCTCAATTGAAATCCTGCAGGTGTGGGGGGGGGGGGACCTGAAACCAAACGATTTAGTCCGCGGAGTTCCTCCTGTACCCCCCCCCTACCCTTGTTGCGGTCTGTGCTTTGTACCGCAGCTCTTGTCAAGTTTCAAAAAAAACTATTAAAAATATTCACCGTTGCCTTCAAGAGGAAGCAAATTCTGATTCAGATTTTCACTCCACATTGTGTGTTCTAGAGTGTTTCTCTAAATTATAATGATGGGAAAACCCCTTCCCACACTCCTTGCACACATGGGGTTTCTCACCCGTGTGCGTTCTCGCGTGTGCCTCCAAATTGTAACGCTGCGCAAAGCTCTTCCCGCATTGCTGGCACGAGTGCGGCTTCTCGCCGGTGTGCGTTCTTGTGTGTTTCTCCAAATCAGAACGCTGCGCAAATCCCTTCCCGCACTCCGTGCACACGTGTGGCCAGTCACCAGTGTGCGACATGGAGTGTGTGGTTAAAGTATAAAAGGTTGCAAACCCCTTTCCACACTCATTGCAAACATGCGGCTTCTCAACGGTGTGTGTCCTTGCGTGTTTCTCCAAATCGGAACGTTGTGAATATCCCTTCCCACACTCCTTGCACACGTGCGGCTTCTCGCCGGTGTGTGTTCGTGTGTGTTTCTCCAAATCGGAACGCTGCGCAAAGCCCTTCCCACATTCGACGCACATGTGCGGCCACTCGCCCGTGTGCGATATGGCGTGCGTGGTTAAAGTATAGCACGTTGCAAAGCCCTTCCCGCACTCGTTGCACACATACGGCTTCTCGCCCGTGTGTGTTCTCGCGTGCTTCTCAAAATCGGAACGCTGTGCAAAGCCCTTATTACACTCCTTGCATACGTGCGGCCACTCGCCCGTGTGTGATATACAATGTGTGGCTAAGTTGGAACGCTTTATAAACCCCTTCCCGCACTCGTTGCAAACGTGCGGTTTCTCACCGGTGTGCGTTCTAGCGTGTGCCTCTAATGTCGATCGCTTTGAAAAGCCTTTCCCGCACTCCCTGCACACGTGCGGCTTCTCGCCGGTGTGCGTTCTTGTGTGCGTCTCTAAATCGGAACGCTGTGCAAATCCCTTTCCGCACTCTGCGCACTTGTGCGGCCACTTGCCCGTGTGTGATATGGAGTGCGTAGTTAAAGTATAAAACGTGGCAAACTCCTTCCCGCACTCGTTGCACACGTACGGCTTTTCTCCGGTGTGTGTTCTTGCGTGCTTCTCAAAATCGGAACGTTTTGGAAACGCCTTCCCACACTCGTTGCACACGTGTGGCCACTCGCCTGTGTGTGATATACAGTGTTTGGTTAAGGCAGAGCGCTTTGTAAACCCCTTCCCACACTCCTTGCACACATGCACCTTCTCGCCGGTGTGTGTCCTAACAAGCACTTCTAATGTAGATTGTTTTGAAAAGTCCTTCACGCACTCCATGCGAACGTGCGGCTTCTCACCGTTGTGTGTTCGTGCGTGTTTGTCTAAATCTGAACGTTGTGAAAAGCCCTTCCCGCACTCGTAGCAAACGTGCGGCTTCTCGCCCGTGTGTGTTCGTGCGTGTTTCTCTAAATCGGAACGTTGTGCAAAGCCCTTTTGACACTCGTTGCAAACGTGCGGCCACTCTCCCGTGTGTGATATCGCGTGTCTGGCTAAGATAGAGCGCTTTGTAAACCTCTTGCCACACTCTTTGCACACGTGCTTCCTCCCATCGGTAGCCACTGCCGTGCACAACGCGATGCCTTCAAGTGCCTTCCCGCACTGCTTGCAGGCTCGCCGGTTCTTGTTGCCGGTGCGTTCTGCTTTGTCCATCATATTTGTTTTGAAGCAACTGCCCTTCCCGCATTCTTTGCACAGAAGGTCCGTTTCTTTTCTTTCACCTGCTGCACATTTTTTTTAATGAAAAAGGACATTTCGATTAACTGATGCAAGATAAAAAAAAAACGAGTGCCAGAACAGCACCAATTACAATGAAGTAAAGCAAGCCCTTCTGGATCGATGTGTTTAACATTTAACAATGCGAGATGAAGCTCGGAAAGCTAAATGGAGATCAAAGGAACTCACAAAACAAACACCACCTTGTTGTGAAAGATACAACGCAGAATACCCTTAGGTTTACTCTTACACGTAGCTCATAGTCCGCCCTAAACCACATCCGCACAAACCATGTCAAATGCGGATATCTGATGCAAAAATGGAAACTAAAAAAATCTCCAGTAGTGTGCGACTGTGGTCATCCAAAACAGACCGTACTCTCCGTATACAACGTACAACGACGCAATGCCCCGATCCACAAATACGAAGGAAACATCGCAGCGATACACTCCGCTGCTCTTGACGTGGTTATCTGGCTTGACCACCTGAATGTGAAATTGTAGTTGTTGATCTGCATCTACAGCAGCTGTACGAAAGAAGAAGACCAGTTACATGCTTAGTGATCTTGCTGCAGGGGGTGATCATTTCGTACCCAGGAACGCAACCCTAGTTTTCCCATGAGGTCTGTTATTTGTGACGTGACCAAAGGAAACTCACCTTCACCAACGTCCTCCTCTGATAACTCCACTTCGATGAAATTCTGGTCTGGAGTGGCCGGACATCCGTGCGAATCCCCAGTCTGCTTTGTCCTCTCAACCGCTCCTTCAACTTTAACAATATTCACATCTGGAGCTGTGATATAGAACATTTTATGAAAGGTCTTCGATGGATGGGAGACGAAATGCACATAACAATGCAATCAAGCTTGTCAGCTAGAGTCGTTTATCCGTTTATTTTTATAATTCTTGATATCTCGCCTTTGTTTGGCTCAAATTTTTGGTTTTGCTCTACTGAGCTGTATGCAGGGACCTTACCATCTTCCTTCACTTCGGTTTTCACCGCAATCTTCATTATCTTAGTGTCAAAACTCCCATCATCTTCTTCCTTGACGCCCGTTTCTGCATATACACACGCGTTCACATTCCACGTTTACAGACGATCACTTCCAGAAGGTGGCAGAGCCACAGATATATCCGGGTAGTTCAGGGTTCTATCGCCGCAATGCCTCGTGTCACTTACACCACTATTCCAGTAGCACATCCGGGCAACTGTGCCATGCCAGCCCCGGGCAGTTCAGGAGAACTGAGTTACGCCACCGATGTCACGCACAAAACACGTGACGTCAGGTCCCTTGAAGATTATGGGGGCTTCCAAAGTTTCTATGCTACTGGGTATTTGGAGAGTTGGGAGGCAGTCGCCCCCTCCACCAACAACGTAGGGCTGAGAAGCACAGCACTCACAACGGACGGAGCACCGGGCGGCTAAAACGCACAAAGGTGGCACAGTGGGGAGCATAGGTCTTGCAGTATGTCAGTCACCTGAGGCATTTCACCCAAAATATCCGGGGGTTTCGTCTCTGACCTCCTGTCAGTGACCCTTTGACACTTCACGTGACCTCAAAAGTGCACCTTGCCCGGCACAAGAGTTGTGGTGACGTCACAGTTAACGCAGTGATGGCTCATGTTGATCGGTGGCTCTTCACCGGGGGTGGTAAGCGGAACCCTGGGGGGTACACGTGGCAATGTCCCAGGGGGTAACGTGAGATGATTTATTAACGTGTGACATTATATCTTACGTGAGAGTCATTGGTGAATAATCATGTATGAATCTGCCAATTTGAAATAACTAAGCTAAAATGTGAATCCAAATGCTACCCTAGATGATATAAAGGACCTTTATAAACGCACTGATTGTAAACAGTGTTGTTTCCAAGAGTAACCAGCGAGTGTAAACAAAATTGCGGGCACGTATTTAGGGCATCTTTTTTTATACGCTGCAGTTACCAGCAGCTAGTTAGGATACCTGACAACATGGACGATTGGTTAAAATATCGATGTTCGTTACTCAGACATCGATTTCTCAGAACCATGATGGGTCAGGCAAGGCGGTAGCTCGGTTGAGACAAAATTCAACAAGGGGTAGTTAGAGTAGCCGCAAAAAAAGTTTGAGAACCACCGGTGTAGATGATGTAGTGACACTGTGTGTACCGACCGATGCTAAATTAACCAGTAGAGACGTAAGCAATTGATGCAATTATACACAGGCAAAATTCACGCTATTCATTCCAACAAACAGCCCCATAACAACTCGTCATGCATGGCGGTTGCACATCCAAGCATGACTCGGGACTGAAACCCTGCATGGGTTTGCACGATGTGCCGAGGTTTGGCCCATTCCGTAGTTATAACGGTCACAGGCGTTGCGATCTTACCATAACCACGTTCCATAGTCACGCGAGGATACATCCTGGGGCTTGGAGTCTCATCGTTCTCTTGTTTGATGAGTGGCAACTCAACGTGCGAAGCCATCTGAGAGGAAAGACACATATACACACATCGCCAGGTGAGCCATATACATCCCCAGTGGCGATGTTTACACCGCATCCGGTGCTCATTCCTCTTCTTTCGCACGGGCTGACGTAGACGCAAAGTAACAACGACAATTTCACATTCGGGTGGTCAAGCCCAGACAACCGCGTTAGGAGCAGCAGCGGAGCAGTGTATCATCATCATATGATGTCTCCTTCGTATTTGAGGATCGGGGTATTGCGCTGCCATGCTTTGTGTACGGTCTGTCATGGATGACGACGGTCATTTAAGGCGATTTAACGGAGACCCAGGACCGGTTCAGATATTCGTCACTGGTGTTAGCCGTGACGGGAAGCGAACTCGGGTCTCTAGGTTCATAGCGTGGTGCGCGAACTCCAGCACTATCATCGATCCAAACACAGGCACAACGCTCAGTGGCGATTGCGTCACCGAGGCGCTTGCGCCAGGCCAGGTGCACCTTGAGGCCACGTGAAGTGTCGAAGGCTTGCTGCTGGCAGGTCACGGGGCAGACGCAGGTGCCACGGGTTGGCTGACCGAGATGACTGGCAGATGCACCAGGTGTGCCCCCTACTGTGACAACTTCCTGCGCTTTATCCATCCGGCGCTCCGATCTTTGTTTTGAGCGTCGCTCCTCTGCCCTCCTTTGGATCAGAAGGGCAACTACCTCCAACTGACCGGTAGTTCATAGCGCACCTAGCCTGGCACTGCCCAGTAGTTCATGACGCCAAGGCCGTAGCCATGGAGTCAACATTGGGGGGGACCAAATCTTCCAGGGTGTCTGGGGGTCCCAACCCAGAAAAATATCTAAATATGAAAACGAATTTCTTGCCTAAAATATTAGAAAATTCACTAACACATGGGAAAGACTTTTGATTATTTTTTTACAATAATGTCTACCAGTGGATTGTATTACATTGCTCTGTTACTTTTTTTTACCATTTCTTGTTTCATTGTATGTAATGGCAGAGATTATGGATTAATAAAGTACAACCATAACCACAATCATATACACATAAATCTACGCATTGATTTATATGAAGACAAGTCCAAATATTGTGGCCAAGGTTTAGCAAATTGTTGTTTTTATTTAGATAGCATAGCAATTATTTAGCGTCTGAATGTTCAGACGCTGTCTCCCCGACAGACCTGGTCTTCACCTGAGGACGGCTGCTTGCGTTGTGGCCGAAACGTCGTGAGAATTATTTTATTATGTTTTATTTTTATTATTTTATTACTTCCCTTCTACATGACTTTACCGAAAGAACCAAGAAGAAAAAAATTATTTAGTTATCGCAATATATTGTGGGGGGGGGGGGGGACATTTTGAGCATATTTTAATATTTATTGGGGGGGGGGGGGGTCCCCCCCAACATATATTATATTATAATCACGACCTTGCATAACGCAGTAAGTAGCCTAACAACTGCGCCACCACTCCCCACGTTAGAGTACATTACAAAGATCCCCCGTATAGCCTTCATCACACTGTTGTGGCAAGTGCTGTTCGCGAGTTAGCACCTATGAAGGCCGCCCGCCCGCCCGGCCGCCTTTGTCTTCCCAGTGGCGATGTTTAACTTCACACACACACAGGGCAAATGAAGAAGATACCTGGTGATTGGTGGTGGTGATGCTATTGCTGCTGAACCGTGCTGTACAAACACCGATAACGAACACGCATCCGTCATACGAACACTCTGTGTGTGTCCGTGTCCGATCTGTACCGTGCTGGACCGACGTTTCGGGGAACACCTCCTTCTTCAGAGGGCGCAGAGGCCTCGGGGAGGAGGCGCACGAAGGCGGCAAGATGCAGGGACAAGACGGGCACCGTCTGTTTCCTAAACATACAAAGACAAAGATCCCCCGTGTAGCCTGAACAGACTGTAGAGGCAAGTGCTGTTCGCGAGTACCTATGAAGGCCGGCACGGCAGACGAGTGGGTGGGTGGCCAGCACCACGCCCGGCCGCCTTTGTCTCCCCAGTGGCGATGTTTACTACGCACCGCACCAGAGACTTATTTGAGGCTGAGTCGACCTAGGGGAGGCCCCCAGGACCGGTTCAGATAATCGTCACCGGCGCTGGGTTCGTAACGCATCGCACAAACCACTACACTACCACTCCTCCATGACACCACCATCACAACCATTAACATCACCACACAATCACGAACACCACCACCACCACACTAGGAGCGTATAGCGCTAACCGCTGCACCACCGCTCCCCTTCCTGAACGCACATGGGCACGCTTCACTCCCAGCGAGAGGCTGAATCATTACATCTCGCCACGGATCCCTCCGTTTTCATACCTCGATATACAACCGCTTTGGAACACAGATAATCCCCGAGTTGCGACGGTCCTACTTACGATATTTCGATCTTACGATGGCGATATCGATATGACAAAATTGTAAAATATTTTAAATTTCACGGGGCATCTTCTTGGTTCTTTCGGTAAAGTCACGTAGAAGGTAAATAATAAAATAATAAAAATACTACATAATAAATATTCTCAAAATGTCCCCCCCCCCAATATATTGCTATAAAATAGATTTGTGTCTAGATGATTCTGGTTATGGTTGTACTTTATTAATCCCTAATCTCTGCCATTTCATACAATGAAACAAGAAAATAAAAAAACAGAGCAATGTAATACAATCCACAATTAGACATTATTGTACAAAAGAAAGAAAAAGTCCACCCCACGTGTTAGTGAATTTTTTTCATATTTTAGGCAGCAAATTAGTTTTCAAATTTAGAGAATTTTCTGGGTTGGGACCCCCAGACACCCTAGAAGATTTGGTCCCCCCCCAATGTTATCTCCATCGTTACGGCCTTGGTTAATATTTTGATGGTATTATGTGGTAATGCTTCATCACATGTTTTAAATATATTACACAGTGAATATTGAACTGAAGCTTGACTTTTAAAAATATGTATTCGCAAATCAAATCGCAATATCTGTCAGAAAAATCGCAATTAGACATTTTCCACAAATCATTCAGCCCTAGTTTGGTTACCCACCTTGTACTATTTTTGGTTTAGCCATGTTTGTTTGTTGTAGTACGGAGTTAGACTGATGGCCTTAATCTAAGTTGTCTTGTGGTTGTTGTTGTTTGACTTGCATCCCACTGGGATTTTTGCACACAGCGTTGGTGTACGGTGCTTTATCTGAATATGTTGCTGTTTTTTCTGGATTTTCTGTTTGCACACATTAAGATGTTTTCTTGTTCATATTTTTGTCTTTTGTTTGTTGCGGTTGCACCCGATTCAAGAGCCGAATGGCTCACAGGGCCATACCAAATAAATGAAACTGAAACTACTTTGCACCCATACCTTGTTTGTGTGGTGTGCTTGTAAAGTTCTTACCCCCTGACCCTTACTGGACCTCTGTGACCGCCCCCCCCCAAAAAATTAAATAGCTTTACAGCTCAACCTGATTCCTCATGCAGGATAAATAAATATTCTGATGTCTCGAGACGGGAAAGAGGGTTGAATAATTTTAATTGGTTTAGGGGCCGTCCATAAATGACGTCACGCATCTAGGTGGGGCGGGGGGGGTCAAACATTTGTGACGATGTGTGACGAGGTGGGGGGGGGGGGTGAGAAATGTGACGTCATATCAAAATGCGCAACTTTAAATAAATATAGACAACACGTTCTGCATAATTAAATTGACTTTTTAATCATTGTGTTCTCTTACAACATTAGAGTGCAGCGCAACATTAAATACGCACTACAATGACAATAGTTTAAAAGCGATTTGAAGCATGTTTTATATTTTTTTGGGGGGGGCAGAGCTTTGTGACGTCATATTTGAGGGGGGGAGGTCTGACTTTTTGCGTCGCCGTGTGACGAGGGAGGGGGGGTCAAAAATCATCCAAAATCGCGTGACGTCATTTATGGACGGCCCCTTCGGAAACGGACGCTTCGCGTCTTATCCCTGCATCTTGTCGCCACCCTGGGCGCCTGCACCACTCCACCTCTTCCACGTCGCCTCGAGGCCCTTTGGAGAAGGAGCCGTGCCCCGAAACGTCGCCCAGCACGGTAGAGGTCACCTAACAGCACTTGCCCCTACATCCTGTTAGAGGCTACACTGGGATCTTTGTCTGTCTCCTTCATAGGTGAAGCTTCTCGCTACTAACAGCACTTGCCCCTATAGCCTGCTAGAGTCTACACGGGGGACCTTTGTCTGTGTCTTTTTCATAGGTGAAGCTACTCGCTACTTACAGCACTTGCCCAAATATCCTGCTAGAGGCTACACGGGGGACATTTGTCTTTGTCTCCTTCATAGGTGAAGCTACTCGCTACTAATAGCCCTTGCCACTACATCCTGCTAGAGGCTTCCTGGGGGACCTTTGTCTTTGTCTCCTTCATAGGTGAAGCTACTCACAGCACTTGCCCCTACACCCTGCTAGAGGCTACACGGGAGACCTTTATCTGTGTCTCCTTCATAGGTGAAGCTACTAACAGCACTTGCCCCTACAGCCTGCTAGAGGCTACACGGGGGACCTTTATCTGTGTCTCCTTCATAGGTGAAGCTACTCACAGCACTTGCTCCTACATACTGCTAGAGGCTACACGGGGGACCTTTATAATGTGTGTCCTTGTATGTATTTCGTGTTGACCTTTTGAGTAATTATAACAATAATTAATAGTAATAATAAAGATTAAATGGCACCCTTATTAGTTTTGTTATTATTTTAAAGTCCCGAGAGATTTCACGTCGGCCTCAGGCTTTGCGTATTATAAGTTAACGATTTTAAATTCGAACAATTGTTATTGTTATTTCGTGATTATATTTTGTTATTCTTACTCGCTGTATAAATACTGTTTTGTTGATATGTATTTGCTTTAGAATTCAAGTAATTTTTTTGCATCAACCGTACGTAGTTTTTGTTAAGAGTTAAGTTCATTAAAGTGTTTTGTGAGTTAACGTGAGATATGTAAATAATGTATGTGTGTGTGTGTCTTTCTAGACGTGTGTGTGTGCACCTAGCCTGGCACGGACGCTGTGTATTGGTGGTAAGTGTATATTTGTTTGTGTCTTATGTGTGTGGAGAGCGGTTGGTGCAGTGGTTAGCGCACTGTGTGTGTGTGGGGAGCGGTGGTGTAGTGGTTAGCGCACTGTGTGTGTGGGGAGCGGTGGTGCAGTGGTTAGCGCAGTGTGTGTGTGGGGAGCGGTAGTGTAGTGGTTAGCGCACTGTGTGTGTTGTGTGTGGGGAGCGGTGGTGCAGTGGTTAGCGCAGTGTGTGTGTGGGGAGCGGTAGTGTAGTGGTTAGCGCACTGTGTGTATGTGTGGGGAGCGGTAGTGCAGTGGTTAGCGCACTGTATATGTGTGTGTGGGGAGCGGTAGTGCAGTGGTTAGCGCACTGTGTATGTGTATGTGTGGGGAGCGGTAGTGCAGTGGTTAGCGCACTGTATGTGTGTGTGTGGGGAGCGGTAGTGCAGTGGTTAGCGCTTCGCTGCGCTATGAACCTGGCGACCCGGGTTCGATTCCCGCTCACGGCCAACACCAGTGACGATTATCTGAACCGGTCCTGGGTCTCCCCTAGGTCGACTCAGCCTGAAATGAGTACCTGGTGCGGTGTGTAGTAAACATCGCCACCAGAGAGACAAAGGCGGTCGGGCGTGGTGCTGGCCACCCACCCCCTCGTGTACCGTTCTGGCCTTCATAGGTGCTCGCTAACAGCACTTGCCCCTACAGTCTGTTACAGGCTACACGGGGGACCTTTGTCTTTGTGTGTTCATAAGTGCTGCTACTCGCTAACAGCACTTGCCTCTAGTCTGTTAAGGCTACACGGGGGATCTTTGTCTTTGTTTATCTATGTGCATGTATTTTTACGTATATTATAGGTGTTTAGCTGTGTTCATGTATATATATGTGTAGGTGTGTTGCAGCGTTAGTTTACGTATATATATGCGTGTAGTTTGTGTGTTAGTTCATGTATATATGTGTGTAGTTGCGTCTGTGTCGTAGTTTTTACGTACATAAGTGAAACCTCGATTTAAAGCTTTCGTGACTGCAGGGATTCATCTTCTTGGTTCTTTCGGTAAAGTGACTTTACCGAAAGAACCAAGAAGAAGTGAAACCTCGTTAATACGGTAGTTGATCATTCGTAATTGGAGATAATTCGGCACGGCCGCGCTCTCGGCATAAAATTGGCATATTAGCAATTCGCCATGAGCCGAATTGCCGTACAGAATGGTCAAATTTCGGCATAGCCACGACCAATACAATGCCTCGGTCTGGTGACGGCACGCGTGGTGAGCATTCGTACAGACAAGTTGCTTTGGACTTCACCTTGTTTACGCAACCTGTGCAACCCTCTCAGAAATGTCCTCTGCGCCCACATCAAGAAGTAGTAGAAAGGGACTGAAGTATAAGTCCCTTAGTCTGCGGGACAAATCCAAAGTTTTGGACAGAATTGATGCGGGCGTGCCAATGCGTATGGTGTGCGAAGAGTTTGACATAAAATCAAGCACCTTTTACGACATCAAGAAAGGCCGGGAGAAGATTAGGAAGCACGCCTTAACCTTGGAGGATCCTAGCGGCTCCAAACGGGTACAGAAGAGGATCAAGGCCGCAAAGTTTGTCGACCTGGATAGTTCAGTGTACAAGTGGTACAAACAGGAGCGTGCAGCTGGCGTTAACGTTCGCGGCGTGGACATTCGACATGCTGCAGTACGCCTGGCGCAGCGCCTGCGTATTCAAGACTTCAACGCAAGCGCTTCTTGGCTGTTCAACTTTCGAAGTCGCCACTGCTTGGGAAACCGCCAAGTTGTTGGAGAGTCTGCAAGTGCTGACCAGGCCAGTGTTGATCCCTTTAGGAAGTGCCTGGTCGAGATAATTGAAGAATCGCAACTCCTCATGGCCCAGGTATACAACGCTGATGAAACAGGCCTCTTTGGATTTTTTGTTTGTTATTGGGGCAGGAGGCAATGTACATAATTTTTGAATATTTGGATAATTCGGCAAGGCCAGATCCCCATGTGTTGAATTAACAAGGTTTTACTGTACGTGTGTGTGCTTCATTAGTGGGGAGTGTTAGTGCAGCGGTTAGCGCGCTGCGCTATGAACCCGACGACCCGAGTTCGATTCCCGCTCACGGCCACCACCAGTGACGATTATCTGAACCGGTCCTCGGCCTCACCTAGGTCGATTCAGCCTCAAATGACTACCTGGTGCGGTGTGTAAACATCACGACTGGGGACACAAAGGCGGTCGGACGTGGTGGTGGCCAAACAACCCCCTCGTGTGCTGTGCCGGCTGGCCATCATAGTTGCTACTCGCTAACAGCACTTGTCCCAACAGTCTGTTGAAGCTATATGGGGGATCTTTGTATATTTTTCGTGTGTGCTTCATTAGTCTGACCTGTCAGCGAGCCTTTGACACTTCACCTGGCCTCGAGGGGCAGCTAGCCTGGCACAAGCGCCGTGGTGACGTCATCATCACTTAGTGTTTGCGCGTATGTGGGGAGTGATAGCGCATTAGTTAGCGTGCTGTGCTATGAATTCCACACAGACCCAAGATCGATGCCCGCTCAGGGCCAATATCAGTAACGAATTTGTGAACCGATCCTGGGCCTCCATTAGATTTTCTAAAATGAGCAGTTGGTGCAGTTCGTAAACATCACCACTGGGGAGACAAAGGTGGCCAGACAGGGTATTGGCCACAACACCCCCTTAATAAGTGCGAACTAGCATCACTTCGTGGCTATGTGGGGATAATCTTGATTTGAAGCTTTCGTGACTGCAGGAATCCATACTCTTTGGTTCTTTCGGTAAAGTCACGTGGGTATAAAATTAAATGAATCACGCCGTTTCGGGCGCAACACAAGCGTCCATCATCAGGTGGGAAAAAGCATGGTCTGCTGCTGAGGCAGACTGTTTTAAAAGGTTTGAAATGGGTGTAGCTCAAGGGTTATAAAGAAGTGGCCGGAGCTAGTGATGGTTTGCCTTGTAGTGAAATGCACACCTGACGAGGTGTCTGGGTGCCTGTTTCCTATCAGATGGTGTCACACGTGGAGTTGCCATTCATCAAACAAGAACACGATGAAACTCCAAGCCCTCGGATGTATCCCGACGTGACGGTGAAATTGGATGCTGGTAAGATTACACTGCCTATGGCCAGGTCTTCGGCAACCTTTCAAAGAAGGGGAGCCATTTTATTCATCTTTGATCAAAATAGTTCGGGAACCGCATCACACACGCAGAGTTACGTGTACACAAACACAGCAGAAGGTATACAGCAGATAACAAACACGTTCTGACTTCAATAAACAAAATAGGCGATGGAATAAACGGTCTATTGTGTCTAGTTGTTTCCCCTCCCTCCCCTTAATTATTATTTAACAATACAGTTTCTACATTTCGATTTAAAGCTTTCGTGACTGCAGGGATTCATATTCTTGGTTCTTTATTTTATTATTTCCCTTCTACGTGACTTTACCAAAAGAACCAAGAATATAGTAATAGGTTTTTACCCTTTTATCTGGCACCAAAACTGACACCTTTATACAAGGGATCATGTTTGCAATAACCACAACACAAGCAGTCAAAATGCAAATAAAAAGAGACAACTCTGATAATGATATGCACTGTCCTTGAAATTGATTGGTCCACACCCGAGATGGCTTTTCTTAGAGCCTAGTCTCCACTGGCGTTGGACCAGATGACGCCAAAAGGCGTACAACTCAAAAACAGCGCACTCTCAGAGTATTGAGAGCTCGGGGTAAGCATTTACATTATAAGACCTCCTTTGCCAGTAGCAAGATATAGTAATAGGTTTTTACCCTTTTTAAAGGGTAAAACCTATTACTATATCTTGCTACTGGCAAAATAATAGTTTCTACATTCTTTTGTCACCAAGCCATTTCATAGTGACCCCATTCCCTGCCGTATTTAATCAATTATCTTTACGTTAAATTACACTTTAAGATTCAAGTTTTTTTTTTTTAAACCGGCTACCCGCAAGTGGGCATCCAAAATAGTCGCTATACGGCTCCGGAGCCCGCAGGTGCCGACCCGCTGCCTATGAACGAACAATGCGGAATGCGCCCAATCTCGTCACATCTCGCAAAGCTAAGCAGGGTTCCAGTCTTGAGTCACGCTTGCGTGGAGCACCACTTTGGAAATTACCGTCCGTCACAGTGGAGTGTGAATGCGTGTGTGTGCGCGCAGGACCGGCCGTCAAGGAAGAAGATGGTGGGAGTCTGGGCACTGATATGATGAATATTGCCCTGAAAACTGAAGCGGACGATGATGGTAAGATCCCCTGAATACAGCTAGGTACAGCAAAACCAAGAATTAAGAGCCAAACTAAGAATTCCAGGACTATAAGGATAAATGACTAACCGTCCAGTTTTACTGCAACATTATATGTATTCTGTCTCCCATCCATCAAAGACGACAATGCATTTTCTATATGACAGGTCCATATCTGAAGATTGAAGGGATCAGTGAGAGGCCGGATGAGACGGAAGATTCCCATGAATGTCTGGCCGCCTCAGACCAGAACTTCATCGAGGTGGAGTTATCGGAGGAGGACAATTGTCAAGGTGAGTTTCCTTTGGTCACGTCATGGAGAAAAATGCAGTGTTTTCTCGCATTATCACCAGTCTTATTCCACGGTGGCGAGATGACCTTGATGCCTGCATATTTAGAGTTTGCATGTTCTCCCAATGGTCGCGTGGATTTTTCTACCGAGTACTCCGGTTTTCCTCCTCCACATTTAGAAACATGCTTTTAGAGAATTTGGCGGCAATAAAATGTCCATGTAATAAGCCACTTTGTTCAGCTATCATGTGTGGCCAGGTAGCTTCTGAAAAATAACTGTATAGCTCAGTGGGTCTTACCTGGTAACATAAATAGTAAAAATTTTAAAAGTGTAGTTGTGTTGCTTCTGGAGTCATGACAGGGGGTGAACCAATGTCCTGATGCAACTCATCTATCCAGTCAAGTACGATCCCGCATTACATCAGAGAAGGGCTGTGGGCAATCGTAGCACGTTGGAGGAGTTTGCGAACGGTGTGTGAACACCATCAATGATCTACGAACACCACGAATGGAGTTAGCACAGGAATAAAGTCGGGAGTAAATACAGATAGTCCTCTACTTACGATGGAGATGCGTTATGACGACCCCATCGTAAGTCGAAAATATCGTAAGTCGAAGATGGCCTAGCCTACCCAGGAGTCTTAAAGAATGGTGATAATTTAGCAAAACAGAGGAATTTACAGTACCGTACTGTATAAACTATATACTGTATGTATTTATTAATTACAATACTGTATTGCACAGTAAAATGTAAAGTAAAAACCGAGGTAAATTATTAGCCTACCTATATGAACTGCAATTTAATAGAAAGTTTTTTCAGGAAACAATCCTATCTGCTTTAAAAACTTTTAACATGCATTGAACGTATGTATCGTATCATGGTAACCTTAAAATGAAATCGCTAAAGCTACGTATCATATATGCATTGAACGTATTGTAACGTATCATATTGTACTGTACTCGCCAAGATTCTGTCCGTCGTCTGCATACTTGAACGATTTTAGGTTGTTGATGACAATTTTGTCGTATCGCTATCGCCATCGTAAGATCGAAATATCGTAAGTTGGGGACTACCTGTACTGGTACGGTGAATGTGTGGGATTTGGAGCATGAAAATTATGCATGTTTGTCGGCTTGGACTGCGGTAGCTGTTGGTAGTCTTAGCCACTGAGACTGGACACTGGGTTCTTAAGATAAGCGTTTCTAAGACAGAGTTGACAGCGGTAGGTAGAAACGAGGCTACTGCAGGAAGATCACCTAAAATATTACTGCTGCTGTTTCTGGCACGCATCTTTTTTAGCGTTCTTGCATCGGCTGATTGAAATGTGCTTTTGCATTTTCAAAAGGTACAGCAGATGAAGAAAAAGAAACAGAACTTCTGTGCGAGGACTGCGGGAAGGGCAGTTGCTTGGAAATAAAGACAGACAAAGCGGAATGTACAAGCAACAAGACCCCGCAAGCCTGCAAGCAGTGCGGGAAGGTACTTGAAGGCATCGCATTGTGCACGGCAGTGGCTACCGATGGGAGGAAGCACGTGTGCAAGGAGTGTGAGAAGGGGTTTACATCGCGTTTTAGTTTAGAGACGCACATGAGAACACACACCGGTGAGAAGCCGCACGTGTGCCACGAGTGTGGGAAGAGGTTTACAAAGCGTTCCACCTTAACCACGCACGCTATATCACACACGGGCGAGTGGCCGCACGTTTGCAGGGAGTGTGGAAAGGGCTTTGCACAACGTTCTGATTTAGAGAAACACGCAAGAACACACACCGGCGAGAAGCCGCACGTGTGCCACGAGTGTGGGAAGGGGTTTTCAACGTGTTATTCTTTAACCACGCACGCTATATCGCACACGGGCGAGTGGCCGCACGTGTGCACAGAGTGTGGAAAGGGATTCGTACAGTGTTCCGATTTAGAGGAGCACACCAAAACGCACACGGGCGAGAAGCCGCACGCCTGCCACGAGTGTGGGAAGGGGTTTTCACGGCGTTCTACGTTAAAGGCACACACTAGAACACACACCGGTGAAAAGCTGCACGTGTGCAACCAGTGTGGAAAGGGGTTTTCAAAGCGCTCTACCTTAACGACGCACTCTATCTCACACACGGGCGAGTGGCCGCACGTGTGCACGGAGTGTGGAAAGGGATTCGTACAGTGTTCCGATTTAGAGAAGCACTCAAGAACGCACACGGGCGAGAAGCCGCACGTCTGCAACGAGTGCGGGAAGGGCTTTGCACGAAGTTCTACGTTAAAGGAGCACGTTAGAACACACACGGGGGAGAAGCTGCACGTGTGCAAGGAGTGTGGGAAGGGGTTTTCAAAGCGCTGCACCTTAACGACGCACTCTATATCTCACACGGGCAAGTGGCCGCACGTGTGCAAGGAGTGTAAAAAGGGCTTTGCACAACTCTCCGATTTAGAGAAACACGCAAGAACACACACGGGCGAGAAGCCGCACATGTGCAACGAGTGCGGGAAGGGGTTCGCAACGTATTACACGTTAAACACGCACTCCATATCGCACACGGGCGAGTGGCCGCACGTGTGCACGGAGTGCGGAAAGGGATTTGTACAACGTTCCGATTTAGAGAAACACACAAGAACGCACACGGGCGAGAAGCCGCACGTATGTAACGAGTGCGGGAAGGGGTTTTCACAACGTTCCGATTTAGAGAATCACGCAAGGACACACACCGATGAGAAGCCGTATGTGTGCAACGAGTGCGGAAAGGGGTTTGCAAAGTTGTATACTTTAACCACGCACGCCATATCGCACACGGGCGAGTGGCCGCACAAGTGCACGGAGTGCGGAAAGGGATTTACTCAGCGTTCCGATTTGGAGAAACACACAAGAACGCACACTGGCGAGAAGCCGCACTCGTGCCAGCAATGCGGGAAGAGCTTTGCGCAGCGTTCAAATTTGGAGGCACACGCGAGAACGCACACGGGTGAGAAGCCCCATGTGTGCAAGGAGTGCGGGAAGGGGTTTTCCCATCGTTACAATTTAGAGAAACACACTAGAACACACGACCTGGAGTGAAAACTCAAATCGGAGTATTGTCCCTTTTTTAAAGCAACGGTGAATAATAGTGTTTATGCAATGCTATTGTCCTACCATGTACGTGGGTAATGTAAATGAAAAAATTAAGACAAGCCACCGTGTCATTGTGACCAACCAAAACTAGTAAACCACTGTAGTCTGGGCTTCTTCAATGGAGAAACAGCAAAACTACGCAAATTCTCTGCTGGAGCCCTCACATGGCTAACAGAACCTTCACATTTGTCATTCAGCTTCTGAATATACTAACATACTAGAGTTGAAGTTTTCGTGACTGCTGCAAGGATCCATACTCTTTGGTTCTTTCGGTAAAGTCACGTAGGTGAAAAAATATATATAAATAAATCACGACGTTTCGATTGCAACACAAACAAGCAACCACAGCAATATATTTTTTTTACTGAAGTGGGAGAGATGCCGGAGTTAAAGGGGTTTATATAAGTCCCCAATCGAAACGTCGTGATTTTTTTTTCACCTATGTGACTTTACCGAAAGAACCAAAGAGTATACTACCATACGCAAGAATAGAATTGGTACATAGATGCAGAGACATTTACTGGTCCACTCATTTACCGGTCCATGCACTTTTTTGGAAGGATAGTATTTTGATATACCGAAGCATTCTGAATTCGGCTAGATCAGCCTACTATTCAAATTGTATAAATGACTGAATAATCCTCAATTGTATTGAATTATATCGCTAATTTAACTTTAACTATCTTCACCTCCCCTGTTGAATGATTTTTTTTAGCTGTGGTAATTTCATGAATCATTTTAATAAAAAATAAAATACTGATCTGGAGAGCACAAAAAGCCATTTTTCGTCGTACTGAACGTACATGGAGGAAGTCTGGTTTCACCATACATCGCTAGATTTTTTTAAGGACAGCTACACGCCTATTTCTTCAACATTTCAACCCTATATTGCTAGTCGCATTCCAGCAAGTAAGGATAATGCACGGCCCTTATTCTCTACCATCAATCTTCTTCTGCATAAGGACAACAATTGTAATTCTCCTTCCACAGACCTCTGTACTTCTACATTCAGCAGTCGCTTGAGATTAAAATTTCCACTATCTGTTCCCAATTAATATATATTCCCCCTCGTTGCCCTTCCATTGGATTGACCCCCATCCTGGTTTAATGGCACTCCCTCGACGAAGTTCTCCACTATTACAACTGCCAAACTCGCCTCTGATTGTTTGTTGTCCCACCTGATGATGGACGCATGTGTTGCGCCCGAAACGTCGTGATTTAATTTATTTTATACCTACGTGACTTTACCGAAAGAACCAAAGAGTATGGTTCTCGACCAACCTATTGTCCACTGGATCCATTCCCTTTCAGACCGCTATGGGGGATAGCTTTTTCACATTGGTGTATCCTTTGTTCTTGTTCTTAGCCTTTTCAGCATGTCATTTGAGACTGGTGTAGTTCCTGGCACTTTTAAAATGGCGGCAGTCACCCCACTTTTTTAAAAACTAAGGTCTTGACCCCAAGATTACAAAAAAAACATGTCCAATCTCCCAACTTCTTTCTCTAAGATTCTGGAATGTGATGTGGTTTCCCGATTCCGTCAGCGTCTAGCTATGTACAACTTATCCGACCCCTTTCAATTGGGGTTTCAGTGCTGCGTACAACATTTGGGACGGCTCTCGTGAGGGTGACCAACGATTTATTGCTGCAAGCGGACAGGGGGCAAGCAAGTGTTCTTGTCCTGATAGAGCTCAGTGCTGCCTTTGACATCATTGACCATTGGGTCCTTCTTGAACGACGCCAACACTCAGTACGGATTTCTGGTCTTGCATTACAATTATTTCGCTATATGCAGGATCGCGTACATTATGCTACTGGTTCAATGCGGTGTTCCACAAGAATCAGTACTTGGCCGCCCTCTATTCATTACCTATATGGCACCTATGGACATGCCGCCATGACATCCGGCATTGTCATATCACTGCTATGCTGGTGACACCTCAAATTCATGTCCGCATAGGTTCCGATTGTGCGAGGGACAGTCTATTCATTCAATCTTCCCTATAATTCCCATACCTCGACCCTCCTCACGCAACTGCACTGGCTCCATGTGTACGATGTTCAAATTCCCCACGCTGGTCTACACATCCCTTCATGTCCTTGCCACGCTTATATATTTCTACGTGCCTTCTCGCTCTTTTTCTATTCTTGCCCCCCCTTCACTCGAACAAACTTCCCCTCCACATTAAACAGTCACGTTCGCTCGCTAGTTTCCGCTCTGCACTCAAAACTCACTTATTTCCCCCTAGCTCACCCCGCGACCCCTTAATCTCCCCCCACTGTCACTTTTCTCACTTCATATTCTCACCCATTCAATCCATCATCATTGAATGTCATACATTTTCCTTTCACCGAATTCACGCATCACAGATTTGCCCATTGCTTCCTAGGAAGCTATTTCATTCACTAAATCTCCACCATTACATTCATATGTACCATTGTTAATTCTTTGTAAAGCACTCCACAATCACAAAAAATGCCTCTCTGCCTCATTCTACTTTACTGTCAGGCCACGCTCAAAGCACAGTGAAGACGCCACACTCCCATTACTTTGTGTGAAACACGAAGTAGCGATGCTTCATAGTCTCGAGCGAGGTTCGTTCAGACAATATGCTTCGGTAAATCGGCCAATTCCGTACCCGTGCCACACAAGCCTCAACCGTGTCTCGTGGACGGGTACGGGCAGGTGATGAACAGCACACCAAAGGGTTCTCCACCTAGTCTTTGAGAACTTCTTTCGCACCGTACGGAGCCAACCGTGCTCATCGATCGGAGGTGCGTCTGCCCAAAAAATGTCGAGCACCCAATTTATTTTTTATAGGGAATCCAGGCTTGGGATCGTGTGAGCTGATGTCTCATACCTTGATCATTAACTCAATGATGAAGGGGATTAAGCGAAAACCTGGTCTCCGTTGGGGAATGAAATGGAGGGGAATATTTTTGTTCTACCGAGGCTGCAAAATGTGTATATTCTATTTTTAATGATGACATTGTTGCCATTGTCAATGTTCGGTCAACAGAGTGATGACATTTGTTGTGTTTTACCACGTGACAGGGAAGACCACGTGAAGGTATTCATCGTCTCCATTTTGATAATAACGGACACACGAGGAACTTGGAGATGAACCTTGCTTCAGCTTCATCATTCATTCAGTACAAGTCCCCCACTGGCGTTTCTGCCACCCCAGCTCACGTGTTCTTCCCACACCCTGGAAACCTCGACACGGTAATGCGCTGGGCCACCTGCGTTTAAAAGCCAGGTGGGAGAGGGGGCTCGGGGTGGATGCCAATCAATTACAGGCAGACCTCGCATAGCGCGACCCTGTAAAACATCAATTCATAAGTCCTGGAGAAAATATTCACGAAAAAATGTATAAACTCAAATACTGTAATCTAAAAAGTGCTTAAGAGTGAGAACACGCAGCAGCGCTGGCCGAGGAAACCTACCGTGGATATTAATTCGCTCAGCCAATGAAAGCGACGCACGCTCTGAGCCAATCGGCACCACCCCGCGATTCGATTATCACGATTCGTAGTCACGATTATATAAATACATGTAAAAAAATCCAATGTTAGTACGGTACATTTAGCCAAGTGAGAACTCACGAGGCTATGATAGAGTCTCAGGCTTCGCCTAAAAGAAACCTCACAGAAATAGAGTTCTAAATTTGAAGCTTTCGTGACTGCAAGGATTCATACTCTTAGGTTTTTTCGGTAAAGTCACGTAGGTAAAATAATAATAATAAAATAATAATAAATGAAAATAACTAAAGGAAAAAGTCTGATTTACAAGTGTTTCATTCCCATTCGCCATTCAGCGCCCAGGCACCGTACATGCATTATACAAGCACCATACATGCATTGTACAAGCACCGTACATGCATTGTACAAGGACCGTACATGAAGTGTACAAGCACCGAGATGGTTATCCCCCCCCCCGACTCATTGTCTCCTCCCTGCTCAGCACCCTATATAAAAAAACACGTGTCTTGAATAGCTCTCTTCACACGCTACAGTAATTTTACTGGAGCAGTTACACCTGATGACGGAGGCTTGTGTTGCTTCCGAAACGTCGTGATGTAATTTAGTTATTTTCATTTATTATTATTTTATTTTATTATTATTATACATTTTTTATTAAGGTCACAGAGGTCCTGGAGCTCTCTGAGAATCACCCGGATTGGGATCATAGACAGTTCCCACAACCTCATCTCCCACCACTGCCTTGTAGTAGGAGTAGAGTAGAATGCACTCTATATAATACTCCCTGATGTTATAATAAAATATATATTTCTTATGAAACGTTGACCATCTCTATTATTTTTTGCGCTATTACCAAAACCCTAATGAAGCCTTCGTATATTGCTCGTGAAAGAAACAACGCTGTCGGGAATGCATCCCCGTGTATACAATGGGGTATATGATTCGAATAGCGATGCTCTCACGTATTCTAGGAACAACAACGGCGCATTCTTCTTGAGCGTTCAGCGAGGCCCGCCTGTATTTGAGCCAATCCCGGTTACGTCCGCTGCTGCACGTTCGACCGAGTTTGGGGATCCTTTGGTGGCCTTGAGGGAGGGCCTGCTCACCCGTCCAGTTTACGCTGTGGGAACTTAGAAAATGCCCCTTCCGTGCGACGGCCCCCGCCTCACTGCGCCAGTGTGGGGTAGTCAGGCTGGGGCTATGGCTCGGTGAGTGATGCCCTGGGAGGCTCGGTTATAACCCCCCCCCCCCCCACTAGCCACCTTCTTCTTGGTCGACGGTAAGGATCGCCCTCCCCTCCCCCCGCACTTTTATGCAGCTGTGTAAGAGGCACCTGCCTCACTGGTAAGTATTTTAACTTTAAACACTTTTTTCTAAGGTTCTTACAGCCCATTCACGTAGCATGCAACCCCCCCCACCCCCCCCCGGGTGGATTGCTGCTGCCAAACCCAAAACACCGCCCCAATTCTCGATGATTCTCGCTTCACTCCTTCCTACTCCCTGCCTTAAACTAAAGGTTTGTATTTTACCAGGTAAGGCTCCACTGAGCTATTTAGCGCTTTTTCAGAAGCAACCAGACCACAAATGATAGCCCAACGAGAAGTGGCTTTACATGTGGAAATTTCGAGCAGCCAACTTCTGGAAACGCACGTTGATTCTAAATGTGGAGGGGAAAATCCGGAAGACCCAGAGAAATAATCCACGCGACCACCACGGGGAGAACACGCAAACTCCAAATTATACAGCAGGCGTCAGGGTGGGGATCGAAACCCGTGAGATGTATACTAAGCCAGGTAGTTAACATCTCGTGTGGAGTGTGAGGCCTTGCCCCCTTTTTTTACATGCTTTTACTTAACTCACTCTGTCTGTTGCTGTCGTTGTCGTATCCTCAAATCTTGTAACTCAATTCTAACCCACTTCCCAATGTGGTATCGACTGCAAACTTCGTATACTTATGTCTTACTGATGACAATATTATACTATCATAAAAATATATTTTGAAACAATCTTTTTTTACGCGCTTTTTATTAACTCACTCTGTTGTTGTCATATCCTCAAATCCTGTAACTCAATTTTAACCCACTTCCCAATATGGTATCGACTGCAAACTTGGTATACTTATGTAATACTGATGACAATACTATATTCTATCATTAAAACATTTTTTAACCATCTTTTTTTATATGTTATGTTTCGCCTTGGGTCTAATTGTCCACGCTCAACTCACGTTGGCTGTAAATCACCACGGTCCCTGACGTTATAGCAAGCCTCGGGTCCACTTCCTGGAGTCGTGGAGCTCCGCCATTACTCGTACGGTACATTTCATTAAAGCGTGTTTTGAAAAAAAGTATTGTAAAATATTACTTATTTTGGCTCTTTTCTTTGCCCTTCCCTAGAATTTTGGCACTGCAGGAGTGGGGGTGGAAAGGGGGGAGGACTGAGCACCCACCCAGCACGACCACTGACCACCACGCTCTGCTACTTTACTCCCCTCGACCCCTCTACTATATAGTTGGCAGGCAACCCTCTACACTGGGCGGCTGAGGGCTAACATCTTTCTGGCCGACTTCAACATTGAATCAGGGGAGAGCCAGCCATAGCTGGGTCTCCTGTCATTTGTCGACCTTTCTCCTCACCCTGCCTTCCAGAAACTTAATTGAACCTCCCCCTTCTCTTGCGTGAAAGCATCATTAGCATTGCAACATTTTAATTCTCAATCTGCTAGATTTGTAGGTGAACCTGACTCACCCCTTTCAAGTCCCCCCTCTCACTGAGCTCCATTCCCCAGTCTCCATAGCGACCTTTGCAACTCTGTCTAGGGGCGCCACGGTGGCGAGATGTAAACTATCTCGCCTGGTATACAGATGGTCATTGGTGTCGATCCCAACCCTGGTGCCTGTATATTTGGAGTTTGCATGTCTCTCTCCCCATGGTCGCGTGGATTTTTCTCCGGGTCCTCTGGTTTTTCCCTCCACATTTAGAATCAACGTGCGTGTAGAGTATTTGGCTGCTATCAATTTCACAAAAGCCACTTCATTTGGCTATCATTTGTGCTCAGGTCCCCTCTTAAAAAAGATCTGGAAAGCTCAGTGAGCCTTACCTGCTAAAATAGAAAAAAATTGTTTTAAAAACTGTGAATGTCCTTTGGGTTTTTACATCACCTCGACTCTGCACCTGTTTTCCACTGTCCTAATCTCACAGTTGCCACACTCTGTCTCACACAATAATTACATGTCATCCTCAATTGACGATGGGAGAACATACACCTATACACCACGTCAGATACTGATTTAAGGCCGAGTCAACCTATGGGAAGCCGAAGTGTTGGCCGTGGAAATTGAGTAAGCAGGAATCGAACTCAGTTAAATGGGTATTTAGATCAGGACCCTAACCTCTACCCTACCGCTTTCGAAATATGTATAACAACCATTTGCCACTAAGTGGTGGTGACGTTACCATGGCGCTTGTGCCAGGCTAGGTGTACTTTGAGCCCAAGTGAAGTGTCTAAGACTTGCCGACAGGAGGTCATGGGACATAACTAGATGTTTTTGGTTGTCTGGGTTTACTTGTATACACGGGTCGTCACGTCTTGAATGCGGAAAAATGGCTTAAAAAACTGCACCGTTTTGTAAAGGTCAACATACACATGGAGACACTGGGCTGTTGTGGCGCTATAACAGGACCAATTGAATCGGCAACAGAATGATACATTATGTTAATGTACAGGGCAGCCAATGGTTGTGTGACAGTAATCGCCGTATTGCTCGATTAAAGCTTGAGCAAACCCCAACCACTGCTCGATCATATAGATACACATTGAAAATGTCTTAACTCGATCACTGCTCGATCACTGCTCGATCACACACTCAAAATGTTATAGCTCAATCGGTCCTCAATCACTGCTCGAATTATGCTCAATTGGTGCTCGATCGGTGCTCAATCACTGCTTGATCAGTTCTCAATCAAAACTCGATCGGTGTTCAAAGCTCGATCGATGATTGATGCTTGATCACAGAAACATTGAAATGTGATAGCTTGACTAGTACTCAATCGATGCTGGATCGTAGCTCGATCAGTGCCCCATCAAAGCTTGATCGATGCCTGATCAATGCTTGATCACATAGTCACATTCAAAATGTAATTAGGCGACCGGAACCCCAGATAACTGGAGTTATTTGACAAGCACATCCAGTTTGCTGGGGGTTTTACCCGTAAAAACCTGAGTTCTGTTGTTGGTCAGTAGTGTTGTCAGTAAGTGGTATGGTTATGCATTGGTGTTTGTGACCAATGCAGTGTTGTTGCTCCGGAGAACAAGGGACCAATAACTGATGTCGAGTCACCTCGATTATGCAGTTTTTTCTTATAGTTGACAAAGATCAACAAGTCCGGTGCCGAGCTTGCCGTAACGGTGCATTGCCGCGTTCACCCCTTGGCCCCAGCTACATTTTTCTTTTGGCACAACCCTCGCCCTGTCGTGTGGCGCTCCAGGAGTTTGGTTTACAATATAATTACGTCGATTGAAAAGGAGCTAAGGTTTACACCCTTGAATATTTCACAGTTGTGAAACCAAAAGGATATTTGTAACAAAGGGAGTAAACATTACAAAGTGTTCTGCCGTTTAATGTTTCATGATAAAGTTACCCTGGTGCGGTAGCTAAAATATCGCCATAAAAAATAACGTTCACTTCTATACATACATCACACATCCAGCAGCATTTTGGAAAATGTGCGTTATATGCTGTATAACGTCGAGAGAGAAAAGCGAATTGGGCTTTTATATTTTTGTACAAGTCCATCATATTTATAGCAATATATTTAACGATGCTTTTTGTGATGAAACATTCTGCTTGTCGTGGCATTAAATCCATTACGTTTATTATTTTTGTGGTTGACCCAGGCATCTTCAGCTGCACACGGTTCCCCGTGGACGGACTTGGAAACATTTGCGATGTTAAAGATTATTGAAGACAATCCTGACATTTCAAGTAAAATAAACAGCCCGCCCGGTTTACATAAAGGCGGGTTGTTCGTTAAAATTCAAAAAGAATTGTTGAAGAAAGGAATTTGCAGGTACCCTAGGCAAATTCAGCTTCGATGGCGACGCATGATGATTGATTACGCATTCTGGAATAAAGAGGAAAACAAGGGCAAAGGGCGTAAATTACGCTCCTACATGAAAGTTTTTGTCAAACTTAGGGGTTTGCCGGATTTGGATGAGAATGGTGAGTAATGTTTTTGTTTTGATCTTATAGGTCTTTACAGATATAAATATTTACTAATTATTCTAGAGATTGATTGTAATGATGCAACCCATTGTTTCTTGATAAGACGTGTACAGTCGTGAAAGCACAACCAAGAACGCACTGGAGATGAGTGTAGGTGAACCACTTGAGGTTGAAGAAAAGAGCAAAACTGTTGTGCAAGATAATTTCAATCTGGCGGAAATGGAGGAAAGGATTAAAAGTAAGTATTATTGAAATGTTAACAACTACAGCTGATCCAATTTTGGTATTTTCTTCAAAATCTGTAAACGTATGTGATATTTTGCAGGTGAAATGAATAAGAAAATAGAAGAAAAATTTGCGGAAACCTTTAAACATGTGAACTCTTGCTTGAAATTTATTGTGGAAAGACAAAATTCTATGAATAGTCGCCTGGAGAAAATTGAGTTTTCCCTGGCCAATCTACCAGTAGAGGATGTGGAACGTGTGGACAATCAGCGGGACCTGGGAAGGGGAATAATTTCCAGTGCCGCGATGTCTGTGCCAGAGATTGATTTGGCAAAACGAATTACAAGGCAGTCGGCGGACAAGCGCAAAGGAGGTGCTCACAAGAAATGTGTCGCTCGCGTCCGCCCCAAAAAGCAAGCGAAGAAACAGGCGGCCACAAAACAGATATCTAAAAGGAGGAAATTACATGAGTTTGAGCAACTACTGGAGCAAACAAAAACTGTTGACACGTGTGTCGCTAACCTAACGAGCAATAATACAAGGAGCAAAACAGGGGCACAGACCAAAACTTCTGCACAATTACAGTAAAATCAGTTTCTGCACTGAAACCGGCTTTTTCAAAACTTTCAAATATTTAAGTAGTAAGCTTCAGAGGTGGGACAAAGTCATTGTTATGCAAGTCCAAGTCGAGTCGCAAGTCATCAAATTCATGACTCGAGTCTGACTCGAGTCCAAGTCACATGACTCGAGTCCACATCTCATAGGTGGGACAAAGTCATTGTTATGCAAGTCCAAGTCGAGTCGCAAGTCATCAAATTCATGACTCGAGTCTGACTCGAGTCCAAGTCACATGACTCGAGTCCACACCTCATAGGTGGGACAAAGTCATTGTTATGCAAGTCCAAGTCGAGTCGCAAGTCATCAAATTCATGACTCGAGTCTGACTCGAGTCCAAGTCACATGACTCGAGTCCACATCTCATAGGTGGGACAAAGTCATTGTTATGCAAGTCCAAGTCGAGTCGCAAGTCATCAAATTCATGACTCGAGTCTGACTCGAGTCCAAGTCACATGACTCGAGTCCACATCTCATAGGTGGGACAAAGTCATTGTTATGCAAGTCCAAGTCGAGTCGCAAGTCATCAAATTCATGACTCGAGTCTGACTCGAGTCCAAGTCACATGACTCGAGTCCACATCTCATAGGTGGGACAAAGTCATTGTTATGCAAGTCCAAGTCGAGTCGCAAGTCATCAAATTCATGACTCGAGTCTGACTCGAGTCCAAGTCACATGACTCGAGTCCACACCTCTGGTAAGCTTCCGAAATGAATGATTTTTTTTTTACGAGCAATTGTACACTGAAAGGTTGAATACAGGAGAAAGGCGCATTAATCTTGGTTTAGTTGCACTGCTACAGATATAATCTTTCTCGTGTTTATATTACTGATAATAAAATGTAATTACGTTTTGTGCTTTTCATTAATGTTGGTCGCTTGTATTTTATTTCTTAAAAATAGTGCACACTGATGGTTGTGATTGGTAAGTGTTGAG
The DNA here is from genome assembly GCF_965212315.1 of Lampetra planeri. NCBI lineage: Eukaryota > Metazoa > Chordata > Hyperoartia > Petromyzontiformes > Petromyzontidae > Lampetra > Lampetra planeri. The sequence goes on from NC_136161.1 coordinate 4,780,733, forward strand.
TTGATTGGTTAGTGAAGGGCATGGTTTGTTAATAAGTGGTGTGGTTATCGATTGGTTTAATTGTTGAGTTGCGTTTTCTTGCTGCTCCAATTTGGAGGTCACCATCAGATGTACGGTTGCCTCATGAATGCCATTGTGGTTTATCTTGTAATAGGATGGCTAGTAACTACACACTGACCAGCAATGGACAACATCAACACACCATTACATAATACTATAACGTTTCAGTATGTGTCTCGATGTGATCGAGCATCGGTCAAGCAGTGACATTTTGAATATGAGTATCTATGTGATCGACCAGCTATGATATTTTGAATGTGTCTGTGATAGAGCAGTGATCTATCAATGCCAATTTTAATGTGTCTATGTGATCGTGCAGTGATCAAGCGTTGATCCAGCTTCAGATCGTGTTGCTGCTGAAAAAAATATATCGTTTCTGTCGATTCCCGTTTCTGTAATCCAGAATACACACTGAAAAAACGTAATTCGGCAAAGCCAAGCTCAGTCCCTACATATATCAGCCTGAAAAAATTACACATCATTCTGTTGCATGATTCATGTCGTCCTATTACAGTGCATGCTTGTAATCTAGCATTTGGACATTTGTGTAAAAATTGCTTTATAGCTCAACTACCTCCAGTCTAAAGATTCTGATTCTGTGGAGGGGAGGGTTAGTGGATCGCACAAATGTCGTGAAACTCCATTCCCATGGGTATCCCCGAGATCGACTCAACCTCAAATGAGTACCTGGTGGCGGTGTGTAGTAAACATCGCCACTGGGGGAGACAAAGGCGGTCGGGCCTGGTGCTGGCCACTCACCCCCTCGTGTGCCGTACCGGTTTGCATAGGTGCTACTCGCTAACAACACTTGCCCCTACAGTCTGTTATTTTATACCCTGGATAGCCATTAATTGGGTGCAAACATGGGCATGCATAATGTACGTTTAACACGTAGTATTATCAATAATGTACGTTGTTTACCATATAAATAACGCAAACGGTAATGATTACCCATAGTCATCTATATGCATTAATCCCTCCCCCACTTCATCACATCTCCACAAAGCTGGCTGCTGCCTGATGACGATGTGTAACGAGGGGGGGGGGGGGTGAGAAATGACGTCACATCAAAATGTGCAACTTTAAATAAATATAGACAACCCGTTCTACTTAATTAAATAGACTTTTTTTAAATAAATGTTTTCTCCTACATCAGAGTGCAGCGCCACATTAAACACGCACTACAATGACAACAGTTTAAACCGATTTGAAGAATATTCTTGACTTTACCGAAAGAACCAAGAATATGAATCCCTGCAGTCACGAAAGCTTAAAATCGATTTGAAGCACGTTTATGGTTTTGGGGGGGGGCAGAGCTTTGTGACGTCATATTCTAGGGGGGGGGGTCTGACTTTTTGTGACGCCATATGACGAGAGGGGGTCAAAAATCGTCCAAAATCGCGTGACGTCATTTATGGATGGCCCCTAACCCGAAAGCTGGTAATGCAGGACTGCTGAACCAGGGGGGGATACAGATGGGGAGTCACAGGGACGAATCGAGACGCTGGCTTAAAGTGTAGTTGTCTTACGTCCTGTCGCTTGTGCAACTGGCTGGCCCTCATCCCTCTCCTCCCGTGATCGTAACGACGGCAAGAATGGAGGAGTTCGGAGGAGGCGATGAGTGAACACTCCGCGTTGGGTCTTCTGCCCTCCCTTCTCGAGGATCGAGTGACTTCCATCACCGAGGGACACCGGCGGCGCTGTGGAAGGCCCACTCCGAATTTTCGGAGTGCCCTTCTGAGGAGCATTCGTGCATCCGTAACTGTTTCAAGTTTCATTTATTAGGCATAGCCCCGTGAGCCATGCGGCTCTTAAGTCGGGTGCAACCGCACCAAACAAAATATGAACACAGAACATCTTAAAGCGACGACGTGTAACAGAAACATCCTGGAATAATCTTAATTTTAGAACTTTCGTGACTGCAGGAATTATTATTTGTTTCTTTCGGTTAAGTCACGTCTAAAGATAAAATAATAAATTAAATTAAATAATAGAATACGACGTTTCGATTGCAACACAGGCAATCATCATCAGGTATAATGAAATAGCGACATAAAATCTAACCAGAAAACTATAGACAGACATATTATCAGACAGATATCACCAAGATACATAGCGAGAGCAACACAGGTAACAGAGAGGGGTGATCGTCTCTGTGGGGTGGCCTTAAATAGACAGAGGGGGGGGCGGAGGCAGAGAGAGGGAGGAGGGTTAGAGAAAAAATTAGCATATCAATGAGTGGTCAACAGACGTGGTGCTGCGAATGCAATGGCACGGCAAGCAAGCCTGAAAATCAGGAGAAAGACACACTAAAATTAAATAACCTAGTAAAATAATAAACCAGCAAATATAAAAAAAAAACCTTATTAAAACGCTGCGTGCAAAAATCCCAATGTGGTGCAAGTCAACAATAACAACCATAGGACAATTTAGATTAACCATATGTTTTCGAATCACCAAAATAAAGCTATAAAAACAATGTGACAACAGTAACCATAGGAACTGTGACGAGACCAAGGCAGGAGGAGGAGATCCCCCGAGGAACTTCCAAGAGGATTTGACGAGAAGCAAGAGCGCTGCTCGTCGAGTAAACTCGTTACAATGTCACACGCGCACACCAAGACAAAGATCCCCCATCACCCGGTGTAGCCTTAGACTGTTGGGGCAAGTGCAGTTAGCGAGCACCTATGAAGACCACCACGGCACACACGAGGGGGTGGGTAGCCAGCACCACGCCCGACCGCCTTTGTCTCCCTAGTGGCGATGTTTACACACCGCACCAGGCGCTCGTTTTAGGCCGAGTGCTTCACCCCGAGCTACAAATGCTCTGATGGTGGCATTGCCTTTGTACTGTTCTTTGGGTCTTTAGGTAAAGTCACGTAGATAGGTTCAGAGAAAATAACAAAAACTACGACGTTTCGATCGCAACACAAGCGGTCGTCATCAGGAAAAGGGGGGTTCAGCTTCTAAAGGCAAACTTTATAAAAGTGTAAAGGAGAGCCGACACAAGATTGCAGGGGTTTCCTCCTTTAATCCTTTTCTTCCATCCACACCTGTCCCCAGCCGTCCCAATATCGTTCCCGCCAAAGGCCCCCTCTTCCCGCCCGTTCTCTCCTTATATCTCCTCAATCACCCCTCCCACTAACCCACCTATTGGTGGGAATCCTTCCCCTGACACCCCTACAAAAGGTTTGAAATGGGCGTCGCCCAAATGTCAGCAGCCAATGCAAGTGGTGGGCAGTCACGGAAGCTTTAAGTCAAGCCTTGTGTACTGTTCGCCTTTTGGCGTCGTTCTCAGGCCTGACACTGGTGGTGAGACTTGGCCCAAAAGAAGGCCTCTTGTGTAGGCCAATCAGTTTCAAAGACAATGCCCAGATAATGTTATTATCAGTGCCGTGTATGGTTAATGCAGTATCTTGATTCCCTGCAAAAGGTTTCTATGTTGGCGTTTGAACATATTAACACAACAACTCTTGTTTGATTGCGGCCAGAATAGGGTAAACACCTGTTCTTACTTTTGTTAATACTGTGTTTACTTACGATCAAGTTGGACTTCATGAACGGGCCCTCAGGAACAGAACCCGTTCGTCAGGCGGGTAACTGGCCACAAAGTGTTATGACGGTGAGTTGTAAATAACGTTGCACTTTGAGCGCAAGTTGATCAATTATTGCATGGGCAGGGTGCTTCACATTTATGTTATTATCGGAAGTTTGCATCAAGTATACAGGTCATGTATACTTGATACAGGTCATGTATACTTGAAACGTATAGCGCATAATGTCCCTGATGCAGTCATTTTGAGTCTGTTGATGGTCGGCGATGCGGACTCATCTCGACGAGCTGTGCACGATGCACCATTCAAAGTAGAATTCTTCGATAACGGATTTTTTATGCTGATGTTTGGCATTTCGACATCGCAGAATGGCACCGATTTCTGATTGATTGGTACCCCAGTCGCGGAGTGAAGTACAACCCCTGGAAAAAAATAGTGTCCCAGAAATAAAACATTTAATTGCCTCGGCCAGTTTGTATGATTTGGTACCATGGGAGCACCGCCATTAGGGTCACGTGGCGTAAAACTCAGCAAGAAGACAGTCGGCCTGTGCGATGGTGCCAACCAGAGGGCAAAGTGTTGCAGGGGAACAGAAAGTCTCTTAGCGTTTCATTATTATCTATATCGATGTCCGTACCATATTACAGATCCAATTCAGAGCTTATTGGTCACCCCGTGCACTTATAAATCTCAACGTTCATCCTACAAAGTCCCATCACAACGGAGAATCACAAATAGACAATCACTACTACACTCACCACGAGTACATTCACCACTAGCACACTCACCACTACGTACCTGTCAACCCCTTATCAGTGCACTACCTTATTACAGACCCAAATCAGACCTTACTGGTCATCCCGTGCCCTTATAAACCTCAACGTTTTGAATTCCTTTCCAGCTCAGACCCCGCTTGCTTGCCCATCGCCACATATATAGCCTTGTTGTAACAGCTCTCTCACTGGTTCAGCAGTTCCACTGCTGGATTATTTTTTTCCGCTTGAGGACGATCGCTTGTGTTGCGATCGAAACGTCGTGATATATTATTTTTATTTTATTTTTCTACCTACGTGAGCCACCATTGCTCTATCTACTGCTGGACTGTGGAGGTACCACACCAAATAAGTCACTAGAGCTCTACTGCTGCAAGCCGATTATTGAGAACTGGGACACGCAGGACCGCGAGTCCCTGTAAATGGGCGTGCCGGCGGATGCATAATGGCGATGGAGTCGTTCGGTTGTATTGCTTGTACGAACGGGTTCCTTTTGGTGTGCCTTTTGGCATCATCTGGTCCAACCCATGTGAGACTAGGCTCTAAGGAAAGCTGTCTCAGGTGTGGACCAATCAACTTCAAGGACAGTGCACATTATCAGAGTTATGTTTTTTGTTTGCATTATGACTGCAGGTATTGTGGTCTATGCAAACATGACTCCTTGTAAAAAAAAAGGTGTCAGTTTTGTTGCCAGATAGAAGGGTAAAAAAACAATTATCGGGTTCCTTTTTCTTTATTAAGTAACAATACAGAGCACACACGTGAGACAATACTTGTGGGGTTCTGCCGACAAGCGTGCATAAAAGTATCCATCTAATAAAAGTGTGGCGAAACGACCAATCTGCCTGGTGTGCCACCTTCTCTCCGAGGAATCGCACTCCCCATAAAACCACCGACTCTTTCGAATCGTTAGGTCTGAACTTACACAATGCTTCTTAAAGTCCCGCAATGAACAATGCATCCGTCTTCATCGAGACGCTAATTGTGCCTCCATTTTGTACTCTATGTAATGGCTGACACCCTTGCCTGGCCTCGTGACTTAGAGACCCTTAACGCATAACTTCCTTACTCTTTGGTTCTTTCGGTAAAGTCACGTAGTCAGAAATAAAATAAAACAAATCACGACGTTTCAATCGCAACACAAGCAATCATCATCATCATCAGGTGGAACAACCACAGTAAGAAAATGCTGTAGTCTTGCTGTGGTTGTTCCACCTGCTGAAGGCCACTTGTGTTGCGATCGAAACGTTGTGATTTGTTCTATTTTACTTTATTTCTATCTACATGACTTTACCGAAAGAACCAAAGAGTATGGATTCCTGCAGTCACGAAAGCTTCAAATCAAGATCGTAACTTGCTGGTCACATGACCAAACTCAACACCATCATATCAGGAAGTTCCTGTGTAAACACACTCCCATATCTGCCGTGGGGCAGAACAATCAATGCATTATCACGTGGACACATTAAAAATGTCATTAGTCGATCGAAACCCAGATAACTGGAGTTATTTGGCAAGCACATCCAGTTTTCTGGGGTTTTAACTCTGGATAACCCCAGTTCTGTTGTTGATCAGTAGTTGTTGTTCGTAAGTGGTAAGGTTATTCATTGGTGTTTGTGAACAATGCAGCGTTGTTGCTCCGAAGAACAGAGGACCAATAATTAAGTCATTTCGATTACGAAATTTTGCTTTTGTTGACAAAGAGTAACAAGTCCGATGCCAAGGTTACCGTGACTGCGTGTTGCCCCATTCACCCCCAGACCCCAGCTGGAGAGAGATAGAGAGACGTAGCCACTGCACACACCACACACACCCGATAGTTGGTAATCCAGGACAGCTGAACTGTGGGGGGAGAGAGGGAGGCAGATGGGGGAGTCACAGGGGCTGGAGTTGAGACGATGGCTTCAAGTTCAAGTTCATTTATTAGGTATAGCCCTGTGAGCCATTCGGCTCTTGAAGTGTATTAGTTTTCTTAGGTCTTCTTGCTGCATCTCGTTCCCTTGTAGGGTGGCGAATAGGGAGTGCGTTTTTGTTGCGTCTTGTCGCTTGCAGGGTGGTGAATAGGTGGAGGGAGAGGCGTTTTGTCACCGCATCTTGTCGTTTGCTGGGTGGTTAATGGGTGGAGGGAAAGGTGCCTTGTCGCAGCATCTTGCCGCTTGCTGGGTGAATGGGTAGACGGAGAGGCGTCTTGTCATTTGCTGGGTGGTGAATGGATGGAGGGAGATGCGTCTTGTCGCCGCATCTTGTCGTTTGCTGGGTGGTGAATGGGTGGTGAATGGGTGGAGGGAGATGCATATTGTCGTTTGCTGGGTGGTGGAGGGAGTTGCGTCTTGTCGCCGCATCTTGTCGTTTGCTGGGTGGTGAATGGGTGGAGGGAGATGCATCTTGCCGCTTGCTGGGTGGTGAATGAGTGGAGGGAGAGGCGTCTTGTCGCAGCATCTTGTCGCTTGCTAACGCTCAGGGGGAGCGCCAGACGGAAACTCAAGAAGACGGAGGAGAGAGACAAACACAGGGAGAGAGAGGCACGTGAAGAGAGACGAACACAGGGAGACACGTGGAGGGAGACAAACACACTGTGAGTCCTTCAACGGAGGCCGGGGGTGAAGCGAGCAAGTGACTGCGAGGAGCGGTGGTGCAGCGGTTAGCGCTACGCTTCGCTCCGAACCAGGCAAAGGCCCCGAGTTCGATTCCCGCTCACGGCCATCACCAACACCACTCAGTGGCGACGATTATCTGAACCGGTCCTGGGCCTCCCCTAGGTCGACTCGGCCTCAAATGAGTACGTGGTGTAGTCGCTGCAGTAAAACATCGTCGCTGGGGATAAGAGACAAAGGCGGCCGGGCGTGGTAGCGGCCACCCCATGGACTTGTGTGTCACAGTGCTGGCATTTCGTAGGTTTGCTCGCTCACAACTTGCCCTCTACAGCAAGGCCGTAGCCATGGAGTCAACATTGGGGGGGACCAAATCTTCCAGGGGGTCTGGGGTCCCCCCCCCCAGAAAAATATCTAAATTTGAAAACTAATTTCCTGCGTAAAATATTTTAAAAAATCACTAACACACGGGATGGACTTTTTATTTATTTTTTAACAATAATGTCAAAGAGTGTATTGTATTACATTGCTCTGTTTTTTTTTATCTGTTCTTGTTTCATTGTATGTAATGGCAGAGATTAGGGATGAATAAAGTACAACCATAACCACCATCATATAAACATAAATCTATTTTATAGCAATATATTTGAGAATATTTGAATATTGGGGGGGGGATGTGTCCACCCCCAATATTTATTATAATTACAGCCTTGCTCTACAGTCTGTTACAGGCGACAACGTGGGGGGGGGGGGGGGTGTTTGTACAGGGTGCTTAAAACAAATGTTAACACTTGTGAGAATATGTAGCAATATCACAATTATAAATGTTAACACTTGGGAGAATTTGTAACAATACCACAACAACAAAAAAATCTGCCGCCTCTGGGATCTGCTGGAGACTACCTGGAGAAGTTTCCAGGCTGTGCGTTGACAATGATGGCGAACAAGTGGCAGAGAGACTCTTTAGACTTTTTTAAGCAATTTTTTTGAAGCTATTATCACGTTGCGGTGTTATTATGCTTTTGTGGGACGACTAGAGCTGACCTCGGTCTGACTTGGTGGGGGTGGTATAGTTGATCCACCCCAAGGGTAAAGATGAGGCACCGAAATTTAGGATGTCAATGTTTGACGACCCCCCCCCTTAAGTGTAGCTACAAGACTCTCCATCAGAAGTAGCACACTTAAATTCAGCAGCTGCTTTAACGAACCGAACGTGTGGTGGTGACAACACCACACATCGAGTCGTCATCTTTGCGATGCCACCGTCCGCCAAGAAATGAATCGAGGAGGAACATCCGTCCTGACCCAAGTCTCTCTGGGCACGAGTACAAATTTTGTCGCCTTCGGAACACGGAGCCAGCCGATCGGCATCAGGGCTGGGTTGCAGCTAAACGGCGGTACACCGTGTGAAGGTTTAACACGTAGACTTCCGTGACCAATATCCATAAGAGGTTATGCAATCTAACCCACAAAATTCTTATTATATGGACCGTGTGAAGCTTCGTGTTCAGCCTGCTCATATAACCGTATTTCCGACCGCTTTGACATGACGAGAACTGATTCTGATGCACCATCGCCACCACCACCCCCGCCGCAAATTTTCTAACCGGGGGGAGGGGGGGGGGTGCGAATCGCGGGGAAATAAATAGTCGTTGTGTGCACGCACTGGAGTACGACCCAATATGTTCAAATGCACATCTGACGTGGTGTGTCTGGGTGTCTGTGTGTCGGTCTCCTCTCAGATGACTTCATACGTTGAGTTGGCATTCATCAAACAAGAAAACGATAAAACTCCAAGCCCCAGGATGCATCCTGACGTGACGGTGAATCGTGACTCTGGTAAGATCGCACTGCCTCTGACCAAATCATAAAAAGATTCACGGCACGGCATGCGCCCCAATCTCGCCACTGTGGAAAGCTGAGCAGGCTTTCGATCTGGACAGTGCTTGGATACGAGACCCCCGATGCATGACGCATGTAATATTCTGAATCGCCCCTAATGGCCAAATGTTATTTACAGTTCATGGGACTCCACCGGTATAAATACATGTTCTGATTCTGATCTACAGGCAACTTGGCATAACTCGGCCTCCTGAGAGACCCTGGGTTTGTTTGGCATGTATGTATATTCAGTATGTGTCGCCGGGCGACTGGGAGAATTGGAGGGGAATTCTGCTCTCTCCCCCAAACTTCACTCCCTGCTACATTTAGTAATTATTCTTTACTAGCCTTTTGCCCATCCAAGGACGGGTGTATTGCAGTAAATCTGAAACTTGCAAGCGAAAAGCAGATTGTGACGTGATATTTATTGCAACCATTCGTTTGCAATTTGTAAGGCCGCGGTGACACAGACTTATTTCATTTAAAGGTCATAATCCCTTGTTCATCATGACGTCCTTTTTACTTATATGTCTCAATAGCGTTACGGAGATTGCTTGACGTGAGGATTCTGCCTTTTTAGTGAGGGTTATAAGTTGACGTTGAGGGGGGAGGTGGCACCTCGCCTCCCCATGTGGAGTGATGTCACCTGCTAATTATTATTAATGGAGGGGGGTGTCCATTTGGAGGACGCCACCTGTTCATGATTATAAATGAGGGGGGCTGGTCGACGTGGAGTGACGTCATGCGCGGGACACACAGACATTCTTGGCTCATTATAGTAGTAAATTACGTGCCAGAGCATTCTTCCCCTTTAAACGGGGTGATTTTGTAGTGTGGGTGTGTATTGCCACACGATTAACGGAGGTCTCAGATATACGTCCTGAAGAGAGATGTCTATTAATAATCAGCCAGATACACATGGAAGCTTTGAAATTAACATGATTTTATCTATACAATTTCTCCTTACGAGTTCAAGGACATATTCCCGTGCCGCAAAACCATAAACACCTTAAGACTCGCGTGAACCCGTTGTACACACACACTTTGCTGTAATTGTGCGACTCTCCCAGGCCACACCATTTATCACCATGCAGCCCTCAATGCGAGTCTTACATTAGCCACCACTGTGCATACAACGGTATATTCCAAGCCTGACGCATTCTCCACGTGAGGGCACCCTGGCAGCACCAACAGAAGCCAACTCCCCCCCCTCCCCAAGAGTCACGGGGGGTACAGCCAGCAGTGGCACGGTGCACCGGTCCCGCTATCGGTCGTGCTTCTCCCTTCTTGCTCTTCCAGCTTTCCACATTACAGCCTCACTCCTGCCCACGCCCCCCCTGGGTGCTGAAATACAAATAAAGCCCGTCAAACCTTCAATACTTTTTCCAACAACCCACAATCCACCCTAATGACGATGTCTAAATTCTACTTATGTCTCAGGAAGTCTCCCTTTCCTAGAGTCCAGTCCGCTGCTTCTGGCTTGAAGCCCTACTTCCTCCACTGCTGTATGGGTTGCTGAAGTGCTAAGAGTTATGGCTCCACCGTGCTTCGCTTTGATCACTGCCTTTTATACGACTTCAGGGGGACCCAACCCCTGTCAACCCCATCTAGACTGGTCCCAAAACTGGTCATACTGCCTATCTCCCTTAGCCAGTTGTTCACCCTCTATATCCATTTAGCTATGGGAAACAGCCCGCGCAGAGTCTTTGTCACAATATGTGTGAACTTCTTTCACACCTTACGTAGCCAACTGTGCACGGCCTGCGGAGCGCTGCTCGAATGTGCTACTGGAATAGCGGTGTAAGTGACGCGAGGCATTGTAGCAATAGAACCCTGATCCAGCAGGATATATAGGTGGCTCTGCCACCTTCTGGAAGTTGTCGTCTGTGACAGTGGATTGTGAACGCGTGTGCATACGCAGGACCAGGCATCAAGGAAGAAGATGATGGGAGTCTGGGCACTGAGAAAATGAAGTTTGTGGTGAAAATGGAAGTGGACGAAGATGGTAAGATGCCTGCATACAGCTCCATAGAGCAAAACCAAGAATTAAGTGCCAAACGAAGGCAAGATAAGATAAGATATGAATAATTCTAAGAGTGCACGGATAAATGACTCTAGCACCTCCTATTAGCATGGTTGGCTACGTACGGTGTGACAGCAAGTACAACACACATACAGGTGACCAGCTTGACTGCATTATTACGTGCATTTTATCTCCCATCCTTCAAAGAACCATCGTGCATTTTTCATATCACAGCTCCAGATGTGAAGATTGTTAAGGTTGAAGGAGCTGCTGAGAGGCCAGAGGAGACAGGGGATTCCCACAGATGTCTGGTCACTTCAGACCAGAACTTCATCGAAGTTCAGTTATCGGAGGAGGACGTTGGTGAAGGTGAGTTTCCTTTGGTCAAGTTAACAAAGACAATGCAGTGTCTTGTTTCAGAACGAATGATTGATTAGAAATGGACTTAATTGAACATTAGTTTGGCTTAAGATGATCAAATCTTCATCTTGACAATATGATTGCTTAATCTTGAAGATTTGATCAAGGCAGCGCCATCCTCGATTTAAATCCAAATTAAGTTTCAATCAAGTGCATTTAGTATGATTAGTCATCCTAAAACAAGAGCGATAGAGAATGATTGTGAACATTTGCAGTTTTTATTTATTTATTTGGCGAATGCAAAGGTAGTTAGAAACGAGGCTACTGCACTCGGATCACCTAAAATGTTACTGGTGCTGTTTCTGGTAATTATCTATTATCATTCTTGCATCGGTTGATTGAAATGTGCTTTTGCAATTTTCTAAACGTGCAGCAGATGAAGCAAAGGAAACAGAACTTCTGTGCGAGGACTGTGGGAAGGGCAGTGGCTTGGAAATAAAGACAGACAAATCAGAATGTACCAGCAACAAGACCCCGCAAGCCTGCAAGCAGTGCGGGAAGACACTTGAAGGCATCGCGTTGTGCACGGCAGTGGCTACCGAAGGGTGGAAGCACGTGTGCAAGGAATGTGAGAAGGGGTTTACATCACGTTTTAGTTTAGAGACGCATATGAGAACACACACCGGTGAGAAACCGCACGTGTGCAACGAGTGTGGGAAGGGGTTTGCAACATGCTATACCTTAACCACGCACGCTATCTCACACACGGGCGAGTGGCCGCACGTGTGCACAGAGTGTGGAAAGGGATTCGTACAGTGTTCCGATTTAGAGAAGCACTCAAGAACACACACGGGCGAGAAGCCGCACGTCTGCAACGAGTGCGGGAAGGGGTTTGCACGAAGTTCCACGTTAAAGGAGCACGTTAGAACACACACGGGCGAGAAGCTGCACCGGTGCAAGGAGTGTGGGAAGGGTTTTTCGAAGCGCTCTAAATTAACCGCACACACTCCATCACACACGGGTGAGTGGCCGCACATGTGCATGGAGTGTGGAAAGGGCTTTGCACAACTTTCCGATTTAGAGAAACACTCGCGAATACACAGCGGCGAGAAACCGCACGTGTGCAACGAGTGTGGGAAGGGGTTTACGAACCGCTCTAACTTGGCTGCACACTCCATTTCACATACTGGCGAGTGGACATACGTGTGCATGGAGTGTGGAAAAGGATTTACGCACCGTTCCGATTTTCAGAAACACACGAGGATACACACGGGCGAGAAGCCGTACATGTGCAAGGAGTGTGGGAAAGGCTTTTCACAGCGTTCCAATTTAGAGAAACACGCGCGGACGCATACTGGAGAGAAGCCGCACGCGTGCCAGCAGTGCGGGAAGGGCTTTGCACAGCGTTACAATTTGGAGGCACACGTTAGAACACACGCCTCTGAGAAGCGCCACGTGTGCACGAAAAGTGGAAAGGGGTTTACAAAGCGTTCCGCCTTAACCAAGCACTCAGTATCACACAAGGGCGAGTGGCCGCACCTGTGCAAGGAGTGCGGAAAGGGCTTCACGCAACTTTTCGATTTGGAGAACCACGTAAGAGCGCACACGTGCGGCGAGAAGCCGCATGTGTGCAAGGAGTGTGGGAAGGGGTTTTCGAAGCGCTGTAACTTGGCCGCACACTCCATATCACACACTGGCGAGTGGCCGCACAAGTGCTCGGAGTGTGGAAAGGGATTCACACATCGTTCCAGTTTAGAGAAACACACAAGAACGCACACCGGCGAGAAACCGCACTCGTGCCAGCAATGCGGGAAGAGCTTTGCGCAGCGTTACAATTTGGAGGCACACGCGAGAACGCACACGGGTGAGAAGCCCCATGTGTGCAAGGAGTGCGGGAAGGGGTTTTCCTATCGCTACAATTTAGAGATACACACTAGAACACACGATGTGGCGTAAACATTCTAAAAGGAGTTTCGTCTCGAGAGAAAAGGTGAATAATATTGCTTATGCAATGCTCTTGTCCTACCATGTACGTGGAATCTTTCTGACCGCAAGGTTGTTTGTTTAAAGATGTTCGATCGCTGGAACGATGGCATTTTTTGTGTTTTATCACATGTAGGTGTGTACGTTGGACGTCATTCGCACCTTACATTGCGAACTGTGCTAATGTATCGGGGAAGACCACGCGAATGCTGCCATCTTCCCCATTTTAATAGATATATTTATCTTTTACGTATTTATTTGTAGTAATTTTTGCTTACCTTTCGTATACTTTGCACTCCTATCGTGTTTCTTTTTCAACGGTTTTACTTAACTTGATTCCTCTTTGTCGTGGTCAAATCTTGTCATCAAAATTTCGTCCACTTCCCGTTGTCCATATAAATTCCACATTTTGCACACATACTCAGATCCGGTGACAATGCATGCCTGTATCAAAATCGGCATCAATTAATCAATTAATTCGCTACTTTAAAGCAATTCACATTTTGTATGGACGCCTTATTATTTACATATATATTTGTGTAGGTCAAAAACGCCGTGGTACCTATACTGTGGAAGCGGCATGCGCAAAAAGCAGCGCTGCGTGTCTCAGGCGCCATTGACGCACTTCTCGACCGTGAGTGAAACGAAGTTGTTAATAAAACCGTTTAAAAAAAACTTTTTAAAGGAGTTTTTGTATTGTTTTTTTTTCCTTTTTTTACCCCGTGCAACTACTGGGACATCTTAAAAAATGATCGTCATAGCTCATCGGATTTCTCCAGGATAAATAAACATTCTCATTCTGAATAATAGCAATTTCACGACGAGGAACTTGGATATGAACCCTTCGCGTCGCGTTCATCTTTAATTCAGTACAGCTCCCTCCTCCTACCCCAGCACACGTGTTCCTCCCACACCCTGGAATCCTCAAAACCCCAGTGAAGCCCTCGTGTGTGCATATATTTCTCGTACGAAAGAAATAACGCTTTCGGGAACGCATCCCCAATATCATCGTCACCACGATCCATGGGCACATAGCCCCGTAGTAGGTGTCCACTGCACATTTCGTCAATTGCTGTTTCCACTTTACTCTCTCTGTTTTGTGCCGATAGGCTCAAGTAGTGCGCATATTAGTGTATTGTATAGCAGTGTAGTGTAAGGGGCCGTCCATAAATGACGTCATGCACCTGGGAGGGGGGGGGGGGTCAGACATCTGTGACGATGTGTGACGAGGGGGAGGGGGTTTGAGAAATGTGGCGTCACGTAAAAATGCGCAACTTTAAATAAATATAGACAACACGTTCTACTTAATTAAATAGACTTTTTAATAAATGCTTTAGCCTACAACATCAGAGTGCAGCGCCACATTAAATACGCACTACAATGACAATAGTTTAAAGCGATTTGAAGCATGTTTTATATTTGGGGGGCGGGGGGCAGAGCTTTGTGACGTCATATTTGAGGGGGGGGGGGGTCATAAAACGTCCAAAATCGCGTGACGTCATTTATGGACGGCCCCAAAGTGCATCATTACGAGCCATGGGCAGATCGCCACTGCACATTTTGTTATTTGTTTCCATTTTTCTCCTGTCTTTTAGTGCTAATATGCTCAAGTAGTGCACATCTTTCTGAAACCAATCTGTATGTAGAACTTCGTTCACGCCGTACGTAGCCAATCGGAGGTGACCGTCAAGCCATTCTCTTGTGAGTCTTCCTCTCTTTCGAGTTCCTTCCATTTTTCCGAACGACAACAACACACTTTAAATGTCCCTGTTGTCCATCCGACTACATATGTGTGTCCAAATAGTGGCAGTTTTCTTGTCATCACTGCCTGCATTATCAGCTCTTCCCCATATATACAACTAGGTTTACTACTTGGCTTCGCCCGAGACTTGGATTCTTGTCTTGGATTAATAGACGGCCTACGCGGAGGGTGGGTGGGGGTGGGGGGATGCGTGACGTCAGCAGGCACACAGCGTGACGCTGCCGCATGCGGGTGACGTCACAGATGGACGTCACCGCTCACTTGCGTGAAAAATATATCCATTATTGCGTTCCCCCCCCGCCCCCCAAAATACAAAAGTACATTTTTATACTTTTTGCATTGTGTACAGTCTGGAAGCTACCCACATGCCAAATTTCAAGTTTGTTGCATGTCGGGAAGTATGCTAAACATTTCGAACAGACACATTCACAAATTTCCCTTTTATATATATAGATAGAAGATAGATGAGGGTTATAATAATCCCCTTTAGAGCTACAAATTTATTTAGCGTTGCTCTCGCTTACTCCAGAAGCAGCGCCAAGCAAGGCCCGCCTGTATTTGAGCCGATCCCGGTTGTGTCTGCTGCTGCGTGCTGGTCGACCGAGTTGGGGATGCTTTGGTTTCTTTTGAAAGTGGGCCTGCTCATCTGCCCAAGTTACGCTGCGGGCACGAGAATGCCCCCTTCCGTGCGTGACGGTCCCAGTCTCGCTGCACAAGTGTGCGGCAGTCGGGCTGTATAACTAAACTCAAACTGTTTGCGGGTTCGTGCTGAACAAGTAATGAATTGGGCACGTTTAGTTGACGTGACAACCCTGACGAATTGGCTGTGTAGGTGGTGGCGGGTTTAACGACACATTTATATTTAAGCGATCGAACTCCAAAGAAAACTCGTGGATAATATTGGTCGCGAAAGCTAAAACTAAAACTTTAAATTTTACCAGGTAAGGCCCCACTGGGCTGTGCAGCTCTTTTTATTACACGCTTTCTTTTAACTCTGTTGTTGTCGTCGTTGTTGTATCCTCAAATCTTGTAACTCAATTTTAACCCACCTCCCAATGTGGTATCGACTGCAAACTTGGTATACGTATGTCATACTGATGACAATACTATATTCTATCATAATATATATATTTTTAAACATTCTTTTTTATATGTTATGTTTCGGCTTGGGTCTAATTGTCCACGGCCAACTAACGTTGGCTGTAAATGCCCACGGTCCCTTACGTTATGGCAAGCTTCGGGGCCACTTTCTGGAGTCGTGGAGTTCTGCCATCACTAGTACATGTCATTAAAGCGTGTTTTAAAAAAAGTTTTTTCAAATATTACTTATTCAGGAGCAGCCTCGCTATCACAAATGATAGCCCAACGAAGTGGCCTATCGTGTGGAAATTAATAGCAGCAGCCGAATACTCTCAAACGCGTGACGTCCACTCTAAATGTGGAGGGGGAAAACCGGAGTTGCCTGGAGAGAAAAAATCTACGCGACCACGGGGAGAGAGAGAGACACCCAAACTACAACTATACAGCAGGAGTCACATGGTACGGATCGAACCCACCGCGACCTCCTGCATACCAGGCGAGGTAGTTAACATCTCCTAGCCACCGCAGCACCTTGCATGGCCCTGGTCTCGCTACACCCATCCCGTGTAACGATCTTAAACTGCTTGTTCAGCGTTGGCAGGAGACCACACTGACCACCACGTGTACCACTCAAACACGTACATGGAAAAAACTACATTTTGCCCACGCAGCTGATTACGCAGCTTGTTGGGTTAAGAGCCTATTGCATCCTGGAATGCTGCGCCAGGCGGTGGTGGAGCTTATGGAGGAAGCCACTGGAGCTATGCATTTTTTATTATTACACGCTTTTATTTAACTCACTCCGTCTGTTGTCGTATCCTCAAAAAATCTTCTAACTCAAATTTTACCCACTTCCCAATGTGCTATCGACTGCAAACTTGGTATACTTATGTCATACTGATGACAAGACTATATTCTCTCATTGAAAAAATATATATATTTTTAAACAATCTTTTTTTACGGGTCTAATTGTCCACGCTCAACTCATGTTGGCTGTAAATCACCACGGTCCCTTACGTTACGGCAAGCCTCGGGGAGCCACGCCGAGGGGCGGAGGATGTGGAAGGAGGGGAGGGGCGATGGGGGAAGGGGGCAGGGGGAGGGGCAGCTCGGACAGTACATTTGATTAAAGCGTGTTTAAAAAAGTATTTTTTTCTATTTTTACACCATCGAGATTGAAAACTAATTTCTTTAGAACTGCTTGTCGTGTTGAGCTTGCCCCCCCCTCCCTCGCCCGCAC
This sequence comes from Lampetra planeri, assembly GCF_965212315.1. NCBI lineage: Eukaryota > Metazoa > Chordata > Hyperoartia > Petromyzontiformes > Petromyzontidae > Lampetra > Lampetra planeri. The sequence goes on from NC_136161.1 coordinate 4,798,040, forward strand.
CTCTCATTGGCACGGTTGGCAACGCACGGTGCGAAATAAGTTCAACGTACGTAGAGAGACTCGCACAGAGACCACCAGTTGTTCTTTCACCCCGCACCTCCGATTAGCACGGTGGGCTACATATGGTGCGAAAGACGTTCAACGTACACACGTGGTGTGGTCAACACCACCACACTCGGCTGCCTTTTTCTCCCCAGTGCTGATGCATTAAACTCTGTACCAGACACTCGTGTTGAGGCTGCGTCTACTCACACGAGGCCCAGAATACGTTATTTTTACTTTTAAACCTTTGTTCACGCACGTTAGACTTAGTGGGGAATTAAACTCGTAATCAGGTTCGCAGTGCGGTGTGTTAACCAGTCCCCACCTGTCTTGGTATGCATGTACTACAGTTAATACCTCGGTTTACGTTCCCAGATATCACTTCGTTGTAGAAACTTCGTTACCAGAGGTGGGCATAACGTGTGGAGGCGTAGGGATGCTGTTCAAGGACTTCAGATAATGCGTTTACAATACGAAAACATCGCTGCACGGTAGCCTTCACTTCGTCACCTTGGTTCAAAGTGGTCTGTAAGGTGGACTGCTCTAACTGCTAACGAACACGCCACTTGACTCTCCAATGTTTCCCGCCTCTACCCTCCTTGTGGTCTACAATTTCGTTTCAAGAGATACATTTTACGCTGCACTCTTTGCGCAGTGCGTGGTGTTGGCCTCCGCCATTGCCTCGTGTGCCAAAGCGACTGGCAAAGCCATCGGTAGAAATTACTTCTCATCGCCCTCCCAGCCTGCGTTGTTTCGTGGTCAAAATGCGAGCTTTCTTCTAAATGCTGACCCATCGATACGTTGCGGTATGGCATTGAAAGACGTTTGCAGATTATTATACTGCCCACCTCTACAAAGTCACCAAAGTTGCTGACCATACTCTTTGGTTCTTTGGTAAAGTCACGTAGGTACCTAATTCACGTAGGCACCTACGTGACTTTACCGAAAGAACCAAAGAGTATGGGTTTTGCTCTCCTTTACATGGTCAGCAATATTGATTTGAAGCTATCGTGACTGCAGGAATCCATACTCTTTGGTTTTTTCGGTAAAATAAAAATAAAATTGTATACCTACGTGACTTTACCGAAAGAACCAAAGAGTATGGGGTTTTCTCTCCTTTACATAGTCAGAAATCTTTGAAGCTTCAAATCAAGATTGCTGACCATGTAAAGGAGAGAAAAACAAATTAGGTGGCTTTTGCGATGTGGTCTAGGAAAAATATTGTAGAATTAATTATCCAAAGAGAGGGAGGAAGTGATAATTTCAGACCCAAGAACGCAACCCTAGTTTTTTTCCCGACACGGCATTTTCCAGAAACATAACCCCCCCCCCCCCCGCGTACGGCGAGGCTTTTATGGTCTTCTTTCGATATTTTTCGAGGCCTTTTCCAGTGTCCTCTATCGTCCTGGTTTGCATTTTCCCAGCTTTGTCATCTACGTTTTGTGAATTTGCGGGCAGCTCACGCTGGAATGTTGCCGGTGTCGGGATTGAACTGTACTAGAGCACGAGAGGCCATTATTCAATCTAAACTATTAAACGAAAACTATTTTTGATTTTACCAGGTAAGGCCCACTGAGCTGTATTGCTCTTTTTCAGAAGCGACCTGGCCATTACAAATGACAGCTCAACAAAGTGGCTATTCGCGTGGAAATGTATAGCAGCCAAGTACCCTGAACGTATGTTCATTCTAAATGTGGAGGGGAAAACCCGGAGGATCTGGAGAAAAATCCACGCAAGCAAGGGGAGAGAGCGATACGCAAACTCCAAATATACAGCAGGCCGTCAGGGACGGGATCGAACGCACGACCTCCTGCATACCAGAGTTGTAGCTAACATCTCCTAGCCACCCTGGGATGCTGGCAGCTTCACCAAGGTGGATGCGGAACCATTGCTTACTCAGCATTGCTGTGATGAGTGTGATGGGCGGCAAGGCACGGCTGTTGCAAGCTTTTAGCCGGAGACCATTCATACGAGTCTATGCCAGTGTTCTTATTTCAAGGCCCCAGCTGGCCACTGGCGGCCCTCCGGTGGCCTTTAGTGGGGCCCCGCCTGACAATACACAGTGAGAAAACACCCCCCATCATCTATCGTCGTGCTGATGTCAAACCCCCAATGGTTTCAAATGTGTGGCGGCCCTCGCGCTTATGTCTTCTTATCGGCGAAAGTGCGCCCCCCCCCCCCCTCCTCTGAAAATGAGTGAATACTGCACTACACTATACACTACACACGACACTATACACTACGCTACACACTACACTATAGACTACACTATACACGATGCTACACACTAGACTACACTATACACAACACTATGCTACACACTACACACGAAGCTACACACTACATTACACTATGCCAGTGTTCTTCATTGCAAGGCCTCCACGAGCCACTGGCGACCCATGGCCTTCAGTGCGGCCCCTGATGTGCGACCTCGCCCGACAATACACAAAGAGTGAAAATACCCCTATCATCATCACCATCGTGCTGCTGTCAAACCCCCCAATGGTTTCAAATGTGTGGCGACACCCTCACAATGATGTGGTCTTCTTATCGGCGAAAGTGGCCCCACCCCCCTCTTAAAATGTATGAAGAACACTGGTCTGTGTGTACGTAAGGCTCTGCGCCTCTTTATGAGCCCATTAATTTATATGTAAATCTATGCACCTGTGTGATAACTATGGGTCTTTATTCAAAGTCTGAATTCCTATGAGAATCATTGGCGACCGTGCTGAGACCACCAACTGACTGCAATTGCGAATTACGCTTAATCACAGATGGACATCCGAACCCTGGATTCGAATCCGGAGAACCTGGTCAGCGGTGCCAACTCGGCAATGACGACATAAATGGAGCAGGAAACAAGCCAAAAAGCATACAAATAACAATTAATCATTCAATCTGTTGACTGTGCATAAAAAAGCCGCAATGAACCACATGCACCTGGCACATACGGAACCCATTAACCACATGCAACGCGCACATACGGAACGCATTATATAAGTCTCTCTGGCTCCCCAATCACATCACTTCGCTGTTCACTGGTACAGTGAGAAGGTAAGGCAAAGATGAATGTGCGTCCTTTCTGTTAACTGACAGGCTTGTTGCGACATCATTAGTCACGATGCTAAGATATACATGTTTAGGATGTGTCGCTTATCGGGATGTCAGTTCCCCATTTCTTTGCGATTGTGTTTCACGTTTTATTTTTTTGTATTTTTCGTGTGCTTTTTTTGCTTCCCATATGAATAAAATGGTTTATTTTTTTGACATATATGTGGTTAGGCCACGGAATAATGATCTGGCCAACTTTGTTAAGACCCTTCAATATTTACAAACTTCATAATTCAATTGTTTAGAGTATTCGGCTGCTGCTATACATTTCCTCATAAGCCACTTCGTTGAGCTATCATTGTGAACAGGTCTCTTCTGAAAAGAGCAAATAGCTGAGTGAGCTTTACCTGGCAATATATATTTGAAATGTTATTTTTGGTAGTCTCCAAAATGATAAAAACATAAGCATAGGTTTTACCCTTTCTGGCAATAAAACAGGTGTTATGACGTTCAAAAACCAGATACCTTTTTCAAGGCATCAAGTCTACATTAACCACACATATGTGTGGCAATAATGACAAACATGCTCTGATAATGTTATATGCATTGTCTTTGAAATTAATTGGCCTACACAAGAGACCGCTTTCTTTATGGTCTTGTCTCACCGCTAGTGTTAGACCAGAGAATGCCAACAGGCGATGTCAAAGTTTTGCATCTCAGCATAATGCCACGTCTCTCAATGCTATCCCAAATATTGTTTCAATGTCCAAAATCTAGAGGGCATTTGGTCACCACTTGCAGAGCACCTTTTCGACGGATTCAAATATACTCTATATAGACGAGTAAAGTCCACAAAGGACAGAGCGTAAGGCCATTACCACGACCTCATTTAGACCAGGCAAGATAGCTAATGGTCAAGAATAGTCACGGAGTAGCAGCCAAGGAATGGACCATGTCTGAGAGGACGTACGCCAGGAATCGTGAGAGGTGTCGATGGCTTGTGGAGACCTTCATCCAGAGGTAAATAGATCATGTTTCATGATGATCAGAAGTTCCCAGACAGGAGCTTATTTCCTGAGTAAAGCCCGTAGAGCTAATACGCTCTTTATGAAGGGTGACTCGACTAGCAGACAACAAAGCTTTCCACAATTACAGATTTTAAAAAATACGTTGCAAAATTACATTCACACTTAGTGAGTTTAATAACAGAGTTTAGTGCGTTTAATAACAGAGTTTAAATGAGAACATAGATGGCAGAATGGAGATGCCAAGAGACAAAACTAGCTGTTTCCAAACACTTTAGGGGAGCCACATTAAATGATGATTAATGACAAATGTGTATTTGTCTTGTGTCTACCCAAACAGCTGTGCCATCAAGGAAAAAAAAACAAAAAGTTACTTAATCGACTAAACACGTTGGTTTGAAAGGAGAATCGATTTTGTTTCTTCAACCCCCACCGATAATAAAATGGCTGCTATTCCTAAATCAGTCATGGACGCCCCCTGCTGGCTCTACACCGACACGGAGGTAATGAACCTGATGCTGGGTATGTTGAGTGGGAAGCTCGCGGAGTGCACGTCTCAACTGGGCTCCAAGGGCGAGGGCTTGGCGAGGGCAGGAAGGATGGTGGGAAGCATTGGACCACTCGGTGCGGTGTCTGAGAAAGAGGTGACCATCGTGACCTCGGCTATGATCTCAACCTCCATTGCGACGAGCCCTGCGGCCACCGCCACCTCCACCGCATCTTCGTCGGGTACCATCAAGACCATCGTGAAGGTGCTCCAAGTGTTGGGCAAGGCACTGGGCTTGGCAGCGGATGTGGAGGCCCAGCCGGAGGAGGCGGTGACGTTGAAGCGTGTAGCCGTAGTGGTGATGGCTCTGGCAGGGTCTCTGCAGGGTGCCGACTGGAAGGGCAAGAATTTCCAGGCACTGCAGCTGGCAATAGTCATCAAGACTCTGAGCGGACTTCAGGAGGCACTGGAGCTCTCCGCAGCAGAAGGAGGATGTGGAGTTGAAGGGATGGGTGAAAATGTGAATGCACTGCCAAAGGTTTTGATGATCATAGATTTATGTCTGGGAACTTTGGAATACTTGACTCAGTTTTTTGCGTTGTGTCTGAAATATAAAATGCGGGAAGCTGAAAGCGAATATTGTAACATTATAGTTCAGGTAATTGGGTTAATTCGGGAGATCTTTAAAATCTGGGACACGCCCAAGAAAGTGGAGACAGATTTTCCACACGTGTAAATCGGTGGATGTATTATTTAAAGGAACAATCCAATATACCACGCATCTTTTATCTTGTAAATGCTGACCAAGGCTGTGTGTCTGTTTGTATCCCTCTACCATGAGTTTTTAAACTTTGTTAATGATGAAAAATGGACTTTAATGTTACTGTCATTCCCACCCATTTTAAAAAAGCCACGCATACCCAATCACTACTAACTCCAGCTCCTAATTTGGCTGGGCGGTTGTCTTGAAGCAAGGGTTTGTTAGATTACACAAACGTTGCGCAACTCCATCCCCCATGGGCATCAACAAAGTGCCTTATCCTTCCTTGGCCAGAAGGCAGTACAGTAAATGTGGACTAATGAGGTCTCACTTATTACACACAAAGTGCTTGCAACGAATGAAACACCAATATCTTGGCCGATTTGGTCAATGTGCATAAACCATCATCATGTGAACTTCGGTCATCCTCCCAGCCGCGGCTTTTGGCTGGCTATCGAACAAAGCTGGTCACTGCATCACACACTTTCAGACGTGATTCTGTGGCCGTCTGGAATGCTCTTCTGATATTAGGAAGCCACTGCAAGCTATGCACTTTAAAATAATCTAGAGTGACAAACTCATTTCTTTAGAACTGCTTTTTGTGTTTAGTGTCTTGTCCTTCCCTCGCACCTGCGATTGGCACGGTTGGCTATGTACAGTGGGACAAGTTCAATACACACAGATACATGCATACAATAAGCATACTAATCTCCATCTGTCCCATCTGTATGAAACATTGTTGATTCCCCCCTCGTATGCGTGGGGTTTTATCCAGGTGCTCCAATTTATTCCCATAACTCATTAACTAAGTGGACAAAATATACACTTGATATATATGCACTTCGTGTTTGCAGATTGCATAGCCCAGTCAACCGAGTTCCACTAACCAAGGAGGCCCTTTGTGCCATATCACGAGTTGAGCGCTGAGGCCAGAAATTGTTCAAAACTGGTGGGGAGGGGGGGATACAATAAAAAAACCCTCCCACCGGGATTGTCCCAGCGAAACCGGAACATTTTGGTACAGTATAGCCTTGCGCCAGTTTGACGCCACTGCAACGGTTTCTCTCACGGGGTCACATTGTTTTTTTTTGTCGTTAAAGAAGTTTTAAACTCAGGACACGCTGCCTCGTTATATGTCATATGTCGTACGTCCTTCGTCCAAAGCACAGTTACTCGAAGTTATCTTCGATTTAGAGCAGATATTCTCAAGTTGGAAGCAGATCAGTGGCTTTTCACCGTTAGATCTAGAACAGGGAGGGGGATCGGCAAAAAAATAACAAGAGGCGGCAATTTTTTCGAATTAAGTAAAAAATTCAAGAGCCGCAATGCAACGTGGTGAATACGAGACGGTGGTACTCCTTCATAAATGACGTCACGAAGCAGTCCCTTAAAGAGCCGCATGTGGCTCCAGTAGCTGCAGGTTGCCGACCCTGGTCTAGAATATTCGATTTTCTATTTAAAATGTTAGAACTTAAAAAAAACTGTTTGACAACAAAATTGAAGTTATTTTACAATTTATGTTAAGTTTACAGTGCTCTTCAAATGTGTTTTACTCAATGGATTGTGAGCTTTCATGTTTTCATCATACGTTTTTGTAAGCCTTTATAAAAGCTTGTATCAATTATTATACTTGTCTTCCTCATATGGCTGATATTAATGTTTGAGAATAAATGCTAATTTTACACCGAGGTGATGAATGATGAGCAGCAGAGGAGTGTAATCACTGTGGTGATGCCTCTTCCTGCATCTTTGTGAATCGGGAGTTGAGTCGTTATAGAAATATGACCAATCTGCAGTGTGTAAACAAAGTATCTGGCACCTGTCGTGACGGGTACTGCACGATCCAAACATGTCTGTCCGGTGCTCGCTGAGCTGAAATGGCTTCTGGTTGCCGAATGAATGCGTTGTAAGGTCACACTTATTACACACAAAGTGCATGCCACAAATTTGCTGATCTCCACAATACCTTGCTGATCTCGTCAAGGAGCATAAACCATCACGCGAATTCCGGTTATCCTCGCAGCAGCAGTGGCTTTTGGCGAACCATAGAACAAAGACGGTCACCGCATTGCACGGCGCTTTCAGATGCACTTCTGCGCCGTATGGAATACTCTTCCGATATGAGGTAGCTACTGGAGTAGGGAACTTTTAAATCATCATCTAGATTGAAAACTCATTTCTTTAGTACTGCTTTTTTGTGTTTAGTTTAATCAGAACATTGTGGCAATCAAAACAGGGATAGAATTACGGTATTTAATTGTAAATCATCACGGTTCTCACCTGCTCGCTCAACTTGAGCATAACCATGTTGACTTCCGTGCGTCGAATTGGGTGTTGCAGAGCAAACGATAATGTTATTTATTAAGATTATAATACGTAATTATTTTAGCAATAGCAATCGTAGTAATTAATGTAATTTGTTTGTTCAAGGCTAAGTGGGAACTACAGCGACCGCTCCGGCGCCATGCCCAGCAACAGCCGCTCTGATTGGACAAGACGTTTGACCTCATAGCTGGGCGTGACCATTCGTGATTTCAAAGAAAAGGGGGGGGGGGTAAAATGTATAAGTACTCATTGTTAAAATTAAGTAAAAATATCAATCTTGAATTGTTACACGATGCGAGTCTGTGTAGAAAATGTCAGCTCGTTAGGCTTCGTAGATCTGAAGATATTAAGCGTCACAGATTTTAAAGAACGAAACGTCGTAGTTTTTTGTTATTTTCTTTAAACAGACAAGGCAAGTTCGATAAAGTGTGTAAAAAAACGTTAATCAGAAATCTCATAATTCCTCTTATCTATTTTGTCTCGCTTGCATGTGCATTTGAAGAAACATGACCTTTTATATTTTATAAAGACAGAGTTGCTGACAAAAATGTTCATTTTTTTATATTACGTTATCATCATATCCCTACAACCCTTACACATACACAAATATTTATTTCACTTCGCATTTTTACACGGACCCTAATATCACGAAAGCAAACCTAATGCACTCACAATATGGATTTGCAACACTTCTTTACCGTCCGTTCCAGATGGAATTGCATACGCATCAAACCTCGACATTACCAACAGGCTAATATACACGTGCTGCCCATCACGGAAAGGGGGAATGGCTCTGTCATCTGTCCTGCCATATTAACACGCGAGGCTTAAAAAAAATGAACCCCAAACAGGCCCCATTCTTTATAAAAGCTCATTTGCCACACCGTCCAGGAGATACATTTAGCCCCTCGCCTGTGCACACGCGTGCTCACGAGCTGTATATGTAATTCTGTGTTTGTCTGTCTGTGCCGACTGATAGAGCCGCCACTGCCGTCTCTGTTGCCACGCCGCTCCCTATTACCCTAAAGTCAATCCCTCGGCTGTTCCTTCCCAGGGTAGCGTAAATGCATTCAAAGAGTTATTCTTTAATCAAGTGACTCAGTGTTGTTGTTATTGTCTTGCAGAGGTGTGGACTCGAGTCATGTGACTTGGACTCGAGTCAGACTCGAGTCATGAATTTGATGACTTGCGACTCGACTTGGACTTGCATAACAATGACTTTGTCCCACCTATGAGATGTGGACTCGAGTCATGTGACTTGGACTCGAGTCAGACTCGAGTCATGAATTTGATGACTTGCGACTCGACTTGGACTTGCATAACAATGACTTTGTCCCACCTCTGTTGTCTTGGTGCCACGTTAACACCGAACAGGGATGCACGGCGTCCAAACGACCCACATAAACGTGCGAGGCATGATGTTTTTTTATATTACTAGGTAAGGCCCACTGAGCTGTATAGCTTTTTTTCAGAAGCGACCTGGCCACAAATTATATCTCAACGAAGTGGCTTATCATGTTAAAATGTATAGCAGCCAAATACTCTAAGCGCATGTTTCTAAATGTGGAGGGGAAAACCCGGAGGAGAAAAATCCACATGACCACGGAGAGAACATGCAAACGCCAAATATACAACAGGTGTCAGGATCGAATCCACGACCTCCTGTAAACAAGGCGAAGTATTTTACATCTAGCCGCCGCGAGACCCAAATACTTGTCCGGCAGACAATATCAAAGCATTTCACAATTACAGATAAATAAAAACTCACTCAATTATAATAATGATAGCAGTTATGTTGTAAAATTACATTCACACTTTTTTTCAAATAAAGTCAGTTGAGATGAGGACAGAGATGGCAGAATGGAGATGCCAAGAGACGAAAATTCTTAGGTGCTTCCAAACACTTTATAGCTCAACCGAACAAGCGTGTTACCCGTGTAGCTGTGTTGTGATTTCCCAGTGCATTCATTTGGTCACCTCTTGAGAACACCGTATATAAATATGTACATGATCACCATGCATGTAAATATATCCTGGCGTGTGACAGTTAATTGCCTCAATGTGCAACACGCAGGGTGCATTTAAAACACCGCGTAGCACTCACCGGGTTCGCTGTTGTAGCAACAGCTATCAAGGAAACGAGCTCCTTAAATAGGGATAGCCGCTCCCCGGGAATCTGTTCTCAAGTGGCAGCTTGCCATGTCGACTCGTGCCGTGTGGATAGAGTTGACATGTGGAAGAAAACCCCCCTGCAACTAAGCAATGTTTTTCATTGCTAAACAAATCTTCCCGTTTGTGGCTCACGGTGTATTAAATCAAAATAATAATTATTTATTAAAAGCAATCGTGGCCTGGCTGGCCACCGGGACAGTAGCAATGTCCCTAATCGAGTATGAGGACCATTGATGAGATTTTAAGTTGAATTTGTTTGAATGTTGTCTTCTTTTTGACAATGTATATAGAATGTTGTTTGTCTCTTAACTGTGATTCTTATATATGTTATTGTTGGTTGTAATGTCATATTAGTAACACCGAGTCTGCTGCTCTCCAGTTTCATGAGTGAAAAGCGATGGCTAGATTGTGGCTAATCCTGGGCCAGCTGGCTCAGCAACTTTAATAAACTAACACAGAGATATAGAGACCCACAGAGCCTCACAGAGATACATAGAGAATCGTAGAGATACAGAGAATCGTAGAGATACATAGAGACTCAGAAACACATAGATACTCATAGAGAATCAAAGAGATGCATAGAGGCTCATAGAGACTCATAAAGATACATTTCGACTCATAGACTCGTAGAGACAGAGGTGGGACAAAGTCATTGTTATGCAAGTCCAAGTCGAGTCGCAAGTCATCAAATTCATGACTCGAGTCTGACTCGAGTCCAAGTCACATGACTCGAGTCCACATCTCATAGGTGGGACAAAGTCATTGTTATGCAAGTCCAAGTCGAGTCGCAAGTCATCAAATTCATGACTCGAGTCTGACTCGAGTCCAAGTCACATGACTCGAGTCCACACCTCTGCGTAGAGATACATAGAGATGCGTATTGAGAGACTCATAGAGATTCGTAGAGACTCATATAGATGCCTAGATACTCATAGAGATCCGTACTCAGATATTTATATATACGGGGCCTCAGATACAGTGAGGGAAAAAAGTATTTGATCCCCTGCTGATTTAGTACGTTTGCCCACTGACAAAGAAATGATCAGTCTATAATTTTAATGGTAGGTTTATTTGAACAGTGAGAGACAGAATAACAACAAAATCCAGAAAAACGCATGTCAAAAATGTTATAAATTGATTTGCATTTTAATGAGGGAAATAAATTAAAACTCGCAAAATAAATGATCAGATAAATAACTGAAAATGAAGCGCAACTGACGATTACTACTCTTTCGATTTATAATGAATACTAACGATCGATCGATGCGCGTGTTCACTGACACTTTCCTGCTCCTGCGCAGAAGACTCGGACAACTAAATGGATAGCAGAGCCACAGACAATCAAAATCAATCAAACTCCACCTACTGTTATAAATATATGCAACTACTCCACTGTAGTGGCGATCACGTAGATTTCGGATTAACCGGAGCAAATGGTTTTTTGGCTTAAGCACGTGACTTATAATAAACATTTCCAAGAATAACAATGGATAACTGTTTTTATGTTATTAATTTGGGCTTCAGGGGAAATCCATGAGTTATTCATTTGTCAAAATCTCAGGTGCGCAGGTAATCTGCATATCGGATAAACCGCACGCGGATGATCGAGAGTCTCCTGTACGTACGCCATTTTTTCGAAAAGCATCTACCACACAAAGGGAGGGAAACCTGTGTAATGGGTTAAATTCAGGCGCACACTGGAACTTGGGAGGCAACACTATTTATTAGGTAACATAACAATTAACACTTAACATAACGACTTAAGGTGATAGCCACCTTCCTAACTTAACAAACACACGAGGATATTACATTACTGGACCAGGACAGCCCGACACGCTGCCTGGCCCACTAGCGGAGACCGGAGAGCTTCATCCCAGACTTGACACAGCAGAGCAGCCCCGCTCTCTGTCCACACACCGCTTATATCCACTCCGGCATGGCCGGCCCCGCCCCAGGCCACGCCCCCCTCCAGATCCCCAACCCCGTGACTCCCCTGGGACCCCTGGCCCCCCTTTATCCGGTCACGTGTCCTGTTGGGTTCACGCAGAGTGTCATGGCCTGACACGACCCCCATGACACCTGCCTACAGCCCCCATACCGGCCCAATACAGTAGTGTCGTTCTACAACACTACACCTGTAAAGGCAATTTTTTCGGATTAACATCAAGCGTTTTCCTACAACTTTACGGTCTTACAATATTAACATATATTACCTCAACAAAGCCACATTAGTCTCCTTTATATGAATAGATTCATGTATTTGATCAACTTACCAGCCTAAAAAAGAACATCTCATTTGAAAACTAATTTCTGGATTAAAAATGCATTTTCTAGATTGAAAACTAATTTCTGTAGAACTGCTGTTTGTGCTTAGTTTGTTGTCCTTCCCCCACACCTCTGATTAGTGAGGCTGCCTGTGTATGGTGCCAAAGAAGTTAAACATACATACATTTAAACTAAGACAAATAAATCTTGACATAAAGCTTTCGTGACTGCAGGAATTCATATTCTTGGGTCTTTCGGTCAAATCACGTAGATAGGTTCAAAGAAAATAACAAAAAATAACAAAAACTATGACGTTTCAATCGCAACACAAGCGGTCGTCTTCAATTTTCCTGAAGACGACCGTTTGTGTTGTGATCGAAACGTCGTAGTTTTTGAACCTATCTACGTGACTTTACCGAAAGACCCAAGACTAAGACAAATATTTAGGCATTTGAACGAAATGCAATTTTAAAAGCATTTAACGACACAAATGGTAAGATTCACGTTCATTTTTTGCATGGTTTAAAATGCAGTCACCCTATTGTAGTGACAGGTGATCTTCTTCCTAAGACACTGCCTAAGTTTTTTGTCACGTATTCCATAAATTAAGGGAACAACAAACCTTGAGCTATAATAAAGAAATAAATAATTGCATAACCTTAATATTGTCATCACGTTAGGATCTGATGTCATTTTCGCAAAAAGGATTGCAAATAATGTGTTACCAAGTGAACACAGATACAGAAACAACTGCAGGCCGTGTAATATCACGGTTTGCTTGGCTCGTTTCGCCTTAGACGCATCATCGGACGCCTTTCTAGCGACCATCATTATATTGAAGTAGGTGAAGATCAAAGCAATGATGCAGACCGTGAAAATTACGGCGTTTGGGAATTCTCTGAGCACCGTGATTGCCATGGGGTTGGGCATCAGGCTGTCGGTGAGATACGAAGAACAAGTCCGAGTGTTGTTCACGGTCACGCCGCTTGTGAAGACCAGAGTGCCGCACGCCAGCGGGAACACTGAAGCGACGGACCAAATTACGGCCAAGAACTGAAGCGTTTTGCGGTGGCTGAACCAGCGGGGGTGATGGAAGGGGTGGCAAATGGCCACGTATCGCTCCACGGACATGAGCGTGACGCACATAACCCCGCTCTGGTTCAGAATTGTGCTGACCATGGTGTTCACGTTGCACGACGTCAAACTTAAATTTGTTTGTAGCCAAATTAAAGTAGCCATGACGGTGGAGTAAAACAGGAAGAAGGTGTCGCACGCAATGAGATTGGCGAAGAGAATGTAGCGCGAGTTCTCCCTTAGCTTCATTTCGGTGAAAATCGTGATGGTGATAGAGAAAAATAAACACAGAGATGGGGCCGTCATGAATAGGATGAAAATCTGGAAGATGTTGTAAAACAGCCGGGAGTCCACGGTACTGCTGCCAATCGTCGCGGTGTAACTCGCCGTCACGTTGCCAATTGGCATCATGACTTTCGGAATTCGGCACTTTTGCAGACACACTTAAATGTCATCAATCATGAATATATGGTATATTAATGTTTTTGGGGTTTAAGGCATCCTTAATGTGATACGGAATGGAAGTAAATTAGATAACCATTGAAAACATCTGTCCTGGAGGTTTGTATTATAAAGAGAGACAGTTGTGCCACCAATTCCTACAGAGACCTAATTTTTCAAAGGTCAGGGCTCATTTAGTGGGATGATCGGGCTTTTGCCACTGTGCAGCTCCCCGGCTTTGGAACAACGCTTTGCCCTTTCTAATAAGACATTCAGAATCTTTAGATATATTTGTCCATCTTTGAAAGTCACCTCTGTAAACTGGTCTTCATTTGCTATTTTCTGACCGTTTACCCTGGTTCTGACCGTGTAGCCTGCAGGTTTTGTTTATCTCCCGGCGCGCATTTGTGGGATCTGTGGATGAAATGCGTCACTTAACAAACGGCAATTATTTGTACATCATTCACGAAAGTATGCTGTTGCAGTTTTAGGTAATAACCACAAAATCCACAATCTGTAAATAACGCTGTCAATACGATTGTATTAAAAGGAATACAATTTTTTTCAAACTTCGCTTCAATGTAATTGGCCTGCTGGCAGACACTCTCTCTAGACACAATCACAATCGATGCATATCATGGGCTCACTACTTGAAACGGGCTAAATCGTTGTTATGTAGTTGTTATTGCCGCAAGCCTGGCATGCCCGAATCTTTGTTACTGAAGTCTTTAGGGCAAATTAATTCTTCTAAATATGATGTGTTACATTCCTCTTCAGGTCGTGGTCACACAGCGCCAGCTGTTATTTACTTTTCACAATTGATCTGCCCTGTGGGGAACAAAAATAGAGCAGTCATAATTACATTATATATGTACTGTATTAAGACATTTTTATATGTACAATCCGATGATATTACAGTGGTCCTTCGGTTCATGATTTTAATTGGTTCCACGAAAACTACCGGTAATTAAAATGATCGTTAATCGAATATAGGAAATACGTGTTAAATGGTTAAATTGCTCCGAGACGATCGGAAGTTGACCTTTTTTACCCTAAAAAACATAGTTTATAATATTTAAACACGCAATGGTAATAAATATACATTCTAAGAACATATCAAAGCATTCATATGAGTATAACTATGGATAAATAATGAATGGAGCATACAAAGGTGCAAAATAGAGCATAAAATAATGATTACCTTAGGTGAAGAATATGTGTGGCTTAGGCTAAGAAGGCTTAAGGGGTCGCTGATTGGCTGAGGGCGACTCCGTGCACTTAGGAGCACTCCAATTGGCCAAAATTTGCGGTCGTAAGATATCTTAAACATATTGGAAATGTATCGTTAAAAGAAATGTAGTGACTGGGTATGTCACTATGTGGTGCCGGGCCTGCGAGGCCACGGCGGATAGTATGTTGGGTGAGCGCTGGTTAGCGCGAGGGCACCATGTACAGTATGCGGTGCGGGCTCCCGGTGATGGAGCAAGAGAGAGTGTCTGCCAGCCAGGGTTACGTTGGGGCATGATACGCTGGTTGACCAGCCGGCACGTGACCGGATGATATTGGTGGGGGGCCACCAGTGGACGGGGGCTGCTGGGTGGTCACGAGGTATAGAAGAGCTCTCGGGAGCTTTCGGGAAAGGTCCACAGAGATTTGATGGCCCTCAAATAAGAACACTCATCAGGGATCCACACTTTGTTACAACAATGACTGCGGCAGAGGCTAGAGCTTGGAATGCATTATCTGATGTGGTGCGAAATTTCCTTGGGAACAGGAAAGCGGACAACTATCGAGAGATTGTGGAGGAGCTGCTCTTGAGTTTCCAAGCACTTGGATGTAGAATGAGCATCAAGGTGCACTACTTACATAGTCACTTGGCCCAGTTTCCAGAGAACATGGGTAATGTGAGCGAAGAGCAAGGTGAACGCTTTCATCAAGACATTAAAGTTATGGAAGAACGTTACCAAGGCCGATGAGACTCAAACATGATGGCAGATTACTGTTGGTCCTTGATGAGAGACATTCCACAAGCTGTACATCGGAGAACATAAAAGAAGAGGTTGTTTATGCAGATGTAACATCACTATTGTGAATGACCTTTTTGTACATATTTTTCTTATCTTCACATTTCAATTATTACATGGTAATATGCATTCACTCACATTGATATGCAGTCACTCTCACAACTTTTGCTACGGCTCATTAAATGTTTGTTTCATTATTATTGTATATTGTATCTTATCTTATTCTTATATGGATGTCTGTTTAGCTATTCGTATATGAGCATAAATTTGCTGTTTTTATTGAAAATGCAATATTTGATATCTCAAAAACCTGATGTGATAGACAAAAACTGATGCCAGATTTGGAATCAGCACCACAAAATTACATTAAAACCGTTGGAATACCTTATGCCATCGTGTATTTGTTGTTGTAACGTCTTAACCTGCTCTTAATGGACATATGTGAAACAGAGCTTTATAGGTAATCGGATTCCTCTAGCATGAATACATATTCTGTATGTATGTTGAACTTCTTTTGCACTGGACGTAGCCAACCGTGCTAATTGGACACGGCCAACTAAACTAATATCGAGTTTCAACTTGGCTACAGGCGAAGCCAGTGAAATATTTTTTTTAAATATATGCAGCAACAGGCGCTATGCAAGAGGTGATAATTTAAGAATTCGACTTAAATCACCAAGAAACCACAGATAAAAGCGTCTCAGCAAAATTGAGATATTGTACACGGAAATGCTTAATGCATGGATTGGAGCAGACATAACAGTGGATGGTGTTGTAGGCAATTGTTAACTGAGATAGTGTAAACATAGAGGCCCAAGATGGTTGGACGTCTGCGTTATCAATGATGACCAATCCATTTAAAATACAACGTTTTGAATGACGAAGGAGAAGAACACCTGCGTGGGTATTTCCAGACAATCATCTGCACAATTGAATAGTCGACGTTTGTCTCGATACAGTGGCAGCCTTCTGTGAAGAAACGTCGACATTACCCCAGGGTAACCAATTTAATACCTTGCTGATCTCATCGAGGAGCGAAAACCATCACACGAACTCTGGTCAACCTCGCAGCCGCGATTGGCTAAACATTTAACAAAGACGGTCACTTATATTGCGTGCTTTCAGATGCACTTTCGTGGCCGTCCGGAATGATCTTCCTTCTGATATAAGGAAGTCACTGTATGTACTTTTAAATCTAGATTGAAAACTAATTTCTTTAGAATTGCTTTTGGTGTTTTAGTTTGTTGTCCTTTACCCGCACCTCCGATTAGCACTGTTGGCTACGTACGAAGCGAAATAAGTTCAACATACATACGTGACATGAAGGAGATATTACGTGGATAGGTTTGATGGAAAGTGAGCCGATGAAGTAAAACATCTTTTTCTGCACCCACATAAGTTTGAGACGTCTCCAAATGGAAATTGTGGTACAGGACGAGGATGTAGAGCTGAGTGGACTTGTCGATGACCAAAACCAGAGGTGGCAAGTTTGGCCTCTATGGAGGATGCTCGTTAAGGACGCTACTGGACAGTTAGAGGTACTCGCCCTCCAGAAACAAGGCAGGACTCATAACAACGAGCTAATCAACAGGCTGCAGAAAATTGGCACAGTTGGGAGCACAGATTGTGCATCTGGCAGTCATCTCAGTCAACCCATAACACGTGGGCATGTCCCGTGACCTCCTGTCAGCAAGCCTTCGACATTTTACCTGACCTCAAAGTGCACCTGGCCTGGTACAAGCGCCATGGTCACGTCACCATCATCTAGTGCTGAACGGCGGTTGTTGTTGTTGGCTGGATAGTGGGGAGTGGTGGTGCACACTGCACTATGAACCCAGCTACTCAATTTTGATTCCAACTCACGGCCAACATGAGTGACGAATATCTGAACAGTGGACGAACCTGTAACACCTTGGTCTGTCCCGTGACTTCCTATCGGAGAGCCTTCAACACTTGACATGACCTCAAAGTGCATCTAACCTGGCACAAGCGCCGTGGTGACGTCCCCACCATTCAGTAAGGGCTTGCGCCCTTATTATTATCGGGTCAGTGCGGTTCGTGAACGTGGGATGCACAGGAGGAGGGCTAATCAGATACCACTGGCCACTCATTTTAGCATTCAATCATCGCGTGTAGTCAGCGATGGACCCATTGCGCTTGCACATGTGACCTATTGCAAAAGCATTCACATGAACTGCTCCTGGCTGCAATACACCGGTGTCTCGAGTGATTTGTTTGATCCACGCAGCACGTGGGCGATGCCAGTCTGCTTCGAACGCCGACCGCCAACCAAATTGAGAGCGCAATTTTCTGCAGGAGTGCGCATCAAGATGTGGCGACGTGGTCCACAAAATGGCACGACGGCCGTCTTCCTCGAACTGAGCTCTCGGTCGCGAGGATGACCGGTCGCAGATGCTAACGGTGACATTTCTGACGAAGTCAAGTAATTGTGGCTGGAAATCAAATTCAGGTAGCGATGTTGACGGTGCAGCGTGGTGGCGTCAAGGCAGTGTGGATATCTTACCTGATTGGCAGAAATGCTGTGCTCGAAGCACTGAGCATTTGTCTCTGCCGTTTTCTTTGTAAACGCCAACCTGAAATAAATAATATTTAAAAAAAATTGTAAACACACTTTCATGAAGTGTACCGTACTAGCAATGGAACAACTCCACGACTCCAGGAAGTGGCCCCGAAGCTTGCCATAATGATAATTTACAGCCAACGTCAGTTTACCGTGGACAATTAGAAGCAAGCCGAAACGTAACATTTTAAAATATTTTTTAAAATATTTGTATTCTATTTTTTATGATAGAATATAGTATTGTCATCAGTATGACATAAGTATACCAAGTTTGCAGTCGATACTACATTGGAAAGTGGGTAAAAATTGAGTTACAAGATTTGAGGATACAACGACAACAACAACAACAGACAGAGTGAGTTAATCACTACCCCAACCCCTATCACTACCACAACCCCTATCACTACCCCAACCTCTATCACCACCCCAACCATTATCACTACCCCAACCATTATCACTACCCCAACCCCTATCACTACCCCTATCACTACCCCAACCCCTATCACTACCCCAACCCCTATCACTACCCCTACCCCTATCACTACCCCAACCCCTATCACTGCCCCATCCCCTTTCATTACCCCAACTACTATCACGAGCCCAACCCCTATCACTACCCCAACCACTAACACTACCCCAACCACTATCACAACCCCAACCCCTATCACTACCCCAACCACTATCACTACCCCAACCTCTATCACTACCCCAACCCCTATCACTACCCCAACCACTATCACTACCCAAATCACTATCACTACCCCAACCCCTATCACTACCCCAACCATTATCACTACCACAACCATTATCACTACCCCAACCTCTATCACTACCCCTACCCCTATCACTACCCCAACCCATATCACTACCCCAACCACTATCACTACCCCAACCCCTATTACTACCCCTATCACTACCCCAACCCCTATCACTACCCCAACCCCTATCACTACCCCTACCCCTATCACTACCCCAACCATTATCACTACCCCAACCCCTATCACTACCCCAACCCTTATCACTACCCCAACCATTATTACTACCCCAACCCCTATCACTACCCCAACCACTGTCACTACCCCAACCCCTATCACTACCCAAACCCGCCCTTAATCTCTGCCGCCTGTTTACCTGTCACCTAGGCCTCGGCAAGGTAAGGCAATTTACCCTTTTTACCGGGTAAAAGGGTAAAGGTAAAAGGTAACGGTGTCGACATGCCAAGGGGTAAGATAAAGGGTAGGGTAAAGGTAGCTCGGAAGAATTACCCGGTAGGGTAAAGGAAGCGCGGAGTATTACCCGGTAAATACGGTACCTTGTTTACCGCTAAAAGCTCCGTGGCGCAGTCCGTGGCCTCCATTTAATAAGTAATATTAAAACAAACTTTATTAAAAACACGCTTTTATTAAATGTACTAGGAATGGCAGAACTCCACGACTCCAGGAAGTGGCCCCGAGGCTTGCCACAACGTAAGGGGCCGTGGCCAATTACAGCCAACGTGAGTTGAGCGTGGACAATTAGACCCAAGCCAAAACATAACATTTACAAAAGAATGTTTAAAAAAATATATATTTTTAATCATAGAATATAGTGTTGTCATCAGTATGACATAAGTATACCAAGTTTGCAGTCGATACCACATTAGGAAGTGGGACAAATTTTAGTTACAAGATTTGAGGATACAACAACGATGACAACGACGACGTCAACAACAACCACAACAACAAGCGTGTAAAATTAGAATCATCGAGAGTATTCTATATGAATAAAGCGCTCTACCCAGCATTTACCGTTATAAACCTTGTTCACGTGTAGTTTCCTAGTAATTACCCTATAATCGGGTAATTTGTATGGGGTAAAGGTAAAAGGTAGGGTAAAGGTAGTCTCGTTGCTTTTTACCTATTACCTTTTACCTTACCTGCTAAAGGGTAAAAGGTAGGGTAGAGTGATTGTATTGTGGTAAGGTAAAAGGTAGGGTAAAGGTAGGCTCGTTGTTTTTACCTTTTAACTTTTACCTTACCTTGCCGAGTCCTGTGTCACCTTAACTACACCACCACTTTTAATACTAACCCCACGTTTTAAATTACCAACCACTATTATCTTGTGTATTCTTTTATGAATGTTGTAAAGTGCCTTGGAAAAAAGTACTGCAATAAAAATTTTGATAAGATGAAAAATATCAAATCTCACAGCCACATGCATGTATGTTGATCTTATTTTGCACCGTCTGTAGCCTACCGTGTTAATCAGAGGTGCAGAAGATGGATGGACATTGCGTTATGGACACTCCTGCCTAACATACAAAGACCTCTACCACCCCAACCTCTCGTGCCGCTGGAACCTACCATCCTCCTACAGGAGCCCTACTTATATCTCAACACCATTCAGTTTGTCCAAGGAAAGCTCGTACCTTGAGATACTAGTGGCCAGCCTCAGTGCATAAGACTGTCTACAGCCACATGGCTCAAACCAACGTCCTAGCCAGCAAACCTGCATCATCTGCATCTACTCTAAACCCGCACCCAATGCCTGCATTCATCTTATCTGTGTTGATTCCTGGCTTTTTACTCTGTGTATCCCATTCATATTCTGCGAACCGCATTAATTTTAAACCATCAACTCCGGTCATCTTCACAGCAGCAGTGGCTTTTGGCTAGAAATCGAACAAAGACGGTTACTGCATCGCGCACTTTCATATGTGCTTCTGCGGCCGTGTGGAACGCTCTTCCTTCCGATATTAGGAAGCCACTGAAGCTTTGCACTCTTAAATGTTGATTTAAAACTCATTTCTTTGGATCTGCTTTTTATATTTAGTGTGTTGGTCTTCGCCAGCACCTCCAATTAACACGCTTAGTTACTTATGTTTCGATAGAAGTTCAACATACATCCACCGTGTTAGTGAAATTATAGTCAAGCACAACATTGAGCAATGTGGGAGTCAAAATCAACTTTGACGAACGCCTGTCCTGACATAGCATTCTGATGCCTCGCCTATTCGTAGAAAGTCCTGAGTCATCACATACATACATCCGTGTGGAAACTATGCAATACTCAATTTATAATTTTGTTTACAATATGTACGTTATGTATACACACACACGTATAAAACACATAGGCAAGCATGCATGCATTCCTAGGGTGCAAAACTTACCGCGTAAAAACACAATTTGTCAATGCGGAAGAAATGTTTTGTTGTTAAATATGATCCCTTTTTGGTATTGCTTGCAATGAATGATTTAACGCGATGTGTGGTTCTCGAGCGATGTTCTCTAGTTATGTAGGTCACGCTTCACTCGGGGCTATACGCCGCTTGCTAAAACAATCACTGAGTCTGTGTCTCTTCATCACGAATGTGACAGCCGAGTCGTTGAGGGGTCATCCTTTTAACGCGAGAGAGGTGTGAAACCAAGCTTAGCAACCTGCCGCCAAACCGATTCTTGCGTCGTAAATTGTACGCTGGGGACAGGAGGAGGCGTGTTAGGTCGGCCCAAAATTATATCTTGTTTTCCCTTGCCTTCTTGGTCACGCAATTCTTCTCACCCATCCTCCCAGAGAGAAAAAAAAATGAAAGTAACGGGCCGTCCATAAATTACGTTACGCGATTTTGGACGATTTTTGAGCCCCCCCTTCGTCAAACGGCGTCACAAAAAGTCAGACCCCCCTCAAATATGACGTCACAAAGCTCTGCCCCCCCCCCAAAAAAAAATTAAACATACTTCAAATCGCTTTAAACTATTGTCATTGTAGTGCGTATTTAATGTGGCGCTGCACTCTGATGTCGTAAGAGAAAACATTTATTAAAAAGTATATTTAATTAAGTAGAACGTGTTGTCTATATTTATTTAAAGTTGCGCATTTGGACGTGACGTCACATTTCTCAAACCCCCCCCCCCCCACCGTCACACATCGTCACAAATGTCTGACCCCCCCCCCCCCCCAAGTGCGTGAAGTCATTTATGGACGGCCCCTTAAACAAATAAGAAGAAATAATCAGAGAAAAAAGAAGGAAAGAAAATAAGAAGAGAAATTAGAAAAAGAATGAAAAAAGCAAAAATGTGAAGAAATAATGAAAAAAGAAAAAGGGAAAGAAAGAAAAGGAAAAAAAGGGGGAAATATAAAGGCACAGCGCTGCAATTGCTTGCTCACGACACTGCTGGCGGAAGATCCTCCACAATACGGAGCTCTTGAAAGAGGTACTCCGAGTAGGGAGTAATTTGTTATCTGACTCTTGTATGCTGGGTCACAACCTCCTTCGTTAGAAGTTGGGAGCACCCAAACGATTCCACGGCACGCGTCCTGCCATTTGGCTGACTAACTGTAGTGTACCCCATTTATACTGCCGCGTGAAACTATAATTCAGCTGACTTGGTGAATTCAACTGACTTGCTCAGCTCAGCTGACTTGCTCGGTTCAACTGATTTTCTCAGTTTAACTGACTTGCTCAGCTCAGCTGACTTGCTCAGCTCAGCTAACTTGCTCAATTTAGCTCACTTTCTCAGCTCAGCTAACTTGCTTAATTATTTTATTCTGACTTCCTGCACCTTCTCTGCCCATTGACGTTTGACGAAGTCTCAAACATGGCACACTACTCATTGTATACACTAGGTAACTAATACCAGCAATGGATATAGCCTGATAAAATATTTTTGTGTTTGTATCCCGACAGATCGCTTCTATGGACAAGGGACTTGAATGTAGCCACGCACAGTTCACCTGTGTGCCCGTCTCTTCGCAACACCAACACCAAACAATGATATTTTAAGAAAGACTGCTGACCATCACAAGCTGTACAATTGCCAGGGGGGATCTCAGAGTCGTGATGTCTTGCCCCGCAATGATATTCTGAATAAAAAAAACAGTATTAACCCCTTACCTTGACTCTGTTTGCAAAGCTGTCGTGGTGTAATGTTTTTTTTTTTGCTCAACCCGAGCTATACATCCTTTGATATTTGCATTGCCTTTTTGCTGTTCGCCTTTTGCCATTATTCTGTTTCAGGTACAATGCATACATTATACCACAAGCATGATGTGTGGTAAATGCAAACTTGATGGCCTTGCAATAGTAGGTGTATATTTGGTGTTTGAACATCTTAACTCCTGTAAAGCCTATTTTGAACAGACTGAAGCTTTAAATCCAGAAGTAGCCGGTTCTATTCAATTTCCAATGCCTTCTCATCCATATAATCCATTGGTATTTATTTCTCAATTGCAACAAAAGCTAGTACAAAACTCTGCATGCTGCCAGTCTTTAACGAGAACCAAGAAATAATAACACTTGCACTGGCGTTCAGTTTACGATTGATTTTAATACCTTGCCTCCAACATATACAGCTCTACATGATATTAATTGACATTTTTAACGTGGATCATATCACTGGTCAACAAAAAAAAATCTGGCCTGGACTTCTGCAGCTGTTTTAGACTAATTTCAGGGTGCTGATTCCAAATCTGATCTCAGATTTGCTCTATCACATTTCATTTTTATGCTATCGGCATACCCCATTTTCATTGATTTTACCAGAAATTAACTCTGTCACTTATGATTGCAAGTTGTTGCGAGTCAGTGACTGCTATAGTGTTATAATACGGTGCTGTATTTTTAGGATAGTGTGTTTATAATATCATTTTATTTAGATATACACATTTATTTAATATTTTTCTTCTGCAGTTTTTATTGAAAATGCAATATTTGATATCTCAAAAACCTGATGTGATAGACAAAAACTGATGCCAGATTTGGAATCAGCACCCCAAAATTACCTTAAAACCGTTGGAATACCTTATGCCAGAAAAAGTGTGTTGACCAGTGATATTTTTTGGGTCTTATGGTATAGTCACGTAGATAGGTTCAAGGAAAATAACCAAAAACTACGACGTTTCGATCGCAACACAGGGACTTTTGCTGATGACGACCACTTGTGTTGCGATCGAAACGTCGTGGTTTTTTGTTATTTTCTTTGAACCAGCTACTTGAATCTTGATTTTAAGCTTTCGTCACTGCAGGAATCCATACTCTTTGGTTATTTCGGTAAAGTCACGTAGGTAGAAAAAAGAATTGATTATGACGTTTTGATTGCAACACAAGCAATGGTCTTGCTGTGGTTGTCCCACCTGATGACGATTGCTTGAGGTGCGCTGACTAGCGCCCGTAGGGGGTAATTGCGTGTTTGTAAACAGTATGGGCAAGACGGTAAGACAGATACACGGAAACGACCAGAGGGGGAGATAACTGGGCAAAGGGTCAGCAACGGGAACTATCTGGGGACCCCCGGAACCCGCTGGAGAGTTCGAGAAAGGGGGCGTGGCCGGGGCGGAGCCACGAGCATAATAGTGAATCAGGATCGTTTTCTTCGTCGCTGTCTTCATCATTGCTGTCATCTTTGCCACCGCTGTGTCGACGTCGCTCGCTAGTAGTCAGCCAGCTATATAGGGGTTGGCATCGTCGTCGCTAGACAGGCAGCGTTATATAAGTGTAATGAGTCCAACTGAGTCGCAGACGTTTTGGGAGGAACACTCTTTATTCAACCAACTTCAACACAACATAACACAACCTAGACTCGGATATTGAATGCCAGTCTAACCACGCTACAGCAGAACTAGACACGGTTCGCAACACGAAGAACCCCGAGTCCCCCCGGGCCCCCGTTATATCGGCCGGGGCTGGGGCTGCCTCCTCCCCTCCCCGAGCCCCGCCCACCTTCTCGATCTCTCTAGCTCTTTCCCGAAGGCTCCCCCGAGAGTTCTTTAAGACCACGTGACCGCCCAGCGGCCCCCGTCCACTGGTGGCCCCCCTCCAATATAATCCGGTCACGTGTCGGCAGGTCAACCAGCGTATCATGCCCCAACGTAACCCTGGCTGGCTGATGCTCTCTCTCGCTCCCTCACCGGGAGCCTGCCCCGCGCACTGTACGTGGTGTCTCCGAGCTGACCAGCGCTCACCCAAGCCCTGCTAGGGCTAGTACTATGCCTAGTGAGTGGGCTACACATAATGCCAACACATTATCCACCGTGGCTTCGTAAGCCCGGCACCAAATAGTGATAATCACAGTCACTACATCACCCCCTCTCCGTAGCTTCCAGCCGTCCTGGCTGCCAACTCACCCGCAAGTAAGCAACCGATGTACAATTATACGGAACAGCAAAGTATGCTCCAACAATAACAGAACGCGAAAAATTACCCAAACCCAACTGTACAATATATACAGAGAGGGAAAAAAAATGAACAACCCTAAAAAATGAACACAACAGTGAAAAATTAACAACCCAACAACCGCTTTGTACAAGATCCCCGCAATCAATATTTCCCACCCACAACGTGTAACAACGCCCGCGAGCTCGATCACGAGCAGGATCAGCCAAATACTTGCCACGACTCATGCGAGTGCGACAACCCATGATGGTGTGGGAGTGTGCTATGTGCGGGGATCACGCAAATCGAGTCTTTGAACGAGTCCGTGATGCCGGACCTCCAGGCAGGTTGGGCTCGACCGCCGTGGAAGGGCCGGGGGGGAACAAGAAATCGACTCGACGAAGCCGGCTCCTCACGAAGAGCAGTAGGCCGGGTCGTCGGGTCCTTCACATCCAGAGCACGCGAGGCCGACACAAGCGGCCACGTGCGAGGCATCAATCGAGCCACGCCTTAGAGAGCAGGGAGTCATAGGAAGGCGCACATTCCAGGGGCCGCCGTCGAGGAACCCAGCAGCCTGATTGGACGTGCCCCGGTAGGCCGCAGTTGTAGCAGGTGACCCGTCCACTGCTGGACTGGGACGAAGCAGACATTGCCTGCCGCCGGTCGTCCTGCCACCGATCACCGTCACCCTGACGATCGCCGCTCCGCTGATGCAGTGAGCACGCAGGAGCAGGCTCCTCATCCGCATGATCCCCACGCTCCACGGAAGACACAGAGCACGCCACCAACACCCTGTGATGTTGCATGGTCTGCTGCACCTGTATGCACCTGGCGATCTTGAGTGAAGACACCTCTCTGTCCTCGGCGGGGAGCACAGTATGGAGGCCTTTGGCGAGTCCCAACATCTTCTTGAGGACCAATGTGTCAAGGCCGTCGTGGTCCATTTTCGGAAACTTGGCCTTCGCCAGCGCCAAGAGCGCACTTCGGTAGGCGAGAGCCGACTCACCATCTACTTTTCGCCTCACGGCGAACTTCAGACGGGTGTTTAGCGGAGGCTAAAAAAGAGCGGCCATCTGGTCAAACGCTTGCATGAGGTTGGACCTCTCGGACAGCGGAATGGCGAGGAACGCTACCAAGGCATCATCATCGAGGGTGGCGGGCAGCGGCTTCAGCACGTCCGCCTCCGACCATCCCGCCAAGTCAGAGAAATCACCGCTTAGACGCCACCCAGTCGCCGTTGGCGGCAACAAATTATTTAATGAATGGCAGCCGACGGCGGAGCGACTGGACGTAAATCGACGAGGACGTCCCTGCTTCAAGGTTGGCGGGCTCAGCACTCCCCGCCAGCAGCAAAATGGCGCCCGCGAGCGCGGACAGCGGCGATGGCGTTCCCGCCTTCTGTGAAATCGCGGCCGAGTCACCCCATCCGGACAACTCCGCTGCTCCCTCCTTCTCCATCGAGGGCAGGGACTGCATCTCGCTGAGGATCGAGGAGGCCGCTTGGATTAGGTCAAAGAGACACAGAGAGTGGGTAATAACAGCTGACCTATGTCCCTATGTCAGCTGTTATTTCCGACTCTCTGTATCTCGCTCCATGCATCTCTGTTAGATCTCTCATGCTGACATGTCCTTTGCATTTCACTCTCATGCCTTGTACGTCTCTCTCTCTATATATCTCTGTGATATCTGTCTCTACTTATATGTCTGTCTATATGTCTCTGGTTCTGTGTTTTATCTCTCTCTCAAATGTATCATTCTCAGAAAGAACGTAATCAACCAGGTAGTGTGTTGACTGTTATGTTATCCGGCTCTCTGTTGTATTACATTACATTTATAAGTATACTAGATTTGTGTTTCTATTTCATTTGTACCTGATGATGATTGCTTGTGTTGCAATCGAAACGTCGTATGCTAGTATTTAATTTCTTATTTTCTCTTTATACGTGACTTACCGAAATAACCAAAGAGTAGGCCCTGTGCAGAGCCAAACAATGTGCCAGATAGGCGATGGGACAATGATCCTTCAACTGATCATTGAGGGACTCTCCCAAGCGAAGTGCGAGTATTTTGCAATCATAATGAGCATCCATAACTTTGATGCCCTGATGCTCCAAGAAACCCACGTCTTGGATGCCAGTCGCTGCCACATCCACGGATACATTCTCACAACGAACCACTACCACCCGAAATATGTTTTGACCATGTACGTGAAGAACACCATCGCCGAGTCTGTTAGCCTTTCCACCAACTGATAAAGTAGCCACCTACACCACCAGCATCAAGATAGGGGAGCTGCACATCAAACGTGTACAGAGGCCCAAATTCAAAATGGCCAAGGCAGCGGGAACATAGACGTACTGGATAACGTTTATGTATTGATATTTACACTTTTAAATTACCAGTAAACCCTCGCAATGCGCGAATTCTGGATTCACGGGTTGCAGCATATTCTCGCGTTACTAAATGCATACTAATTTACTATTCGCGACCCGCCGGACAGTTTGCGAGAGTTATAACGCGTCGTACCTGTAGACCACCGACACCGTGGGAGGTGCGCGCACACATATTGACAACTGCCTGCTGCGAAGATTGGGCACGTCGCCTCGGCTGCCCGCTTTATCCTCGTGATAACAAACTGTGCGGCGTTGTTATCACACGCCTGCATCTCCAGTGGAGTCATCTTCCTGAATTCTTCGCCATCACCACCACCTCCATCGTCGTCAAATTATCATCATCAAATGTCATGAAAAAAAACGCATTGCTTCGTATAATGTATTAATGATTGATTGTAGTTGTCGTTTTTAAACGTTTAACATTGACCCCCCTATGTTCATTCGTACTAGTGTAATAAAGCACTTCCACGACGACTGTAGACTTGTGTCTTTTATTTAACAATGACTACACAGCTCCGCTCTCTTCCCGGATGGTTTCGCTCTCTCTCTCTCTTCTTGCCGTTGTGGCGCGTCTCTCTCTCTCTTCGCACTCGCAGCTGGATGACGGCGCGCTGGAAGGAGAGAGGACTTCGCTGGCAGAGGCGTCCGGCCACGTGGCCGGTGGCGAGACGGGGTAGGCGTTGATGCAGTCCGGACTCCAGGCTTTCCACACCGACCCCGAGTCCTCTCACTGCCTCTCCTTATATTGCTCTCGGCGAAGCTAAGCTCCGCCTTTAGCCACGCCCCTCGTGGAACCTTCTCGATGTTTCCCGTACATACCCACGAGCTCCGCCCGTTACCTTTGGCTCGAGTGGAACCCTTCCCTCTGATTGGATATGAGTAACCCAGCAGTGACTATGCAGCCCTTCCTTGTCCCTTAGGTGGCGCTCTGTCATTACACTAGGAACGTGACCCTAATTTTTGCCCTTTGAACGAGGTTTCTGCATTCACAAATTCTGCATTCGCGCATGTTTTCAAGAACGTAACCCCTCGTGGGTAGAGAGGGGTTGACTGATATTTATGTTCATCATTATTAAAGGTAATCTAACACAATAATACAACACATATATGTATTCATGAATATATATGGACAGTTTATATGTTTAAACGCAATATATGTGCATGCCCCTTAACGCTATTTTTCTCATAAGCGTTCGGTATTTAAATGTTATTGTATTTAAATATGAGCCCTGTATAGAGCACAAGCCGCGGTGTGGGGAGGGAGGGGTGGCACAGAAATTCCACGGACAGAAATCACAAAATTGGGCTCACTGCCCCACCTGGATGGGGACCGCGAGCAGCTACGTATCGTAGACTCTCGATTATCTGCGCTAATGACGGGGAGGACGGCCGCGGAAAATTCTAAATTGTGGATAATCCAAAAATATAAAATCGAGGGACGAATTATGTTTAAGTTTCTCTGTCATCGCACAGTTTTGTAAAATGAAACTCGCAAAATAAATGATCAGATAAATAACTGAAAATGAAGCGCAACTGACGATTACGATTGCTACTCTTTCGATTTATAATGAATACTAACGATCGATCGATGCGCGTGTTCACTGACAACACTTTCCTGCTCCTGCGCAGAAGACTAGGTCCACTAAGTGGATAGCAGACCCACAGACAATCAAAATCATTAAAACTCGACCTACTGTTATAAATATATGCAACTACTCCACTGTAGCGGCAATCATGTAGATTTCGGATTAACCGGAGCAAATGTTTTTTTGGCTTAAGCACGTGAGTTATAATAAACATTTCCAAGAATAACAGTGTATAACTGTTTTTATGTTATTAATTTGGGCTTCAGGGGAAATCCATGAGTTATTAATTTATGTCAAAATCTCAGGTGCGCAGGTAATCAGCAAATCGGATAAACTGCACGCGGATGATCGAGAGTCTCCTCTACGTACGCCATTTTTTGGAAAGGCATCTACCGCACAAAGGGAGGGAAATCTGTCAAGGCATTTTTTTCGGATTAACATCAAGCTTTTTCCGACAACTTCACGGTCTTACAATATTAACGTGTATTACCACAATAAAGCTACATTAGTCTCCTTTATATGAATAGATTAATGTCTTTGATCAACTTACCAGCCTAAAAAATTACATCCCATTTGAAAACTAATTTTTGGATTAAAAACAAATTTTCTACATTGAAAACTAATTTCTGTAGAACTACTGTTTGTGCTTGGTTTGTTGTCTTTCCCCCGCACCTCTAATTAGTGAGGTTGCCTGTGTATGATGCCAAAGAAGTTAAACATACGTGCATTGAAACAAAGACAAATACATCTTCACTTAAAGCTTTCGTGACGGCAGGAATTCATATTCTTGGGTCTTTCGGTCAAATCACGTAGATAGGTTCAAAGAAAATAACAAAAAATAACAAAAACTATGACGTTTCAATCGCAACACAAGCGGTCGTCTTCAATTTTCCTGAAGACGACCGCTTGTGTTGCGATCGAAACGTCGTAGTTTTTGAACCTATCTACGTTACTTTAGCGAAAGACCCAAAACTAAGACAAATATTTAGGCAT
The DNA here is from genome assembly GCF_965212315.1 of Lampetra planeri. Classification (NCBI taxonomy): domain Eukaryota; kingdom Metazoa; phylum Chordata; class Hyperoartia; order Petromyzontiformes; family Petromyzontidae; genus Lampetra; species Lampetra planeri. Next base: position 4,828,385 of record NC_136161.1, read on the forward strand.
TTGAACGAAATACAACTTTAAAATAGTTTAACGACACAAATGGTAAGATTCACGTTCATTGTTTGCATGCAGTTTAAAATGTAGTCACTCTATTGTAGTGACAGGTGATCTTCTTCCTAAGACACTGCCTAAGTTGTTTATCACGTATTCCATAAATTAAGGGAACAACAAACCTTGAGCTATAATAAAGAAAAAAATAATTACATAACCTTAATATTGTCGCCACGTTAGGGTCTGTTGTGATTGTAGCAAAAAGAATTAAAAATAATGCGTTACCAAGTGAACACAGATACATAAACAACTGCAGGCCGTGTAATATCACAGTTTGCTTGGCTCGTTTCGCCTTAGACGCATCATCGGCCGCCTTTCTAGCGGCCATCATTATATTGAAGTAGGTGAAGATCAGCGCAATGATGCAGACTGTGAAAATGACGACGTTTGGGAATTCTCTAAGCACCGTGATTACCATGGGGTTGGGCATCAGGCTGTCGGTGAGATACGTGGAACAAGTCCGAGTGTTGTTCACGGTCACGCCGCTTGTGAAGACCAGAGTGCCGCACGCCAGCGGGAACACTGAAGCGACGGACCAAATTACGGCCAAGAATTGAAGCGTTTTGCGGTGGCTGAACCAGCGGGGGTGATGGAAGGGGTGGCAAATGGCCACGTATCGCTCCACGGACATGAGCGTGACGCACATAACCCCGCTCTGGTTCAGAATTGTGCTGACCATGGTGTTCATGTTGCATGACGTCAAACTTAAATTTGTTCGTAGCCAAATTAAAGTAGACATGATGGTGGTGCAAAGCAGGAAGAAGGTGTCACACGCAATGAGATTGGCGAAGAGAATGTAGCGCGAGTTCTCCCTTAGCTTCATTTCGGTGAAAATCGTGACGGTGATAGAAAGAAATAAACACAGAGAAGGAACCGTCATGAAGAGGTTGACAATTTGAAAGATAGTGTAAAACATTCGGGTGACCACGCTACTGCTGTCGATCGTCGCGGTGTGATTCGCCGTCGCGTTGCCAATTGGCATCATGACTTTCGGAATTCGGCACTTTTGCAGACACACTTAAATGTAACCAATCATTAATGTATGGTATATTAATGTTATCGGGTTTTAATGCATCCTTAATGTGATACGGAGTGGAAGTGAATTGGATAACCACTGTATAACATCTGTCCTGCAGGTTTGTATTATAAAAAGAGTTGTGCCAACAATTCTTACAGAGACCTAATTCTTCAAAGGTCAAGGCTCATTTAATGGGATGATCGGGCTTTTGCCACTGTGCAGCTCACCAGCTTTTGAACAACGCTTTGCCCTTTCTAATAAGACAATCAGAATATTTAGATATATTTGTCCATCTTTAAAAGTCACCTCTGTAAACTGGTCTTCATCCGCTATTTTCTGGCCGTTTACCCTGGTTCTGAGCGAGTGCGTGAGTCGATAGGGTTGGTGAGTGGGTGGGTGAGTGAGTAGGTAAGTGGGTGAGTGGTTAAGTGAGTAAGTGGGTAAATTCGCTATTATCCCCCACCTAGTTCTGGCCGTGTACCCTGCAGGTTTTGTTTAGGATCTATGGATGAAATGCGTCACTTAACAAACGCCAATTATTTTAACTTCATTCACAAAAGTATGCTGTTGCATTGCCAGATAATAACCCCAAAATCCACAATCTGTAAATAACGCTGTCAATAAGATTGCATTAAAAGGCATACAACATTTCCCAAACGTCTTTACAATGCAATTGGCCTGCCAGTTTTGTTAATAAAGGGGCGATTACAGACACAATCTCAATCGATGCATATCATGGGCTCAGTACTTGAAACGGGCTAAATCGTTGTTATGTAGTCGTTATTGCTGCAAGCCTGGCATGCCTGAATGTTTGTTACTGAAGTCTTTAGGGCAAATTAATTATTCTGAACACGATGTGTTACATTCCTCTTCAGGTCTTGTCGCCGACTGTTATTTACTTTGCACAATGTATCTGTCCTGTGGGGAACAAAAATAGAGCAGAGAGCAGTCATAATTATATTATATGTATTAAGACAGTTTTATATGTATAGTCCGATGATAACACAGTGTAACAATTGTTGTTCCTGGATAGTAAGTATTATTTCCTAATTGCTTATACATCAAAAGTACATAAAATGGCTATTATTCCCAATAAACTTTGCTTTTGTGACCAGGACATTGATATTGTTAAATTTACCAATTTTTCAGAACATTCCAAATAGATTCAGTGCTGAGTAAACTTGAAGTAACTTCTAGAACATTCTAGAACTTCTCAGTAATATAAATAGTAGTATAAATACAGGGGCCTTAAGCCCACCAGTTCAGTTTAGTTCCAGCTGCCTAAGTGGATACAAATCTGCATTTTTCTGAGATGGCATCAAGAGGCTGCAAGCATCGGCAGGTGCATTTTGCAATGTCTGCGGCCAATTTATCAAGACAAGAGCGAAAAAGTACTTTGTAGAAGCATCTGCTAAGATGTGAGTCCTACAAGGCATATTTCGGCATGCCTGTCGAGGATCAAGACAAACCATGTGCACCTCATTTCACCTGCGAGCAATGCAAAAAAAATTGGAAAGCAAGATGGACGATTGTTGCTCGGAATTTTATATTATAAAATCTGTTAAAATTTTCAAAATTGTAAAAGTTTATAATTTTAAAATGTTTTACAATTTTCAATGTTATTGAAAAAATATATATCAATTTTTGAAAAATGTTCCGAGAATCTCTTACACATTAGTCATGGGTGAAATGAATGTATTTTTGTAGGATGGTACAGAGGAGAAAAGAGAGCCATGAAGTTCGCTATCCCAATAATTTGGCGGGAACCCACTGACCACTCAAGCAACTGCTACTTCTGCATGGTGAACCCTTCCAAACGTCGGACTAGCAAGAATGCCCCTGCTATCACGTATCCGGACCTTCCTTCATCCATTGTCCCGGTGCCACATTGCCATGAGCTCCCCGTACCCACTCCTCCGGAGAGAGAGCAGCCATCTTGAGAAGAGAGCAGCAAGTCAGAGAGCGAGGAAGATGTTGTAGATCCAGATGACAATTCCAGAGATGGAGCTGAGGAGAGAAACCCATACTACCCCAACCAAAATACCTCAACGACTTGATCAGAGATCTTGGTCTCACCAAGTCCAATGCCGAGCTTTTTGACGTCGAGGCTCAAGCAGTGGAACTTGTTGGATGAAAGTGTGCAAGTTGCAGATCAGAGGAAGCGTCACCAACCTTTTTGCAGCTTCTTCACCCGTCAAGATGGGCTCTGCTTCTGCCACAATGTGATCAGTCTGTTCGAGGCAATCGGGATCGCCGGTAACCAGAATGAGTGACGCCTCTTCATTGACAGCTCATCCAGGAGCCTCAAAGCCGTGCTGCTCCATAATGGTAATAAGTACCCGTCTCTTCCCTTGGCTCACTAGGTGCACCTCAAAAAGGATTACAACAGCATCAAGACTTTGCTGGACGCCTTGAAGTATGATGAATACGGCCGGGAGGTCATCAGAGACTTAAAAATGGTGGCATTCCTGATGGGTCTCCAATGCGGTTTGACCAAACTTCCCTGCTTTATTTGCCTAGGGACAGTAGGGACACCAAGGCGCACTACCACAGGTGGGACTGGCCACAGCAGACCGAGTTCTCTGTGGGGAGGAACAACGTCAAGTGGGAGCCACTGGTAGATCCCCGGAGGGTGCTGATGCCACCACTGTACATCAAATTTGGCCTTATGAAACAATTTGTCAGAGCTGTAGATAAGGAGTCGGCACCCTTTAAGTACCTTCAAGACGTCTTCCCTAAGCTGTCTGAGGCAAAGGTCCAAGCCGGTGTCTTCGTCGGACCACAGACAAATAAGATCCTGGATTGCAATTTATTCCCCAAAAAGCTCACTAGTAAGGAGAAAGCGGCTAGGAACAGCTTTGTCACAGTGGTTCGTGGCTTCCTGGGCAATCACAAGTTCGAAGACTATGTGACGCTAGTTGAGACTGGTGAAGAACTACGGCACAATGGGCTGTAAGATGTCCCTCAAAGTCCATATCCTTGATGCTCATCTTGATAAATGCAAGGAGAACATGGGAGCATACTCGGAGGAGCAAGGCGAGCGCTTCCACCAGCATATACTGGACTTTGAACGCCGCTACCAAGGACAGTATAACGACAACATGATGGGAGACTACGTTTGGGAGCTGATTCGTGAAAGCGATTTACAGTATAATCGTAAATCTTGAAAAACTACTCAATTATAAATCTTTTGTAGTAATTATGTATTACTTTAGTATAAATAGATGTTAATTTTGATTCATATGTTGTTTTTTCTGACTTGATGTGAATGAAAAGACACAAATTCGCCCGTTTTCTCATTGAAAATAGGTAAATTTAAAAATATGACTATCCTGGTCACAAAAGCAAAGTTTGTGGAGAATAAAAGTAATTTTCTATATTTTTCAGGCATAAGCAATTACGAAATAACACGTATTACACAGGAACAAAAATTGTGTTACATAGTATTATTATACTGCTTAACCCATATTAAATTGCTTTTTGGGGGGAATTTTAATCTTCGTAATATTATATCACGGTCCATGGTGCTAAATGTGTTAAATAGAGTGAAGTAATGTCATCACTGTACAACTTACTCGATTCAAGACTGGAAACAGGAAGACTTCACATTTTTGGCAATCGCCTGATGATGCTGGTTGTTTTAATCACCAGCGAAACGTCGTTAACTTTGTAAATGTGTCGTAGGTTTACTGTCATAACACACACACACCGATGGTGCTGAAGTCGGATCTAATTGTCACGGTTTTTACGTGACAAACCTTACTAATTGGCTGTGTCGGGTGAAGGTAGGTGTACAACACATTTACATGGATGTCGTATGACTGCCAAAGATTAAGTGGACATGAAGAGAAAATGTTGATACAATCGGGCACTGAAAAGCAAGAATCGATACGGTGGCCACTTTGGCTGAGGAGGGAAGTCTGCCGCGCAGCTATTGTATGTATTAGACAGCTTGTGTTGAGAATATTTAAAAAAAGATTTGCTGCTATAAATTTCAGTATAAGCCACTTCGTTGAGCTATTTTTGTGGTCAGGTGGCTTCTGAAAAATAAGCTAATAGTTTGGGCTTCACCTGGTTAGATAATAATAGTTTTATTTGTATTTTTTTAAAGTGTTTTGTTTGCCTTTCCTATACTTTGCACTCCTATCGTGTATTTGTTGTTGTAACGTCTTAACCTGCTCTTATCTGTGAAACAGAGCTTTATAGCTAATCGGATTCCTCTAGCATGAATCAATATTCTGATTCTGTATGCATGTTGCACTTCTTTTGCACTGTACGTAGCCAATCGTGCTAATCGGACATGGCCCACTAAACCAATGTCTAGTTTCAACATGCCTACAGGCGAAGCCAGTGAAATATGTTTCAAATATATGCAGCAACAAGCACTATGCAAGAGGGTGATAATTTAAGAATTCGACTTAAATCACCAAGGAACCACAAACAAAAGCGTCAGCAAAATTGAGATATTACACACGGATTGGAGCAGACATAACAGTGGATGGTGTTGTAGGCAACTGTTAACTTAGATGGTATAAACATAGAGGCCCAAAACGGTTGGGCGTCTGCGTTATCCATAATGACCAATCCATTTAAAATGCAACGTTTTGAATGACAAAGGAGAACAACATCTGCATGGGTATCTCCAGACAATCATCGGCACAATTGAATAGCCGACGTTTACCCCAGGGTAGCCAATTTAATACCTTGCTGATCTCATCGAGGAGCGTAGACCATCACACGAACTCCGGTCACCCTCGCAGCCGGTTTGGCAAAACATTTAACAAAGACGGTCACTTGTATTGCGTGCTTTCAGATGCACTTTCGTGGCCGTCCGGAATGCTCTTCCTTCTGATATAAAGAAGTCACTGTATGTACTTTAAAACCTAGATTGAAAACAATTTTCTTGAGAACTGCTTTTGGTGTTTTAGTTTGTTTTCCTTTACCCGCACCTCCGATTAGCACTGTTGGCTACGTACGAAGCAAAAAAAGTTCAACATACATACGTGACAGTGGCCGTCATATATTGGGAGCAAATATCAGAGTCCAGAGGAAGAAACCAAATGTAGGGACAGGAAGGAGATATTACGTGGATAGGTTTGATGGAAAGTGAGCCAATGAAGTAGAACATCTTTTTCTGCACCCGCAATTGAGTTTGAGACGTCTCCAAATGGAAATTGTGGTACAGGACGAGGATGTAGAGCTGAGTGGACTTGTCGATGACCGGAACCAGCGGTGGCAAGTTCGGCCTCAATGGAGAATGCTCATTAAGGACGCTACTGGACAGTTGGAGGTACTCGCCCTCCAGAAACAACGGTCACGTCACCATCATCTAGTGGTGAACGGCGGTTGTTGTTGGCTGTATGGCGGGGAGTGGTGGTGCACACTGCACTATGAAACCAGAATGGCGAATATCTGAACAGTCGATTAACCCGTAACACCTTTGTCTGTCCTGTGACTTCCTATCGGCGAGCCTTCAACACTTGACATGACCTCAAAGTGCATCTAACCTGGCACACGCACTGTGGTGACGTCCCCACCATTCAGTGAAAAATGGGGGCTTGCGCCCTTATTATTATCGGGTCAGTGCGTTTCGTGAACATGGGACACCCAGGAGGAGGACTGCTTCAGATACCACTTGCCACTCATTTTAGCATCCACTCATCGCGTGTAGTCAGCGATGGACCCGTTGCGCTGCACGTGTGACCTTTTGCGACAGCATTCACATGAACTGCTCCTGGCTGCAATACACTGGTGTCTCGAGTGTTGTGTTTGATCCACGCAGCACATGGACGATGCCATTCGTTTGAGGGTCGCAGTCTGCTTCGAACGTCGACCGCCAACCGAATTGAGAGCGCAATTTTCTGCAGGAGTGTGCACCAAGACGGGGCGACGTGGTTCACAAAGTGGCACCACGGCCGTCGTCCTCGAACTGAGCTCTCGGTCGCGAGGATGACCCGTCGCAAATGCTAACGGTGACATTTCTGAAGAAGTCAAATTATTGTGGTTGGAAATTAAATTCAGGTAGCGATGTTGACGGTGCAGCGTGGTGGCGTCAAGGCAGTGTGGATATCTTACCTGATTGGCAGAAATGCTGTGCTCGAAGCACTGAGCATTAGTCTCTGACGTTTTCTTTGTAAACCCCAAACTGAAAAAAACGAATTGCATCGTAGAGAGTTGGGGCTGTTCGGTTCATCTTGCCCCCACCTTGCAATCTCTCGTCTCTCACCACTCTGTCCCGTCCCGTCTTCTCTGCTCCCAGTCTCTATCACTTCTCTCTGCGCTTTCCTGCGCCCTTTTTGCTCCCCTCGACTGGAACCAACTCCCCCTGCAGCACACAGAGTAACCATCTTCACTATAACAACAATCACCTTGGAACGACCCCCATCTCTTCTCCCCTAGCCAATCCTGCTACTGCTACTGCCTAACCCCGCCCACACCCCCCCAGCTACGACAAGACCTACCCCAACTCTTATCACTACTCCTATCACTACCCCTATCACTATAGCTACCCCAACCCCTATAACTACCCAAACCCCTATCACTACCCCAACCCCTATCACCACCCCAACCCCTATCACTACCCAAACCCCCATTACTACCCCAACCCCTATCACTACCCCAACCCCTATCACCACCCCAACCCCTATCACTACCCCAACCCAATCACTACCCCAACCCTATCACTACCCCAACCCTATCACTACCCCAACCCTATCACTGCCCCAACCCCTATCACTACCCCAACACCTATCACTACCCCAACCCTATCACTACCCCTACTCTATCACTACCCCAACCCCTATCACTACCCCAACCCTATCACTACCCCGACCCTATCACTGCCCCAACCACTATCACTACCCCAACCCCTATCACTACCCCAACCACTATCACTACCCCAACCCTATCACTACCCCAATCCCTATCACTACCCCAACCCCTATCACTACCCCAACCACTATCACTACCCCAACCCTATCACTACCGCAACCCCTATCACTACCCCAACCCTATTACAACCCCTATCACTACCCCAACCCCTATCAGCACCCCAACCCCTATCACTACCCAAACCCCCATCAGTACCCCAACCCCTATCACTACCCCAACCCCTATCACCACCCCAACCCCTATCACTACCCCAACCCTATCACTACCCCAACCCTATCACTACCCCAACCCTATCACTACCCCAACCCTATCACTACCCCAACCCCTATCACTACCCCAACCCTATCACTACCCCAACCCTATCACTACCCCAACCCCTATCACTACCCCAACCCTATCACTACCCCAACCCTATCACTGCCCCAACTACTATCACTACCCCAACCCCTATCACTACCCCAACCACTATCACTACCCCAACCCTATCACTACCCCAACCCCTATCACTACCCCAACCACTATCACTACCCCAACCCTATCACTACCCCAACCCCTATCACTACCCCAACCCTATTACAACCCCTATCACTACCCCAACCACTATCACTACCCCAACCACTATCACTACCCCAACCACTATCACTACCCCAACCCCTATCACTACCCCAACCCCTATCACTACCCCAACCCCTATCAGTACCCCAACCCTATTACAACCCCTATCACTACCCCAACCCTATTACAACCCCTATCACTACCCCAACCACTATCACTACCCCAACCACTATCCCTACCCCAACCCCTATCACTACCCCAACCCCTATCACTACCCCAACCCTATCACTACCCCTACCCCTATCACTACCCCAACCCTATTACAACCCCTATCACTACCCCAACCACTATCACTACCCCAACCACTATCACTACCCCAACCACTATCACTACCCCAACCACTATCACGACCCCAACCTCTATCACTACCCCAACCACTATCACTACCCCAACCACTATCACTACCCCAACCACTATCACGACCCCAACCACTATCACTACCCCAACCCCTATCACTACCCCAACCCCTATCACTACCCCAACCCTATCACTACCCCAACCCCTATCACTACCCCAACCCTATTACAACCCCTATTACTACCCCAACCACTTTCATTACCCCAAGCATTATCACTACCCCAACCACTATCACTACCCGAACCACTATCACTATCCCAACCACTATCACGACCCCAACCTCTATCACTACCCCAACCACTATCACTACCTCAACCACTATCACTACCCCAACCACTATCACTACCCCAACCCCTATCACTACCTCAACTCTATCACTACCCCAACCCCTATCACTACCCCAACTCTATTACAACCCCTATTACTACCCCAACCACTATCACTACCCCAACCACTATCACTACCCCAACCACTATCACTACCCCAACCCCTATCACTACCCCAACCCTATCATTACCCCAACCCCGATCACTACCCCAACTCTATTACAACCCCTATTACTACCCCAACCACTATCACTACCCCAGCCACTATCACTACCCAAACCACTATCACTACCCCAACCACTATCACTACCCCAACCCCTATCACTACCCCAACCCTATCACTACCCCAACCCTATCACTACCCCAACCCCTATCACTACCCCAACCCTATTACAACCCCTATCACTACCCCAACCATTATCACTACCCCAACCACTATCACTACCCCAACCCCTATCACTACCTCAACCCTATCACTACCCCAACCCCTATCACTACCCCAACCCTATTACAACCCCTATCGCTACCCCAACCTCTATCACTACCCCAACCCTATCACTACCCCAACCCCTATCACTATCCCAACCGCTATCACTACCCAAACCACTATCACTACCCCAACCCCTATCACTACCCCAACCCCTATCACTACCCCAACCCTATCACTACCCCAAACCTATCACTACCCCAACCTCTATCACTACCCCAACCCTATCACTACCCCAACCCCTATCACTATCCCAACCGCTATCACTACCCAAACCACTATCACTACCCCAACCCCTATCACTACCCCAACCCCTATCACTACCCCAACCCTATCACTACCCCAACCCTATCACTACCCCAACCCCTATCACTACCCCAACCCTATCACTACCCCAACCCCTATCACTACCCCAACCCTATCACTACCCCAACCCCTATCACTATCCCAACCCTATTACAACCCCTATCGCTACCCCAACCTCTATCACTACCCTAACCACTATCACTACCCCAACCCCTATCACTACCCCAACCACTATCACTACCCAAACCACTATCACTACCCCAACCCCTATCACTACCCCAACCCTATTACAACCCATATCACTACCCCAACCCCTATCACTACCCCAACCCCTATCACTACCCCAACCCCTATCACTACCCCAACCCCTATCACTACCCCAACCCTATCACTACCCCAACCCCTATCACTACCCCAACCCTATTACAACCCCTATCACTACCCCAACCCCTATCACTACCCCAACCCCTATCACTACCCCAACCCTATCACTACCCCAACCCCTATCACTACCCCAACCTTATTACAACCCCTATCATTACCCCAACCACTATCACTACCCCAACCTCTATCACTACCCCAACCCCTATCACTACCCCAACCCTATCACTACCCCAACCCCTATCACTACCCCAACCCTATTACAACCCCTATCACTACCCCAACCACTATTACTACCCCAACCACTATCACTACCCCAACCCCTATCACTACCCCAACCCCTATCACTACCCCAACCCCCATCACTACCCCAACCCCTATACCTTCCACAACCCCTATCACTACCCAACCCCTATCACTACCCCAACCCCTATCACTACCCCAACCCCTATCACTACCCCAACCTCTATCACTACCCCAACCCGCCCTTAAACTCTGCCACCTGTTCTCCTGTCACCATAACTACACCCCCACTTTTAATACTAACCCCACGTTATAAATTATCAACCACTATTGTCTTGTGTATTCTTTTATGAATGTTGTAAAGTGCCTTGGAAAAAAGTACTGCAATAAAAATCTTGATAAGATGAAAAATATCAAATCTCACAGCCACATGCATGTATATTGATCTTCTTTTGCACCGTCTGTAGCCAACCAATCAGAGGTGCAGAAGATGGATGGACATTGCGTTATGGACACTCCTGCCTAACACACAAAGACCTCTACCACCCCAACCTCTCGTGCCGCTGGAACCTACCATCCTCCTACAGGAGCCCTACTTATATCTCAACACCATTCAGTTTGTCCAAGGAAAGCTCGTACCTTCAGATACCAGTGGCCAGCCTCAGTGCATAAGACTTTCTACAACCGCATGGCTCAAACCAACGTCCTAGCCAGCAAACCTGCATCATCTGCATCTACTCTAAACCCGCACCCAATGCCTGCATTCATCTTATCTGTGTTGATTCCATGCTTTTCTACTTTGTGTATCCCATTCCTATTCTGCGAACCGCATTAATTTTAAACCATCAACTCCGGTCATCTTCACAGCAGCAGTGGCTTTTGGCTGGCCATCGAATAAAGACGGTTACTGCATTGCGCACTTTCATATATGCTTCTGCGGCTGTGTGGAACGTTCTTCCTTCCGATATTAGGAAGCCACTGAAGCTTTGCACTCTTAAATGTTGATTGAAAACTCTTTTTTTTGGATCTGCTTTTCGTATTTAGTGTGTTGGTCTTCGCCAGAACCTCCAATTAACACGCTTAGTTACTTATGTTTCGATAGAAGTTCAACATACATCCACCGTGTTAGTGAAATTATAGTCAAGCACAACATTGAGCAATGTGGGAGTCAAAATCAACTTTGAGGAACGCCTGTCCTGACATAGCATTCTGATGCCTCGCCTATTCGTAGAAAGTCCTGAGTCGTCACATACATACATCCGTGTGGAAACTATGCAATACTCAATATAGAATTTTGTTTACAATATGTACGTTATGTATACACACACGCATAAAACACATAGGCACGCATGCAGGCATGCATTCATAGGGTGCAAAACTTACCGCGTAAAAACACGATTTATGAATGCGGAAGAAATGTTGTTGTTGTTAAATATGATTCCTTTTTGGTATTGCTTGCAATGAATGATTTAACGCGATGTGTGGTTCTCGAGCAATGTTCTCTAGTTATGGAGGTCACACTTCACTCGGGGCTATACGCCGCTTGCTAAAACAATCACTGCGTCTGCGTCTCTTCATCACGAATGTGACAGCCGAGTCGTTGAGAGGTCATCTTTTTAACACGAGAAAGGTGTGAAACCAAGCTTAGCAACCCGTGGCCAAACCGATTCTTGCGTCGTAAATTGTACGCTGGGGATAGGAGGAGGCGTGTTAGGTCGGCCCAAAATTATCTCTTGTTTCCCCTTGCCGTGTTGGTCACGCAAGTCATCTCAGCCATCCTCCCAGAGCAAAAAAAGTAGAGAAAAAAATAATGAAAGTAAAAAACAACAAGAAAGAATCAGAATAAAAAGAAAGAAAGAAAAGAAGAAAAAAGAAAGAAATTTGAAAAAGAATGAAAAAAGCAAACATTTTAAGAAATAATGAAAAAATAAACAGAGAGGAAAAAAAGGGGAAAATATAAAAGCGCAGCGCTGCAATTGCTTGCTCACGACACTGTTGGCGGAAGATCCTGCACTATACGGAGCTCTTGAGAGAGTCACTCCGAGTAGGGAGTAATTTGTTATTATCCGACTCTTGTATGCTGGGTCACAACCTCATTCGTTAGAAGTTCGGAGCACCCAAACTATTCCACGGCACGTGTCCTGCCATTTGGATAATTGTAGTGTACCCCATTTATACCGCCACGTGAAACTATAATTCAGCTGACTTGGGGAATTCAACTGACTTGCTCAGCTCAGCTGACTTGCTCAGTTCAACTGACTTGCTTAGTTTAACTGACTTGCTCAGCTCAGCTGACTTGCTCGGTTCAACTGATTTTCTCAGTTTAACTGACTTGCTCAGCTCAGCTGACTTGCTCAGCTCAGCTAACCTGCTCAATTTAGCTCACTTTCTCAGCTCAGCTAACTTGCTTAATTGTTTTATTCTGACTTCCTGCACCTTCTCTGCCTTTGTGACGTTTGGCGAAGTCCCAAACATGGCACACTACTCATTGTATACACTAGGTAATTCATACCAGCAATGGAAATAGCCTGATAAAATATTGTTGTGTTTGTATCCCGACAGATCGCTTTTATAAGCAAGGGATTTGAACGTAGCCACGCACAGTTCACCTGTGTGCCCGTCTCTTCGCAACACCAACACCAAACAATGATATTTTAAGAAAGACTGCTGAGCATCACAAGCTGTACAATTGCCAGGGGGGATCTCAGAGTCGTGATGTCTTGCCCCGCAATGATATTCTGAATATTAAAAAAAACAGTATTAACCCCTTACCTTGACTCTGTTTGCAAAGCTGTCGTGGTGTAATGTTTTTTTTTGCTCAACCCGAGCTATACATATCTTGATATTTGCATTGCCTTTATGCTGTTCGCCATATTCCATAATTCTGTTTCACGTATAATGCATACATTATACTACAAGCATGATGTGTGGTAAATGCAAACTTGATGGCCTTGCAATATTAGGTGTTTGAACATCTTAACTCCTGTAAAGCCTATTTTGAACAGACTGAAGTTTGAAAGCCAGAGATAACCGGTTCTATTCAATCTCCTATGCCTTCTCATCCATATATTCCATTAATATTTATTTCTAAATTACAACAACAGTTAGTACAAAACTCTGCATGCTGCCAGTCTTTAACGAGAACCAAGAAATATTAACACTTGCACTGGCATTCAGTTCACAATTGATTTTATTGCCTTGCCTCCAACATATACAGCTCTACATGATATGAATTGACATTTGTTAAGTGGAGCATATTCTTTGGGTCTTACGGTAAAGTCACGTAGATAGGTTCAAAGAAAATAACAAAAAACTACGACGTTTCGTCGTAGTTTCGTCGCAGTTTTTTGTTACGTTTCGTCGTAGTTTTTTGTTATTTTCTTTGAACCTATCTACGTGACTTCACCGAAAGACCCAAAGAACATGAATTCCTGCAGTCACGAAAGCTTTAAATCAAAGTGGAGCATTTCATCCATACTGTATGTAGAGTGGTGCGCCGACTTGCGGCCCTATGGGGTAATTGCGTGTGTGTAAACAGTATGGGCAATACGGTAAGACAGATACACGGGAACGACCAGAGGGGGAGATAACTGGGCCAAGGGTCAGCAAGGGGAATGATTTGGGGACTCCCGGAACCCGCTGGAGAGTTCGAGAAGGAGGACGTGACCGGGGCGGAGCCACTAGCATAATAGGGAATCGGGATCGTCTGCGTCATCGCTGTCTTCGTCGTTGCTGTCATTTTTGCCACCGCTGCGTCGACGTCGCTCGCTCGTAGTCAGCCAGCTATCTCGGGGTCGGCATCGTTGTTGCTAGACAGGCAGCGTTATATAAGTGCTACCGAGTTGTAGCGTGAGTGTGAGAAATAAAAGGAGTTCCTACAGTCGATGTCTCCGGAATCGTTACATTACACATAGATCCCACCAATGTGTGCCGTGTATGAAGAGCCAGAAATTAAACACAACCTGCAGGATAAACGGCCAGCAACTGGGGGGTAAAGGCCAGTTTTAAGAGGCAAGTTTTCAAAACAGACTTAGATATTGATAACGACTGATTGTCTTATTAGCAAAAGCAAAGTGTTGTTCCATAGTCTGGGAGCAGCAGAGTGCTGCAGATCACCTCAGGAACAGAGCCTTATATGTATGTTGAACTTATTTCGCACCGTACACATCCAAGTGAGGTAATCGAAGGTGCTGGAGAAGGACAATACACTAAACACAAAGATCAGTTCTAAACCAATGAGTTTGTCAATCTCGGTTATTTAAAAGTGCATTACTCCAGTGGCTTCCTCATATCGAAATATAAGAGCATTACAGACGGCCGCAAAAGTGCATCTGAATCTGTGCAATGCGACGACCATCTTTGTGCGATGGCCATCCAAAAGCCGCTGCTGCGAGCATGACTGGCATTCGCGAATTGATGGTTTATTCTCCTTGAGATCAGCAGCGAGGTATTGTGGTTCATTTGTGGCATTATTTCGGCAACCTTGATCTCGGGGTCCTTAGAATAAGTCTATCCGAAGATTTCCAGGTCCCTGAAGATCTTAGGGACCTTGTTGGGGAGTAAACATGGACCGGTTCCTGGAGATATTGCGGGGCTAACCCACTGAGTGTCTTGTAGGCCACCGGTCGCCACGGTGCAAAGATGTTAACTCCCTCGTCTGGTGTGCAGGATGTCGTGGGTTTGATCACCAACCGTGAAGCAATGCATACCAGGCGAAGGAATTCACATCTCGCCACCGTGGCGTCCCATAACTAATTACGCCATACGTTCCTAGTCTGTTTCTTAAGTCACAGAAGGAGTGGAAGATGGCAGCCTTTACGCGGGACACTCTATTTAGTGACAAATCATGGCAAAAGGCATCAATGTGGCAGACGAACATCGATAACACTGGTCTACAGCCAAAATGCTTCCGACATAAATCTAGTCCAACTTTACTAATTCTGGGTCACTGAAAATGGAAATTATGCTTAAAATTGTTGATTGGCTCTAGTTTTCAAGATACGCTACTGGGTCAGTGTCTATGACACTTGACTTGAGAATGGAGGAGGATGAGTGAGTTATAAAGGGAAGGGATCTCACTTTAAACCAGAAATGACTCAAATACATCTTTGACTAGATCTATGAATAAATATATGACTGGGTTTGGACAGTACTTGCTTTTTGAGCAAAGCAATGAATGATGAAATCTGAACCTGGTATTGCGTCATACATGATATGAATTGCATAATGTTATTCCTGGAAGTCATGGATGATGCAATCATAACTAGGCTTCCATTCCTCTGCTGAACAAATTGCCCTATATCAGCTCTAGAAATCATACAGTGTCGTGCTCTCTTCTTTGTTAGTGTTTGATTTTGCAAAGGGACACATTTCTGTTTAGCCAAAATGAGCAGAGATGCCTCGTATTTGTGTGAACAAAGCAGATAACGTCTGCTATGTTTGTGATGAAGTGACTTTTGCATCGCAAAAGTGCAATTGGAGATCAGGACAAGATTTTGGCCCCATACATATGGTGCAACGCTTGTGCAAAAAAATATTCGCCAGTGATTGAACAGGAATTCTAAGCCTTTTGCAGTGCCAATGATTTGGAGAGAGCCAACAGATCATATTTGCAATTGTTACTTCTGCAAGGTGCCTCCAGTTGGGAAAGGTGTGTCAAAGCAAAAAAAGTGGACTGTGCATTATCCAAACATTCCATCAGCTATACGCCCAGTACCCCACGGAGAATGACTTCTGGTTCTTGATGCACCAGAATCACTCACTTGCGTCAGACGAGGAAGAGGATGAAACTTCTGGTTCTGAACCTTCAAGGTCACATGACCCAGATTTTCTCCCATCACCCTCCTCTGAACCACAACTCATAACACAAGGTGAACTGAATGACCTTGTAGGGAATTGGGAACGACCCAAGAGTAAGGCAGAGCTGTTGGGCTCCAGACTGCAGCAGTGGAATCTCCTGGCAGGTGATGTTAGGGTTTACATGTTCCGTAACCTTAACAAGAATCTTGTCCCATTCTTCTTCATGGAAGGTGATCATAAATTGTAGACCAGTGTAATCGATCTCCCGGTCTCCAGAGTGACAATACAAGCCACCCCAATGGCCCTGTGCAGAGCCAAACAATGTGCCAGATAGGCGATGGGACAATGATCCTTCAACTGATAATTGAGAGACTCTCCCAAGCGAAGTGCGAGTATTTTGCAATCATAATGAGCATCCATAACTTTGATGCCCTGACGCTCCAAGAAACCCACGTCTTGGATGCCAGTCGCTGCCACATCCACGGACACATTCTCACGACGAGCCACTACCACCCAAAATATGTTTTGGCCATGTACGTGAAGAACACCATCGCCGAGTCTCTTAGCCTTTACACCAGGGGCGGTTTCTTCATTAGGGCGATTGGGCCACGCACCACCAATGTCAATCAACCACAGAGTCACGCTAGCCGTCACTGTGCCTCTGGATATAGTCCAATCAGCGTCATGTCACGTTCTGTGGAGTACCGCCTCTTTTTGGGCGATTTCACTCCGGCTGAGAATCACCCAGAGTGGCCCCATAGACTTACATTCAAAGATGTTTTTTTTCGAAGGGCGGGCGCTGCAATGCATTCTCTATGGCTTCCGGGAGGGCTCGCACTAACGTGCTTACGTCATCATACGTAAGCACGTTTCATCCAACAATATAATTTGTCGCCACCTAGTGGAATCTTTAATAAAATAAACTTGAGTGGATTGTATTAATATTGAGTATAGAAACAAACAAGATGTATTGTAAGAGTCACTTTATTTTTCATTAATATTAAAGAAGTGAAGTTGCCTTTACATGCTTAAGCTGTTAATTTATCCATTGCATGGGTGGACCTTATCCTTATCAATCATCCAGACATTTGCCCCCCCTGAGAGATTTTGCAGGAGCCGCCACTGCTTTACACCAACTGATAAAGAAGCCACCTACACCACCAGCATCAAGGTAGGGGAGCTGCACATCAAACGTGTACAAAGCCCCAAATTCAAATGGCCAAGGCAGCGGGAACATAGACGTACTGGATAACGTTTATGTATTGATATTTACACTTTTGAATATACAGTGAACCCTCGCAAAGCACGAGTTCTGGATTCACGCGTTTTAGCATATTCTCTAGTTACTAAATGCATACTAATTTACTATTCGCGACCCGCCGGACAGTTTGCGAGAGTTGTAACGCGTCGTGCCTGGAGACCACCGACACCGTGGGAGGTGCGCGCACACATTTTGACAACTGCCTGCTGCGAAGATTGGGCACGTCGCCTCGGCTGCCCGCTTTGTCCTCGTGATAACAAACTGTGCGGCGTTGTTATCACACGCCTGCATCTCCAGTGGAGTCATCATCCTGAATTCCTCGCCATCACCACCACCTCCATCGTCGTCAAATTATCATCATCAAATGTCATGAAAAAAAACGCATTGCTTCGTATAATGTATTAATGATTGATTGTAGTAGTTGTTATTAAACGTTTAACATTGCCCCCCCCCCCCGCTATGTTCACTCGTACTAGTGTAATAAAGCACTTCCACGACGACTGTAGACTTGTGTCTTTTATTTAACAATGACTACACAGCTCCACACTCTTCCCGGATGGTTTTGCTCTCTCTCTCTCTCTTCTTGCCGTAATGCGTGCACTCCCTCGTCCACCATTGTGGCGCGTCTCTCTCTTCGCACTCGCCGCTGGCTGGCAGATTCTGCATTCGCGAGCGTTGTCAAGTACGTAAACCCCTCGTGGGTAGATAGGGGTTTCCTGATATTTATGTTCATCATTATTAAAGGTAATTTAGCACAATAATGCAACATATATATGTATTCATTCATATATTTGGACAGATTATATGTTTAAACGCAATATATGTGTATGCCCCCTAACGATATTTTAATATTCACGGATTTTTATTGTATTATATTTCAACATGAGCCGGGTACAGAGCACAAACCGCGATGTGGGGAGGGAGGGGTGGCACAGAAACTCCACGGACAGAAATCACAAAATTCTCCATTCTCCTGGGTTTTGAGGAAGCGGAGAAATTGGGCTCACTGCCCCACCTGGGTGGGGACTGCGAGCAGCTACGTATCGTAGACTCTCGATTATCCGCGCTAATGACGGGGAGGACGGCCGCAGAGAATCCAAAATTGTGGATAATCCAAAAATATTAATATGCTGCGGATCTCTATGCCAAACGCCGCTAATCTAGGGATCCATAATGTTTAAGTTTCTCTGTCATCGCACAGTTTTGTAAATTAAAACTCGCAAACTAAATGATCGGATAAAAAATTAAGCGCAACTAACGATTACGTATTACTCTTTCAATTTATAATGAATACTAACGATCGATCGATGCGCGTGTTCACTGATAACACTTTCCTGCTTCTGCCAGAAGACTCGGTCCACTAAGTGGATAGCAGAGCCACAGATAATTCAAATAAATCAAACTCTGCCTACTGTTGAAAATATATGCAACTACTCTACTGTAGAGGCGATCACTTAGATTTCGGATTAACCGGAGCAAATGTTTCGTTGGCTTAAGCACGTAACTTGTAATAAACATTTCCAAGAATAATAATGAATAACTGTTTTCAGATGATTAATTTGGGCTTCAGGTAAAATCCATGAGTTATGAATTTATGTAAAAATCTCAGGTGCGAAGTTAATCAGCAAATCGGATGAACCACATGCGGATAATCGAGTCTCCTGTATGTACGCACTTTTTTCAAAAGGCATCTACCACACAAAGGGAGGTAAACCTGGAAAGGCAATTTCACAATTATTTGTCCAGCCTAAGAACATCTCATTTTAAAAGTAATTTCTGGATTAAAAACGTATTTTTTTTATTTTATTAAAAACTCATTTCTGTAGAACTGCTGTTTGTGTTTAGTTTATTGTCCTTCCCCGCACCTCTGATTAGCGAGGCTGGTTGAACTAAATACAAATGTTTAAGAATTCAAAGACACGAATGGTAAGATTGACATTCAACTTGTTGCATGCAGTTTGAAATGTACCCACCCTATTGTTGACTTAAAGCTTTCGTGACTGCAGGAATTCATAATCTTGGGTCTTTCGGTCAAATCACGTAGATTGGTTCAAAGAAAATAACAAAAAAATAACAAAAAACTATGACGTTTCGATCGCAACACAAGCGGTCGTCTTCAATTTTTCTGAAGACAACCGTTTGTGTTGTGATCGAAACGTCGTAGTTTTTGAACCTATCTACGTGACTTTACCGAAAGACCCAAGACAAAGACAAATATTTAGGCATTTGAACGAAATGCAATTTTAAAAGCATTTAACGACACAAATGGTAAAATTCACGTTCATTTTTTTGCATGGTTTAAAATGCAGTCACCCTATTGTAGTGACAGGTGATCTTCTTCCTAAGACACTGCCTAAGTTTTTTGTCACGTATTCCATAAATTAAGGGAACAACAAACCTTGAGCTATAATAAAGAAATAAAAAATTACATAACCTTAAAATTATCACCACATTATAATCTGTTGTGATTATAGCGAAAAGGGTTTCAAATAATCTGTTACCAAGTGAACACAGATACAGAAACAACTGCAGGCCGTGTAATATCACGGTTTGCTTGGCTCGTTTCGCCTTAGACGCATCATCGGACGCCTTTCTAGCGGCCATCATTATATTGAAGTAAGTGAAGATCAGCGCAATGATGCAGACTGTGAAAATGACGACGTTTGGGAATTCTCTGAGCACCGTGATTGCCATGGGGTTGGGCATTAGGCTGTCGGTGAGATACGAAGAACAAGTCCGAGTGTTGTTCACGGTCACGCCGCTTGTGAAGACCAGAGTGCCGCACGCCAGCGGGAACACTGAAGCGACGGACCAAATTACGGCCAAGAACTGAAGCGTTTTGCGGTGGCTGAACCAGCGGGGGTGATGGAAGGGGTGGCAAATGGCCACGTATCGCTCCACGGACATGAGTGTGACGCACAAAACCCCACTCTGGTTCAGAATTGTGCTGACCATAGTGTGCACGTTGCATGACGTCAAACTTAAATTTGTTTGTAGCCAAATTAAAGTAGACATGATGGTGGAGGAAAGCAGGAAGAAGGTGTCGCACGCAATGAGATTGGCGAAGAGAATGTAGCGCGAGTTCTCCCTTAGCTTCATTTCGGTGAAAATCGTGACGGTGATAGAAAGAAATAAACACAGAGAAGGGGCCGTCATGAAGAGGTTGATAATCTGGAAGATGGTGTAAAAAATTTGGGTGACCACGGTACTGCTGTCGATCGTCGCGGTGTGATTCGCCGTCGCGTTGGCAATTCGCATCATGACTTTCGGAATTCGGAACTTTTGCAGACACACTTAAATGTAACCAATCATTAATGTTATCGGGTTTTAATGCATCCTTAATGTGATACGGAGTGGAAGTGAATTACATAACCACTGTATAACATCTGTCCTGCAGATTTGTATTATAAACAGAGTTGTGTCAACAATTCTTACAGAGACCTAATTCTTCAAAGGTCAAGGCTCATTTAATGGGATGATCGGGCTTTTGCCACTGTGCAGCTCACCAGCTTTTGAACAACGCTTTGCCCTTTCTAATAAGACAATCAGAATATTTAGATATATTTGTCCATCTTTAAAAGTCACCTCTGTAAACTGGTCTTTATCTGCTATTTTTTGGCCGTTTACCCTGGTTCTGAGCGAGTGCGTGAGTCGATAGGGTTGGTGAGTGGGTGGGTGAGTGAGTAGGTAAGTGGGTGAGTGGTTAAGTGAGTAAGTGGGTAAATTCGCTATTATCCCCCACCTAGTTCTGGCCGTGTACCCTGCATGTTTTGTTTGGGATCTATGGATGAAATGCGTCACTTAACAAACGCCAATTATTTTAACTTCATTCACGAAAGTATGCTGTTGCATTGCCAGATAATAACCCCAAAATCCACAATATGTAAATAACGCTGTCAATAAGATTGCATTAAAAGGCATACACCATTTCCCAAACGTCTTTACAATGCAATTGGCCTGCCAGTTTTGTTAATAAAGGGGCGATTACAGACACAATCTCAATCGATGCATATCATGGGCTCAGTACTTGAAACGGGCTAAATCGTTGTTATGTAGTCGTTATTGCTGCAATCCTGGCATGCCTGAATGTTTGTTACTTAAGTCTTTAGGGCAAATTAATTATTCTGAACACGATGTGTTACATTCCTCTTCAGGTCTTGTCGCCGGCTGTTATTTATTTTGCACAATGTATCTGTCCTGTGGGGAACAAAAATAGAGCAGACAGCAGTCATAATTATATTATATGTATTAAGACAGTTTTATATGTATAGTCCGATGATAACACAGTGTAACATTTGTTGATCCTGGATAGTAAGTGTTATTTCCTAATTGCTTATACATCAAAAGTACATAAAATGGCTATTATTCTCAACAAACTTTGCTTTTGTGACCAGGACATTGATATTGTTAAATTTACCAATTTTCCAGAACATTCCAAATAGATTCAGTGCTGAGTAAACTTGGAGTAACTTCTAGAACATTCTAGAACTTTCCAGTAATATAAATAGTAGTATAAATACAGGGGCCTTAAGCCCACCAGTTCAGTTTAGTTCCAGCTGCCTACGTGGATACAAATCTGCATTTTTCTGAGATGGCATCAAGAGGCTGCAAGCATCGGCAGATGCATTTTGCAATGTCTGCGGCCAATTTATCAAGACAAGAGCGAAAAAGTACTCTGTAAAAGCATCTGCTAAGATGTGAGTCCTACAAGGCATATTTCGGCATGCCTGTCGAGGATCAAGACAAACCATGTGCACCTCATTTCACCTGCGAGCAATGCAAAAAAAATTGGAAAGCAAGATGGACGATTGTTGCTCGGAATTTTATATTAAAAAAATCTGTTAAAATTTTCAAAATTGTAAAAGTTTATAATTTTAAAATGTTTTACAATTTTCAATGTTATTGAAAAAATATATATCATTTTTGAAAAATGTTCCGAGAATCTCTTACACATTAGTCATGGGTGAAATGAATGTATTTTTGTAGGATGGTACAGAGGAGAAAAGAGAGCCATGAAGTTCGCTATCCCAATAATTTGGCGGGAACCCACTGACCACTCAAGCAACTGCTACTTCTGCATGGTGGACCCTTCCAAACGTCGGACTAGCAAGAATGCACCTGCTATCACGTATCTGGACCTTCCTTCATCCATTGTCCCGGTGCCACATTGCCATGAGCTCCCCGTACCCACTCCTCCGGAGAAAGAGCAGCCATCTTGAGAAGAAAGCAGCAAGTCAGAGAGCGAGGAATATGTTGTAGATCCAGATGACAATTCCAGAGATGGAGCTGAGGAGAGAAACCCATACTACCCCAACCAAAATACCTCAACGACTTGATCAGAGATCTTGGTCTCACCAAGTCCAATGCCGAGCTTTTTGACGTCGAGGCTCAAGCAGTGGAACTTGTTGGATGAAAGTGTGCAAGTTGCAGATCAGAGGAAGCGTCACCAACCTTTTTGCAGCTTCTTCACCCGTCAAGATGGGCTCTGCTTCTGCCACAATGTGACCAGTCTGTTAGAGGCAATTGTAATCACCTGTAACCAGAATGAGTGGCCCCTCTTCATTGACAGCTCATCCAGGAGCCTCAAAGCCGTGCTGCTCCATAATGGTAATATATGACATTCCTGATGGGTCTCCAAGGCGGTTTTACCAAGCTTCCCTGCTATCTTTGCCTTTGGGACAGCAGGGACACCAAGGCGCACTATCACAGGCTGGACTGGCCACAGCGGACCGAGTTTTCTGTGGGGAGGAACAACGTCAAGTGGGAGCCACTGGTGTACCCCCGGAAGGTGCAGATGCCACCACTGCACATCAAATTGGGCCTTATGAAACAATTTGTCAGAGCAGTAGATAAGTAGTCGGCAGCCTTCAAGTACCTTCAAGACTTCTTCCCTAAGCTGTCTGAGGCAAAGGTCAAAGCCGGTGTCTTCGTCGGACCACAGATAAAGAAGATCCTGGAGTGCAATGAATTCCCCAAGAAGCTCACTAGTAAGGAGAAAGCGGCTTGGAACAGCTTTGTCGCAGTGGTTCGTGGCTTCCTGGGCAATCACAAGTTCGAAGACTATGTGACGCTAGTTGAGACTCTGGTGAAGAACTACGGCACAATGGGCTGTAGGATGTCCCTCAAAGTCCATATCCTCGATGCTCATCTTGATAAATGCAAGGGGAACATGGGAGCGTACTCGGAGGAGCAAGCCGAGCGCTTCCACCAGCATATGCTGGAGTTTGAACGCCGCTACCAAGGACAGTAGAACGAGAACATGATGGGAGACTACATTTGGAAGCTGATTCGTGAAAGCGATTTACAGTATAATCGTAAATCTTGAAAAACTACTCACTTATAAATCTTTTGTAGTAATTATGTGTTACTTTAGTATAAATAGATGTTAATTTTGATTCATATGTTGTTTTTTTTCTGACTTTATGTGAATGAAAAGACACAAATTCGCCCGTTTCTCATTGAAAATAGGTACATTTCAAAATATCACTGTCCTGGTCACACAAGCAGAGTTTGTGGGGAATAATAACAATTTTCTATACTTTTTAAGCATACGCAATTACGAAATAACACTTACTACCCAGGAACAAAAATTGTGTTACATAATGTAATACAGTGGTCCTTCAGTTAATGATTTTAATTGGTTCCACGAAAACTACTGTTAATTAAAACTATCGTTAATCGAATACATATGAAATTCGTGTTAAATGGTTAATTTGTTCAAAGACAATCGAAAATTGACCTTAATCACCCAAAAAAACTGTTTATAATAATTCAACACGCAATTTAAATAAATCCACGTTCTAAGAACATATTAAATATGAGAATATGTTTTCCCCTTTTTTCTGGCAACACAACAGGTGTTGAGATGTTAAAACACCAAACTGAAACCTTTTACAAGGAATCATATACGCCTTTTGGCATCCTCTGATCTAACACCGTTTGGGACTAGGCTCATAAGAAAGCTGTCTCTGGTGTGGACCAATCAGTTTCAAAGACAATGCATATATTATCAGAGTATGTTTTTTGTTTGCATTCTGACCACAAGCATTGCGGTTAATGCAGACATACTACCTTGTAAAAGGTTTCCGTTTGATGTTTTAACATCTCAACACCTGTTTTGTTGCCATGAAACACCTATTCTCGTTATCAAAATAAATAAAATTTCATCGTTGGCAAGCATGTTCTGCAACTGCCGACAGTTGTGTTTGTGAGTATTTAATATGTAATGCTCTTACTCTTTGGGTCTCTCGCTAAAGAAGGTCCCATCATGTAACATATTAAAGCATTAATATGAGTAGAAACATGGATAAATAATGAATAGAGCATGAAAAGGTGCATAATAGAGCATAAAATAAAAATGATTACTTTAGGCTAAGAAGATGTATGGCTTAAGGGGTCGCTGATTGGCTGAAGTTCACTGAGTGCACTTGGGAGCACTCCACATGGCCGAAATTTGCGGTCGCGAGATATCTTAAACATATAGAAAATGTATCGTTACTAGAAACAATGTGTATCATATGGGAGACGGATCATTAATCTAAATATCGTTAATTGATGGCATTGTTAAACCGAGGGACCACTGTAATAATAAGTATACTGCTTATCCCATATGATTAAATGCCTACAATCTTTTTTTACGAATTTTAATCTTTGTAACATTATATCACGGTCCATGGTGCCAAATGTGTTAAATAGTGAGGTGATGTCATCACTGTGCACCTTACTCTATTCAAGACTGGAAACAGAAAGACTTCACATTTCTCTTAATCGCCTGATGATGCTGGTTGTTGTAATCACCAGCGAAACGTCGTTAACTCAAATTGTAAATGTGTCGTAGGTTTGCTGTCATAACTAATTGGCACGGTTTGTTCACGTGACAAACCTTACTAATTGGCTGTGTCGGGTGAAGGTGGGTGGACAACACATTTACATGGATGTCGTATGACTGAAAGAGATTAAGTGGACAGGCAGGAATTCTTTTTTATAGATTGCCACATGTTGATACAATCGGGCACTGAAAAACAAGAATCGATATGCTGGCCACTTCGGCTGAGGAGGGAAGTCGGCCGCGCAGTTATTGTGTGCATTAGACAGCATGTGTTTAGAATATTTAAAATGTTTTGCTGCTATAAATTTCAGTATGATAAGCCACTTCGTTGAGCTATTTTTTGTGGTCAGGTCGCTTCTGAAAAATAAGCTAATAGTTTGGGCTTTATCTGGTTAGATAATAATATGAGAATAGGGTTTCCCCTTTTTTCTCGCAACAAAACAGGTGTTAAGATGTTAAAACACCAAACTGAAACCTTTTGCAAAGAATCATGTCTGCATTAACCACAATACTTGTGGTCAGGATACAAACAAAAAACATACTCTGATAGTATATGCATTGCCTTTGAAACTGGTGTGGACCAATCAGGCAAAGGAGTTAGAGACGTCTCCAAATGGAAAATGTGGTATAGGATGAGGATGTAAGAGCTGAGTGGACTTGTCGATGACCGGTACCAGTGGTGGCAAGATCGACCTCTGTGGAGGAGGCTCGTGGAGGACGCTACTGGGTAGTTGGAGGCAGTCGCCCTCCAACAACAACGCAGGGCTCACAACAACGAGCGGATCAACAGGCTGCAGCAAATTGGCACAGGTTGTGCATCTGCCAGTCAACCCATAACACATGGGTCTGTCCCATGACCTACCAGCGAGCCATCGACATTTCACCTGACCTCAAAGTGCACCTGGCCTGGCACAAGCGCCACGGTTATGTTACCGTCACTTAGTGCTGAAGGGCGGTTGTTGTTGCTGGCTGGATGGTGGGGAGTGGCGGTGCACACTGCACTATGAACCCAGCTACTCAAGTTGAGTCCAACTCACGGCCAAGATGAGTGACGAATATCTGAACAGTCGATTAACCTGTAACACCTTAGTCTGTCCCGTGAGTTCCTATCGGCGAGCCCTCAACATTTCACGTGACCTCAAAGTGCATCTAACCTGGCACAAGCACCGTGGTGACGTCCCCACCTTTCAGTAGCAAATGGAGGCTGGCAATGTTCTTATACAGATAGTCCCCGAGTTACGATGGTCCGACTTACGATATTTCGATCTTACGATGGCGATAGCGATACGACAAAATTGTAAAATATTTTACATTTCGCGCAGTTCAATTAGGTAGGCTAAGAATTGACCTTGTTTTTTTACTTCACATTTTACTGTGAAATACAGTATTGTAATTAATAAATACATACAGTATATAGTTTATACAGTACGGTACTATAAATACCTCCGTTTTGCTAAATTATCACCATTCTTTAAAACTCCTGGGTAGGCTAGGCCATCTTCGACTCACGATATTTTCGACTTACGATGGGGTCGTCGTAACGCATCTCCATCGTAAGTAGAGGACTACCTGTATTATTATCATCAGCTCAGTGCGGTTCGTGATCGAGGACACCCAATAAGAGGACTGCTTCAGATACCACTCGCCACTCATTTTAGCATTAATTCATCGCGTGCAGGCAGCGAAGGACCCTTTGCGCCGCACATGTGACCTCTTGCGACAGTATTCGCATGAACTGCTCTTGGCTGCAATACACCGGTGTCTCGAGTGATTTGTTTGATCCACACATGACGTGGGCAATGCCATTCCTTTGAGGGTCGCAGTCCACTTCGAACGTCGACCGCCAACCGATCTGAGAGCACAATTTTCTGCAGGAGTGCGCATCAAGACGGGGCCACGTGGTCCACAAAGTGGCACCACGGCCGTCTCCCTCGAATTGAGCTCTCGGTCGCTAGGATGACCGGTCGCAGATGCTAACGGTGACATTTCTGACGGAGTCAAACCATCGTGGCTGGAAATCAACCCCAGTTAGCGATGTTGCCGGTGCAGCATGGTGGCGTAAAGGTGGCGTGGGTATCTTACCTGATTAGCAGAAATGCTGTGCTCGAAGCACTGAGCAATCGTCTTTGACGTTTCCTTTATACACCCCGACCTGAAAAAACGAGCAACATCGTAGCGAGTTGGGACTGTTCGGTTCATCTTGCCCCCACTGTTATCTCGCTTCTCTCGTTTCTCACCACTCTGTCCCATCCCGTCTTCTCTGCTCCTTGTCTCTACCACCCCTCTCTGTGCTTCCCTCGCCCTGCGCCCTTCTTGCTCCCCTCCACTGGAACCAACTCCCCCTGCAGCACACAGAGCGCCCATCTTCACTATAACAACAACACCGACTTGTAGCTTATATTCCTCCATCAGAACAACCTCCTTTTCTTCTCCCCTAGCCCATCCTGCTATTGCTACTGCCTAATCTCCAGCTACCCCTATCCCAATCTCTATCCCGAACTCTTTCACTACCCCTATCACTTTAACTATCCCTGTCACTATAACTACCCCAACCCCTATCACTACCCCTATCCCAAACTCTTTAACTATCCCTATCACTTTAACTACCCCTGTCACTATAACTACTCCAACCCCTATCACTATAACTACCCCTATGACTACCCCTGTAACAAGCCCAACCCCTTTTTTAACCTCTGCGACCTCTTCTCCTGTCACCATAACTACACTACCACTTTGAATTATCGCCCTACTTTTTAAAATCTCAACCACTATCATTTTGTGTACAATGGTTTTAAATGTTGTAAAGTGCTTTGGAATAAGGCACTGCGATATGAATCTAGATAACACCATTGGAACCTTCTTTATGCTTAAATGCTTACCCCGAGCTCTCATACTCTGATGGTGCATTGTCTTTGAGTTGTGCGCCTTTTGGCGTCATCTGGTCCAAAACCATGTGAGACTAGGCTCTAAGAAAAGCTGTCTCGGGTGTGGACCAATCAATTTCAAGGACAGTGTTTTTTGTTTGCATTCCGACCGCAGGTATTGTGGTCAATGCAAACATGACTCTTTGTGAAAAGGTGTGAGCTTTGTTGCCAGATAAAAGGGTAAAAAAGCAATTATAGAATCTAGATAAGTTTAAAAAGATTAAATCTCACAGCCACCTGTTTGCATGTTGGCCTTCTTTCTCAACGTATTTAGCCATCCGTGCTAATCGGAGGTGCGGGGGAAGGATGAACATTGCGTTATGAACACTGCTGCCTAACACAAAGTATTCTACCACCCACCATTCTCTCATACCGCTGGAACTTACCGTCCTCCTACAGGAGCCCTACTTATATCTCAACATCATTCAGTTTGCCCAAGGAAAGCTCGGACCTTCAGATCCCAGTGGCCAGCCTCAGTGCATAAGACTGTCAACAGCCGCATGGCTCAAGCCAACGTCCTAGCCAGAAAACCTGCATCATCTGCATCTACTCTAAACATGAACCCAATGCGTGCATTACTATTATCTGTGTTGATTCCTGGCTTTTCTACTCTGCGAATCCCATTCATATTCTGCGAACCGCATTCATTTTAAACCACCATGCAAACTCGGGTCATCCTCGCAGCAGCAGTGGCTTTTGGCTCGCCATCGAACAAAGACGGTTACTGTATCGCGCACTTTCACATGTGCTTCTGCGGCCGTCTGGAACGCTCTTCCTTCAGATATTAGGAAAACACTGAAGCTTTGCACTCTTAAATGTAGATTGAAAACTCATTTATTTGGATCTGCTTTTTGTATTTAGTGTGTTGGTCTTCCGCCGCACCTCTGATTAGCACGGTTAGCTATGTACGATGTGGAGAAGTTCAACATACATACATACACGGTGTTAGTGAATTTATAATCAAGCACAACATTGAGTCAAAATACAACCTGGACGAATGCCTGTCCTGACATCGTACCGTTCTGATGCCTCGCCTATTTGTACTAATGCCTGAGTCATCACGTACATACGTGTGGAAACTTAGCAATACTCAATATATACTTTTGTTCAAAATATGTCCACTATATATAAAGCTACACCTATATAAACACATAGGTATGCACGCATTCCTGGGGAGCAATACTTACCTCGTAAAAACACGATTTGTTAATGCGGACGATAGTTTTTGTTAAATATGATAACTTTGTTGTTGTTGCTTGGCAATGAATAAATAATGAAACGCGATGTGTGGGTCTTAAGCGATGTTCTCTAGTTGTGTATGTCACTCGGCATTGGACGCCGCTTGCTACAACGAATCGCCGCGTCTGCGTCTCTTCGACACGAGATGTGACAGCCGAGTCGTTGAGGGGTCGTCTTTTAAAAACACGAGAGAGGTGCGAAACCAAAGCTTAGCAACCTGCGGCCAAACCGATTCTCGTGGGGATAGGAGGAAGGCGTGTAAAGTCGGCCCAAAATTATCCCTTGTTTTTCCCTTCCCTTGTTGGTGACGCAAGTTATCTCACCTTTGCTTGAAGAGAAAAAAGGGGGGGGGGGATTAATGAAAGAAGGGGGAAAAATATGAAAAGGCAAGAAAGAAAAAATAAAGAATAAAAAAAATAGATGAAAAGAAGAAAGGAAAAAAGAAGTAAGAAAACTAAAAGGAAAAATATAAAGGTGCAGCCCTGCAATTGTATTATTTAGCGAATGGAAAGTCCATAAGCCAAGCGTTTGCTATGTTGAGTAGGCCCTCTCTGAGTTTGTGGATTTGGTAGACTTCTAGGATGTGGTGTAAGGTTTGCTTCGCCCCACAGGCACATGGGGGCGGGGGGGGGGCTTTGCTCTCATGCCCCTTCGGCGAAGTTTGGCGAGGCTTGGACCGTGACCAGTTCTGAAGCTGTTGAGGGTGGACCACTCCTTCCTGGGGAGGTTGAAACTAGGGGGCTGCTGTTGTGTGGGGGTAGTAATGAGGTACCTATACTCTTTGGTTCTTTCGGTAAAGTCACGTAGGTAGAAAATAAAATAAATCACGACGTTTCGGGCGCAACACAAGCGTCCATCATCACCTAATCACCTGGTCACCTGATGATGGACGCTTGTGTTGCGCCTGAAACGTCGTGATTTATTTTATTTTCTACCGACGTGACTTTACCGAAAAAACCAAAGAGTATGGATTCCTGCAGTCACGAAAGCTTCAAATCAAGAATGAGGTACCTATTTGCCAGGTCCCGTTCTTGTGTCCAGGTGAGATTTGTGTTGAAGTCGTGAGTGGCTCTCTCCAAGTCGGCTTTCTTGAGGGGAGACGTCATCTTTGGTGAGTTGAAGAGGTCCCCTTGGAGCGGCAGTTGCGGGAAGTTTGCGGACTTTGTCAATCACTTTGGGTTATTGTGGGTGTGATGTTTTCCAGGACAGGGAGCCAGGGAAGCAGAGTGGATCGTAGTGCGCCAGTGACCATGCACATGGTGATGTTTAGCTGTGTGTCGACTATGTTTGTGTGTGTGTGTTTGACGACCTTGACCCGACATGTGCACAGTATTCTGCTGCTGAGAATGAGAGTGCTAGTGCTCAGGTATGGAGGGTGGTGGTCGCGGTGCCCCCATTTTGAGCCAACTAGTTTGGAGAGGAAGTTGTTCCTGGTTTTGACCTTGGCTGCTGTTGTTCTCAGGTGCTCCCAGAAGGGGAGTAACCTGTCCAGCGTCACCCCGAGGTATGTGGGGGGTGAGGCGGTGCTGTAGCTTGTGGTTGTTCATCTGGATGTTAAGCTCTTCATTGGCCTTTTCGTTGTAGAGGTGAACTGCACTGGACACAGTTTTTGCCGAGCTTAGTTTGAATCGCCATGTGTTGCGGTATTGTTCGAGTTTGGCTGTATCCTCGTTTAGGGTCTGATCCAGGGTGTCGAAGTTGGGAGCTTGCGTTATCAAGCAGATGTCGTCAGGGTATATTCATTTTCTGGAGGTGGTTTCTGAGAGGTCAATTGTGTAGAGATTGCACAGGGTGGGGGTCAGCATTGAGCCTTGAGGGAGACCGTTGGATTTGTCTCTCCCATGTGCTTCGTTGTCTCTCCGAGGTTAACTCTGAAACGTCTCTTGCTCTGTAGTGTGGTGATGATTTTGGTTGCCCAGTCGGGGAGGGACCGTGACAGCTTTGGGAGGAGGCCAGTGTGCCAGACGGTGTCACAGACAGCCGTTAGGTCGAGGAAGACACCTGTTTTCAGGTTTTTTTGGAAGCCATTTTCGATGTAAGTGGTGAGGGCCAGAACAGCCCCTTGCGGAAACCAGCCTTTTCCACGCTGAGTAGAGCTTGCAGACAGATGATATCAGCAGAGCGTTGGGCAGCAAGGACTTCAATGAGACTGCGCTTGGCTGCCGACAGGCCTTCGACATTGAGTTGGAGGATTCGAAGGGCTGGTCCGACTGCAATGTGATCTTCGGGCTGTTCATTCTCGGCTTTGGGACTTTGACTCGGATTCTTTGAGGGTCTTCTCACGAAGCTTCTCTGAGAATTTATTCTGCGTATAGGATCATTCGTTTCCCCAGGTGGACCTGGGTAAAGACGGGTGGCGCGACATGAATGCTGATCTATTGCTCCCCGCCTGCAATCGCTTGCTCACGACACTGCTGGCAGAAGTTCCTCCACTAGACGGAGCTCTCGAGAGAAAGCAACCTCGAGTATGGAGTAATTTGTTATTATCCGACTCTTCCACGCTGGGTCACAACGTCCTTCGTTAGCGGCTGGGAGCTGACTCGCTCAATTGTTTTGTTCCGACTTCCTGCACCTTCTCTGCCCGTTGACGTTTAGCGAAGTCTCAAACATGGTACATTACTCGTTGCATATACCCGGTAACAAATACCCACAGTGGATATGATAAAAAAAAATGTTTTTGTATCTCACCAGATCGCTTCAATGGGCAAGGGACTGCAATGTAGTCACGCACAGTTCACCTGTGTGCCCGTCTCTTCGCAACACCAACACCAAACAATGATATTTTAAGAAAGACTCTTGAGCATCGCAAGCTGTACAATTTCCCGGGGGATATCCCGCCGTGATGTCTTGCCCAGCAATGATATGCTGAAGAAGAAAAAAAACAACTTTATTAACCTCTTACCTTGACTCTGTTTGCAATGCTGCCGTATTGGAATAGTTTTTTTGCTCAATCCGAGCAATACATGCTTTGATATTTGCATTGCTCTTGTGCTGTCCGCCTTTTGCCATTGTTCTATGGTCTGAAACCAGGTGAGACAGAATTATGAAGAATGCTGTCTCTGGTGTAGGCCAATCAATTTCAAGTACAATGCACAACATTATACCACACGCATGATGTGTGGTGAATGCAAACATGATGATGCCTTGCAATAGTCGGTGTATATTTGGTGTTTTAACATCTTAACTCCTGTAAATTTTTACTTTAAACTTTTGTGACTGCAGGAATTCATATTCATTGGTTATTCCGATAAAGTCACAGATAGAAAAATAAAGTGAATAAAAAGAAAAGAAAAATAATAAAAAAACAAAAAAACACTAATGTAGACTGTAGCCTGGTTCTTAAGTTTGGTGAGTGTACTGGCAGTCTAAAATGTAGACTTATTCTTGGTTCTTTCGGTAATAAAAATAAAATTAAAAATAAAACCACAACGTTTCAATCACAACACAAGCGATCGTCTACAGGAGGAAAGAGGGAGAAGGTTACCAAAGGCAACCATTTATAAAGTTTTCAAAAATGGGCGTGGCACAAGCGCAACGAAGTGGGCGGGGCATATATGCCCTGGGGTCAGGGAGCACCAATGTGAAACACGGAATATGCAGTGCCACAAAACGTCTCGGTGTCAGAACGAAGTGGGCGGGGCATATGTGCCCTGGGGTAAGATAACAAGAAAACGACACAAATCAAGTCATGACATGACCTGTGCTCCCTTGACAAGAAAACACAAATCAAGTCATGACCCAAAGTGGTTGATGATATCTTTCCAATGATTGCTGAGTTTATAACCATCCTCTCAGTTGAAATTGTCTGTGTCTGTATATATAGATGGCTTCATGAACAAATCTTTGTTGATAGCCAGTGGGCTTGCAAAGTACCATCGTCTTAGAGAAATCAATTTCGTGTGAGCCAGCCGCATTAAAATAATGATCAGCCACGGCAGAAGTATTGGTCCTACCGTGTTTTAAATCTGCCTTATGCTCACGAACACGGTCCGAGGCATGTCGCTTCGTTTCCCCAATGTAACTGCTAGTACAAAACTTTGCATGCTGCCAGTCTTTAACAAGAACTAAGAACATACGTAAATCTTACCCAGGCTTTATGTGCAGCACTTGCCTTCAGTTCACAATTGAGTTTAATGCCTTGCGTCTGACATATATAGCTCTACATAAGAATAAATATTAATTGAAATTGGTCAAGTGGTGCATTTCATCCTTAGATCTCACCAATGCGTGCCGTGTATGGGAAGTCGGAAATAAACGGAACCTGCAGGGGAAACGGCCATAACTGAGGGATAACGGCCAGATAACGATTCTGATTGTCTTAATAGATCACCCCAGGAACATTGCCTTGTATGTATATTGAACTTCTTTCACACAGTACGTAGCCAACCGTGCTCATCGGAGGTGCGGGGGAAGGACAACAAACTAAACACAAAAAGCAGTTCTAGCCAAATTAGTTTTAAATCGAAATGACGTAAAAGTGCATTACTCCATTGGCTTCCTAATATCGGAACATAAGCGCATTTCAAACGGGCGCAGAAGCGCATCTGAACGCGAGTGATGCGATGACCGTCTTTGTGCGATGGCCAGCCAAAAGCCGCCGCTGCTTCGAGGATGTCCGGGGAACCGCTGACGCCATACGCTCCTCGTGGGTTTCTTACGTCACAGGAGTGGAAAGACGGCAACTTTCACGCGTGTTCTCCCCGTGATCGCGTGGATTTATCTCTGAGTCCTCTGGTTAGTTTTCTTCCCTCCACATTTAGAAACGTGCGCTTAGAATATATGGCTGATTTACATTTACACGTGATAAGCCACTTCATTGGCATCTCATTTGTGGCCAGGTCGCTTCAGAAAAACATATAAATAGCCCCAGTGGGCCTTACCTGGTAAAATAAAATAGCAGTTAAATAGTACTGGTAGGAACCACCTGGTTCCACCAGCCCACAGGGGATTATTGTGTCGTCCGTAGTGCATCCAAAAATGGGAGGAGTGGGGCTGGGTGGAGAGGGGAGGGTGGGGAGGGGCTGGGTGGGGAGGGTGGGGAGGGGCTGGGTGGGGAGGGGAGGGTGGGGAGCGGCTGGGTGGGGAGGGTGGGGCTGGGTGGGGGGTGAGGGGGGGTTCGGCTGGGTGGGGAGGGGCTGGTCACGCCGTGGTGCCCTTATAAAACTCAACGTTTAACCTACTCACGCCGGCTTGTACCCGCCCTCACAGTCGGCCATATTTGCGGAATACACCATGCCGCCGTTGACCCTGGCCATTGACCGAGCAACCCAACGTTCCTACCAGCTCCCTCTGCAGGAATGTGCTTAAAATAGTTTTCACGATATAAAAAAATTGGTAAAAAATACGTTTTTCAATGCACACTTTATTTGCACTCAAAAGGAGAAAATACACTCTTTTGACGCCAGAATTAATCAAATTTGACGTGCTGAATAGTGGGTGGTTTCCTTTCGATATTCTTTTTACATTTATGCAAGCCACCCACTTTTATTGAGCACATCATATTTGATTCATTTCTGAGGTGAAAATAATGCATTTTCTACTTTTGAGTGCAAATACAAGTGTTTGCATTGAAAAACTTGTTTTTGACAAATTTTTTTATATTTTAATTAATAACCTATTAAAATATTTCATTAACTCTTTTTTATTTTATCAGGTAAAGGCCCACTGAGCTGTTTTTCAGAAGTGACCTGGCTATCACAAATTATAGCTCAACGAAGTGGCTTATCAGGTGGACATTTAGAGGTTGTTATGGTCTGCCGGAGAGTTTTAAATGTTTACATTTGATGGAGTCGTGATGTGGGCATTGTGAACTATTTATCTTATCTGTTATGGTTTATTATTGATTTATTTCACTTGTGACTTGTTGCGTTTGTTGGAGAAGCGGCATTGTTTTTTGTTGATGTAACCCAATTTATGAGCTTCTTGGCTCACGGGGTACTTCAAAATAAATTATCCAACATGCATGTTTTTAAATCCTTTTAAAAAAGTTACGTCTTGAGGCGCGATTTGAATAAAACGAGGTGTGGGGGAGCAGAGAGAACTTCAGTGGATGGGAATAACCGTGACGTCGCCTCGGGACACGTAAATTGAGGCGTCTTGTTGCTGCATCTTGTCGCTTGCTGGGTGAGAATGGGAGGGGGGTAATGGAAGGGGGGGTGAGTAACGAGGGGGGTGGTGGTGGTGAGTACCGTCTTGTCGCTCCATCTTGTCGCTTGCTGGGTGGTCAACGGCAGAGGAGGGGGACGCGAGGGGGGAGGTGGCCACAGACGGACCGCGCACGGACGCTGTTGACACAGAGGGGGGGATACGGCAGCGAGACAGAGACGCCGAGACGCAAGGAGGAGACACGGAGAGGAAGGGAAGAGAGAAAAACGAGGACGCAAGAGAGACGCGGTAAAGAGATAGAGAGAGAGCGGGAGAAATCGAATGTCAGGGCGGCGCTTGCCAGCTGCCTTCGTGAGCAGCAGCTGCTGGTGCGGCAGCTACATTTAGGAGCGGTCACGCAGCCCCCTCGATCTCGTCTCGGACTCCTCGTTCGGGCGCCGCGGTGGCTAGGAGATGTTGACGACCTCGCCTGGTATGCAGGAGGTCGTGGGTTCAATCTCAACCCTGACACTCCCTGCTGCTGTGTATTTGGAGCCTGTGTCTCTCTTTCTCAGCATCATCACGGTGGCTAGGAGATGTTAACTACCTCGCCTGGTATGCAGGAGGTCATGGGTTCAATCCCAACCCTGACACTCCCTGCTGCTGTGTATTTGGAGCCTGTGTCTCTCTTTCTCAGCATCATCACGGTGGCTAGGAGATGTTAACTACCTCGCCTGGTGTGCAGGAGGTCGTGGGTTCAGTCCCAACCCTGACACTCCCTGCTGCAATATATTTGGAGCCTGTGTCTCTCTTATCATCACGGTGGCTATGAGATTTTGACGACCTCGCCTGGTATGGAGGAGGTCGTGGGTTCAATCTCAACCCTGACACTCCCTGCTGCTGTATATTTTGAGCCTGTGTCTCTCTTATCATCACGGTGGCTATGAGATTTTGACGACCTCGCCTGATATGGAGGAGGTCGTGGGTTCGATCCCAACCCTGACACTCCCTGCTCCTGTATATTTGGAGTCTGCGTCTCTCTTTCTCATCATCATCACGGTAGCTAGGAGATGTTCACTACCTCGCCTGGTATGGAGGAAGTTGTGGGTTCGAGCCCAACCCTTACGCCTGCCGCTGTATATTTGGAGTCTGCGTCTCTCTCCTCGTGGTCGCTTGGATTTTTCTCCGGGTCTTCCGGTTTTCCCCTCCAGATGTATAAACACGCGTTTAGAGTATTTGAATCTTATGGTGGGACCCCGGGGTCCCATAAGTCCCCCGGTTCTCACATAAACTGTGTTGTGACGTCATTTTATGTCTGTTGATGGCGAACGATACGACAATCTATTCCTCTTGACGAGCTCTACACGATGCGCTAATCAAAGTTTCAAAGTTTTGTTTCTTCTGCGCATTCGTCCTCGCTGCGCTTGGACGACATGACAACAGAATTATACATATCCTGGATTCCAGCCGTGAACGGCAGTAAATCGTGGATGAAGCGGCACAGCCATGCTGCATTTCCTTTTGCTCCTCCAGATGGCTTCGAACTTTGAATTGCCCTTCATCAAACAAGAGAGTGAAGAGGAGCCAAGCCCGGCGATGTGTCCCGGCACAACGGTGAAGCATGAAGACGTCGGTGAGTCGGCATGAAATCATCAGCTGCCATCACGTTACTCAGATAACTTAATTGCAGCACTGATTGACACCGCAGCAAAGCATGCTTAAATCCCCAGCTTGCTTCGTCTGAAACATTCCGCATTGTCACCAGAACTCTGATCCCCAAGCCCCGCGTGCAAGCAGCGACGTTTTAGTTGATCGCAAAAGACAACGCACATTGTTGATTTGGTCTCGGGACATTCAACTCAGGATTCTTGGTTCTTCTATTTACGTGACTTTACCAAAAGAACCAAAAATATGAATTCCTGCAGTCACGAAAGTTTTAAGTCTAAATTCAACTCAACATTTTACCTGAAAGGCCGGTTTAGTTGCAGGAATTGAGCAGTGGCGATTAGCTCGGTATCTCCAAGCCATGGTGTTAGTCCCCTCGCGAACCCACCCCAATCCACCTGCTCACCGTTTGGCTCTGCCACTGTGTAGTGAGTCCAAGGACGAGGGGGAGCCGGTAGTTGAGGCGACACTTTTATTTAACAACACTAGTGTACAGGGTCTCTAACACAAAGGGGTAACGGCCCCTTACACCCGCTACCTGGGGAGGTATGGCCTCTGGGCTATCATACCTCCTCACACTCACACTGGGGACTACTCTGCACTCAGCCCTCCGGCTAGGGGCCCTAGGGGAGGCTATCCTGACCCGACCCAGCCAAGGTCCTCGGGTCCCGGCCACTGGCCCACTCAGTCCCAGCCCTTACAAGGAAGTCGGGTCTGGGGGTACCCAAGATCCGACCACTGTCCCACCTCAGTCCCGGCCCTTAGAAGGACAGCGGGTCTGGGGGTCTCCAGGTCCTACTCTAAGCCCGGTCTTCAGTCTTCGGCTTGAGGAACACTGCCAAACCCGGGTCAGGGATCCGGCTTTTATACACCTGCCAGGGTCCCCATGCCCCTGGCCACGCCTCCCTTCCAGAGAGTTCCAGAGAGACCTGGAATCTTCCCCCAGCCCTCCTCTTGGGGTCTGGGGAACCTTGGTGGCCCACACATCACACCCTACTGGTGGATGTTTGCTAGTGCAGGTAAGTACCCCGTTTATCGCGTGACACCTGCAATGATCGTAGGTGACTTAACCTCCTGTCCAATGACTTATCAAGTTGATTTTCCACCGAGTAAAGCCCGTAGAGCTAAGAAGCTCTTTTTTAAAAGGGCGACTTAACTGGTAGAAAGCATCGAAGCATTCCACAATTATAGATTACAAAAATAAATAGCAATTACGTTGTAAAATTACATTCACACTTTTTAAACTTTCGTGATTTTAAAAACAGAGTCAGTTTAAATGAGGACAGAGATGGCAGAATGGAGATACGCTGATTGTAATGGAGCAGATTTGAATTGAAACAGGTTTCCGACTTGTAAGTATTGTATGTTTAATCTTTTAAACAAAAATCATTTTGCAACTGTGCAACTTTACGTGGCCGAACACGTGGTGTGATTCAAATCTTACAATTGTGCCCATTCTTCTGTTTAGCATCTTGAGAAACTTGCATTGCATTTTAACTGTGTGGAGTGTCAATTGCACCATGCATGTGCAGGGACAGTCGTGAAGCAAGAAGATGACTGGAGGCTGGGCGATAAGAAATGGAGGATTGTGGTGAAAACTGAAGTGGAGGAGAACGGTAAGAGTCCTGTCTCATCGGTAGGAGGAGCGAAGCAATGAGAAGATTGTGCCAAAGACACCCACGTAGCCCCCGAAGCCTTTAAGATTAACACCGTTGATTACGTACGGTGCGAAATAAGTTTTACATACAGACGGTTAATGTTGTCTTTACGTATATATGTTTAATTTTTTTCGCACCTTACGTATTCAACCGTGCTAATCGGAGTATCAGTACGGTTAAAAAAATATGACTATGAAGGATCAATTGATAGTGGGGGAGCGTTTGTCAGCCACGTGGGTGGCTGCCCACTTTACCGTGGTTCCTCCTCACGCCTCTAGAGTTGTTCTCTCCCTTGGACAGCGAGGAGCGAACTCCGTGCAGCGTGTTATAAAACTTAAATGATAATAAGAGTTTTAAGAAGAAACATCTCTGGCTGACCAGTTTTGAGTGCCTTGTGTTTTATGCATTCGATCTCCTGTTCCATCACAGACCACGATGCGCGTTTTTTTTCCTTGATTACAGCTCTCGATCTGAAGATCATTAAAGATGAAGGAGCCGGTGGGCCACCAGAGACGATGGGGGATTCCCGTGGATATTTTTACACTCCAGACCAGAACTTCATTGAGGTGGAGTTGTCGGAGGAGGACATTGGGGAGGAAGGTGAGTTGCCTTTGATCGCATCGCAGAGATTATGTCATGGTTTCCTTGCAGTCATATTCCAGATGTTCTTCGACTGGAATCTATGGAAAGAGGTGAATAAACGACCTCATGGAATTCACCCTTCGTACGGCTGATACTAACGTAGAGCAACGGCTATTTACATTGAGGTGGTTAACGAGCCAGATAATTGCATCAAGGGGGTAGCAGAACACTGGGATGATGCTTACTTCGCATTTGTGAATCGGGCATTGACCTGTTTGACATCCCATTGTTTTTCCAAATCGGTATGACGTACCACATCATGTCAGATAACGGGATCATGGGGTGTCTTTATTCAGTGGGCCGGGCTTATCGCCATGCCCAGTTATGCCCCAGACACAGCTCCACACAACACCGGTGGTGGTGGGTATCTGAATACACCAGTGTGTGTCCTAAACTCCCCGTGCCTTAATACACCAACCAGGGAAGTACCACCAACCTCAGTGAGCCTTACCAGGCATTGATCAAAGGTGTACACAACAGCAGCAACAACAACAGCAGCAACAACAACAATAGCAGCAACAACAACAATAGCAACAGCAGCAACTACAACAGCAGCAACAACAACAATAGCAGCAACAACAACAATAGCAACAGCAGCAACTACAACAGGAGCAACAATAGCAACTGCAACAACAACAATAGCAACAACATCTTGCGATGGCGATGCTGCGACTTCTGCTGCTGTTGCCTGGCTGTTTGCGGCTGAGCCCGGTTCTCCCGGTACTCCGGATGAGCAAGCCGAGCGGTCTGGTCAAGCAATTCCTCTTCTCTGGAGAATGGGGGGCGGGGGGGTTATAACAGATACTTCTCTTGGCTTGGATCGACAAACCCAATTCTATCTCCCCCAAACTTCACTGATACTGCTGTGGGACTCACCAGCAGACTCGGCCCAGCAATGTGCTGAAGAAGGGGGGTGCTGGTCGACGACTCATCAGTTCAAACTACTCGAATTTCGCACCCCATTGTGCTACGATCTGCTGTGGAAATGCTGACCCCTACCCTGACCATGTGCATCACTTGTTGCAATTCCTCGCACGTGGTTGTGCTCCAGATCTGGGTCAATTCTTCTTCCGCCCTAGCATCCACACGATCGCGGAAGAACGCCCTCACTGCTGCACTGCTGCTGATGTTGGGTATCGAGCCAAAACCATGGACCAGGGCTCCTCAGCTTTGGATTAGTCAACGCACGCTCCATAGTCAACAAGACAAAGACGGCCACTGCATCGCGTGCATTCAGATGTGCTTCTGTGGCCGTCTGGAACGCTCTTCCTTCCGATATTAGGAAGTCACTGGAGCAATGCACTTTTAAATCATCATCTAGATTGAAAACTCATTTCTTTAGAACTGCTTTTTCGTGTTTAGTTTCTTGTCCTTACCCCGCACCTCCGATTAGCACGGTTGGCCACGTATGGGTGCGGAAGAAGTTAAACATACGTAAATATATACTATCAGTATTTTGGTTGACGTTACCGGCCAGTACTTGATCCAGTATTTTACTATTTCTGCTATATCTGTCTGTTCTTCTCGTGTCAATTAATGTGACTTTGCATTTGCGTTTTTAAACTGTGCAGCAGATGAAGCGAACAAGTGGGAACCCCTGTGCGAGGAGTGTGGGGAAGGCAGACGCTTCAAAGCAAAACGCGCCAGCAGCAAGACCCCTCAAGCCTGCACGCGGTGCGGGAAGACACTCGAAGGCGCCGCACTTTGCACAACAGTGACTACCGATGGGAGGAAGCATATATGCAAGGAGTGCGGGAAGGGATTTGCGCATCGTTCCAACTTGGAGAAGCACACGAGGACGCACACCGGCGAGAAGCCGTACGCGTGCAGCGAGTGCGGGAAGGCTTTCGCGCAACGTTCTCAATTAAACCTGCACTCTGCGACGCACACCGGCGAAAAGCCACACGTGTGCAAGGAGTGCGGGAAGGGGTTCGCGCACCGTTCCAACCTGGAAAAACACACGAGGACGCACACCGGCGAGAAGCCGTACGTGTGCCATGAGTGCGGGAAGGCCTTCGCGCAACGTTCTCAGTTAAACCTGCACTCTGCGACGCACACTGGCGAGAAGCCGCACGTGTGCAAGGAGTGCGGCCAGGGGTTTGCGCATCGGTCCAACTTGGAGAAGCACACGAGGACGCACACCGGCGAGAAGCCGTACGTGTGTGACGAGTGCGGGAAGGGATTTACACGGCGAGAGCACTTAAAGGTGCATTGTATCACGCACACTGCCGAGTGGCCGCATGTGTGCAGCGAGTGTGGCAAGGGCTTCGCACAACGCTCCCAGTTAGTCTTGCACTCCGCAACGCACGCCGGCGAGAAGCCGCACGCATGCCAGGAGTGCGGGAGGGGGTTTTCACGAATCTCCTCGTTAAGGAAACATTCTCTGACGCACATTCCGGAGTGAGAGCCCCGAATCACGGTTTTGTCTCGATTCAAAGTTATGGTGAACGTTACTTTATATATAACGCCAAACCAGGGACATCCAGTTGCTATTGTCTCACCGTGTACTCTCAACTAAATGTATTCGATAAGCAGCAATGCACCTTCTCGAAATGTTTGAATGAAATTGGGATTACAATTTCATTCACGTATGAATGTGTTTTGTTCTTGTGGTAGTCTATGATGATTGAAATCTCGTGGCATATATAATGGAGAATAAGCTGTAATGCTGCAGGTTCAGCAGGAGTCTCCAACTTATCAAGAGCGAGCACCAATTACCAGGTCATAAGTATTACATAACATGGTTGACCAATCAGAGCCATCCCTTGACCGCACCCAGGCATCGATCAGTCTGCCATTGAATCCGTACCAGATGCAACATTCCTCTGGTACGGCCATGGAGAGCTCAAACAAACTGGTCAAAAATATGTTCAAGAATGTGGGAGCTCTGGCCGATGGCTGATGGTATCATGGTTCTTGATTAGGTCAATAAAGCAGAGATATTGCACACCGTCATGGATATCATCCTGAAAATTGGTGAGCTAGGCTATGTTCATATGGACTAGCGGAGCAACAACTGGTTACAGTTTACTCAGGGTACATAGGAGAGGCTAGTTGATGGTGTCTAAAGCATTCGTGAGGGGGGAAAAAAACACGAAGAATCCATGGCCTGATAGAGATATTGGTCTTTGACAATGCAGGTCAGTCTCTGTAATGGAATTTGTATCGATTGGATTAGAGGGTTGAGCTTATCGTGTGTGATTCCACATTAAATACTTCCGGAGTTATTTGAAATGGTATTGAGGGAGAGACGTTTGGAGAGGTGGGAGAAGATAACTAAATGAACGGGAAGTTCTATGTAGGATGATCTTTGCTGGGATGTTGGGTTCCAGTGTACATTTTTTTAAGCCTGCATCGCTATCAATACACTTGTGGAAGAGTCGTAGTTGAATTAGGCATTCTTGAACACACTGCTGAGCAGAAATCTGTAAGATATTTTTTTCCATTTGGATTAAATTGTGAATGGTTTTAGCTTTTAGTTATTTTATATTTTACCCATGTATTTATAAGATGTGGCAAATGAATGGGAAACAAATCCAAGTCTGGTCTTCCAGTTTAGCCCAGGTGTTGAGCGTATCCTCTCTCAAACCTTTGCCGAGTTCGCCTGCGGGGATATTCCGGAGTTGAAGTGAATTCTTGGACATACCCAACGAAAACAACCAGTCAGAAAACACGACAGCATGTAATCTGGCGGAGACCCAGTGAGATATCTCACTTCAATTAGTTAAGATGCCCGAGAGCTGTGCATAGGAAAAGCTTGAGAGAAGATCTCCTCGACACGTGGCTTAACCCCAAGACCACAACTGGATTCTGAAAAATCGATGTATTAAATAAAACATTTAAAAAAATATCCATTTCTGTCCATTAAAAAAATATGTATGCATATAATGGTTTTAGTGTCCAGCCAATGGACCATCCAGAGCAACACCTCGTACCACCCAGAATATACTTTAACCAATGTAACAGCTCAAACACCAATCCCCTACATGCCTTACCTCATGATAAGACACGCCGTCCTATAGATCGCGCACGCAAACAAGAGGCCACATCACAGCACCATTGCAAATCGGTCCAGGCATGAGGGATGGAAACCAAAGAAGATGACATCACCCGACGTATCAGACATCCTACATTCCAAGGAAAAACAAATCAGATCCCATACATCGTGACTGGTCAGCTACACTTGTGGATTCTTGCTTTTCGATACCCAAGGCATTCGCTTGTCACAGAATTCCAGTCCCTTCTCTCGACTCACGCCAGCCACTTTTAATCAGATTCCTTGCACGTGTTTCCACTCCACCGTCCCTTCTCAAGACGAACTCGAGGTATTTAAACTGGTTTCTGTTAGGCCTTTGCCACCAATTTTCAATGGCAAAAGCATCTATTTTGGTTGGCCAATGTTAATTGCATACATTTCATTTACAATGTTCTGTTTCCATGAGTGCTATGGCAATGTGGTTGAGAAGCG
The DNA here is from genome assembly GCF_965212315.1 of Lampetra planeri. NCBI lineage: Eukaryota > Metazoa > Chordata > Hyperoartia > Petromyzontiformes > Petromyzontidae > Lampetra > Lampetra planeri. The sequence goes on from NC_136161.1 coordinate 4,872,628, forward strand.
TGGACACAGACGAAAAACAAAATATATCAACGTAATTCCAAACAATGGATGTTTGGAATTACGTTATGAGACCAGAGAGAGGAACACGGAAGATTGCGGAACAGATGCAAGGCATAGGCACCGTTATTGAGGTATTTGTATGAAGGTGTAGTGAGCATTCTCTTAACCAACAGCCAGAGCAGGTAAGGGTCTCAGCCCTTTTTCCATCACACCCAGCTCTCTCCTTCATCCACAGCTCTCTCTCTCTCTCCACAGCTCTCTCTCTCTCTCTCTCCACAGCTCTCTCTCTCCACAGCTCTCTCCCCAACACCCGGAGACAGGTAAGGGTCCCAACCTTTTCTCCATCACACGCAGCTCCCTCCTTCATCCACAGCTTTCTCCGTATTACTCCTGCCGACGTTCCCTCATTTTATCTCAACGGCCCCCTCTCCCATTCCCTCCCTCTTCCGTAATCGCTGTCTTCCCATTCCCAGCTACCAATCCCCTTCATTCTTTTCCCTCCCATCGCCCCTCCACTCCTTCCCGTCCCTCCCTTACCCGCTCGTGATCCTTAAGTGGGTGCCGCGGTGGATAGGAGATGTTAACTACCTCGTCTGGTATAAGGGAGGTCGTGGGTTCGATCCAGACCCTGACACTGCCTACTGCTGTCTATTTTCCAGAGGTGTGGACTCGAGTCATGTGACTTGGACTCGAGTCAGACTCGAGTCATGAATTTGATGACTTGCGACTCGACTTGGACTTGCATAACAATGACTTTGTCCCACCTATGAGATGTGGACTCGAGTCATGTGACTTGGACTCGAGTCAGACTCGAGTCATGAATTTGATGACTTGCGACTCGACTTGGACTTGCATAACAATGACTTTGTCCCACCTCTGCTATTTTCAGTCTGCGTTTCATCATCATCACGGTGGCTAGGAAATGTTAACTACCTCGTCTGGTATACAGGAGGTCGTGGGTTCGATCCCGACCCTGACCCCTGTTGTATGTTTTGAGTTGGCATGTTATTTCCGTGATCACGTGGATTTTGTTTTAGGCCTCCGGTTTTTCCCCTCCAAATTTCAAATCGGCATCGCACGTTTCGAGTATTTGTCGGCTGATATAAATGCCCACACAATGATACTTTGGCCACTTCGTTGAGCTATAATTTGTGATAGGTGGCTCCTGAAAAAGAGCTTCATAGCTAAGGTGGGGGGGGGGGGGCTTCATAAAACTAAAAAAAATACTTTAGTTTCACAGTTTAAAATAAATGACGTCACGCGATTTTGGACGATTTATGACCCCCCCCCCCCCATCGTCACGCGGCGTCACAAAAAGTCAGACCCCCCCCACCTCAAATATTACGTCACAAAGATCTGCCCCCCCCCCCCCCCCAGGTGCGTGACGTCATTTATGGACGGCCCCTAATTGCATATTTGGGGGGGGGGCAGAGCTTTGTGACGTCATATTTGAGGGGGGGTCTGACTTTTTGTGACGAAGGGGGGGGGGTCAAAAATCGTCCAAAATCGCGTGACGTCATTTATGGACGGTCCCTTAGATTCGCTAAAACCTAGACTTGGAACACACAACTTGCTGGGTGTTGTGGCTGCATCTTGTCTCTCTCGATGGGATTCAAAAGATTGGCAGCCGCCGTCACTTCCGCGTCTTGTCCCGCATCTCCTCCGTCTTGTTCCGCATCTCGTCGCTTTGCTGCGTGGTCGCCGCCGCTGCTGCTGCTGCGTTGGGAGCGACCCGCAGGTTGGTGGTGAAATTCACTCAAGACGAGAGGTGAATTCACACTCACACCACCATTCACTCTCTCTCTCTGTCTCTCTTGCACCCTGTTCTGTTGCCACGAGAGGCGAATTCACACTCACACCGCCATTCACTCTCTTGCACCGTGCTCACTGCTGTTACACAAGAGGTGAATCCACATTCACATTGCCTCTTAATTCTCTGCTAAATAGCTTGTTCTGAGATCGGAATCAGAATCCTGTATTTATAGTGGAGGAATCTGATGAGCGAAAAAGCTCTTTTTCCCACCACAGACGTCCAGTCGATAAAAGTTGGCCAGGTTCGGTACTATCCACGCTGGCTTTAATAGGAGCTCGCAAACAACGATTTTCCCCAAGGGGCCGTCCATAAATGACGTCACGCGATTTTGGACGATTTTTGGCTCCCCCTCCTCTCTCTAGTCACACGGCGTCACAAAAAGTCAGACCCCCCCCCTCAAATATGACGTCACAAAGCTCTGCCCCCCCCCCCCCCCCCCAAAATATATAAAACATGCTTCAAATCGCTTTAAACTATTGTCATTGCAGTGCGTATTTAATGTGCCGCTGCACTCTGATGTTGTAGGAGAAAACATTTATTAAAAAGTATATTTAATAAAGTAGAACGTGTTGTCTATATTTATTTAAAGTTGCGCATTTTGATGTGACGTCACATTTCTCAAACCCCGCCCCCCCTCGTCACACATCGTCACAAATGTCTGACCCCCCCCCCCCCAGGTGCGTGACGTCATTTATGGACGGCCCCCAACAAGCTATTTAGGATCTTTGACCTTGGCGTTATGCGTTAGGCATCCACTTGGGTGTCTGCATAGTCCTTGTTTTTTTGTTTTTCTCCCCAGCACGATGGCTTCTCGGATTGAAATGACGTCCATCAAACAAGAGAATGAGGACAACGCGAGCCACGCGGCCTGTCCGGACGTGGCGGTGGTGGTGAAACGTGAGGATGCTGGTGAGACCGATCGGGAGTCGGTGACAGCGTCTCCTCCATAACTCTCTGACACCTGCTTTCCACGAACTAATTAAAACGTATTTATATTTCTTATTGTACCAAGTGCAAGTCCCCACTGAGCTGCTATGTCGCTTTTTTTTCATAAGCGACATTGGCCATCACGAATGATAGCTCAACGAAGTGAGGTTTTTCATCATCGTCGTCATCATGTGGACATTTGAAACTTATGGCGGTACCCCGGGGTACCAAATAATACAAAATGGCCGAGGCAATTAAATATTTTATTTCTGGGACATTATTTTTTTGCCAGGGGTTGTACTTAACTCTGCGACTGGAGTACCAATCCGAAATCAGTGCCACTCCGCGATATTGAAATGACATACAGCATAAAAAATATGTTATCGAAAAGTTCAACAGTGAATAGTGCATCGTGTTCAGCTTGTCGAGATGAGTCCATTGCCGCATCGCCTACCATCAACAGACTAAAAATGACTGCATCACGGACATTATGCGAGAGCCGGGGTACTATGGTACCCCGGGGTACCGCCATAAGGTTCAGTTATAGTAGCAGCCAAATAATCGGGAATGCGTGAATGTTGAATCTACATGTGGAGGGGAAAAACCGGAGAACCCCGGAGAAAAATCCACGCGACCAAGGGGAGTGAGAGAGAGAGAGACGCGAAAACTTCAAATATACAGCAGCAGACGTCAGGGTCGGCATCGAACCCACCACCTCCTGTATACCAGGCAAGGAAGTTAACGTCTCCTCGCCACCGTGGCACTCAATTACTGGGAACCAATGGTTGGCAGTCTAGAGGCAGCCCAGTTCAACAAAGACTTAAGGTTCTGGTCCTCAGGAGTTTATTCCGTGTTTAGCCCCCTCAGTTAATTGCCGAACACTTCATAGAGTGGATGGCTTGTTTTGGTTGTTTTTTTGTATTGCTATCCTGGATCTGTATTATTATTTTATAACATATCAGGTAAGCCCCCAATAAAGATCCAGGTTAGTAATAAAAGACAACCAAGCGATCAATATTATTCAACTCTGCCACCAAGAGAGCATTGGTCCATATCAATGTGGCAGTTCAAATCCACTGCTGTAAATAAATAACTGCTGATTAGTTCAGCATCTGAATATTTATTTATACTGGAGGAATCTGATGAGCTATAAAGCTCTTTTGTTTACAGATATCCAGTGGGGGGCACGGGGTAAGAATATTACAACAACAAACAGTGCAAAACCACGGCAAAGGTGCAAAGTTCAAGAAAGGTAAACAAATCACCCAAACTTCATACAAATACAACACTAAACCATCCCCATCCTACCAGGCAAAGCCCCACTGAAGTGAACACCCTAGACTACATTGTGTAGAAGTTTGGAGGCTGAACTCCTCGTGTGCCCTGTTCTTATAGCTGCGAGACAACCACATCGTGAACGATTGTGCTTCTTTTCTCTCTCTAAACTGCAGCTCAGGATTTGAGGATTGTTAAACCCGAGCGAGAGCGAGGCGGCGAGAAGCCAGAGCAGATGGGCGCCTCCCGTGGACTTGTGGACGACGCTCGTGACAGGAACGTTGTCGAGGTCGAGCTATCAGAGGAGGAGGAAGACATCGGTGAAAGTGAGTTCCCTTTGATCTCAACTTCTCCTTCTTCTGCAAGACGGTCAACCGTATTTATTTCAAATTTAAATGTAATATCACCTCCACTCAAGGGGGTATCAAAACATTTTACACTAAAAAATATTTGCAAAGACAATAAAATAATGGTCAAGTAAAAGCCATGATAAAATAGTGAGCCTTGCACTCCCTCCTAAAAAGCACTGAGGCTCGTAGCGTGCCGGATCACCGCCAGCAAGGCATTCCAGATTCTTGGGCCAACACTTGAGAAGGCCTGCCCCCCCCCCAGCATTGAGCGCAAGAGCCGAGACTGGGAGAGTAGTAGCAGGTCCTGCTCTGAAGAGTGTAGTGTATAAACCCCAGATGTATGACAGATCAGCCAGGCCTGCAGGTACATTGGTCCAAGACCATGCAGAGCTTTATAGACCAGAATGGCTAACTTATACTGAATGCAAATGCATTCAGTATAAGTTCGATCCCGCACTGATAATGTCGAGGCGTTATGATGTCACACCCCTATGTGATGTCATAATACCTCCTGTACACGTGACGCTATGACATGAAGACATCAGGTGACACGTGATCTCACGTGGCCTGCCAGTAATATCCAAGTTATATTATGCAGCCGATCGGATAAATAAAGTTGAAGAGCCCTGCCCTAGAGTATGGGACAAAGTATGTGGGTGATGTTGATTTAACAATGCTGAAACCATGCCACAAATGACTTTTTTTTAATATACATTGAGCCTACGTGTTTTTTTTCTCTTTCCATTTTGGAAAACTGCGGGCGATGAAGGACGTGCAAAGGGACTGCTTTGCGAAGAGTGCGACGAGGACTTTGGAGGACGATTCGGAGCACGGCTGGATAGAGAGAAAAGCACCGGCCAGCAGACACCGCCAGGCTGCATGCGGTGTGGCAGGAAGCCTAAAGGCTCTGCAGCGTCCGTGAATCGGAAGGAATGTACTGTAAAGAAGCTGTGCCTGAGGGTAAGGCTTAAGAAGATTTCTGTACCAGCGGATAAAATGGGAGGGCATAGAGTGCCGAAGGCGGCGGGCGAGAAGCCACACAAGTGCACTGAGTGCGCGAAGACGTTCTCCAAGCGGTCCAATTTAGAGATACACTGCAGGACGCACACGGGTGAGAGGCCGCACGTGTGCGAGGAGTGCGGCAAGGGGTTCACACAGCGCTCCAACCTGGACACTCACTCTCGGACGCACACGGGCGAGAAGCCGCACGCGTGCGGTGAGTGCGGGAAACGATTCACGCGTCACTCCAATTTGGAGATACACTGCAGGACGCACACCGGCGAGAGGCCGCACGTGTGCCCCGAGTGTGGGAAGGGGTTTACGGCTCACGGTGATTTAAATAAGCATTCTCGAACGCACACGGGCGAGAAGCCGTTCGTGTGCGAGGAGTGCGGGAAGAAGTTCTCGAAGCGTTACAACTTAGAGGCCCACTATCGACTGCACAGTGGGGAGAAGCCGCACATCTGCAAGGAGTGCGGGGAGAGGTTTTCGAAGCGCTCCACCTTGGAGAAACACTCGAGGACGCACACGGGCGAGAGGCCGTACATGTGCGAGGAGTGCGGCAAGAGGTTCACGCAGCGCTACAATTTAGAGATGCACTCCAGGACGCACACGGGCGAGAAGCCGCACCTGTGCAACGAGTGCGGCAAGGGGTTCTCGCAGCGCTCCACTTTAAAGAAACATTCTATAACGCACACGGGTGAGAGGCCGCACATGTGCCAAAGGTGCGGAAAGGGTTTTACGACGCGCACTTACTTGAATAAGCATTCTGGAACGCATGCAAGTGAGACGCTAACATCTTGAAAGGGAATAAAATCGCACAACGTTGCAATTTCAATGTTTCCTGACCGTGGACACCATAGTGGTATGAAGCTATATGGTCACTTGTATAAAAACAAAAACCCACGCGTTTAAATAGTTAAAAATAAATGCATGGATCAGAAGCGTAATAATTAAATACCTGAAATAGTTTTACGTCTAATCTACTATATCTCCGATGTTTGTCCTTAATTGATAGCTGCTTATGACCAAACCACCAGCTCTAATGAGTTGAATGTGCGGATGCATTATCTTTTAGACCACAAACTGCGCAGTTGACCACACCAACTGATGGAATGGTCAAATTTTTAACTCCTATCTGTCATCTGTTATTTGAATGGTCCGATTTGTATATATGTATTTGAATTGATGCATTATTTTAAAATCTAAAAATCACACGATCATATATATATCTGCAAACGTAACTTAGCATTTGTGTACTCAAGACCTGTTTTGTGAATTGCAGAATTTCAAATAAAGATAATACAAAACCTCGTTTAAAAAAATCTATTTCCGTCACTGGGTGGGGGATGGTAGCCTTCATGCGGTGCACCTGTTAAGATGCTCATCGCATAACTAATACTATCACTTTGGCCTTTGTATCGTTTATGAAATTTCAAATACCGATCTATGAATGTCCGCACTTACGAATTAATTGATATTATGGATTTGTTTTAACTGTCCGATTTGCAAATATCGCTCGTATCTGCGAACCGAACCTCGGAACAATTTTGTTCGGTGGGGCGATTCTTCACGAGATGTAATGAGTCCCAGCGTCCTGCTGGGAATGTGTTTGTGTGCGCGCCCTCGCGCGTGTGTAGTGAGTGTTATCGTAATGTGTGTTGCCCAAACAGCAGAGGTCGCAAACGAGTTTTGATTCCTTACCCGTACCCGGCCGCACCAGGGTCGCAAATGGGTACCCGTACCCGGCCGGGTACGGGTACCCGTTCCCTACCCGTACCTTACCCTAAATGAGTGACAAACGGTTACTCACCTGTGACTCACGGCCTACCCGTACCCGGCCGCACCAGGGTCGCAAACGGGTACCCGTACCCAGCCGGGTACGGGTAGCCGGGTATCGGGTAGGGTACGGGTATCGGGTACCCGGTTGCGACCTCTGCCAAGCAGCTTCTGTTTGACCGGATAGATGGACTGATGTGCTACAGAAGGATTCGGAGCTGATTGGACTTGCTGATGACTGTTCGCAGCACTGTTAAGATCAGCCTCTGTGGAGGTTCGTGAAGGACGCTGCTGGGGAGTTGGAGGCAGTCGTCCTCCAGCAACAACAGAGGGCAAGAGGGAAGATTCTCACAAGCTCAGCGCGTTGTTGAGCACGGTGGGTGAATCTGTCGGCCATCTCGGTCAGCCCATGGCACTTAGGTCTGTTCCCGTGACCTGCCAGCGAGCCTTCGATAATTCACGTGGCCTCAAAGTGCACATCGCATGGCACAGGCGCCGTGGTGACGACATCGCCATAATGGCAAACGGTGGTTGCCATGTGGTATAGTGTATAATATACTGTTGTGTGTACTGCGGCGTGATAGCATAGTGTGCGGGGTTACTGTATTACATGCTAGCGGGAAGTACCCGGCTTTGCCCGGGCGAAAAATATATTTCAAAACTTCTCTTAAAAACCTTATATATACAGACACAGATACTAAGGTATTGTGAAAGCCTGGTGAGCCGTTTGTCCATTTTTCCACCAAAAAAAATATAATAGGCTTGCACAAGTCCAAAAAGTTATAGAAAGTGGGGGGTAAATAGTTGATATAAAAGGTTTCCGAATATTGTTGACACCCCCCCTCCGTCAAAAAATAGCTTTACCCTCCGTGGGTATATATACCTATACATACCCTACCTACAATAGAGTAAGTAGTATCTATTGACTGCAGTTGTATCTACTGACTGTATAGTAGTATCTACTGAGCCAAAAGTAGCTACTGACTGTTTAGTAGTATTTACTGACTGTAGCAGTAATGACTGACCGTAGTAATATTTACTGGCCCTACAGTAGTATCTACCAACTGTATAGTAGTACCGACTAACTGTATAGTAGCATCTGCTGACTCTATAGTAGTATCCACTGGCTAGAATAGTAACTACTAACTCTATAGTAGTATCTACCCACTCTATAGCAGTATCTACTGACTCTAGCAGCTACTCAACGTAGTAGTATCTACTGAGTGTATAGTAGTATTTACTGGCTGTAGCAGTATTACTGACTGAGGTGGTATATACTGACTGTTTTAGTATCTACCAACTCGATAGCAGTATCTACTATCACTACAGCAGTGCATACCGACTGGTGGTGCCTGCTATGATTACAGCAGTGCATACCGACTGTGGTGGTGCCTGCTATGATTACAGCAGTGCATACTGACTGGTGGTACTTGCTATGATTACAGCAGTGCATACTGTTGTACAGGCTCTCGTTGATGTCATGGTCGAGATTCTGCTGGGATCCCAAATGCTTGTGCCGTTGCGTTATCGTAAGGGGACTGCATGCGTTGATTCGACAGCTGGGGTCCTTTTAACCCCATCTAATACTGCGACCTGGGGTCTGGCGCTTGTTGGCGCACAGATGCTCCGAGCAAGCCCAGTTCTTGCAGGTGCTTAACGGGGGCCCGGACGTGGTTGTTGTTCCTGCTGGTACGGTATTGGCTCATGCCACCACCGCGTTTTCGGACCACGACGAGGTTGAGCCACGGTGATTGGTGGGAGCGGCTCATCCCTGTCATGTTGCAGATGATCGATGGGCTGCCACACTGTGCGGGGAAAATGCGTCCTTGTCTTCCGAGCAACGGAACAAATGGCGTTCTCTTCTATGCAAATTTTTGGACGTATTTAGTAAGAATGAATTCGACCTAGGGCATACATCCCTGTTGTGAGGCCAGCCCTATTCGTGAAAATTCGCATTGGTTGAGCCCGGTGGAAAAGGAACGTGTGCAACGGGCGGTCAACGACATGCTGACCACTGATATTATTTCTCCGTCTAATAGTCCTTGAGGCGCGCCCGTCGTGCTTGTCAAAAAGAAGGACGGTAACCTCAGATTCTGCGTCGATTTCCACGCGTCGATTTCCGCAAGTTGAACAAAGTTTCGGTGGCCGACGCGTATCCGCTCCCGCGCATGGACGACTCGCTTAAACGCCTTGTCCAGGGCAAGGCTGCAGTAAAGGTTAAGAACCACTGTATTATTAGACCTTCCATCTTGCATGAATGATTGTGCTTATTATCAGAGGTGTGGACTCGAGTCATGTGACTTGGACTCGAGTCAGACTCGAGTCATGAATTTGATGACTTGCGACTCGACTTGGACTTGCATAACAATGACTTTGTCCCACCTATGAGATGTGGACTCGAGTCATGTGACTTGGGCTCGAGTCAGACTCGAGTCATGAATTTGATGACTTGCGACTCGACTTGGACTTGCATAACAATGACTTTGTCCCACCTCTGCTTATTATTATTACAGGGCTGGACTTTAATCACTTAAAATTTGAGGGAGGAGCCATTGAGAGACCGGCGGTGACGGGGAGTTCCCGTGGGTGCCCGGCCACTACAGACCAAAACTTTGTCGAGGTGAAGTTGGATGAGGAGGACGTTGGTGAAGGAGAGGTCGCCGAGAGAGAGGAAAGAAAAAAAAACGCTTTCTCAGGAGGATTTATACACAGTTCTGGCGAATCGCCTGATGAGGCTGGTTGTTGTCGTAATTACCGGCGAAAACGTCGCGGTACTCAAATTTGTAAATGTTGCTGTGGGTTTTGCTCTCCAACACACAACCGGTTAGTGGTGAAGTAGTAACTAATTGGCACATTTTGTTTACGTGACAAACCTTATTACTTATTAATTGGCTGTGTCGAGTGGTGGCGGGTTTAACTAAACGTTTATATTTATGCAATCTAACCCCAAGAAAACTATTATAGTTTTCTTGTTTTATGTATGTATGTATGTTGAATTTCTTTCACACCGTACATAGTCAACCGTGATAATCGGAGGTGCGGAGGGGGACAACATATTAAGCACAAAAAGCATTTTTTTAAAATGAGTTTGCCAATCTAGATGATGATTTTAAAGTACATAGCTTCTAATGGCCTACTAATATCGGAAGGAAGAGCTGTTCCAGACGGCCGCAGAAGCACATCTGAAAGCGCGCAATGCTGTGACCATCTTTGTTCGATGGCCAGCCAAAAGCCACTGCGAGGATGACAGGAGTTTACGTGATGGTTTATGCTACTTATCACCCACATTATCTCGGTCACGCTACAATACATGAGATGGACACCTGATGTCACCTCGGTGGCGAGATGGTATACAGGAGGTCGTGGGTTCGATCCTGACCCTGACGCCTCTTGTATATTTGGAGTTTGTGCTTCTCTTTCGCCGTGGTTACGTGGATTTTTCTCTGGGTCCTACGGTTTCCCCACCACATTTTGCAGCATGCGTTTAAAGTATTTGGTTGCTAAAAATTTCCATGTGATAAGCCACTTCTACTATCCTAATATGTTGTCATATTCTTTTCCTAAAGTAATATTTTTATATACTGATAATTGTTACGTCCAGTTTTACCTTTGTTAGGCTCGTTAAGTTTGTTACAGATCAATTTGTTAAATGGAGGATATATTAAAAAAAAATACAGTTTAAATATTAACTTAACGCTGTGATGACCGCAGGAATTCATTTTATTTGGGTCTCTCGGTAAAGTCACGTAGATAGGTTCAAAGAAAATAACAAAAACCTACGACGTTTCGATCGCAACACAAGCGGTCGTCATCAGGAAAAGGGGGTTAGCCTTTAAAGGCAAACTGTTTCTAAAGGTTTAAAATGGGCATAGCCCAAGTGTCAGCAGCATGGGCGGGGAAGCTAATGTTAATGTAAGAGATGGGCAGCGACGGAGCTGGTGGTGGGTTTCCACCAATTAAAAGGCTGCCAGGTAAAAATTTGCATGTTAATGTAAGATCGGGGAGCGGCCTCCAAGGCGAGCAGCACTTGACCCTACAGCCCGTGTTGGCTACACGGGGGACCTTTGTGTTGTGTATGTGTTCACAGCACTTGCCCCTACAGCCCGTGTGGGCTACACAGGGGACCTTTGTGAGTGTGTGCTCACAGCACTTGCCCCTACAGTCCGTGTGGGCTACTCAGGGGACCTTTGTCTGTCTGTGTGTGCTCACAGCACTTGCCCCGACAGTCCGTGTGATCTACACGGGGGACCTTTATCTGTGTGTGTGCTCACAGCACTTGGCCCTACAGCTCGTGTAATCTACACGGGGGACCTTTGTCTGTGTGTGCTCACAGCACTTGCCCCTACAGTCCGTGTGGGCTACACGGGGGACCTTTGTCTTTGTGTGTGTGCTCACAGCCCTTTCCCCTACAGCCCGTGTGATCTACACGGGGGACCTTTGTATGTGTGCGTGTGTTCACAGCACTTGCCCCTACAGCCCGTGTGATCTACACGGGGGACCTTTGTGTGTGTGTGGGCGTTCACAGCACTTGCCCCTATAACCCGTGTGGACTACACGGGGGACTTTTGTCATTGCACTGAGGCAGCAGGCAGCAAGGAGTGGAAAGGGAATTTGTATTAATTTGTAATCTCTGTGTGTGTGGCGTTTGAATGCGATCGCTGCATTGCTTGTGATGTTAATCCTCTTAATAATTTAACCATTTATTTTATATATATATTTTAAAGTGCTAAATAAAACCACGCAGGCACAACATCCCTCGTGTCCTGGCGGGCCCCGGGCCCAAGCGCAAGCTCAGGGCCTGCCTTGCCTGATTACGCTGCCGGAACAAATATCTCGAATCCCGGCGGCTAACGTGGGTCCGCGCCAGGGCCTGCCTTGCCTGATTTTGCTGCCGGAACAAATCCCTCGTATCCCGGTGGGCCCGCGCCAGGGCCTCCCTTGCCTGATTTCGCTGCCGGAACAAATCCCTGGTATCCCGGCGGGCACGGGGGACCCGCGCCAGGGCCTGCCTTGCCTGATTTCGCTGCCGGAGATCTCGCGCGCCTCGCCGGAGTCCGCCGGGTGAGACCGTGGTAGGTCCAATACGGTTACGTGGCCGATGTGATTTGCTTGTGGGTTGATAAAATCCACACGTGTTCGTCATTCTGCCGCTTAAGTTTAAATTGTACCCCGTCTCTCATTGCAATCGTAAGCGCGCGCATTGATTGAAATTGTTCTGATGCTCTGATCCACTGCTTCGTGAATGTTGACACGTCTCGAACGTGCATGGTACACACAGCGCTGTACTGTATTATTATTTTACATAGATATTATAATACGTAGCGTGGACACAATACATTATTGCTACGGTTTTACTATTTTTAAAACTATGTTCAGTTTACCAGGTGTAAGCCCCCTCCCCCCACCTAGCTGCTATGTCGCTTTGTTTTAGAAGGCGACCTGATCACAAATGATATTTCGACCAAAGTGGCTTCTCGTCTTCATCATCAATCTTGATTTGAAGCTTTCGTGACTGCAGGAATCCGTAGTCTTTGGTTCTTTCGGTAAAGTCACGTAGGTATAAAAGAAAGTAAATATACCTACGTGACTTTACCGAAAGAACCAAAGAGTATCTTCATCATCATCGCGTGGAAATGTATAGCAGCGGTCTAATACTCTATAGCAGGGACTGGTGGAATGGACAATTATTGCATACCGTGATCATAAACAGGACCCTGCGGGGTGGGCTGGTAGGAATAATACTAATACCGGTACAGGGATATCGACCGCACACACACGCACACGCGCACACACGCGCATAAACGTACACACGCACACACACCGCACGCACACACACATACATGCACGCACGCACACGTAATGAAGTTGTGTTGCTACGCTTCCAGTTCGCCGTGAATAACGATCCGAAGCCCAATAGCGCCCATTCATCACGCCGCTCGAGTGGGCCGGACACGCACACACGCACACACACGCACACAGTCACACATATACACACACGCACGCACACACAGACACGCACACACACGCGCATACACACGCACACGCAAACACACACGCACACACACGCGCAGGGGGAGCGGGCGGCCATCTTGTCGGACGGACAAACGGACGCGGACGGACGGACAAACGGTCGGACGATATAATCTATTGGTGGTCTGGTCCACTTCGTTCCTACCAGTATAATCTATTGGTGGTCTGGTCCACTTCGTTCCTACCAGTATAATCTATTGGTGGTCTGGTCCACTTCGTTCCTACCAGTATAATCTATTGGTGGTCTGGTCCACTTCGTTCCTACCAGTATAATATTAACTTGACCGGGCATGGTCAAATTAAAACTATAATACTACCGTATAAATTTGGTTTTATTATTATTACTACACACTGTTATTGAACTTGCCGTGTTATCTGTTTATATTCTTTGGAATATTTGAATGCTTTCATATCTTCGGATCTACACAGCCCTACAAAGCTGACATTTTCCACGCAGACTGACCGCCTGGCGTGACAATTCAAGATTTAATTTAAAAAAAACCTCGGTCGAGGTCACACCCATCGCGGTCATATTCGTGTTTTTAACTAAATGTTAATATTCTTGGTTCTTTCGGTAAAGTCACGTAGAAGGGACATAATACAATAATACAAATATATTGTTTTATATATTTGAAATAGATTTTTTTGACTTTACCGAAAGAACCAAGAATATGAATCCCTGCAGTCACGAAAGCTTAAAATCAAAATAAATGTTAAAAATTAATAATGTTACATTTTACCTATCCCACCTCCCCCTTTTTGAAATCGTGAATAGTTGTGCCCTAGCCACGAGGGCAAACATCCGGTGCAATCACAGCGGCTGTTGCTGGGCCAGCCTTTGACCAATGAATGGGGCGCTTCTGTCTCTGCTCGTCATGGCGCCGGAGCGGCCGCTGTGCATCTCTCATCCTTCTGAGCTCTTCTTTGTCACGTCTCCTGTCCAACCTATATAGTCCTTTCCCAGTATTATGCACAGGCCACCGCTTCTGGTGTTGGCATTGTCAAATCTTGAAGAGTGCATTGTGATGTTGCAGGGGCATCTTGGGAGATGATCCATGCATGTGGTTTGCTTCTCCTGAAGCTGCCCCATTATTTCATGAGAGAGTTGCATCTGACGAAATCCACTCTCAGTCTGTTTAGGCTCCGCCATGTGAGCCATTTGGAATTAGAGCCAGATGCGAGCTCCTCGCTGGGAATGATTCCTTCCCGGCTCCATTCAGCAGTTTTGTCACTTGATTTTTCCCATTCTTTTTGCCAGAGGGTAGTTCTTGCAGATTCCAGTGATGTGGTCAGTGGTGCAGAAGATTACAATAAGCAATTTCTCGATGGCGGACGACGATGTGCTGGCTGATGGCCATTTAGTGGATGACGGACGTCCCACTCTCACGATTTGCCGGTCGTGGTCACCTGCTACCCTCGTCCTAATGTTAGGGGGCGCTATGCCAGATACTGTGTATAGCCAGGGAACAGGGGTGGTTCTCGGGCACCATGTTACGATTCTACACGTGTCATTTCGGGCGGTGTCGACATGGTTACTGTGGGTTGAGCATCCCCAGTTAAGAGCGTGCATATTCAGCCACAGAGAAACAAAGTGCTTCCCGAGCGCTGTGTGTCAGGATAAAATGAATCTGCGACACATTCATAAAATTAAACATCGAAATTAAGCCACCCACTTTTTAGATTTGAAGCTTTCGTGACTGCAAGGATTCGTACTCTTTGGTTTTTTTGGTAAAGTCACGTAGGTAAAAAATGAAATAAATGAAAACAACTAAATTAAATCACGACGTTTCGATTGCAACACAAGCAATCATCATCAGGTGTGACAACCACAGCAAGAAAATGTATTTCTGAAGTGGGAGAGATGCCGGAGTTAGGAAGGTTATATAAGGCAGAGAGGGCGATAGAGGGGTGGAGACAGGTGGGCGGGGCTAGAATTTAAAGGCTGTGATTTCTAGAGGTGCACGGTGGGGGAAGAGTAGGGAGGGAGGTAGAGAACAAGGAGTAGGTGAGCGTTGCGTGAGTTTACCGAAAAAACCAAATAGAATAAATCCTTGCAGTCACGAAAGCTTCAAATCTAGAGTTAATGCCCTCTACGGGGAGGATTTTCACACGCAACGCTCACTCCTTGTTCTCTCCCCCACTCTTCCCCCACCGCTCACCTCTAGGAATCACAGCCTTTAACTTCTAGCCCCGTCTACCTGTCTCCACCCCTCGATCGCCCTCTCTGCCTTATATAACCTTCCTAAATCCGGCATCTCTCCCACTTCAGTAATATATTTTCTTGCTGTGGTTGTCGCACCTGATGATGATTGCTTGTGTTGCAATCGAAACGTCGTGGTTTAATTTAGTTGTTTTCATTTATTTTATTTTTTACCTACGTGACTTTACCGAAAAAACCAAAGAGTACCACCCACTTTTATTCAGTTCATCACGTTTTGTTCATTTATGGGGTGATAATTTATTTTCCTACTTTTTAGTGCAAATTAAAGTGTGTACATTGAAAATCTAGTTTTTACCAAATTTATTTTACCAGGTAAGGCCCCACTGAGCTATGTTTTTTTTCGGAAGTGACCATCACAAATGATAGCTCAACGAAAGTGGCTTGTCGCCACATGCAAATTTATAGCAGTAGCCAAATACTCTAAATGTGTGATGTTGATTCTGATGAACTTAATCAAATGTAGTTAATTAATTATTTGACAACGAGCATTTAAGTATTTGAAGGAGACTTAACTGCTGCTATTCGCTTATCTGCCACACCACACCCGACTTCCTTTGGGTGAGACAAAGGTGGCCAGGTGTGGTGTTAGCCAAACCACCACCACCTTGTACACCGTTGTGGCCATAACAGATGCTAGCGCACAGCACTTCTCCCACAATAGGCTATATAGGGTTAATTGTAGGATGTTTGATTTATATGTGTGTAGTCTTCAACACAGGAGTTTTTATTTCCTCAGGCGGGTTTCCAAGGATTCCCTTCACTTCAGGCATCTCGAACTATCTCGTTTTCCCTTTATATATCTCTCAAGCCTCCCAAAGGTTCCTTAACCTTCTGAAATGCCTCCAGCCAATCGCCTTCCACTTTCTCTAATGCATTCCAACCGTCCTTCCTGTCAATCTTCCTCCGTTTCATGCTTTTTCCATGTTATATTTCTCCTCCAATCCCATTAAATTTCCCTGCCTCGAACCAATCCCCTTTCAGGCCCGTGAAGTACAAATCAGGGGGGCTTGTTTTTATTTTCATGACTGTCCGTGTCATGCACGCCGTGTCCATAAAGTCGAGTGGGTATTTTAGTTTGTGATCGAATCACTACACGTGTGCATGTCTGATTGTTGTTGGTTTTATTTTTAATCCTCAGATGGCTTCTTGGATTGATTTTGCATCCATCAAACAAGAATGTGAAGACAATACGAGTCTTGGGACCTGGCCGGATTTGGTGATGAAAAGCGCAGACATTGATGGCGGTGAGATCAGCAGCGCTTATTCTTGTCTCCGACACATACAGTAGACTCTCAATTATCTGCACTAATGACGGGGAGGACAGCCGTGGATAATCCAAAAATATCCATTTCCCACGGATCTCAATGCCAAAAACCACTAATCTAGGTATAAATTACGTTTTAGTTAAGAAAATGTAGTTTTTTAAATAAACAGAAACATATTTTGATGAAGAATGTATTGATAGTTTTATTACAACTGACGATTTCGATTGTTCGTCTTTCGATTTCGAACAAATACTAACATTGACCGATCGATGCGTGTGCTTCGTGATAACATTTTCCTGCTCCCGTGCAGAAGACTCCACCCGCTAAGTGGACAGCAGAGCCACGCCAATAAAATCAATAAAACTCCGCCCACTGTTGCAAATATATGCAACTACTGTACTGTAGAGGCGATCACATGGATTTCAGATTATCCAGAGCACATTTTTTTTAGGTTTAAGCATGTGACTTGTAAAAACATTTCCAAGAATAACAATATATAACTATTTTTAGATTATTACTTTGGGCTAAAGGGAAAATCCACGAGTTATTAATTTATGTCAAAATCTCAGGTGCACGGTTAAGCCACAAATGGGATAAACCGCACACGCAGATAATCGAGAGTCTACTGCATAACAATTTCAATGTAATTGGAAATCCAAGACTCCAGTCACAAACTAACGAACCGCATCAACGTTGAGTGTGAGAAACGTCCATATTCGAACCGTTTAAATCTCTTGTTCTTGTATGTATTACACCTCCCATCTATGGAATAGATCAACAAACCTCAACCCACTTATCAATAACACTGGCCTTCAAGAGAAAAGAGTATATAGTTTGTGATGTTTCAGGAAATTAGCATGGTTGGCTACGTACGGTGCGAAAGCAGTTGAACATAATAATGGTTGGTTACATACAATGCGAAATAAGTTCAACACATCCCCATGGGGCAATGATCTTTCCTTACAGTACATATGAAAATCCACGCCTTATTAATTGCAGCGCAACTTCCAAAGAATGTTAACATTTAGGGAGGCAGTGAGAGGCCAGAGGAGATGGCGGATTCCCGTGCGTGTGTAGCCACTCCAGACCAGGACTACGTCAAGGTGGAATTTGAGAAGTACGTGGTGAGTTGTCCCGTTTTGGTCACGGAGAAGGCGTTGTTGTTGTTGCTTTGGAGACGAGGAGACTGGGAGATCGATGATCTCTGTTCGGTTGATGGCATTCGTCGTGATGTCTCACTTTACAGAGTGGGCCTTGTAAAGGCTGCCATCTTCCACACAGTGGCGAGATATTAACTACCTTGCCAGGTATACAGGAGGTCGTGAGTTTTATCCTGATTTTGATGCCTGCTGTATATTTGTAGTTTGCATCTCTCTCCCTATAGTCACATGGATTTTTTTCCGGGTCCTCTGATTTTTTTCTCCACAGATCAACATGCATTTCGAATATTTGGTTACTGATATAAACTTTCACGTGATAATCCATTTCGTTAAGCGATCATTTATGGCCAGGTCATTCCTGAAAAAGAGCTTGTATAGCTCAGTGGGCGTTACCTGGTAAAATAAAAATAGTTTATTTTAAAATACTATATACTCATGCAGAATAATAACACTGTGGTCTTAAAAAATAATCTACAGCTATCTTCTATATAAATAAAGACCTTTAAGACACAAACAACAGAAAAAAATCTGGAAATCGGAGATTTTTTATTTTAAGGCCCCCAAAACTCGATTTTAAGTGCCCCATAAACATGTTTGTGCTTGTCATTCAGAAACCGTTCAAAATATAAGATTGCGGGGTTTTTCATTTGATGGAGCGTTTTACAGCAAATACATTTAAAGCGAGAATCATTGTTCTATCTTTTATTGTTTTTGAGATATTTCAGATTTAAAGTGGTTTTGAACGAAAAAAAATACACATTTTATGATGTTCAAATCTGAATAATTCAAAACTGATAAAATATAGGAGCTTCACCTCATAAAATATTAAGTTCATACATTTTTGTTCTTTCTAATAAAACAAGTAATATTTAAAAATACTTTTTTTTTAAACACGCTTTAATGGAATGTACCGTACGAGTAATGGCAGAACTCCACGACTCCAGGAAGTGGCCCGAAGCTTGCCATAACGTAAGGGACTGTGGTGATTTACAGCCAACGTGAGTTGAGCGTCGACAATTGGACCCACGCCGAAACATAACATATAAAAAAGGATTGTTTAAATGTTTTTATTTTTTTATTTTTAATGATAGAATATAGTATTGTCATCAGTATAACATACGTATACCAAGTTTACAGTCAATACGACATTGGGAAGTGGGTTAAAATTGAGTTACAAGATTTGAGGATACGACAACAGACTGAGTGAGTTTATAAAAAGCGTGAAAAAAAACTGATTATTTAAATTGAGCAGTTTCTGATGGGTACGTCTTTAAATATAAAAAGTTGAATCAAGTCAAGAATTTCAGTTTTTTGTGGAAAAGTACAAATTTTTGGAGTAGTTGTTTGTGTCTGATTGTAGATGAAAATTGTAAAAAAAAACATATCAGGTTAATTCTTATATTTGTTTAAAATTTTGCCTGGCGAAGACGGGCTTCATGAACTAGTATATATATCAATGGTGACATTTTAGGCAGCCAATGGCCCTTCTTCAAAGCACAGGTGAAAACTCATGCTGCGTTTTCTTCATTCCAGCTGAACTTCTGAAGAATGTAAAGATTGAGGGAGCCAGTGAGAGGCCAGAGGAGGTGGAAGATTCCCATGGATTCCTGCCCACTGCAAGCCGGAACTTCATCAAAGTGGAATTGGACGAGGAGGACCTTGGGAAAGGTGAGTTCCATTTTGGTCACACCTTGTTGTGAAAGACCCAAGGCAGAAGATCCTTGGGTTTTGATCTTCCACGAAGCTCATGGTCCGCCCTAAAATGCATCCGCTGCACAAACCATGGCAGATGCGGTTACCTGATACACAAATGGAGAATGTAAAACTCTCCAATAGTGGTGCGACTGTGGTCACTTAATAGACCGCACACAACATATAACGACACAATTCCCCCAATCCACAAATACGAAGGAGAAATCATCACAGCGATGATGATTCGCTACTCCGCTTCTGCGGTTGTCTGGGCTTGACAACCTGAATGTGATATTGTAGTTGCTCTGCATCTGCATCAGCCATACGAAAGAAGAAGAAGACAGAAAATTATATTTTTAGTTTTTAACAGTAATCATATCTCAGTCATGCTACAGTTGATCATCGATTACCCGGCGCGAGATTATCCAGCTTCCAACATTATCCGGCGGTCCTAGGCCGACCCGGGAAAACCACTCCAAAGGCTGTAACCCAGTCTGGCGATCATCAAACACATGGTTGTTGAAATAAGAGCCTAGTACTACTACGTACATCACCCCATGCAGAGTCTTCGAGATTAGAGTGGTAAGTACAGTACAGTAAATACGGTAACTTTATACAGGAGGTAATATTTGTATGCTTATCTATGCCAATTTCACATAGTAAACATTTAAAACACAAAATAATAATAGCAACTTAATAACGCGCACGGTATTCGCTCACTCTTGAGGAGAGCGGATGACTCGGAGGCGCGAGGAACCACAGACAAGCGGAAACGCGTCCTCGCGCTGAGCCGGTGCCAACAATTCCCCAAGCTCTGTAGTCCCCTATGTAATTAAGGTGTAGTTGGGTAATTCACCCTTTCACGTTCCGATGACGTACGTGGAAGTGTACGTAATCGGATTGGATTCGGCAGAAAAACTAAGTTAAAATAACATTTTTGGTCTGGAGGCTCCCCCACAAGGCCAATGCGGGGAGGGCCGTGTGGCACAGTTTTGGTGCCCAGCTATTGTAGAATGGCGGCGGTAGTGTCGCTACGGTTCTTTGCGGTGACTAACAACGTCCTTTATAAAAACAACGGCACGACTACTACATACGCCTCTCAGATGTCAGTAGACGCTGTATGGGTTGCAGCGACACACTGCCGGGATGTTCATGGAATGGCGAAATTGTCGATGACACGTTGGACGGCTTGAACTTTACCACAGTTGTAGTTTGGTGATTGTTTGATCATTTATGTTTTTGTTTGACATGTCCATAGCCATCCACTATTCGGACGAGTGAGTGCCAGTGTCTTGATTTTTGGCTGCTAGAGTTTATATGTAAGGAACATAACTCGCCAAGAACAGAACTGGTAATCTTTTGCGTCATCATCAAACGAACAATGCCCACATCCTTTGGATATGCACATCCATCCATCCGTCCCTCTAGCCAGCCAGACAGCAAAATTAAAAAAAAAATGCACATGGTATTTTTGTATCAATGTTAATGTGGCAGTTTATATTTAATGACTTAAAATAATAAATTTTAGTTCAATGGGATTGAAAGCTGAAGATGCGGCGAGCAACACTTAAGTAAACACGTCAAGAATTCAAAAGTGTATTTGATATATCCATAAATGCCTATGCAACACTTGTTTTTTTAAACATCTAATAGACCAGTGGTTACTAACCTGAGGCGCACACACCCTCTTGGGGTGCGAGATGCCCTTTCTGGGTGCTGTGAGACATGGCCATATTTTTTTTCAGGCATATTGTCGAAACACAAATTAAGCACGGGCACGTAAGTAACAAGTACTTTGTTTCATCAAACCCTATGTGTTTATTAACATTATACTTTTTTACGATTGAGAACCAAAGGGGTGCAAGGCTGCAGTAAAGGTTAAGAAACACTGTATTATTAGACCTTCCATCTGTCATGAATTAAAGTGCTTATTATTATTACAGGCCTGGATTTTAATCGCTTCAAATTTGAGGGAAGAGCCAATGAGAGACCGGCGGTGACGGGGAGTTCCCGTGGGTGCCCGGCCACTGCAGACCAGAACTTTGTCGAGGTGGAGTTGGATGAGGAAGACGTTGGCGAAGGTGAGGTCGCGGAGAGAGAGAGGAAAGAGAAAAAACGCTTTCTCGTTTGGTTTAACGCGTTAAGTAGGCTTTCGCCACAAACAGGAGGAGGATTTCTCCACATTTCTGGCAAATCACCTGACGAGGCTGGTTGTTGTTGTAATTACCGGTGAAAACGTAGCGGTACTCAAATGTGTAAATATTGCTGTGGGTTTTGCTCTCCAAGACACAACCGGTTACTGGTCAAGTAGTAACTAATTGGCACCCGCCACCGCTCGATAGAGCGGTGGCGGGTTTAACGACACATTTATATTTATTCAATCTGACCCAAAAAAACACATTTTCCTGTTTTATGCACGTATATACAGTGAGGGAAAAAAGTATTTGATCCCCTGCTAATTTTGTACGTTTGCCCACTGACAAAGAAATGATCAGTCAATAATTTTAATGGTAGGTTTATTTGAACAGTGAGAGACAGAATAACAACAAAAAAAATCCAGAAAAACGCATGTCAAAAATGTTATAAATTGATTTGCATTTTATTGAGGGAAATAAGTATTTGACCCCTCTGCAAAACATGACTTAGTACTTGGTGGCAAAACCCTTGTTGGCAATCACAGAGGTCAGACGTTTCTTGTAGTTGGCCACCAGGGATTTTGTCCCACTCCTCTTTGCAGATCTTCTCCAAGTCATTAAGGTTTCGAGGCTGACGTTTGGCAACTCGAACCTTCAGCTCCCTCCACAGATTTTCTATGGAATTAAGGTCTGGAGACTAGCTAGGCCACTCCAGGACCTTAATGTGCTTCTTCTTGAGCCACTCCTTTGTTGCCTTGGTCGTGTGTTTTGGGTCATTGTCATGCTGGAATACCCATCCACGACCCATTTTCAATGCCCTGGCTGAGGGAAGGAGGTTCTCACCCAAGATTTGACGGTACATGGCCCCGTCCATTGTCCCTTTGATGCGGTCAAGTTGTCCTGTCCCTTTAGCAGAAAAACACCCCCAAAGCATAATGTTTCCACCTCCATGCTTGACGGTGGGGATGGTGTTCCTGGGGTCATAGGCAGAATTCCTCCTCCTCCAAACACGGCGAGTTGAGTTGATGCCAAAGAGCTCCATTTTGGTCTCGTCTGACCACAACACTTTCACCCAGTTGTCATCTGAATCATTCAGATGTTCATTGGCAAACTTCAGACGGGCATGTATATGTGCTTTCTTGAGCAGGGGGACCTTGCGGGAGCTGCAGGATTTCAGTCCTTCACGGCGTAGTGTGTTACCAAATGTTTTCTTGGTGACTATGGTCCCAGCTGCCTTGAGATCATTGACAAGATTCTCCCATGTAGTTCTGGACTGATTCCTCACCATTCTCATGATCATTGCAGCTCCACGAGGTGAGATATTGCATGGAGCCCCAGGCCTAGGGAGATTGATAGTTCTTTTGTGTTTCTTCCATTTGCGAATAATCGCACCAACTGTTGTCACCTTCTCACCAAGCTGCTTGGCGATGGTCTTGTAGCCCATTCCAGCCATGTGTAGGAATACAATCTTGTCCCTGACATCCTTGGAGAGCTCTTTGGTCTTGGCCATGGTGGAGAGTTTGGAATCTGATTGATTGATTGCTTCTGTGAACAGGTGTCTTTTATACAGGTAACAAGCTGAGATCACTTTAAGAGTGTGCTCCTAATCTCAGCTCGTTACCTGTATAAAGGACACCTGGGAGCCATAAATCTTTCTGATTGAGAGGGGGTCAAATACTTATTTCCCTCATTAAAATGCAAATCAATTTATAACATTTTTGACATGTTTTTCTGGATTTATTTGTTGTTATTCTGTCTCTCACTGTTCAAATAAACCTACCATTAAAATTATAGACTGATCATTTCTTTGTCAGTGGGCAAACGTACAAAATCAGCAGGGGATCAAATACTTTTTTCCCTCACTGTATGTTGACCTTCTTTCGCACCGTACGTAGCCAACCGTGCTAATCAGAGGTGCGGGCGGGGGCAAGGACAACATAGTAAGCACACAAAGCATTTTAAAAAATTAGTTTGCCAATATAGATTATTTAAAAGTACATAGTTCTTAGTGGCCTACTAATATCGTAAGGAAGAACTGTTCCAGATGGCCGCAGATGCACATCTGAAAGCGCGCGATGCGGTGACCATCTTTGTTCAATTGCCAGCCAATAGCCGCTGCGAGGATGATAGGAGTTGGCATGATGGTTTATGCTCCTAATCACCCACATTATTTCGGTCATGCTACAATAAAGGAGATGGACACCTGATGTCATCTCGGTGGTGAGATGTTAACTACCTCGCCTGGTATACAGGAGGTCGTGGGTTCGATCCTGACCCTGACGCCTGTTGTATATTTGAAGTTTGTGCGTCTCTTTCACCGTGGTCACGTGGATTTTTCTCTGGGTCCTACGGTTTTCCCCCCCACATATTGCAGCATGCGTTTAAAATATTTGGTTGCTATAAATGTCCTTGTGATACGCCACTTCTAATTTCCTAATCTGTTGTCATATTCCTTTCCTAAAGTAATATTTTCGTGTACTGATCATTGTTACGCCCAGTTTTACTTTTTATAGGCTCGTTAAGTTTGTTCCATACTAATTTGTTGTTAAATGGAGGATATATTTGCAAAAAAAACTGTTGAAATATTTTTCTTAATTTGTTCTCGACGTATTTCGTGATACGTCCCAACGAGTCTACTTCATCATCTCATCACTCATATAACTAGCTTGTTAGCCCATCCTAGGACGGAAGCTGTAAAATAAAAGATTTATTGTGTGATTGTTAATTTTATGAGGAAATGTAGCACATAAAGACATTTTTATTAACTTATTAAATGAAATTAAGTACTTTAGAAGATTTCTCGGTATTCCATATTTAGCCGCTCGACCTTCTGCGTAAGTCTGCAAATCCAGGCACATTAATAATAATGAGGGGGGGGCGCACATGTGGAGTGACGTCACGCGCGGGACACACACACAGCCTTTTTTGGCTCGTTATATTAGCTGCTGCATTGATTTCTTTATTAGCCTTCCTTTTCCATAAAGAAAGGTCAAAATGAAAGCTAATTTGCGTAAACAAATTCGCGTTTTCCGCTACATCTTCTTCATGCGGAGTGACGTCACCCGTTTATGATGATTACACTGGTCAACAGGAAAAAAATTCTGGCCTGGACTTTTGCAGTTGTTTTAGACTAATTTCAGGGTGCTGATTCCAAATCTGATCTCAGATTTGCTCTATCACATCTCATTTTTATGCTATTGGCATACTCCATTTTCATAGATTTTTACCCGAAATTAACTCTGTCACTTATGATTGCAAGTTGTTGCGAGTCAGTGACTGGTTTAGTGTTAAAATATGGTGCTGTATTTTTAGGATAGTGTGTTTATAATATCATTTTATGTAGATATCCACATTTATTTAATATTTTTCTTCTGCAGGGCGTGATCTAACAATGGCTACAACATCCAAAAGAAGGAAATGCAGTAATTACCCAGATATCTTCTGCTACATCTGTGGCAGCTTCACTTTGCAGGATCAAAGGCGCAACATTAATACCTTTGTCAAGAAGGTTTTTCTTGCCTACTTTAAAATACGACTTGGAGACCAAGACAAAAATTGGGCTCCTCACAAAGTGTGTAAAACCTGTGTTGAAACTTTGCGATCATGGTCTAAAGGAAAGAATGCTAAGCTGAAGTTTGGTGTGCCAATGGTTTGGAGAGAACCTACAAACCATTTGGATAACTGCTACTTCTGCCTTGTCAATGTAAAAGGTTTCAATAAGAAAAACAAACAACACTTACAATACCCAGATATCCCATCTGCCAGACGACCAGTTGAGCACTGTGAGGAAATACCTGTGCCTGTATTTACTGAGCTACCAGAGATTGATGTTGAATCCCTCAGTTTACCTGCTTCTACAGATGATGATGCTCCGATCGAATATACGCCATCTGATGCACATTGTGATAAAAATGTCTCTGTTTAGTCAGCCTGAATTGAATGATCTTGTAAAAGATTTGTATTTGCCAAAGCAGTCTGCTGAATTGTTCGCTTCCAGGCTGCAAGAGAAAGGACTACTCAGACCTGGCACGAGTGTCTCCTTTTATCGTAACAGAGAAGCAGCACTGCGAAAGTACTTCCATTCAGATGGTCAACTTGTTTATTGTAATGATGTTGAAGGGCTTCTTCTCAATATGGGACTGCCCGCATATGATTCAAGTGAATAGAGACTTTTTATTGACAGTAGTAAAAGGAGTTTGAAATGTGTGTTACTTCACAACAGAAATATATATGGTTCAATCCCAATAGGACACTCTGTAAAAATGAATGAAGAGTATGCCAACATCAAGATTGTTCTGGATAGATTGGAATACCATGTTCATGGATGGCTAATTTGTGTTGATTTGAAAATGGAAAATTTTCTGCTGGGTCAGCAAAGAGGTCACACCAAATACCCTTGTTTCCTGTGCTACTGGGACAGTAGGGCTACATTAGAATACTGGGTTAAAAAGAACTGGCCACCAAGAATCCGTTTGACGCCTGGTGACAAGAACATCAAGAATGAGCCTCTGGTTGATAGGAATAAAATTGTATTTCCCCCACTGCACATAAAACTTGGGTTAATGAAGCAATTCGTCAAAGCTCTTGATCACACTGGAGACTGCTTCAGCTATATATATTCAACCTTTTCAAGTCTCAGTGCTGAGAAGAAAAAGGCAGGAATATTTGATGGCCCTCAAATAAGAACACTCATCAGGGATCCACACTTTGTTACAACAATGACTTCGGCAGAGGCTAGAGCTTTGAATGCATTATCTGATGTGGTGCGGAATTTCCTTGGGAACAGGAAAGCGGACAACTATCGAGAGATTGTGGAGGAGCTGCTCTTGAGTTTCCAAGCACTTGGATGTAAAATGAGCATCAAGGTGCACTACTTACATAGTCACTTGGCCCAGTTTCCAGAGAACATGGGTCACGTGAGCGAAGAGCAAGGTGAACGCTTTCATCAAGACATTAAAGTTATGGAAGAACGTTACCAAGGCTGATGGGACTCAAACATGATGGCAGATTACTGCTGGTCCTTGATGAGAGACATTCCACAAGCTGTACATCGGAGATTGTCAGAGAAGAGGTCGTTTATGCAGATGTAAAATCACTATTGTGAATGACCTTTTTGTACATATTTTTCTTATCTTCACAATTCAATTCTTACATGGTAATATGCATTCACTCACATTGATATGCAGTCACTCTCACAACTTTGTGCTACGGCTCATTAAATGTTTGTTTCATTATTATTGTATATTGTATCTTATCTTATTCTTGTATGGATGTCTGTTTAGCTATTCGTATATGAGCATAAATTTGCTGTTTTTATTGAACATGCAATATTTGATATCTCAAAAACCTGATGTGATAGACAAAAACTGATGCCAGATTTGGAATCAGCACCCCAAAATTACCTTAAAACCGTTGGAATACCTTATGTCAGAAAAAGTGTGTTGACCAGTGTTATTATTGACGGGGCGGGGGGGGTCCATGTGGAGAACCCCACCTGTTCATGATTATTAATGAGGGGGGCTGGTCGACGTGGAGTGACGTCACGCACGTTACAGACAGACAATCTTGGCTCATATTAGTGATGTGCCAAGAATGTATGTGTGGTGCGACTGTGGTCACTTAGAACAGACCATACACAACGTATAATGACACAATGCCCCCAATCCACAAATACGAAGGAGACATCATCACAGCGATGATGATTCGCTACTCCGCTTCTGCGGTTGTCTGGGCTTGACCACCTGAATGTGATTTTGTAGTTGTTGCTCTGCATCTACATCAGCCATACGAAAGAAGACAGAGCAAATTCTATGTTTAGTTTTTAACACTAATCATATCTCAGTCATGCTACAGTTCATCATCGATTACCCGGCGCGAGATTATCCAGCTTTCAACATTGTCCGGTGGTCCCGGGCTGATCCGGCCAAATCGCTCCAAAGGCTGTAACCCAGTCTGGCGATCGTCAAACACATGGTTGTCGAAACAAGAGCCTAGTAGCACTACGTACATCACCCCATGCAGAGCCTTCGAGATTAGAGTGGTAAGTACGGTACAGTAAATACGGTAAATTTTCACAGTAGGTAATATTTGCATGCTTATTTATGCCAATTTCGCATAGTAAACATTTAAAACACAAAATAATATAAACTTAATAATGCGCACGGTATTCGCTCACTCTTGAGGAGAGTGGATGACTCGGAGGGAAGAGGAACCACAGACAAGCGTAAACGCATCCAAGCCTTGAGTCGGTGCCAACAATTTCGCTAGCTCTGTAGTCCCCTACGTAATTAAGGTGTGGTTGGGAAATTAACCCATTCCCGTTCCGATAGACGTACGTGTAAGTGTACGTAATCGGAATGGATTCGGCAGAAAAACAAAATTAAATTAACTTTTTTGGTCCGGAGGCTCCCCCATGAGGCCAATGCGGGGAAGGGCGTGTGGCACAGTTTTGGTGCCCAGCTATCAGAATGGCGGCGGTCGTGTCGCTATGGTTCTCTGCGGTGACCAATGACGTCCTTTATAAAAACAACAGCACAACTACTACTACACCTCTCAGATGTCAGTAGACGCTGTATGGATTGCAGCGACACACTGCTGGGATGTTCATGGAATGGCAAAATCGTCGATGACACATTTGACAGCTTGAAATTTACCACAGTTGTAGTTGGGTGATTGTTTGATCTACCATTTATGGAGGATTGTCGTGAGCGAGAGAAGCCCGATACTGCCACACTCCTGGTTCCACAATTATCTTTTTGTTTGCCATGTCCATAGCCGTCCACTATTCGGACGAGTGAGTGCCAGTGTCTTGATTTTTGGCTGCTAGAGCTTATATGTAAGGAACATAACTCGGCAAAAACAGAACTGGTAATCTTTTGCGTCATCATCAAATGAACAATGCCCACATCCTTTGGACATGCGCATCCATCCATCCGTTCCTCCTGCCAGACAGCAATATTTAACAAAAATATGTACATGATATTATGTGTAGTGTTCTTCACGGAGGCACACACTTGACATGGAGGCAACACGTTTATTACACACGCCAACAGGGTAACTACATAACCGTGTCAGTCGGCAACATCCTGACTGACCCACGATGCCGAGCGGAGACGTAGTGTCGAGGGTTGATTCCAGAGAACAGCCTCGAATCTTCCCGGGACTGCCTCTTTATGCTCCTGAGCGTGGCCTCGCTCCGCCCTCGGCCATGCGTCCTTCGGGATCTTTCCCGAAGGATCCCGATCGAGCATCACGTGTCCCTCAAGCCCCCTTTGCTACCCTGCCCTGGTCACATGTCCTCTTGGGTTCACCCAGACTACCCCGTCCTCACTTGCCCGCTCTCAGGTCGTCACCAGGACTATGCCCCCTAGGGCCTGCCCGCATGCCATACTTACTCTGGCCCCCGAGAGAGGTTCCAGACGCACAGTAGCACTCTTGTGACAGTGGCTGGTGCTAATGTAGTGTTTTTATTTCACGCAGACACCTTTCTTTTTCTCCTGTTTCACTTTTATTCAACAGAACTCCTCGCGTTCAACACCACGTAACTCCGTCGCAACTCTCCCACTTACGCTGGTCGCCTGCCACGCTTCGCTCGCTCCGCTCTCTCACTCTGCTAGCCCATCGCTACACACTGGTAGCTTCCCACCTTACACTCTGTTAGCCTCCCTGCTGCTAGGCTGTTACCGTACACTCTGCTAGCTTCTCCACTGCTAGCCTCTCACTATATCTTCTGCTAGCTTCTCTACTGCTAGCTTCTCTACTGTTAAACTCTCGTTATATACTCTGCTTTCTTCTCTACTGCTAGCCTCTCGCTATATACTCTGCTAGCTTCTCTACTGCTAGCCTCTCGCTATGCACTCTGCTCGCTTCTCTCCTGCTAGTTTCTCGCTACATACTGTGCTAGCTTCTCTACTGCTAGCCTGTCTACCCTCGCTCCTCCATCCTCTCCCTTGCCTCCAGCGGTGGACCAGGCATCCCCGCTGGAGAGGACGAGGTGCGGAGAGCGGGGCCCTGGACTTGTCTTCACTCCATCCAACTCAACTCACAACTCCCCTGCGTGTCTCCGCACATTGCCTTATATCCCCTCACTCATTAACTCCTCATTAATTAAGCTGGCGACCTCCCGTCGCCTCACACCCGTGGCTTCCGCCGCTATGCTTCAATCTCCAGACCCCGAGACGCCTACACCGTGTCTGTATTTGCAGCCAGACAATCACCGTCATGCATCTTAATTGGTCACCTTCTCTGGTTGCTGTCTCTCTCCACACCTGTGTGCCCTGACGTGAATTCACTGTCCACAACTCACATGCGTGCACACCGCTTGCAAACCCCGCGCGCGTTACTCCACTACACTAATACCATAGTGACACCCTTAACTTCACTACATATGTATCAATGTTAACGTGGCAGTTTAGATTTAATGACTTAAAATAATAACTTTTAGTTCAGTGGAATTGAAAGCTGAAGATGCGTAGAGCAAAACTTAAGTAAACATGTCAATAATTTAAAAGTGTATTTGATATATCCATAACCTGCCTATGCAACAGTGGTTACTAACCTGAGGCGCACGCACCCACTGGGGGTGCAAGATGCCCTTTCTGGGGGCTGTGAGACATGGCCATATTTTTTTATAAGGCAAATCGTCAAAACACAAATTAAGCACGGCACGTTAGTAACGAGTACTTTGTTTCATCAAACCCTATGTGTTTATTAACATAAAAAAATTACGATTGAGAACCAAAGGGGTGCAAGGCTGCAGTACAGGTTAAGAACCACTGTATTATTTGACCTTCCATCTGTCATGAATTAAAGTGCTTATTATTATTACAGGCCTGGATTTTAATCGCTTCAAATTTGAGGGAAGAGCCAATGAGAGACCGGCGGTGACGGGGAATTCCCGTCGGTGCCCGGCCACTGCAGACCAGAACTTTGTCGAGGTGGAGTTGGATGAGGAGGACGTTGGCGAAGGTGAGGTCGCGGAGAGAGAGAGGAAAGAAAAAAAACGCTTTTTCGTTTGGTTTAACGTGTTAAGTAGGCTTTCGCCACAAACAGAGGATTTCTCCACAGTTCTGACGAATCGCCTGACGAGGCTGGTTGTT
Organism: Lampetra planeri; assembly: GCF_965212315.1. NCBI lineage: Eukaryota > Metazoa > Chordata > Hyperoartia > Petromyzontiformes > Petromyzontidae > Lampetra > Lampetra planeri. Next base: position 4,903,372 of record NC_136161.1, read on the forward strand.
GTAATTACCGGTGAAAACCTCGCGGTACTCAAATGTGTAAATGTTGCTGTCGGTTTTGCTCTACAACACAACCGATTAGTGCTAAAGTATAACTAATTGGCACATTTTGTTTACATGACAAACCTTATTAATTGGCTTTATCGAGTGGTGGCAGGTTTAACAACACCTTTATATTCATGCAATCTAACCCGAAAAAAACATTATAGTTTTCTCGTTTTATGTACATATATATGTTGAACTTCTTTCGGACCGTACGTAGCCAATCGGAGGTGCGGGGGGAAGGACAACATACTAAGCACAAAAAGCATAAAAAAAAAATTAGTTTGCCAATCTAGATGATGATTTCAAAGTATATAGCTCCTAGTGGCTTATTAATATCGGAAGGAAGAGCTGTTCCAGACGGCCGCAGCAGTACATCTGAAAGGGCGCAATGCGGTGACCATCTTTGTTCGATGGCCAGCCAATAGCCGCTACGAGGATGACAGGAGTTTGTGTGATGGTTTATACTCATCACCCACATTAATTTGGTCATGCTACAATAAATGAGATGGACACCTGATGTCACCTCGGTGGCGAGATGTTAACTACCTCGCATGGTATACAGGAGGGTCGTGGGTTCGATCCTGACCCTGACGCCTGTTGTATTTTTTAAGTTTGTGCGTCTCTTTCACCGTGGTCACATGGATTTTTCTTTGGGTCCTACGGTTTTCTTCTCCACATTTTGCAGCATGCGTTTAAAGTACTTGGGTTCCTAAATGTGCATGTGATAAGCCACTTCGACTATCCTAATATGTTGTCATATTATTTTCCTAAAGTAATATTTTTGTATACTGATAATTGTTACGCCCGGTTTTACCTTTTTTAGGCTCGTTAAGTTTGTTACGTATTCATTTATTGTTAAATGGATATAGTTGGAAAAAAAATACAGTTTAAATATTAACTTTAAACTTTTGTGACTAGAATAATTCATATTCCTTGGGTCTTTCAGTAAAGTCAAGTAGATAGGTTCAAAGAAAATAACAAACTACGATGTTTCGATCGCATTACAAGCGGTCGTCATCAGGAAAAGGGGGTTAGCCTCTAAAGGCAAACTGGTTATAAGGTTTAAAATGGGCGTAGCCCAAGTGTCAGCAGCATGGACGGGGCAGCTAATGTTAATGAGATGGGCAGCGACGGCGCTGGTGGTGGGTTTTCACCAATTAAAAGGCTGCCAGGTTAAAATTAGCATGTTAATGTAAGATCAGAGAGCGGCCTCCAAGGCGAGCGCGCTGAGGTGGCTATGTTAATGTGAGAGAAGAGCATGTTAATGTAAGATCGCAGAGCCGAAAATAAAAACTAACATCGGAAGGTGGCAGGATGGGAACATCACAGCCAGTTATGACTTAAACTGGTTGATAATGTCCTTCCAGTGATTGCTAAGTTTGTACCCATCTTCTCGGTGGAAATTGTGTCTGTATATATGGATGGCTTCATGAACAAATCTTTGTTGATAGCCAGTGGGTTTCCAAAGTACCTTAGTCTTAGAGAAATACATTTAGTGTGAGCCCACCGCATTAAAACAATGATCAGCTACGGCTGAGGTGTTGGTCCTACCGTGTTTTAGATCTGTCTTATGTTCACGAACACGTCACGTCTCCTAATGCTAACGGATCTCGTTCATGGCAGGCTTAGCCCTGATCTCAGAGAGAATAAGATTCCTTATTCCCTGATCTCAGAGAGAATAAGATTCCTTATTCTTTCTGTATTGCGATCGAAACGTCGTAGTTTTTGTTATTTTCTTTGAACCTATCTACGTGACTTTACCGAAAGACCCAAAGAATAGTTAAAATATTGTGTTCTTAATTTATTTTCGACGTAACCCAGGGTCACCTTTGCAAAAAGGCGATGATATTTCGTGACGCGTCCCAACAGATCTACTTCATCGTCTCATTAATGAAATAAGACGCGAGGTAAAGATGAGCTATCGATAAGAGAGCTTCTACACACCACTTGACTGTTTCTCTCTCTCACCGGCCGCCTTTTCGCGTTCCGTTTTTGTTTTATGTGCGTGACAGGCGAAGCAACCCCGGCGGACCTGCTGTGCACCGAGTGCGGGGACGACGACGGCGTCGGCAGACCGATCCGAACGAAGGTGAATGAAGCGAAGGGCGTCGTCGGCCAGACCCCGCGAGGCTGTGCGCAGTGCGGCAAGATTCTTGGCGGCCTCGAGTCTCACGCGAAGCCGCATGTGTGCGTCGAGTGCGGGAAGAGGTTCTCAAAGCGGTCGAATTTAGAGATACACTCGAGAAGACACACCGGCGAGAAACTGCACGTGTGCCCCGAGTGCGGCAAGAGCTTCACGCAGCATTCCCACCTGGTGATGCATTCGCGAACGCACACCGGCGAAAAGCCGCACGTGTGCAACGAGTGCGGGAAGGGCTTTTCGCAGCGCTCCACCTTGAACATGCATTGTAGAACTCACACTGGCGAGAAGCCGCACATTTGCGTAGAGTGTGGGAAGGGGTTCACGACTCGTACCGATTTGAAAAAGCATTCTAGGACGCACACCGGCGAGAAGCCAAACGTCTGCAAGGAGTGCGGTAAGTGCTTTGCGCAGCTCTCCATTTTAAAGACCCATTATAGAATACACACGGGCGAGAAGCCGTACGTGTGCAAGGAGTGCGGTAAGGGCTTCGCACAGCTCTTCAATTTGAAGATGCATTCCAGGACGCACACCGGCGAGAAGCCGTACATGTGCAAGGAGTGCGGGAACACTTTTTCGAAGCGTTCCCATATGGAGACGCACTCCAGAACTCACACTGGCGAGAAGCCGTACGTGTGCGTGGAGTGCGGGAAGAGGTTCACGCAGCGCTACAATTTGGAGATGCACTCCAGAACGCACACGGGCGAGAAGCCGCACGTGTGCAAGGAGTGCGGTAAGGGTTTCGCCACGCATACCGATTTGAATAAGCACTGTAGAATACACACTGGCGAGAAGCCGCACGTGTGCGGGGAGTGCGGTAAGGGATTCACAAGGCACACCGATTTAAATAAGCATCGTAGAATACACACGGGTGAGAAGCCGCACGTGTGCATGGAGTGTGGGATGGGATTTTCACGGCGTTTCCATTTGGAGAGACACTCACGGACACACACGGGCGAAAAGCCGTACGTGTGCAAGGAGTGCGGGAAGAGTTTCACGCAGCGCTACAATTTGGAGATGCACTCCAGAACGCACACCGGTGAGAAGCCGCACGTGTGCAAGGAGTGCGGCAAAGAGTTTTCAACGCACACCGATTTAAATAAGCATTCTAGAACCCACACTGGCATAAAGCCACACGTGTGCATCGAGTGTGGCAAGGGATTTACAACACTTACTTATTTAAACAAGCATGCTAGGACACACTGGTGATGAGTCGCTCATAATAGAGTTGTTTTTTTTTGGTAGATCGCTTAAATATAAATGTGTCGTTAAACCCGCCACCAGCCGACAGTCAATTAGTATGGTTTGTCACGTAAACAAAACGTGGCCAATTCGTTTCTAGTTCAGCACACTGGTGTGTTGCAAAGTAAACCCACATAACATTGATAATTCGAGTACCATGACGTTTCGCCAGTAATTACAACCAGCATCATCAGGGAAAGACATTTAACATTGCCCTTACATGAAGGATAAAAGCACCACATTTTCAGTTTGGGTCTTTTCAGTGCTTAGAATAAAAATGAGGCAAGGAGCCCTTCCGAATGTGTCTTAGTATCCAAATTGTGGCCAACAATCATTGTGGAAAGAAAGCCCATGCTATGTTTGAAGTTAGTCAGTATGTCCAAACCAGAAAATAGATTCTGACATTCGATCAGGACAGTTGGCTACGTATGGTGCAAAAGAATTTCAACATACATACAGAGATGTGTAATCTACCATAAACCGTTTATATGTACAGTCATATTTTACAGTTTCCTTACATTTGTATTTTAAGAGTGGTGCAACACTCACCGTTTCTCAGTCCTTTTTTTCCCCACGGACTCCGTACGTTTTCAAAGCGGCAAGCCATCTAGGGTTGGCTTTCCCACATGGTTTAAAACCGTTTCCTTTTGCAGGAACACTTGCTCAGAGCTCTCCTCCACACGCTTAAAACAACCTCGGGAAAATTTGAAAATCCAAATCGGCACCAAACTATTTATCTGTTAATCAAACCAAAACGAAGCCTTTCTGAAGAAGGAGACCGTTGCTCCCGATGTGGTGCTCGTGACCAAAATTCCAGCCTGGTAGGTGGCGGGGCCTGTCGAGCGTTTTGAAGTAGGATCCCGAGTGGGTGGGAATGTGTCCATGGCTCGATCCTTCCAACGGAAGAGATCCACTGCGGCCTCTCACATATCAGATTTGAGAGGGCTTGTGTTGTCGTACGTGATGGCAAGACAATCTTTGGAGCTTTTTAGAAGCGACAAGAGAGTGTAAAGTGTTAGCCGTTCAAAGGCGGCGACAGCTGCATGTGCACAAATGTCTCTGGAACCTGTCTAACACGTAGTAGTAGGAGGCTTTTGCAACCAATAGCCATAATAGAGTTTTTTTTGGGTTAGATTGCGTAAATATGAATGCGTCGTGAAACCCGCCAACACCACCTGACATGACCAATTCGTAAGATTTGTTACGTAAACAAAACATGGCAATTAGCTACAAGTTCAGTACTAACTGGTTTTGGGTTGCAGAGTAAACCCACAACATTTACAATTTGAGTACCTACCATGATGTTTCGCCGGTAATTACAACAACCAGCCTCATCAGGCAACAGCCAGGGTTGTTGAGAAATCCTTCTGGTTCGGTCTTAAATAGATGGAGGTATAAATGTGATGTCACCACTTGTGAGCCAATCAGGGTGGGTTAATGTATTTGAATATATTACAATGGATATCTATTATTGGTTTGCTTATTCACAGTTTATCAACATAATGTGTGTACATAATGCATGTTCTTCGCATGCCTGCCAGGCTGACCTTTTGCCCTTGCACATGAAGGGGGAAGCACTTTGATCCTCTGACCTTGGTTTGACCTTTCCTTTAGTTTTCTTCCTAAAACCACCAAGTTGAGTTCATCTGGATAGTATCGTGGATAATGGTTTTGGGTGCAATTTTCAGTGGCATTCTGGAAATCCTGGTACAGATTTTTTGGCCTAAATATTCCAGTTTGCGAAGTAACAAGAAATACATTTTCCTAATCTTTCATTGGTCTGAGATAGGTTTCTGACTTGGCTTGGAAAGTTTTTGTTTTTTAGCTGCGTTGTTTCCTTTTGTGATTTGTGACGTTTATGGTTATGTCTGGGTTGCACCATCCTTTTAGCAATTCTAATGGGAAGTCACCATCGACGATTTAAGGATTCATGCTAAAATATGTATTTTTCTTATGATTAATGCAGCTTTAGCGCGAATAAGAGCATCTTCGGTAAAGTCTAGTTTATTCAGGGATTCTCTCGGTGTGCATTTTCATTCCCTTGAAAATGAGGATTTTCACTGCCATAATTTCATTCCTGAACCTCTTGGAGAGCATTCCAGCAGTCTGATCTTGTTTACGAGTTTCGTGAAGCCCAAGTCTCGGAGGCGAGTCACATACAGATAGCTTGAAGAGGAGAATTCCAGATTTCACACAATTTATCAATGTAGCTGGTGAGCTGTCATCAAATTCGCATTGATTCTTGACGGGCCTTTTGTTTAACTTTCTATTGAGCCTTCGATTCCATTTTCTCAATTTTAACAGGCATTTCAAAAACATAATTTGATCTCTTCTGGCAATTCGAGGTTGAAGCTGAGGGTGTTGTAGTTCTGTGGCCGTGCCTCTCCCATTTATTTTTTGTCGGCATCAAATAAAGATAACTCATTGGAGGTTACCTTCACTTTTTCCTTGTTCACAGAAGATGCACTCTTGAATGAATACACCCAATGCTTGCTTGGCACCCTTCTCTCATGAGGTTGATCTCTTACTTTGCTTTCAGTAGTTTGGAGAATGATTGCATTCTTTTTTTATGCCATGATTGTGTCAGGATGCACGATGAGTGGAATCATTGCCTGTACTACCCCCCCACCCCAAAAAAAGCCTAAATTGTTGGCCAGAGGTATGCTACGTTTGTTGTCTACTAAACTCGACAGTATTTATTACAGTCTTGATTTGAAGCTTTCGTGACTGCAGGAATCCATACTCTTTGGTTCTTTCGGTAAAGTCACGTAGATATAAAATAAAATAAATCACGACGTTTCGGGCGCAACATAAGCGTCCGTCATCATGCTTTCCCATCCAAGACAAATGGGTCAGTCAAGACGAAATGACACGAACCTGATTGGAAGAAGGGGAATTGCATCATCCTCAACCAGTTATCGATGGGTCTAAGTGAGATTGAGATCATGTCTCTATTCAAAGTTGGATCCAGCAGAGTTCAGTGGCTCCGAACTTTTGATCCCGAGAAGAGTCGGGAGCAACAAAAGCCTTCTCATGCGTTCAACGAGGTCAGGGTTGAGTTTTTTAAGAAGCAGTGTGATCAGTGAAACCTGGAAGATGGATTTCCTTGTCCCCATAGGTGAGCCCGGTTGTACTTCACTGATGAAGGGTTGACATGGCTCAAGGTCTACAAAGACTGAGGCCGCATGGAAGGCATTGCCCCAAGATCAGAAGTAGTCCATTTGCAAAATGGCGACTTGTACATTAATCCAGTACGTTAACTTCGAGTATCCCGCGGTTGACCCGATGAATGCAGGATGTCTGTTATTTGTGCATACGATTGAAGTGGATACTCAACAACCCATCCGCAAGTGAGGCTTCGAAGGGTGCAGTCCAGACCAGGCTTGACATGCATATTGGCGCTGCCAGACATCAGCGTCAAGCAGTATCGGCATTCATAAAGGCCTATCTCGAAGGGCTTTCTGCTCACTCTTGAAGGTTTTGAGGACCTCCACATACCGCTCCTTGGTGACTGTCACTGCTGCGCCAGATTCTTCGATGAAGATTGGTCCGATGATGCCTCTGGCCGAGATTGCAGCCCACACCGTGCACTTAGGAGAGTGCAAGGGCTTGGTGGCTACTTCATTGGGTCTGGAGGACCCCCAGAAGACATTTGTCTTGGAGTTCGCCTTTCCGTCAAGATGGAAGTGGGCTTCATCTGAGGTCCAAAGGAGGTTAAGGAAACTTGGTGTCTCCTCGATCTTCTCGAGCATCTTGACTGCCATAGCGCTCCTCTGCTTCTTGTCTGAGGCTGTAAGGGTCTGCAGCGTCTGTATTTTGTATGGGTAAGCCCTGATATCGTTCACCAGCACTCTCCTACAAGTCTCACGGGACATACCGAGGGACTGACTTCGCTTACGCACAGAGCGTTTCGGACTCTGCTGGAGAGACTCTCTCACACTTTCGACCAGCTCGGCTGTTCGCTTCTTGGGACGTCCCGAGTGGCTTGGACGGTTCTCACTGGCAGCGTTGAGGTTCTCCACGGTCCCATACTTCTCGAAGTGGGCCACCCAGTTCTGAATTCTGCTTTTGGATGGAGCCTTTTCACATTCGAACTGACGCATGAAACTGTCCTGGGTTTTCTTGAACGAGCCTGTCTTGTAGTAAAATTTAACACAGTGTATTCTTTGTCCCAGCTCCCACTGGGGTCTTGGTGTACTCACGGTCGTTGATTCTGCCATGTCCTGTAAAATAAGGGCAATCGGTGAATAAATAAAGGAGATATCACATAAAGTGTACACGGGGCCCGTTTTTTTTGGGTCACCCTGTACTGTCTTAATGACGATGTTGACGAAGCAGATCGAGAACTACATGAGCCATTGTCAGTTCTCCTTCTCGCCAAGGACTTTGGCCAAACAATTGCCATTCCAAGTTTTGGCTATCGTTGACCAGGATCGGACTGCTTCACTTCGAATTTCACGTTGCACCTGGACGTGATGGCGGATATCTCTCAGAACGAGCACAATGTCTTCCTGTACGATGAGCGATGTCAGGGCCAGAACGTCGACACGCTGTGCTCACTGCGAATGGCTTTTCACATTGAGCAGCGCAATCGTCACATTGAGGAAGGCAGGACTCCTCCCGATACGCTCGTCGCCATTCGGGACAACTGTCATACAGAACATGAACAACGGCACGATCAAGTTGGACTATTACCTCTCAATGGCATTCTAAGCACTTCATGATTGTCTGCATGATCCCGGGCCACAGCCACATGACTGTGGACCGTGTTGTTTCCTGGGTGAAGCAATGCTGATGGCCCAGAACTTGTACCATCCTGATGACATTATCTCATGCATGAACATGGTCAGGGATCATGCAGACAATCATGAAGTGCTTAGAATGCCATTGAGAGGTAATAGTCCAACTTGATCGTGCCACGTGCGTTGATCATCGGGAAGCTCGCAGGTCTGTCTTCACCATTTGGAAGTCTTTTCTCGACAAGTTCATCGACAATGTGCTGGCTGGTTTCACCGACAATTACGTGTTGAAGTTGTATGATGGCAAGGTCCAGATGCAGCACTTGATCTCGACGCCTATCGAGGAAACTGTCGAGATCACTCTTTGCCAGAATTCATCCAGATATTTTGGGTAATGAATGTGGAGCTGTTTGGTAGTGACGTTCTTTCTGTGGGTTTCAATCCAAGAGACATTCTCCTACCGCGTGCACCAGCAATCACATTGGATACAAGCAAGGTGAAATTCAGAAGTACGACACGATCCCAGCACTCTACTTGCCGTACTATCCATCGGCAGTTCAAGACGACAAAGATGATGTTCCAGTCCCAACTCAGGCACGTAAGAAAGCTGCTGCTGCTATTGCTCCAGGCACTCACTCACTTTCTTGGTCGGCCCCAAAAAATTGCGTGTCCCCCGGACTGAAATCAATGGTCAATATTGACCCTTAGCGAATCTCAGTAGGCTGAATAAACCTTCGAATTGCGTCAAACTCGGCGACAGGGTCAATTAAAAACTGATAAAACAGATTTGCCAATACAAGTTTCGATTTCAGACTTATGAGGACTGATGTGTTATTGTGCACCGGTATACAGCCAATACTTCCATTTGGTGGTATTATCCATACGGTAGTAGTAATTCTGCAAAGCCACCTGGCTACACATCCAGAAATAAAATTTGGAAGGTGTTCTAAATGTACACACAAGAAGCCACGTTTGCAACAAATGGAATTAGTCTTTAAAAAAAAAGAATAATTCACATTTACCATAACACACTGGCGAGAAGCTACAACACTGCAAGAAGATTACGCGCAAGAAGAGTATCTCTTGATTGTTTCCTTCTCATATAGCATAGATGGTGGCATATGGCAGGCGGGATAATGTAGGGGCAGCATGGGAGTGGGCCTGACATAAGTCGTCGTGGAAGCGTTTAAACTATGTTGAGCTGTGCTGCTTCAACAGTGCTGTCATCAGCATAGACCTAAGGTTTGGCGAAGGGCACGTCTGCTGTGTAAAAGTTGAGAAGGGCTCTTGCGAGCACCAATCCTGATTGGCAGCCAGCCCATTGTTGAATGTCCGCTTTCGGACGCTGGTCTTGTCACCGAGGTAGATGGAGAACCTGTGGTTGCTCGTTAAGGTGTAGATTACTCTTGAGAGTCTTGTGGCATCAGATGGTTTTTGAAAGTTTCAGTAGCATGGATAGACTTCACACTCTGAGACCCAACAGGAGATAGTCAAATCAAACTTTACTTATGTAGTGTATGACAACAGAGGCGCACACACTGTTATAGGACGCAACGTGTTTATTAACCCAATTCACTGTACATTGGGTTCTGTTGTTACGCGTGGCTTCCTTGATCTAGGCTGCTCGCTATGTGTGTTAGCTAGCGAACAGGTCTGTAGAACTTCACTAACTGACCACACTTCCCAGCTAAACTACACGCTAACGATGAGCGGTCCAAGCCCAGCTCCCCTTCCTCTTGAACCCCGAAAACCAGCCCCTGAATCCCCCTCGCGCTCCCCCTTTATCCCTTGGCCCCAGCCCCGCTCCTTGCTGTATCAAGGACGGCGCCCATTCTTCCGGCCACGTGTCCTTAGCTCCTCTAATCGGGGGAGCTTCCGGTCACGTGCCCTCAATTCCTCCAATCTAGGCATGACACCCAGAGACCTCTGTGTCTCTCCACATATAGCACAATTCGTGCAAAAAATGCTATACAAAGTTATTTACAGGACAAAATAAAAGCGAATGACACAACGTAAACAACGATAAGAATTATACGTAAAAATTGACGTAACATAAAATAAAAGTATAATAAAAAGCATAAACACTAAGAGCACCCTAATTAAAAGCCATTATAAAAAGGCATGCTTTTAGATTTTTTTGAAAACATTAACTGATTCTGATGCCCTCAGATCCTCGGGCAAGGCCGTTCCAAGGCGAGGGCCATAGAAGCTAAAGACCGCTTCCTCATAAGTTTTGGTCCTGGCCTTTGGCACAACCCAGAGACCAGTGCCAGAGGACCTGAGGGATCTACTAGGTTCATACCTTAAAAACGTGTCAGACATTTAGTGACTTAAAAACCAATAAAATAATTTTGAAATCAATTCTAAAGCTGACTTTAAAACAGGTATAATGTATGGCTCTCCTTCTGGTCTTGGTCAGCACTCTTGCTGCAGCATTCTTAATGAGCTCAAATTTACTTATTGCTTTCTTAGGAAGACCAGACAGGAGAGAATTGCAGTCTTCGAGCCTGCTAGTGATAAAAACATGCACCAGTCAGTAATGACCTGAGCGAAAGGGCTGCACTTTAGCAATATTTCTGAGGTGATAAAAATCGATTTTGGTGACATTTCGACATTGGGCTTCGAAGTTCAAATCTGGATCTAAAACACACACCTACGTTTTTAACCTGGTATTTGGCGTTTTGTGGCAGCGAGCTTAAATTTGCGAGTAGTTTCTCTCTGGGTTTTTGTTGCAATAACCAGTGCCTCTGTTTTGTCTTTGTTCAGCTGCAGAAAATTATGTGACATCCACATGTTAATATCCTCAATACACATAATTAGGTTATCGAATTTTTCAAACATACAGAATGTCATAGTGGGCGTGTCATTTAGTCTTTCTCCATTTCTGTTCAGTCTTTCTACAGTTTCTCTTAAGGTTAAAGATATCCTAATTTCTCTATTGAGGTTTGTTTTTGGCTATAATCGTATCTAGTTTGGCTGGTGCTGTAGCATCAATGATAGCATTAAATTTGGTATTGATGTTACTAACTAAATCATCATAGAAAGATAGAATAGGTGGGGGTGTATCATTAATACATTTAATGAAATTTTCAACTACTTCAGAAGACGTTTCTTAACGACATGCACAATATTACACCATGTCGTGGGCACCAATGCAGAGAAAAACAAGAGTAATGGTCTGAAAAAGCCACATCAATAATGGAGGATACTTCAATTATTAGACCCCAGGTAATAACTAGATTCAGAGTATGGCCATGATTGTGAGTCGGCCCACTAACATGTTGAATAAAATCCATGGATCTCAAAAGCTTCATGAACTCCTGGGCTTTGGAGTTGGCCACATTGTCTACTTGCAGATTGAAATCACCTACAATGATAATGTTATCATAGTTTGTACTCACAATCGACAGCAATTCTTAAAATGAATCTAAGAAAGTGGGGCATTTAGGAGGTCTATTTGGGGTTATAACAAGCACAGGGGAATGACATTTTAATAAAATAGCGTGATGTTCAAAAAAGCAGAATTCACCAATACGGTTCTCCCTGTAATGGAGAGTGTTAGCAAAAATTGCAGCTGTACCACCACCTTTTTTACCCTGCCTAATAGAATGTGAGAAACTATAGCATGTGGGGGAAGCTTTAATCAGCACAGTGGGCCCATCATTATTTAACTAGGTTTCTGTTAAAAGCATGCAATCTAGCTTACGTTCCGTAATGAGGTAATTTATGACGAATTATTTTTTGCTGAGTGAACATTCGTGATCCCTGCCACTGTTTGCCATGTGGCTCGATTTTTTTTTTAAGACCGGGGATTTGGTGGCATTCAGACAGTCACCTTGTTCTACCAGAGATGCACAGTTGACCATTTTTCAGAGTTCTTGGCAGGCCCTCACGATGACCGTAGTGGCTTGTGAAACATGCCCACCATACATCACCCTGCCAAGCAGCCTCTTACTTTGATCCAATTTGCTTTACCAGCAGACAAGGCAATCTGAGCTGGACTTGGACCTGCCCTTTCGTCCCTCTGCTGTCTGTTAAATCTGGCAACAGAGGGTGGGGTCAATCGTACCAGGACCCTCACCGGTTTCACCCATCTACTGGTGCCCCAACCAGTCGTCCCTCCTTTGCCGAGCACCATTGACAGAGTGAGGTCAATCATACCAGGACCCTCACCCAGGACATAGGTCAGACACTGTCTATGACTATTCATAGACAGCACTGTTCCCACAGAACATCCTCAATACAGGGTGCTTAAAACATTTTTTAATGCTTCCGAGAATTTTTCTTTCCCTTGCAGTTGACTGAAATGGCAACGAGATTGACTTTGGAGCAAAAAAGAAAGGTTGCTGCATGGATGGACGTCTTTCAGTCACACAGTGGTTCGCAACAAATACAGCAAAGTAATATATCCCCAACAAGGGAAAGACTGAACAGAGGCAGGGAAGGAGCCCTCCAATCCCGTAGGAAATGCTCGTCCTGACTTGAATCCCTTTCAAACATATTTGGGCAGTGTCCAGCGGTCCAGAAATGCACGCCACAATAAAATATGCGACATCTTGGCAGTAGACGGGGCGGAAATAGGTTGGTCAATCTACAAGGAGCCGTGATATGGTTGTTCCGAGAGGTAACAACGCACTCATCGTTGACGTAACTGTCCAGTTCGAGCTGTTCTCTAGCTCTTTGACTGAAGCCGCATCTGAGAAAGGTACATATTATTGTTCTCTTCGAGAGCAGGTCATGGAGCTTGCCAAAACCAAGAGCATCCATTTTTATTGATTTCCAGTGGGGGCAAGAGGAAAGTGGCCTCTTGGGAATAATAAAGTTCTCACCTCCATTGGATTAACTGGCTCGCGAATGACAACTGTGGAAAAGTTAATTTCTCGCAGAACTCTACTTTATTCCCTTGATATATAGGGTGCTTTAAACAAATGTTAACACTTATGAGACCATCCTTTTTATGACAAAAGAACGGATTATAAACTGTAACATGTTAACAAATGTATGTCAACAACTTCAAAAAGTCAAAGAGTCTCCACTTCATCGCCATCATTGTTAACGCATGCCTGGAATCTTCTCCAGGTGGTCTCCAGAGCTCAGAGGCACATTTCTTGTGGTATTGTTGCAATCACATTTTAAATTTTCTGTCGGAGGTCTCGCACATCACGTGGCTTGGTAGCATAAACACGTTCCATTACCATACCCCACAGCCAGAAATCACAAGGCGTAAGATCTGGCGAATGTGCTGGCCAGTTCACAGGCCCTCCTCTGCCAATCCATCTCCACTCAAATTTTCAGTTAAGATGAGCGAGAACATTCGAAGCAAAGTGGAGTGCAGCACCATCCAACTGAAAGTATCCGGTAAGCCGTATTTGTAGTGGCAGGTTGACCTCTGTGTAGTGCCGTAGATGGGCCACACTTGCCGGCAGTGGTAGGCAGGGCCCATCTGCAAGGGTACCTCGTACCCCCAGGGGAGGGGCCGCTGTGCCAGCCCAAGAGGGGAGGGGCTGCCGGGGCCTCAGGATCCCATACAGCCAAGCCCCTTGGCGCCACCAACGGGGGGCTACGGGGGGATCTGCGATCCAACACAACCCCACCCCTCAATGGGCAAGGGGGATAAAAGGGCACCTCCCCAGCCGATCGGGACCAGTCGCAGCTGAAGACCCAAGACCTTAGGACCCTGGACCCCCTCGTCCCGTTGTCCTTGTAAGGGCCAGTGCGCTGTGCGGGCCAGTGGTGGGACTCTGGGACTCCCGAGGTCCGAGGAAGCCAGAGTCGAGACCCGCACCTTGGCTGGGTCGGGTCAGGTAGCCTAGCCCTAGAGTAATCATAGCCGGAGGACCCAAGAGCATAGCCAGTGTCAGGCAGGCTAGAAGTAGGCTGTGTCCCTAGGCTGTATTAGTACTGTTGGAGTGGTGCATTGCAATAAAGAAGTTGCCTATGAAAAGTGTCTCCGGAACCCATTACATGTGTAATTCTCCATCAGGTGCAAGAAGTCACCACCGTTGATTGTGGTGTTATCAAAAAAGTATGGCCCTACCACTCCTGTCCCAGTGACTGCACACCAGACATTAACCTTGGGACTGTCTAGTTCATGCTCACGCACAACACGAGGATTCTCAGTACCCCAGAAGACACAGTTGTGTTTGTTCACGGGTCCACTTATGTGAAAGGTTGCCACCTCGCTGAATGCCACAAGCCTGTGAATGTCAGGTTCCAAATTCTTAATGTCTAAGAAAATTTTGCAAGCCTCAACACAAGCGACTTTATTTGCAGGGCTTAAGGCTTGCACAGTCTGCAAATGATATGGCCGCATTCCCAGGTCCCTTGTTAAAGATTCTTCACACCGTTGCCCGGGTAAGACCACATTCTGCGCTGAATCTTCTGTTTGAATTCCCTGGGCTACGCAAGAAAGCTTCTTGTGTAACAGCTGTGTTTGCAGGGGATCGGCCTGTTCGTGGTCGACCGCTGTTTCCTTTGTAATTATCAGTTGTAATGCAGCGATGTAGTAGCATTCTCTGAAGTTGCATTGCTGATTTTGTCCTCTGCAAAGTTCACAAAACCCGTACCTTGGACTGGTCTTTCACACCATCTTCGCAACTCACGCTGCCTGAAAGAGGTAAACACATTTAATGGGGACATATGACTGAATTTTCATTTCGAAACTCAATGCTATAGTAACAGTACAATGGGATATGGTACAAAATATGCCAGCACCGCTTTTGGTGAAAGCCAAGTGCGCCCTCTGTTTTTGTATTTTATGTGTTCGTTTTGCACACCATTACAATAATCTATTCAGTTAATTTGTGTCTGACAAACCAGGCGGTCCCCAGGTTATGGAATGGTTAGGTTCCCGAGAACGATCCATGACCCGAATTTTCCTTCTGTTGGAAACTGAACAATTTTCTCCCAAAATCAACAAAAATCCATAGGCGGAAATAGTTGTGCCTCCGCTGTTTTTCTCTCTTTAATGTATCGCGCTATCGTCCATTTTCTATTGCTACCTGTATCGTATTGCTGTACATATGCTATGATTCTTTCATTTAATCGAATATCTACCCTAACACTACCCATTATTAAACTAATGAAACATACTGTATCCAATTGTTTGTGAATATAACGATTTTGTATTAATTGTTAACAGAAAGCAGTCACTTCCGAATGTTTGTTTACCGTGCATTAGGTGAGGTCTAGACTTAACATACGCACGCGTCGACAAAGGTGAAGTCGGCTCGTCTACACACAGTACATACAGTAAATAACTCATGACATAAACTTAAAATGAAGAAAGTTCTGATCATAGAAAACAAACAATTACTTAATTCTGTCCTTGAAGTTGATTGGTCCACACCCGAAACAGTTGACCAATCAACTTCAAAGACAGTGCATACATTATCAGAGTTATGTTTTTTGTTTGCATTATGACTGCAGGTATTGTGGTCTATGCAAACATGACTCCTTGTAAAAAAGGTGTCAGTTTTGTTGCCAGATAGAAGGGTAAAAAAACAATTAGCATGTTTTACTGGCAAATGAGGTTCCAATGGTGTAAATGCTCACCCTGCACTATTTGCGCTTACGTAACTAAAGCAAACATATCCGCATATTGATGTTTTTACATGATTCATGGGGAAGATTTCCATAAGTGTCGGGTCATCTGCAACTCGGGGACTGCCTGTAGTTTTTTTTAGAAATAGATTAGAAATTGAAATAAAGCAGAATCACGTTTAATTTTAACTCAGTGCGGTTTCACTTTGATGACTCGCACTTATAGTGAAAATTAGTGAACATCAACCTCTCCCCTTCCAATCAATAAATAGTAACTTGTTTAAAATTCACATCAATTCAGACGTTAATAAGTTCTTGTAACTTAGCGACCTTCTGGTAAAAGCGACCTCCTGCTCACATTTTTTTGCGAAAATTAGTGAACACCAACCCTATCCTGGTTTAAAAATGGTAAAAAAAAATGATTCACATCAATACAGAATCCAGTAAGTCGATACTTAGAATAATTAAATCATCCCTACAACAATTGCACATTTGGACAAATATAAGTGGAGAACCAGTGTTTATATATTTTTGATTCACTCTCACATGGTTAAAATACACTTAAGGAATTTCTAAATAAACTCAATTCACAAAGACCGGTCATCCAATTCACCATGGATCTTTTGCTCGGACACGGCTCAAACGGTAAAATAACACGGAGCGTTTACCGAAAGGAAATGCACACTGACGCCTATCTGAATGCAGATCCACATCATCACCCCGCGCAGAAATCCTCTCTTCATTTCTACGAGAATTCACTATCACTAGCAAAGTTAATTTTAGACCCATTTCTTCCCAAACGAGCAAAATGTTCACGTGCCGAGCGGAGACCGATCGATAATGCCGTCCAGAGGCAGCCCGCAACCGTTTTGTTTACCAGCTGTGCAATTTCGTTTACCAGCTGTGCTGTGCAGTGTGCCCCATGTGCTTTGTCTAGTGGAAAAAAACTACTTTTGTTTGCATTTCCTTCGCTGCTTATCGCTCCACCCCCCTCCCCCATCCACCATGAATTCCAAGAGGCCAGCAAGTCGACCGAGTAGCAGTGGTGCTCCAAAAGCGAAGAGGAAGGCCATTACACTCCATCTTCAAAACTCACGCTGCCTCCAGTCGCATGGTATGGAACAAATGGTTTTATTTTGGTGCCTTGAATTTCCACCCCTGTTAGCTCAAATTTGGGCATGGCAATTGTGTCTCCTGCCTGTACTCACATGGTCTGGAATTCTTCCTCCTCACCTTGAGTGGATACTATTGCGGGTTACTTCATCCGAGGAATCTGAAACACGGTGCAGCCTCCTCACCGGAACCAATGGTGGAATGCTTCGCGAGCATGGGTTCCTTTTACTGAAAGGTCACGGAGAGGTTAATCATCACTGCTGCTGTCATCATTTGGAGGAGCAGTATAATTCAAATAGACTACTTATATGCATAAGTCCATTGTAATCTGCACCACTTTCCTTCCTCAATGCAGAGTTATGGAAGGGATTGATTCTCTCAGAGGACCATCTCACACGACGTTTTGTAGATAATAGGAAAAGCAACTTCCGATGCCCCAAGGGCATCTTCATTCGTCATCTGGGTACCAACCAAGACAAGGCAGAGCTTACGTATATTGAGACTTTCTGTGGGTCTATTCATAATGGGTGGACATCCGACCCAAGCGCCACTCATAGCACGTTGTTTAGCCAGGCCTCGTGCCAACTGGCTTGCTAAATGTGATGCTTTGTTTTGCATGTGTATTTACTTTCTTGATCATTAAGGTGTTTATCAGTCTTGAGAGTCTTGTGGTCTAAGACGGTTTTTGAAAGTTTCAGTAGCAGTTTCTTTTCAGAGAGGGCTTGAGCAGCTTTCTCACTCTACGTTGTGGTTTTCGGCAGCAGTCGGGACCTTTGAGTTGGCTTGGAGGCAGGCCACAGTGTCATCGGCACTGATATTTGGTGTTTCAGGTAGTGAGAGTGGGCAGTGAGAGTCATTTTAGACCAGTGGATGGGTTCCAAGGTTATCCTTTTGGGAGTTTGAGAAGTCCAGGAGGATGATTTTTTTCCGAACCCAACAAAAGTCAGGAAATCAAGAACTTAAAAAAATCTTGCATTCACTGCATGGAAGGCTGTCGCACGTTCTTGGCGATGGCAGCAATGAAGCTATTGACACATATCATGGGAGTTCATAGGTGTCAAGAAGGAAGCATCTGTCTAACATAACCAGTAATCACGATCTCAGTTGTGACCTTGGGGAGATCGGGTGTTTACTTTGGTGGCCCCCAATATCTGTAACTCCCGACTATTGGAGATCAGGCTCTCGGAGAGTGTTAATATATTTAAATCCCAACAAAAAAACTCATTTTTTAAGGAAAAGCTTTCTTTGAATTTGTTTTGTTCACTCTGGCTCTTATTCTGCCACGTGGTTCCTTGTTTATTCTTTTCCCCTTTTCATGCAACAGAAGTTGTTGCATAAACCAATAATCATACAAAAAATAACTCAAAGTGAATACAACTAATGTTAAGACACTGAAGTTAGGTCTATGCATAACATTACAACAATGTTGCCTAATTCATACATGATCATACATGATCGTATGTTCATGAAGCTTAACACAAATGGATATACCTCATGGCAGCGCAGTCGTGAGGTACATCAGGCTCTCCGATCTGACATTTACATGCAAATTCCATCTCTAGCCCCGCCCACTTACCCTTGGGTTGTACCCATCTCAAACCTCTATAACCTCTTGCTGCAGCAGCTCTCCCGCTATATTTCTCCTGCCTCAGCAGTTCTCCTGCTGTATTTTTTCACCTGAAGACGATTGCTTGTGTTGCGATCGAAACGTCGTGATTTTTTATTATTATTTTTCTATCTAAGTGACTTTAGCGAAAGACCCAAAGATTAAGAACATTACATATTTAATACAAACACAACTGTCGGCAGTTGCAGAACATGCTTGCCAACGATGACATTTAATTTATTTTGATAACGAGAATAGTTTTTCCCCTTTTATCTAGCAACAAAACAGGTGTTAAGTTCTTAAAACACCAAACTGAAACCTTTTACAAAGAATCATGTCTGCATTAATCACAATACTTGTGGTCAACATGCAAACAAAAAACACTGATAATATATGCATTGTCTTTGAAACTGATTAGTCCACACCAGAGATAGCTTTCTGTTGAGCCTCACCTCAAACGGTGTTAGACCAGAGGACGCCAAAAGGCGTACAGCACAAAGATAACGTTGAAGTGTTGTGTAAAACTAATTATTCCTGGCCCGAGACTAATTCGAGAATCTATTGAAATACAGATAACTTTAACTGCTTTGACAGCTACAGGCTTATTGCATACTGGAAGCGTGTTAAATAATACACCGTACAATCGTATGCCCTGTAAAGGCATCGCATACTAATTAATAAAACCCCCCCTCTGATCTTCACACCTGTTTGACTTACGGTAATGATGTCATCCTGCTCTATTTAAGACCAGAAGCAGGTGGATAGCTTCACTATTTTGGAAAATCGACGAATGATGCTGGATGTAATTACCAGCGAAAAGTTGTACTCTAATTGTAAATGTTGTGGATTTACTCTCCAACACACTGGTGGGCTGAAGTAGCAACTAATTGGCAGGTTTTTTTTTACGTGACAAACCTTACTGGGAGGCTGTGTCGGGTGGTGGTGGGGGGTTACGACACATTTATACTCACGCCACATTTATACTTACGCGATATAACCTAAACAAATTAATTCTGAATAATATTGGTCATAAAAGCCTACGTGTCAAACTACGTTCATTCTATCACAGATTTCATTTCGATGAATTCAGAAGAGTCTGCAGACGAAAGAAGACGTCGATTAAACAGAGAAAGTAAGCAGAGATGGCGTAATCGACAAAGTCAAGAAACACTGGATCGTTTACGACGTGAAAACACTGAAAGAAAGTCCCAGCAACGAGCTCGGGAAACTGCTGAAATGTCACAAGCAAGACGAGCGACTGCTGCAGAAGCACGTCGTGAAGCTCGCAAAAGGCAGAGTCAAGCTATCCTTGAAGCCACACGTTTAGATGAATTGACAATCAACGTAGTCGATTAAACAGAGAAAGACAGCAGAGATGGCGTAATCGACAAAGTCAAGAAACACTGGATCGTTTACGACATGAACATACTGAATGGCACACGTCTGGTGATTCGTGAAATGCACCGTAATTTTGTTGTGGCTGAAATCATTTCAGAATCCAATCGGTGGGAATGTTGTCTTTATTCCCAGCAATTGATCTGGCAACGTCTGATCTGAATTTACCAGTTATTTTGAAGCGAAGACGGCTTCCCATCATCCCTGCATTTGCTATCACTGAATAAAACTTTATCTCAACGAACCTGTTTTTTTCCTACGGACAACTTCATGTTGTTGCTTTGTCAAGATGCAAAAATCCAACCAAGGTCAAAGTGCTGATTCAACAAAATTCATCTCAAGGAAAACTTTTCCTAAGTCTTTTTCATTAAATGTATTTTTATGGACCCATCATATGACGGGCAATTACACTAGTTATTCACATAAAGCACAATGGTAATACCATGGTACGTAAGAAAAAACATTTAAATGATATAAAGTGATATATTTCTTGATAATGTGTGCATAACAAAATGAGCACGTCAGTGGCAATGATGGCTGTTCAATTCTCTTTGTGCATATGGCAATATATTCAGGAGCTATAATGCTAATGTTGAGGTCTGTTAGCCCATGATGAGAGGACTTCAGGAGAGAGTGTGCGTGTGGAGTTTTTGCTATTCCTCCGTTGAAGAGTCCAGACTACAGTGGTTTGCTCATGTTCCATAGTTCGTGGAAAACTACTGTAGACTGCGGCGCTCCTTCGACGGACGAAGAGCATTATGGTCGCATCACAGGAGGCGCGCGCAATTCCTGGCGTATTTATTCAATTTGTACATTTGTGGAGACTGTTAACAAAAAAATATTGCAGTGTTAAAACCATGCGTGTTTTGCACGAAAAAAATCAACTTGGTGCACGACATTGTAAACTAAAGGCTAGTCTCGTTTAACAGGTGTCGTTTCTATGAGAAATCGCTATCAGAAGCAAAGTTAATTTGAGACCAATTTTTTTTATTTCCAAAACGTGCAAAATGTTCACTTGGCGAGCGGAGACCGACCAAAAATGCCGTCCAGCGGCGGTCTGCAGCTATTTTGTTTACCAGCTGTGCCGTTTCATTTACTAGCTGTGCTGTGCAGTGTGCCCCATGTGCTTTGTCCAGTGAAAGAAAAAACTGTGGTTTGCATTTACTTCGCTGCTTATCGCTCCACCCCCCTCCCCCATCCACCATGAATTCCAAGAGGCCAGCAAGTCGACAGAGTAGCAGTGGTGCTCCAAAAGCGAAGAGAAAGGCCATTACACTCGAGATGAAGAAATACATAATAAGGCGATACGAAGGTGGAGAAACGGTCCGCGACATCAGCAAATCTCTGGGCCTGGCCACATCAACTGTTTGTGGTATACACAAGGCCTCCGAGAACATTAAGGCCAGGGCGCAGAGGATGACGCCACTTGTTGCCGCGAAACTCACGAGGAAGCGCAGCCCACTGATGGAAAATATGGAGGAGTCGCTGGGCATGTGGATAAAGCACCAGAATGAGCACCGCATGCCGCTCAGCACGGCGCTCATCCAGGCGAAGGCGCTCCGGTTGTTCAACGATTTCAAGAAGAGAGCCGGCGAAAGCGCGGCGAGTGAAACATTCGGCGCCAGCACCGGGTGGTATGCGAAATTTAAGGGGCGTTACAACTTGCGCCACCTCAAGATGACTGGCGAGACAGCGGGCGCCGACGTCGAAGCAGCCGAGGCGTTCAAGGGTACCCTGAAGGAGATTATCGACGGGGGTGGCTACTCCCCCGAGCAGGTGTTCAACGTGAATGAGACCGGGCTGTTTTGGAAGAGGATGCCGGCAAGCACGTTCCTATCCAGGGAGGAAAAGACGGCGCCTGGCTTCAAGGCTTCTAGGGATCGGCTCGCCCTGCTCGTGGGCGCCAATGCGGCTGGCGACTGCAAGCTCAAGCCACTGCTGGTGTACCATTCCAAAACGCCAAGGGCTTTGAAGGGCTGCGTCAAGGCTGACCTTCCCGTCATCTGGCGCTCCAACAAGAAGGGTTGGATCACCGCGAGCGTGTTTCTCGACTGGCTGAAGAATCACTTCTGCCCAGCTATCGAAAAATACTGCAGAAAGAAGAACCTGGATCACAAGGCACTGTTACTGCTGAATAATGCCCCCGGACATCCACCCACGCTCTCTGAACTTTCGGAACATGTCAGGGTGGAATTCCTTCCAAAAAACACCACACCGTTGATACAGCCCATGGACCAAGGTGTCATTCGCACCTTTAACGCGTACTACATGCGTCGAACGATGGAGCAGATCGTCGCAAACACGGATAAAGACGTGCAAACAATACGAGAGTTTTGGCGCTCTTACAACATCATGGACGCCATTGACAACATCAATGAGGCGTGGAATCAAGTGGCACAGACAACATTGAATGCATGCTGGGGAAAACTGTGGAAGGAATGCAAGCGTGACCTAACCGGTCTTCAGGAGCCAGTTAATGATATCCATAGGATCGTCGAACTTGCCAGGGATGCTGGATTTCACGAAGTGGAGCAGGCTGATGTGGTGGAAGTGTTGGAGTCTCATGGTGAAGAACTAACAAATGAGGAATTTATTAAACTGAGGAAAGGATTAGTTTCAGTCGAGAAGGATGATGGCGCTGAAGCTACCAAGTCACCCACCCCAACGTTTACCCTGCGAAACTTGGCTGAAGCTAACAGAAGAATTGAAGAAGGACTCGCCATCTATGCCCGTAATGATCCGAACCAAGAACGCAGCAGTGAAGTGAATCGTGTGATACGCAAGGCGATGTCATGCTATACCGAGCTGTATCTTGAGAAACAGAGGCAAGCTTCAGAGTTGAAGATCAATAGGTTTTTCACCACTTCGACCTCCGTAAGATCAACTCTAACTGTAACCTCTCTAACACCATCCCCTAGTGGCGTGTCATTGTCCAAACGACAAGATTCGTCAGAAGAATATTCGGAAGAGGCTGACGATCCTGCCTCTCCTGCCACCCACTAACATCCTTCTCATCAACTCATGTCATCTCATAGCACTATTCTGCTGTACAAATTGCTCATTCTTTGTTCAGGGCCTTGGTTAAGGCGCTATGTAAATTAAAACCAGATAGGAACATCTACCCTTAACATAAAAAATTCCAGGTTCCTTGCGAGAGCTGTTGTTCTTAATGCATTGTGTTATGCTGATGTTGTACTACCTTGTTATGACGTTTAAGTGTATTTCTCGCGTAAAAAAACAGTTGTTCAAGAGTGTGGAACATTTTTGGAGGCCAGAACATACATCTCGGCTTTTAACGCGGGAGGAGTCGATGGGAAAATGACGGTCGTTTAAATCAAGAATTCTGTTACCAAACAATTTTCATGGAACGTATCTCCCGCTCGTCAATCGAGACATGGCTTGCGTTGAATTGTATTGAGTGTGGTGTTTATGCTGTTAAAAAAACACAATGGTATCCTTATAGATGAGCTGCTAAACAACCCACAGATAATATTAACCTCGTGGGAAAATTGAGAAAACGATAACAGTGTGATTTTTTTTTGGTTTCGTGTTATCATTGGGGACTGTTTTCAAGTTTCCATTCATGAATATGCCGTGATGATGTTGTAACGTGTAAACTTTGGTCGTTTAAATGTTTGTTGCAGAAAACTTATTTTGGTTTAAAAATAAGCACCACCTGGAATGGATATATCATACTGTGTTGTAATTATGTGTAGTCTTTATATCTAGAAAAGCTTGGTCCCTCAACTAATTAAATAGGGTTCTGCTTTAACCTGAGATATTGACGACGTGGCTTGCCCAGAAAGCTCCTGAATGCCTGTCACGTGTTTGCAACCCACCTTGAATTTTGATGAACTTCACTCATTGGTTCGTCAATTAATTTATTTCCAACTTGACTGTTTGTCAATTGATTCATTTGTTGACGTGCGTGCAAGTCTCAGCTTCTTCAGAATGCAGTCAGATTGTTTTCAGATGTGAAGTTTATCGCAATGCTCTTCCACAAGTTACATTGGCTCCCAGTCTCAGCCTTCGCTGATCTCAAGATTAGTATTATTATTGATTGAGGTTCTGTCAACATCATTACAAAATATGTCACCTATTTGCTCATATCCAGGAGCAAACTGTTGAAAGCTGCTTAATCTATCGAAGGGCACGTCACAGACTTGAAAGCTCCATTCGGAACTGGCAGAGTGATGATAATGATTCACGTTGGAGAACAATCTGCAGAAGAGAGCATCATGGAACCATTGAGATCCCTTCACTTTTATCACACTAGGGGCAGCATTTTCCCAGATACCTTGCCAATAGACCAAAATATGTTGTATCACGTGATAGTCAAAAACCATCACGAGTTGAGAACAGAACATTTTTCAGGCTCAGGGCAAAAACTAATTTGGCATGATGCATTTTCACACAATCATCAGTCACCAGACGGAAACCATCGTCAACTCACTATACTTGAGAGCATGGCTCAATCACACGTAGCTGTAGGGATTCAAATCCAAAATGTAAGCAGCGCTCTGATGCTTTAAGCCACATGGCTATCTCAAACTACAATATTTTTATGACGGAGTTATTTTCTACATTAAGATTTTGATATACGGTTATTTGTTTTTTTGTCTCTCGTCTTGTTCGATTGACTCATCTTGTGTTTAAATATAATGCAATTTTTGTTATAAATTAGTCTTGCTGGATGATTCGACGTGCTCGCAGGTTCCTTGTTCAAGCAATGTGCTCCAGAACTCGCCATCATGATCAGGAACATCGCAAATGCCTCCTTCTCTTCGGGGTGTTTTCCGTCCAACCTCAAACCTGGCCTGGTTTCTCCCTTGTTAAAGAAACCAAGTCTAGATCCGGATGACCCATCTAGTTATCGTCCCATCACTAACCTCTCGAACCTCTCTAAACTCCTTGAACGACTAGCCCTCGCCCAGCTAAAACCACACATCACCTCCGCAAACTACTGCTGCTTTCAGTCAGCTTACCGTCAAAACTATTCCACAGAAACAGCACTCACTAGAGTGCTCGATGACATTTTAACGATCATTGATTCCGGCTCAACAGTTGCACTTGTAAGTCTGGACATTTCGTCAGCCTTCGACATCATCAACCATTCGCTCCTTCCCTCCTGAAATCCGACTTCGGTATATGCGGCTCAGCACTCAAGTGGATAGTTTCGTACCTTTCTGACCGGCAATCTTCAGTCAGGGTGGACATGTCCACATCGCCTGAAACAATAGCATTATGCGGGGTTCCCCAGGGCTCTTCTCGGTCCCCTGCTCTTCACAGCCTACACTTCCCCGATCGGCCGGCTCATTGCAAGCTTCGGTGTTAAGCATCACTCATATGTGGATGACACGATTCTATTCACCGCCATCGATTCTAGCAATGCATCTGGATTCGAGAGGCTCTCGGAATGTACCACCGCCGTGCAACAATGGTTCACTGCACACAACCTAGCCCTTAATCCGAAAAAGTCAGTGGCCATCATGTTAGGTACCAAGCAACGTCTCAATTCAGCAGCACTCCCCACACACATACACATCTTCGGTCACAGCATCAAGTTCACCGACCACTTCAGCTACCTCGGTGTCATCCTAGATTCAACATTATCCTTCAACCGTCAAACCAACCATATCATCAGCTCATGTAACTTTCACCTGAAGGCTCTTAGACACATACGTCCTCTCATCTCTACTGAAATTGCCAACACATTGCATTGTTGCATAGTTGGGTCTCGCCTTGACTATTGTAACTCCGTCCTAGTCCGGACCTCCGCTGGCAACCTAAAGAAACTTTAAAGACTACAAAACAACCTGGCACGCGTCGTCATTGCCCACACTCATCCCCGTCTCGACTCACTAGCTTGTCTCCGTGCTCTCAACTGGCTACCCATCGCCAGTAGGGTCACATACAAGACCGCCTGCCTCTGCCACAATGCCTTCATATCCGCTTGCCCGCCGTACCTTTCTTCATTATTGACAACTTGCAGCTCAGCACACGGCAGATGCCTGCGCAGCGCGACTCACGACCTCCTCTTGATACCAAGATCCAGGATGGTCATGTCTATGCGCTGCTTCTCGGTGGCAGCCCCAACAGTCTGGAACGATATCCCTCTGCACATTCGCAGCATCACCTCAATCGCCTCCTTCAAGAGACAATTAAAAACTCACCTCTACAATCATGCTTTTGAGCGACTCTGAGCTTGGCTCCGCACCTCTGAGTTGCGGCCACTACGTCTGCAAATTTGCGCGCGTTACAAATTGAACTATTATTATTATTATATCTACACCTGTGAATGTGACATATCGGATGTTTTGAATTGAGCATTGAAAATAAAGACCGTTCCTGTGACGACGCAGAACAAAAAAACAGCTGATCACAACCACATTTCAGGGTTTTTTGTTTGTTTTATTTCATGACTGACCTCACGGGAGGGGAGTTCCAGGCATGCGTAGCAGTGGAAGATACGGAGGGGGACACATCATGGAGAGCCGGCTGGCCTCTCTTCTTGAGCCCGGACCTCGTTTTACTGGAGCCAGAACCAGTCCACTGGACCTGTATTCCAGACGTCCAGGTGGTACCAGTCCATCTCCTCCCAATTGGTGATGGGGCACTTGTCGAGAGAGTGGAGAGTTTCCCATACCTTGGCAGTGTGCTAATGACCAGCTCCGGTTTAACAGCAAAGGTCTCACTCCGAATCAGTCGTGCCGCATTATCTTTTCATCGGTTGCGTAATGCTGTGTGGCTACCTGGTCTATCACTCCACACGCAGCTTCAGGTCTTCTCAGCCACGGTCATTCCCTCCCTTCTCTACGCTTGCGAAACTTGGACCCCCCCCCCTAATGGAACATCTTCGCCGGTTAAAAACATTTAGGATGGCCTGCCTACGATCCATCTTGGGTTTAACCAGCCTGGATTGTGTGAGGAAATCACAAATCCTTGAAAGATGTGGACAAAGTCCCATCGGTGAGCTCCTCCGCCAGGCAAGGCTGTATTGGCTGAGTCATGTAGCCCGCATGCCCAGCCACCGCATGCCTAAACAGCTTTTGTTCGGCCGGATCGAGGGGGTTAAACGGGCACGGCACGGGTTAGAGAAGAGATGGAGTGATGTGGTACAGGAGGACGTGGAGCTGAGTGGACTTGCCGATGACTGGTACCAGCAGTGTCAAGATCGGCCTCTGTGGAGGCAGCTCGTGAAGGACGCTACTGGACAGTTGGAGGCAGTCGCCCTCCAACAACGGAGGGTGGAGGAGCGACGCTCACAACAACGAGCGGAGTGCCGGGTGGCTAAAGCACAGCAAGTTGCCACAGTAGGGGGCACAGGTGGTGCATCAGCCAGTCATCTCAGTCAGTCGACCTGTGCCATCTGGATCTGCCCTGTGACCTGCCAGCAGGCGTTCGACACTTCACGTGGCTTCAAGGTGCACATAGCCTGGCACAAGCGTTGTGGTGACGTCACCGCCACTTAGTGGTGAATGGCGGTTGTTGTTGTTCAGTCTGTGTATGTGCGAGTCGATACGTGTGTGTAAGTCTGTGTGTGTGCGAGTCGATTTGTGTGTGTAACTACATGTGTGTGTCTAAAGTCGATGTCTGTGTGTGCGAGTCCATATGTGTGCGTGTAAGTCTATGTGTTTCTACGTGTGTGGGTCAATGTCTGTGTGTAAGTCCATGTGTGCGTCTGCCTTTTCACCCGGGCAACGCCGGGTACTTACCACTAGTGAGATCATTGATATCTCGATGATGATGCATTCAATGTGTCGTATATATTTGGTCTTAAAAAATTGAAAAATGTGTAATTCTCCGAAAGTATCCAAATTGATATAATTATGCCAATTATGCATTATGGTAATTGTGAATATATAATTGTATTGCGTTATGCAATTGTATGTAATTATGCTAATTATGGATTTTTATAATTGGGCTTGGCTTCGTTGTCTTATCATATTCTTAGGTTTTTTCGGTAAAGTCACGTAGGTAAAAACATTAAAAAGTAAAATTAAATAAAAATAAAAATCACGACGTTTCGGAGGCAACACAAGCTTCCGTCTTCAGGTGGTACCGTCACAGCCACGACAGCTGTATCAAGTAAATGAGAGATTGCAGGAGTTACCACTGCGTTTATATAATGGTTGGAGAAGGTGGTGGGGCAAGGGCCGCATACTTATTATTAATATGGTAAGGTGAGGCTTGAGACTAAGAATAGACTACATAACAAAGGCTGAGCCTTTGTTATGGAGAGGTGCGGTTTGTGACTCAACCTGTAACAAGAAGACCACCACTAAACATGGTAAAACAGTAATGGTTGTCTGTCAAATAAGATTGGCAAATAAGTGTAGTTAAATCTTTTTTGCATGGTTAATCACATCTTTCCAATGATTACTCAGTTTGTAACCGTCATCACGGTTGAAATTATGTCTGTGTTTGTATATTTGTATGGCTTCGTGTACAAACCTTTGATGGTAGCCAGGAGGTTTGCAGAGAACCTTGGTCTCGGAAAATACAATTTCATGAGAGCCCACCGAGTTGTAGCAATGATCGGCAACGACCGAAGAATCAGTTCTGCCGTGTTTCAGATCTGACTTGTGCTCGCGGACACGATCAGAAACATGACGTTTCGTTTCTCCAATGTAGCAATCACCACAAATGCAACTCAATTTGTAGACTCCAGGATACTGTAAGTCAGGAACGACATCCTTCACAGATGGAATCAAATCAGATGGAATCTGTGAAGGATGTCGTTCCTGACTTACAGTATCCTGGAGTCTACAAATTGAGTTGCATTTGTGGTGATTGCTACATTGGAGAAACGAAACGTCATGTTTCTGATCGTGTCCGCGAGCACAAGTCAGATCTGAAACACGGCAGAACTGATTATTCGGCCGTTGCCGATCATTGCTACAACTCGGTGGGCTCTCATGAAATTGTATTTTCCGAGACCAAGGATCTCTGCAAACCTCCTGGCTACCATCAAAGGTTTGTACACGAAGCCATACAAATATACAAACACAGACATAATTTCAACCGTGATGACGGTTACAAACTGAGTAATCATTGGAAAGATGTGATTAACCATGCAAAAAAGATTTAACTACACTTATTTGCCAATCTTATTTGACAGATAACCATTACTGTTTTACCATGTTTAGTGGTGGTCTTCTTGTTACAGGTTGAGTCACGAACCGCACCTCTCCATAACAAGGCTCAGCCTTTGTTATGCAGTCTATTCTTAGTCTCAAGCCTCACCTTACCATATTAATAATAAGTATGCGGCCCTTGCCCCACCACCTTCTCCAACCATTATATAAACGCAGTGGTAACTCCTGCATCTCTCATTTACTTGATACAGCTGTCGTGGCTGTGACGGTACCACCTGAAGACGGAAGTTTGTGTTGCCTCCGAAACGTCGTGATTTTTATTTTACTTTTTAATGTTTTTACCTACGTGACTTTACCGAAAAAACCTAAGAATATGAATCATTGCAGTCACGAAAGCTTCAAATCTAGTTGTCTTATCAATCGGGATAATACAATGGTTCTCGCTTTAACTTTTACTGATTATGTTTTACTGTATTTGTCAAGTCTCAAAATTCAGATCTCTCCGCAGGATACAGTTCTTATAATTAAGATTATTAAGCATGCACTTAGGAAGGCACCAGTCAGACTCTGTGTTAAGCAACTTTAATCTAAGAAAAACATAACATTCAAATATGCAAACTCTTGTGCTAGGAATTGCAACACAGTACTCTTGGAGATGTCCTCCTCATTGATCCGTACATTTAACCCTCAAGTTACATTTGGTAACTGGGTAATAGAACAATCTGCTAATTCCTCAGAGTAAGGTGATCATACACGGCGACAGGAAAAAGCACTAATGAAACATGTGCCTAAGCAAAAGTAGACCTCAATGAATTCATTGGTAAGATTATGTGATTAACGAAATGTCTTGGAACAATGGGGTACGGCAGTGTTCCTGCTTGTCTAGCAAATGCTCATCAATTGGCTAAGGCTTCAATAAATTAGCAGGCAAGATTTTGTGATCAAAAGAAAATTTTCAACCCGACTGTCCCTGTGAGTGTGTAGATTCGTAACGTAGATGTTGAGAAAATGTTTAGTTTCATCAATCACATTGGTATAGTTATGAAATTAACAAAAAATGACAAATACTTCCAACGACCGTATCTACGTAACTCAATGGGCAGCAATAATTTTCAAGATCAGCTAATAGTTAACGCGCTACCTTAGGATGGCCACCCTTTTTGAAACGCAAAGATAACTTTGGAGTAATCTTATAAGTCCCGATATGTGCGTTATGTGTGTGTGTTGGTGTATTGTATCCTTGCTCAACTCTTTGCGTTAAGCAGACGCCGAGGTGGGGCGTTTCTTGTACCAAAAATTCCTTGGTTCCCTGCTGAGAAATGAGTCGTGTGTGTGGGCGTGTCATACTGCAGGCCTCTCTGCTGCTGGATGAGCTGAGTCGGCACGACGCTTGTCTTTGAAGATGCCCGATTGCGCTCGCAGCTCGTCCGCCGGTCGCCGGTGCCGACACTATTTCTAAGTTGCGCCGGTCACGCTCTCTCCCTTGCACCAGGCACGGTTGGTCCTTGTAGACTTGACCTTTGCAGGAGAGTGCTCAGCTTCCGAGTCTGCACGCTCGTGGGTAATCCTTAGCCGCTGGTCCTGTGCGATGCTCGCTTGGTCGATGCTTGGCGCTTTTCCGCCCTTTCTCCAGGTCGATTGCTCGTCGTTGCTCGTCACTCTTTCTCTCTCTTTTTCTCTTGCTGCAGCTGCTAGTGGGAGCTGGCACTCAATGTAGAATAAAACTTTTAGCGATGCTTCGTCTGTCAGCGCCGAACTCATACTCCGTGACACATCGCTACTCTGCAAGCCTCGCCATCCTTGGTCGATTGTGGGGCCCACCCCCGGAGCTTGTCGCAGCAAGACTCCGTTGCATGATCAGTCGTGAAATTCTCCCCTCTCTGCGTGTCTCTTGCGAGAGAAAAAAAAACATGCCCTCTGTCTCGTTCTCCTCCCGTGGCCGCAGCTGCCTGGCTGCCCCCAGCTGTCTGGTTGCCCCCCCCCTCCCTTTGACTGGCTGCTTTCCATACTCGGTTTATGTTTTGGTCCCCCCTCCCTCTCTGCCTTCGTGGTGTTTGCTATCTCAAGGGGAGTCACCCTCCATACGTATTTTATTGCTACCATGTGTTGTGTCAAATTGTGGGAAGACAGATGTGGTTTGGAGGCTCTGGTCCTATGGAATAAATATTATCTTGGTCGTGTGCGATTGACCTATTTCGCCTTGTATCTTTTTTGAATTACCTTAGGTCTAATACTTCATAATTATTATTTGGTTTATGTTTAACCAAGATTGGTGATGTACCATGGTTGTTACCTCAGGTATTCTGAGGGTGTATTAAGCTTTGTTCTCCGTCCGTCTCGCCAGGCATCTGTGCTTTATTCGAGTTATATTTTGATATCCTGAGGTTGGAGATATAGCTAAGTTTTGACTTAAGCTTTCGTGACTGCTGGAATTCATATTCTTTGGTTCTTTAGGTAAAGTCACGTAGATAGAAAGATAGAATAAGAAAAACATATATAAGGTGAATACGAGTAATTTAAGTAATAATAAAAGCCACTAATGTAGACTGCAGTCTGGTTCTTAATCTGAGAGTGTACTGGGTCTATACCGTCGATTTCTTCTTGTTGCAAAGTTTAGAACTTTTACCGTTGGAGGAGAGAAAAACCGCCAGTTGTAATGTCCGTTTGCCCTGTGGCTCTCGCTTTTGTGGAAAGCCGATTGGAGTGATGTAAAGGCTATGTCAGCAAGTTTTGATTTGAAACCAGGCTGTTCCTGCTGGAGAATTGTTTGTGAACTGTCCAAAACGTCCAAGGAGGTCGTGACTCATGGTCCCCTGCCCCGTGGAGATTTTCCAGATTGTCATTAACCTCCCTTTGCCCCGGGGTTTTATTATTTAATGGCCTCCAGATACTTGGTGTGGCTTGTGGGAGGTAGCGGGGTGAGAGTGTTTGTTTCAACTTTTTTTTCGATTGATATATTTAAAAATATTGGCAGATTTATTCTTAACATCAATTTTGGAAAAAGGCCTATATATACAACAAATGTTCTTCCATTGTAGTCGCATGGTTCTTAAGTAATGTCCGGTTAATGGTGACATTGTAGCGCTTCAATCATCTCTTTGAACAGGCAATTTCAATGTGGAATGAATAGTTGATCCACCGATAAGGCGTGCAGCGACTCCAGTTAATGCATAGACTATTACAGCTTTCTTTGCAAAGCAACGATTGATTTGATTTTTCAACAATTTCAGTAGGAATGTTTGCCCACTCCAGCTCCACCAGTGATGAAGACTCTTAAGCGTTCAAGAGAGTGTTCACTCTCAGGCTCTTCATGCAATTGCTTGTTAATGCTGTGACCATTCTAAACATTTCCTGTTGTCCTACATTCATTGCTCTACGTGCCGATTTTAATTGTTCTTCATCCATTTCCACATCTGGCACCTCTTCTTCTTCATCTTCCATTTCAACAGGTACAGCTTTTTCGAGAATGTTGAGTGCATGAACTTGATTTCATGCATTCTCCAGTTGTCTGTCACGTTCACGATGCACTTCCATATGGTCACTCATCTGTTTGAGCTGTTGTTCATTTCCCAGAAATGCTTCCTTTGCAGTATCAGATCCTTGCAATAGTTCTTGTTCACTTCTGTATGGTTTGTATTGAACCAGAAGGCTAGAATAGTAGTTTTCAGGATCTGTTACAACCACAAAGTATGTCACTCTAACAACTGCTGGAACATTTCTTTTCAGCATTTTTGTTCTATCAGTGAACGTGATCATCTATCTTCCTCTTGCAGAGTTTTCTACTTCTTCAGATGCATATTCATCGATATTTGAAGCAGCATGCTATTGATGAGTCCTCATCATTCTTCTTGCATGTATTTGTATGATGGTGGATCTGACACTTTTTCACAAGCTCATAGAGCTCAGAACTCTTGTTCGGCTTTTTTGCTGTGCACACTTGATCAATTCGATTGATTTCCTCAGGTGTATTGAATGAAGGATGATCTTTTATCCACACCAGGATGTGTAGATGTGGACTTCCACGATTTTGGAACTTGATTCGCCACCAGTAATCCTTCAATCGACCACCAAACACTTCATGATTGTCAAGAATTTCATAAGTGCGTTCAATCGAATCATGAAGTGTCGAGTGACTATGACAGGATACAGTTTGATCAATCGTTGTGTGGCATATATGTTGAGTTCATTTGGATCTTCATCGGGTCTTTCATCAGCTATTAAGAGTGCCTTGCGCATATCAAGCCAATTCAAATAATTGCAACTGAATGTCCCGAAGTATGTTGGTGGTCCTATTGAATGTATTTGTCCGATCAATTCATTCAGCACTGTTTCCCAATATGCAGCTGATCCTCCTTATTTCATGAGTATTATCAGAGACTTCGTATTCATCCTCCATATTTGGCTGATCACAATCTATCAAAGCCATAACTGATGTTTGTACATGTGTAATGCGAGCAAGGATTGAGGGGGGCGGAGTCTGGGTCATGTGAGGAGAGGGAGGAGTTAGGGTCACGTGGGGGAGAGGATTTAGGGAGAGAACCGGAAGGGATCAGGGAGTTAAGACGGAGTGAAAACGGGAGGAGGCCACGCTGGGCAGTACTGGGAGGGTGGCGCGATCGCCACGTGTTGGGAGACCTCGGCACCGTCGGCCATCGGTGTCCGGGCGCAGGGGGGCTAGCGGGCTGTGGGAAGGCTGGCCGTGAGCGAGGAGCGGAGCAGCAGTGTGGCTGCAGAGCGGAGCAGCAGGGTGGCTGCAGAGCGGAGCAGCAGTGTGGCTGCAGGGCGGAGCAGCAGTGTGGCTGCAGAGCGGAGCAGCAGGGTGGCTGCAGGGCGGAGCAGCAGTGTGGCTGTGGAGTGCTCGACTGAGGAGACGCGGGCCTGAGCGAGGACGCCGTGGGAGCGAGATTTACACGAACCCAAATAAAGGACAATGGAGATCGATACTGTGGAAGAGTCCTTTATTACACATGCATCGTTTCAACTTGTGCTGCCATATGTATTTGCATTGCCTCTCGCAGATGTGGTGATGAATCTTCTTCTTCTCGCATTCTTGGATCGGCAATGTCATTTTTCGGATGAACATTTATGAAGTTGATGGTGAATTCAAAATGTCTTGATCCTGTTGATCGTCTGCAGATTCGTTCAAGTTCTTCAAATGTGTCACACTCAATAATGCATGCTCTGCCATTGCCTGCCGGTGCACCTTTCTGACCCCATGAATGTGAATCAGTGAAGTAGTATTTGTCATCATAATGCACAATTGCTAGTGATTTGTATCCTGTTATTAGTACGCCAGCCTGATGATTTGTGAACAAATCATGAAATGCATCGCCCAAAGTGATTTCTTGTGAATCGCCTTCATTGACTCAGTCTTGTAGACTTCCAACGAGTAGTGTTTCCTCATCATAGGCTATTGAGAATTAGTTGTTGAATGTAATGAAGTCGTTTCTTATGACATGGAAATGTTTGACTTGCAGATATCCATTTGCTGTCATTGGATATCCTAGATTCTCAAGTTTGGCCAATCGAATGGTTTCATACATTTCATCACCCGCAATCAAGTTCACGTTCAATGTGTTTGTGGTCCATATGCTTGGTGGCAGTATAGCAGCTCTTACAATATTTGCCAACACCATTGCCCCATGTAAACATCTTCATTTGCTTGATGCCATGCAGCGCGAACAATTCTAGATCTTTCATTGATTGGCATGTAAGCATTTGCAGGTTCTTGCGGCTGATTTTGCTCCACTGGTTGTTGCGCAGGAATAGCAACTGAATGTAGATCAGCGATGTTTGCTTCTTCATTGATTGTTACATCCGGATAAAGTGGATTAATTCGAATTCGCCAGTTGAGTGCAATGTAAACTTGTTCACGATTTATAGAGAATTCACGTGTGATGTTGAGATTCTCAACATGTTTTGTGATGACAATCATTCCAGTATTATCCATTGCTCGTGGAAGTGTGTCACTAACTTCAAAGATGTCCATAGCAAAAAGCACTGCCTGTCCACGGAAGCCATATTGACCGAAGACTCCAGTGAATTTGATGATCTTCACAAATGGTATAACTCTTGATAATAGACATTGTTCTGGCTGTGTTAAGACTCGAATCACATCTGGAATTTCAGCAGGATCCAAGTGATTCCAGTGAGCTTTTGGTGGTGCAGCTTTTTTGTTACTGCTGATGTGTGTCTTGCAACGTGAACACATTTGCAATGTTTTCTTTGATGACAATTCGGTCATGATGCTCGATTGCATTTTCATTACGTCGTACTCTGTAAATCTGATTTGGATAGCAGCATTTGGTGCAGACTTCACAGATTTGACTGCAGAATGTATCGATTGCATTGTCAAATGTTGTCATGTCAGCATTGAGTGCTTCAAGACGTTGCGATTGATATTCACGATTTTGCTTTAATATGACATCACGTGCTTCAAGTGTTTCTGCAACTCTGAATTGTGACGTGTTCACGCACAGATTGCAATCGAGCATCATGATCATCTGGTGTTTCTTGATTTCTTGATTGTATGTGATGTTCATTCAAACGATCACGTCGTTCCTCAAGTCTGGCATGCTTGCCTCTTCATCTTCATTAGCACGCTTTTCTTGGTACTTTTGCCGAGCCTTTTGTAACCGTCGCTTTCGTTGCTTTGCATCTGAATTGTGACATGTGTTCACGCATAGATTGCAATCGAGCATCACGAGCTTCTGGTGTTTCTTGATTTCTTGATTGTTTGTGATATTCACGGTCTCGTTGCAATCGGACGTCACGTGCTTCTGGTGTTTTATCATTCAAACGATCACGTCGTTTCTGAAGTCTGGCGCGCCTTGCCTCTTCGTCCTCATTAGCACGCTTTTCTTTGTACTTTTGCCGAGCCTTTGCTAACCGTCGCTTTCGTTGCGTTGAAGTTTCATTTGGATTTCTCTTCACACGATCCCTTTTTTGTTTACCATTTGTCGTTACCGATGTTCCTGTTGGCACGAGTATAGGACAAATAACATTGGGTGAAAGAGTGGTTGGCAATTTTTGATAAGTCGGGGCTTGAACTCATGACCTGAGAGTTGAATTTTTTTACATAAAACCACATTTCCAAACCTCAACCAACTTATCAACGACAGACAACTCACTTTAAATGCTACAATTTAAAGCTCTATATGAAGTACCAAAAATCTTAGTTAAAAAAAATACTAATTTCATACCAGATAATTGATCTTTTGACCTTTAGATCGAACTCAACCTATTTGTCCACCACATGTAAATGGATAAAACATCAATATGAATGTTAAAAGTTCACTTTAAATGGGGTTAGTGCAAAAATGATGTCACTGACCCTATCCATGCATTGTCCCATTGATGCACTACATCATAATAAACAACTTTTGTAAAGACACCAAAGCATTTAATGTTACGAGTTTCGAACTCTGGACTCCTACGTTGGTATTAATTTTTATTTTTCACAAAACCTGTTCGCAAAGCACTCGTCGAGTAAGGCTTCCATACAAAATATGAATTGCTTTAAACAAGCCAATGGATTAATTTATGCCGATTTTGATACAGGTATGCATTGTCTCCGGATCCGAGTACGTGTGCTAAATTTTGAATTGATTGGACAACAGGAATTAGACTAAATTTTGATTACAAGAGTTGACCACGACAAACATAGGAGTCAAGTTAAATAAAACGGTTGAAAAACTACGACGCTTCGATCGCAACACAAACAGTCGTCATCAGGATGATGATGACCGCATCCTGATGATGACCGCTTGTGTTGCCATCGAAACGTCGTAGTTTTGAGTTATTTTTTTTACCTATCTACGTGACTTTACGGAAAGACCCAAAGAATACACGAAAATATTCCTTGAGGAAAGGAATAAGCACAAAAAGCATAAAAAATGAGTTTGCTAATCTAGAAAGGAATATGACAACAGATTAGGATCGTAGAAGTGGCTTATCACATGGACATTTATAGGAACCCAAACACTTAAAACACATGCCACAAAATGTGGAGGGGAAAACCATAGGACCGAGAGAAAAATCCACGTGACCACGGTGAAAGACACGCACAAACTCCAAATATACAACAGGTGTCAGGGTCAGGATCGAACCCACGACCTCAGGTGTCCATCTCATTTATTGCAGCATGACCGAGATAATGTGGGTGATTAGGAGCATAAATCATCATGCGAACTCCTATCATCCTCGCAGCCGCAGCGGCTTTTTGCTAGATCATCGAACAAAGATGGTCATCGCATCGCACGCTTTCAGACGGAAGAGCTCTGCCAATATTAGTAAGCCACTAGGAGCTATGTACTTTTAAATAATAATTTAGTTTGGCAAACTAATTTTTTAAAATGCATTTTGTGCTTGGTATGTTGTCCTTCCCCCCCCCCCGCACCTCAGATTAGCACGGTTGGCTATGTACGGTGCGAAAGAAATTCAACATAGAAATGTACGTGAAGCAAGAAAACTACAATAGTTTTTTTTTGGGTTAGATTGCATGAATATAAACGTTTCGATCGCAACACAAGCAATCGTCATCCCCTGATGACGATTTCTTGTGTTGCTGTAAAAACGTCATGATATTGTTATTATTTTTTCTATCTACGTGGCTTTACCGAAAGACCCAAAGAATATGAATT
Source organism: Lampetra planeri (assembly GCF_965212315.1). Lineage (NCBI taxonomy): Eukaryota > Metazoa > Chordata > Hyperoartia > Petromyzontiformes > Petromyzontidae > Lampetra > Lampetra planeri. The sequence goes on from NC_136161.1 coordinate 4,940,931, forward strand.
CCTGCAAACACAAAAGCTTTAAGTCAATTAGTTACTACTTTAGCACTAATCGGTTGTGTTGGAGAGCAAAAACCCAAAGCGTTTTTTTTCTTTCCTCTCTCTCCAAGACCTTACCTTCGCCAACGTCCTCCTCATCCAACACCACCTCGACAAAGTTTTGATCTGCAGTGGCCGGGCACCCACGGAAACTCCCCGTCACCGCCGGTCTCTCATTGGCTCCTCCCCCAAATTTGAAGTGATTAAAATCCAGGCCTGTAATAATAATAAGCACTTTCATTCATGACAAATGGAAGGTCTAATAATACAGTGGTTCTTAACCTTTACTGCAGCCTTGCACCCGTTTGGTTCCCAATCGTAATTCTTTTTATAATGTTAATAAACACAGAGGGTTTGATGAAACAAAATATTTGTTACTTACGTGCCCGTGCTTAATTTGTGTTTCAACGATTTGCCTTAAAAAAAATATGGCCATGTCTCACAGCCCCCAGAAAGGGCATCTCGCACCCCCAGAAGGTGCGTGCGCCTCAGGTTAGTAACCACTGGTCTATTAGATGCAAAAAAAAACAACCACTGGTCTATTAGATGTGTAATGACAGGGTGACCCCTGCCGGCCTGCAAGGGTAATTAGTTATAGCTGCATTGCATAATGCCTTATTATGAAGGGGTGTATCTGGGGTAAAGGTCAAGGGCGAAGTCAGTCGAGAAGCTCCGGGAACCATCCCGAAGGGTCTGGAAGGTTCTAGAAAGGGGGCGTGGCCAGAGGTGGAGCTTGGCCACCCCGGCAGATATAAGGAGCACCGAACCAGAGCTTCGGGGCTGTTAGTGTGGGGTCTGGGTCCTGGTTGCATCGCTACCATCGTCATCTCTTTGACCACGTGGCTGTTCTTTTGCAAGACCAGCTCCGTCGCCACCGCTACGCTTGTCAACCCACATGCTTAGCGCAGGACGGAGATGGGCTGCGTGTTTGGACAGCCTAGGTGTAGCCACGTTACCAAGTGTATCGCCCTGTGTGCTCTTAATAAATAAGAAGCCTTCTACTAGACGTGTGCTGGAAGTCGCTCACTACAGATGTAAAAAAAACAGTTTTGCATAGGCAGGTTATGGATATATCAAATACACTTTTGAGTTCTTGACATGTTTACTTAAGTTTTATCTTCGCATCTTCAGCTTTTAAACTAAAAGTTATTATTTCAAGTCATTAAACCTAAACTGACACATTGTGGGTGTGTGTGCCTCAGGTTAGTAACCAATTGTCTATTAGATGTGTAGTCACGTTCAGGGTGTCACTATGGTGTTAGCACCAGCCACTGTCACAAGAGTGCTACTGTGCGTCTGGAACCTCTCTCGGGGGCCAGAGTAAGTACGGCATGCGAGCAGGCCCTAGGGGGCATAGTCCTGGTGACGACCTGAGAGAGGGCAAGTGAGGACGGGGTAGTCTGGGTAAACCCGAGAGGACATGTGACCAGGGCAGGGTAACAAAGGGGGCTTGAGGGACACGTGATGCTCGGTCGGGATCCTTCGGGAAAGATCCCGAAGGACGTGTGGCCGAGGGCGGAGCGAGGCCACGCTCAGGAGCATAAAGGGGCAGTCCCGGGAACATTTGCAGGAGCAAAAGAAAGGGGGAGTAGGGCAGAGGTGAGCTTGTGCAGTACAAACAAAAAAAATGTCAACAATTTTTTTTTACAAATAGATCCTCCATTTAACAATTAATTAACATGGAACAAACTTAACGAGCCCAAAAAAGGTAAAACTGGACGTAACATTTATCAGCACACGATAATATTACTTTAGGAAAGGAATGACAACAGATTAGGATAGTAGAAGTGGCTTATCACATGGACATTTATAGGAACCCAAATACTTTAAACGCATGCTGCAAAATGTGGAGGGGAAAACCGTAGGTCCCAGAGAAAAATCCACATGACCACGATGAAAGAGACTCACAAACTCCAAATATACCACATCCTCGCAGCGGTTTTTGGCTGGCCATCGAACAAAGATGGTCACCGCATCGCGTGCTTTCAGATGCGCTTCTGCGGCCGTCTGGAACAGCTCTTCCTTCCGATATTAGTAAGCTACTAGGAGCTATGTACTTTAAAATCATCATCTAGATTGGCAAACTCATTTAAAAAAATTATTTTTGTGCTTAGTATGTTGTCCTTTCCCCCCCCCCCTCGCATCTCCGATTAGCACAGGTGGCTATGTATGGTGCGAAATGCATAAATATAAATGTGTCGTTAAACCCGCCACCACTCGATACAGCCAATTAATAAGGTTTGTCACGTAACGAAAATGTGCCAATTAGTTAATACTATAGCACTAATCGGTTGTGTGTTGGAGAGCAAAACCCACAGCGACATTTACACATTTGAGTACCGCGACGTTTTCGCCAGTAATTACAACAACAACAACCAGCCTCGTCAGGCGATTCGCCAGAACTGTGAAGAAATCCTCCTCCTGTTTGTGGCGAAAGCCTACTTAATGCATTAAACAAAACGAGAAAGCGTTTTTTTTCTTTCCTCTCTCTCTCCGCAACCTCACCTTCGCCAACGTCCTCCTCATCCAACTCCACCTCGACAAAGTTCTGGTCTGCAGTGGCCGGGCACCCACGGGAACTCCCCGTCAACGCCGGTCTCTCATTGGCTCCTCCCTCAAATTTTAAGCGATTAAAATCCAGGCCTGTAATAATAACAATAAGCACCATCATTCATGACAGATAGAAGGTCTAATAATACAGTGGTTCTTAACCTTTACTGCAGACTTGCACCCCTTTGGTTCTCAATCGTAAAAAAAATGTATAATGTTAATAAACGCATATGGTTTGATGAAACAAAGTATTTGTTACTTACGTGCCGTGCTTAATTTGTGTTTCGAAGATGTGCCTTATATAAAAAAAATATGGCCATGTCTCACAGCACCCAGCAAGGGCATCTCGCACCCCCAGTTTGTGCGTGCGCCTCAGGTTAGTAACCACTGGTCTATTAGATGTGTAGTGACGTTAAGAGCGTCACTATGGTATTAGCGCCATCCACTGTCACAAGAGTGCTACTGTGCATCTGGAACCTTTCCCGGGGGCCAGAGTAAGTACGGCATGCGAGCAGGCCCTAGGGGGCATAGTCCTGGTGACTACCTGAGAGAGGGCAAGTGAGGACGGGGTAGTCTGGGTGAACCCGAGAGGGCACGTGACCGGGACAGGGTAGCAAACGGGGCTTGAGGGACACGTGATGCACGGTCGGGATCCTTCGGGAAAGATCCCGAAGGGGGCATAGCCGAGGGCGGAGCGAGGCCACGCTCAGGAGCATAATGGGGCAATCTTGATTTGAAGCTTTCGTGACTGCAGAAATCCATACTCTTTCGGTAAAGTCACATATTTTATACCTACGTGACTTTACCGAAAGAACCAAAGAGCATAAAGGGGCAGTTCAAGACTGTTCCCTGCAATCAACCCTAGGCGCTACGTCTATCCGATCTTCGGTCTCCGCTCAGCATCGTGGGTCAGTCAGGATGTTACTGACAGGATGTTACCGACTGACACGGTTATGTAGTTACCCTGTTGGGGTCTAGTTAACGTGTGTACGTTTATATAATTAGCCCTGTTGGGGCTGTGTAATAAACGTGTTGCCTCCAAGTCAAGTGTGTGCCTCCGTGAAGAACACTACAGATGTAAAAAAAACAACCACTAGTCTATGAGATGTTAAAAAAACAAATGTTTCATGGGCAGGTTATGGATATATCAAATACAATTTTGAATTCTTGATGTGTTTACTTAAGTTTTCCTCTACGCATCTTCAACTTTCACTTCCACTGAACTAAAAGTTATTATTTTAAGTCATTAAATCAAAACTGCCACATTAACATTGAAACATATAATACCATGTACATATTTATTTTTTATATTGCTGTTGGGCTGGCTGGAGGGACGGATGGAAGGATGTGCATGTCCAAAGGATGTGGGCATTGTTCGTTTGATGATGACGCAAAAGATTACTAGTTCCGTTTTTAGCGAGTTATGTTCCTTAAATATAAGCTCTAGCAGCCAAAAATCAAGACACTGGCCCTCACTCATCTGAATCGTGGACGGCTACGGACATGGCAAACAAAAATATAATTGAGGAACCAGGAGTGTGGCAGTATCAGGCTTCTCTCGCTCACGACAATCCTCCATAAATGGTAGATCAAACAATCATCCAACGACAACTGTGGTAAAGTTCAAGCCGTCAAACGTGTCATCGACGATTTCGCCATTCCATGAACATCCCCGGCAGTGTGTCGCTGCAATACATACAGCGTATACTGACATCTGAGAGGTGTAGTAGTAGTTGTGCTGTTGTTTTTATAAAGGACGTCGTTGGTCACCGCAGAGAACCGTAGCGACACGACCACCGCCATTCTACGATAGCTGGGCACCAAAACTGTGCCACACGCCCTTCCCCGCATTGGCCTCATGGGGGAGCCTCCGGACCAAAAAAGTTTATTTTATTTAGTTTTTCTGCCGAATCAATTCCAATTACGTATTTACGTACGTTATCGGAATGTGAAAGGGTTAATTGCCCAACCACACCTTAATTACGTACCTTCGTCTTGGAAAAATCTATTTCGTGTGTGCCCACAGTGTGTGCCCGCAGTGTGTGCCCGCAGTGTGTGCCCGCAGTGTGTGCCCGCAGTGTGTGCCCGCAGTGTGTGCCCGCAGTGTGTGCCCGCAGTGTGTGCCCGCAGTGTGTGCCCGCAGTGTGTGCCCGCAGTGTGTGCCCGCAGCGTTAAAACAATGATACAGGAAAGCCACCCACACGGATGCCTATCTAAAGCCTGACTCCCACCATCATCCAGCCCAGAAGAATTCCCTCATCAAAACACTACACCATAGGGCCCGTTGCATCTCCGACAAGGAACACCTAGCCAGTGAGCTGGAGCACGTACACCAAGCCCTCAGGATGAATGGATATTCTGACCGTAAAATCTGCAAAGCTGTCTCCCCAGCCATGGGGAGACAACCATCTGAGGACCCAATCAAAACCATCACCTTGCCATACATAGCAGTTATTACCAAAAAGATTTCCAAAATCTTAAACAAACACAAAATCCAGATTCGTCTCAACACAGTACATAAAATCCGTGATTTGATCCCATCTGTAAAGGATGTTATTCCTGACATGCAATATCCTGATGTCTACAAATTAAGTTGTGGCTGCGGCAGCAGTTACATTGGGGAAACGAAATGTCTCGGACCATTTTCGTGAACACAAGGCAGATCTGAAGCACGGTAGGACCAATACCTCTGCCATTGCGGATAATTATTTTAATGCTGTGGACACACACAAAATAGATTTTTCCAAGACGAAGGTACTCTGCAAACCCACTGGCTATCATCAGAGATTTGGTCATGAAGCCATCCAGATATTTTAGCAGACACAACTTCAACCGAGAAGATGGGTACAAATTGAGCAATCATTGGAAGGACGTGATTAACCAGGTAAAGTCTTAACCTGATGTGATGTTTTCATCCTTCCTGCAATTTTAGCTGACTGAGTTGCATTATGAGGTTGGATGTCTTTGTATTGACGGGCTGGAAGTCCTTCTCGCTCAGTCACCGATGCTGCAACATACTAGGCAAGTCCCCAATGCTGCGGCATACTAAGCTCGTGCATTGATATGCTAATCTCACACAATACATTAGCCACTTCCACAGCCTCAAGCAGACCATTTCTCGCCCTGCCCTCTTACCCTGAGGCTGCACCCATCTCAGGCCTATATAAGACCTTGTTTCAGTAGCTTTCTCTCTCTCACCTGAAGATGGTCGCTTGGTTGCGAGTATAGAATTTTCTGTCTTCTTCTTCTTTCGTATGGCTGATGCAGATGCAGAGCAACAACCAGAACGTCACATTCAGGTGGTCAAGCCAAACAACCGCAGAAGCAGAGTAGCGAATCATCATTGCTGTGATGATGTCTCGTTCATATTTGTGGATTGGGAGCATTGCGTCGTTATACGTTGTGTATGGTCTGTTCTAAGTGACCACAGTCGCACCACTACTGGAGAATTTTCCATTTGTGCATCAGGTAACCGCATCTGCCATGGTTTGTGCAGCGGATGCATTTTAGGGCAGACCATGAGCTTCGTGGAAGATCAAAACCCAAGGGTCTTCTGCCTTGGGTCTTTCACAACAAGGTGTGACCAAAATTAAACTCACTTTTTCGACGGTCCTCCTCGTCAAATTCCACCTTGATGAAGTTCCGGCCTGCAGTGGGCAGGAATCCATGGGAATCTTCCACCTCCTGTGGCCTCTCACTGGCTCCCTCAATCTTCACATTCTTCAGAAGTTCAGCTAGAATGAAGAAAACGCAGCATGGGGTTTCCACCTGTGCTTTGAAGAAGGGCCATTGGTTGCCTAAAATGTCACCATTGATATATATACTAGTTCATAAAGCCTATCTTCGCCTGGCAAAAGTTTAAACAAATATAAGAATTAACCTGATGTGTTTTTTTACAATTTTTATCTACGATCAGACACAAACTACTCCAAAAATTAGCACTTTTCCACAAAAAAACTAAAATTGTTGACTTTATTCAACTTTTTTATATTTAAAGACGTACCCATCGGAAACCGCTCAATTTAAAGAATCCGTTCTTTTTTTATTAGCCCCAGCCTGCCAAGGTGCCACCTCGGCCGGCTGGACAATCTAGGCGAGGCCGGGGGCTCCGCATGGGACTAGGCCTCACCACGCCACTGTCAGGTGAGTACTTTGTGCTATACAGTCGATAAATACTGCTATAGAGTCAGCATGTATTACTGTAGTGATACAGGTACCACCACAGTCGGTATGCACTGCTGTAATCATAGCAGGTACCACCACAGTCAATACACACTGCTGTTAGATTTTTAAGAGTAGTTTTGACATGTTTTTTTGGCCCGGGCAACGCCAGGTATATAAGCAAGTTGCATATATTTGCAACAGTGGGCAGAGTTTTATTGATTTTTATTGGCGTGGCTCTGCTGTCCACTTAGTGGGCAGAGTCTTCTGCACGGGAGCAGCAAATGTTATCACGAATCACACGCATCGATCGGTCGATGTTAGTATTTGTTCTAAATCGAAAGAGTAACAATCGAATTCGTCAGTTGTAATAAAACTATCAATACATTCTTTACTCCAAATATTTTTCTGTTCATTAAAAAAACTAAATTTTATTAGCTGAAACGTAATTTATACCTAGATTAGTGGTTTTTGACATCAAGATCCGCGGGAAATTGATATTTTTGTATTATCCATGGCCGTCCTCCCCGTCATTAGCGCAGATAATTGAGAGTCTACTGTACATGTCGGAGACAAGAATAAGCACTGCTGATCTCACCGCCATAAATGTCTGCGCTTTTCTTCACCAAATCCGGCCAGGTCTCAAGACTCGTATCGTCTTCACATTCTTGTTTGATGGATGCAAAGTCAATCCAAGAAGCCATCTGAGGATTAAAAACAAAACCAACAACAATCAGACATGCACACGTGTAGTGATTCGATCACAGCCAAAAATACCCAGCCGACTTCATGGACACGGCGTGCATGATACGGACAGTCATGAAAATAAAAACAAGCCCCTCTGATTGGTACTTTACGGGCCTGAAAGGGGATTGGTTCGAGGCAGGAAAATTTAAGGGGATTGGAGGAGAAATATAACATGGAAAAAGCGTGAAACGGAGGAAGATTGACAGGAAGGACTGTTGGAATGCATTAGAGAAAGTGGAAGACGATTGGCTGGAGGCATTTCAGAAGTTTAAGGAACCTTTGGGAAAGAAGCTTGAGGGATATATAAAGGGAAAGCGAGATAGTTTGAGATGCCTAAAGTGAAGGGACTCCTTGAAAACCCACATGTGTCCCGTGCCTGAGGAAATAAAGACTCCTATTGGTTGGAGACTACACACGTATAAATCAAACATCCTACAAATAACCCTATATAGCCTATTGTGGGAGAAGTGCTGTGCGCAAGCATCTGTTATGGCCACCACGGTGTACAAGATGGTGGTGGTTTGGCTAACACCACACCTGGCCACCTTTGTCTCACCCAAAGGAAGTCGGGTGTGGTGTGGCAGATAAGTGAATAACAGCAGTTAAGTCTCCTTCAAATACTTAAATGCTCGTGGTCAAATCATTAATTAACTACATTTGATTTAGTTCATCAGAATCAACATCACGCGTTTAAAGTATTTGGCTACTGCTATAAATTTGCACGTGATGACAAGCCACTTTCGTTGAGCTATCATTTGTGATGGTCACTTCTGAAAGAAAACAGCTCAGTGGGGCCTTACTTGGTAAAATCGTCTTCTTGGTTCTTTCGGTAAAAGGGAAATAATAAAATAATACAAATTTAACATAATAAAATACAATTCTCACGACGTTTCGGCCACAACGCAAGCAGCCGTACTCAGTGAAGAACAGGGCTGTTGGAAAGGCAGCGTCTGAATAAACACCACCAAGCTTGACAAAGTAATTTGCATATCAAAAGAGGAATTTAGCATAGTTATAGAAATGCAGATATGGGATTAGTCACTACTTGTGGAATGTGTGGGGGGGGGGTCTCAAAGTCATATTATGCTCGTGTATTATGTAGGATTAGCAGTAATAAAGGGAGGAAATAGAATTAGCAGTAATAAAGGGAAGGAATTTTAATAGTAAGGAGCTGCAGCAGCCAAACCACCACGTAAAAAACTAAAATATAAACTACATCAATATCATCAATATACTCTCCAATAAGCTGAGCTACTAACAGTAAGTAATACATTACAATTCTATGTCGCAAAAAATATAATATGCCTCCAGCTAAACTTTTTTCTTACATCACATGAATCTACCCCGTACTATATAATGCCATAGACAAACCCAACATTAAATTATACACTGCATCACTATACATTGTAATATTACACTATGTATTATTCTACCCACCCTACTGTATACCAGAGGTGTGGACTCGAGTCATGTGACTTGGACTCGAGTCAGACTCGAGTCATGAATTTGATGACTTGCGACTCGACTTGGACTTGCATAACAATGACTTTGTCCCACCTATGAGATGTGGACTCGAGTCATGTGACTTGGACTCGAGTCAGACTCGAGTCATGAATTTGATGACTTGCGACTCGACTTGGACTTGCATAACAATGACTTTGTCCCACCTCTGCTGTATACCACACTGCTGTATATTAATTATACAATTACGATACTATATATTACCTTATACATTATAGTATACATTATTATAGACGCTCAACCCACAGTAGCTGCCCTGCCCATCTCTAAACCTTTATAAACAGGCTGCAGATTCCCCCTCTTTTTAAATCCTTTATATTAAGTTCACTTGCTTACTTGCTTAGGACCGTGCAAATCTTTTTAACCCACTTCCCGTGATCCAATCGAGCTGACATTTTGCACACAGACTCGTTGTGCTTGACAATTAATTTTCGTGAAAAAAATTTGACTAAATTTTACACTGTTTAGGGAAATTTTTTAAAATATTTAATTACCAATTGCTTGTGGCAGACAATCTGACCCATAAGTGGCAGCCATCTCAAGCCAGAGGACGAGAGGACTGTAGCCGCCCGTTTCATGATGACGCAAATGTTGACTAACCACATGGCATGAAATCCCTGCCCCCACGCTGTACAATGGAGACTATTTATAGAGCAGTTAAATTGAAGCCGCCAGGTTCTTGAAAGTGGTAAAACAGGTCAACGCTAGTGCCCTCGGGAATATACGGGGCATGTCAAGAGGTGATCTTTCATTTTTAAATCCTTTATATTAACTTCACTTGCTTGCTTACTCAAGAAAAACAGAAATGAATAATAAAATGAAACCGATGCCACGCATATAAAGGATTTATAGTGAAAAACTTTGTTTTTACGGATTAATTTTTTACACGCGTTTATTTAGCTCACTGTTGTTGTTGTTGTCGTTTTTGTTGTTATCGTATCCTCAAATTTTGTAACTCAATTTTAACCCACTTCCCAATGTGGTATCGACTGCAAACTTGGTATACTTAAGTCATACTGATGACAATACTATATTCTATCATAAAAATATCAATTTTTAAACAAATATTTTGTATATGTTATGTTTCAGCTTGGGTCTAATTGTCCACGGTCCCTAACGTTATGGCAAGCTTCGGGGTCACTTACTGGAGTCGTGGCGTTCTTCCATGACTATTACATTTCATAGCAGCGTGTTTAAAAAAAAAGTTGTTTTTAAATATTACTTATTCACCTGAAGACGGTTGCTTGTGTTGCGATCGAAACGTCGTGATCTATTATTTTTTCTACCTACGTTACTTTACCGAAAGAACCAAAGACTATGGATTCCTGCAGTCACGAAAGCTTCAAATCAAGATTGATGATGAAAATGAGAAGCCACTTTGGTCGAAATATTATTTGTGATGATCAGGGCCTTACACCTGGTAAACTGAACATAATTAAAAAAAAATAGTAATACCGTAGCAATAATATGTATTGTGTCCACGCTACGTATTGTAATGTCTCTGTAAAATAATAATACAGTACAGCGCTGTGTGCCATGCACGTTCGAGACGCGTCAACCTTCACGAAGCAGTGGATTAGAGCATTACAACAATTTTAATCAACGCGCGCGCTTACGATTGCAATGAGAGACGAGGTACAATTTTTTTTACTTAAGTGGCAGAATGACGAACACGCGTGGATTTTATCAGCCCACAAACAAATCACATCGGTCACGTAATCGTATTGGACCTACCTCGGTCTCACCCGGACTCCGTCGCCCGGCGAGGCGCGCGAGATCTCCGGCAGCGAAATCAGGCAAGGCAGGCCCTGGCGCGGGCCCGGGGCGTGCCGGGACAACGAGGGCTTTTGTCCGGCAGCGAAATCAGGCAAGGCAGGCTCTGGGCTTGCGCTTGGGCCCGGAGCCCGCCACGACACGAGGAATGTTGTGCCTGCGTGTTTTATTTCGCACTTAAAAATATATATACAATAAATAAATAAACGGTTCAATTATGGAGAGGATTAACATCACACACAATGCAGCAATCACATTCAAGCGCCACACACACAGAGAGATTACAAATGAAAAAAAAGTTCCCTTTCCACTCGGTGCTTCCTGTTGGCTCAGTGCAATGACAAAGGCCCCCCGTGTAGACCACACGGGCTGTAGGGGCAAGTGCTGTGAGCAGACACACAGACAAAGGTCCCTCGAGTAGCCCACAGACTGGTGGGGCAAGTGCTGTGAGCACGCACACAAAGGTCCACGTGTAGCCTACAGAGGCTATAGGTGCAAGTGCTGTGGGAATACACAGACAAAGGTCCCCCGAGTAGCCCACACGGGCTATAGGGGCAAGTGATGTGGGAACACACAAAGGTCCCCCGAGTAGCCCACACGGGATGTAGGGACAAGTACTGTGGGAACACACAAAGGTCCCCCGTGTAGCCCACACGGGCCGTAGGGGCAAGTGCTGTGAGCACACACACACAAAGGTCCCCCGTGTGGCGCACACGGGCTGCATGTCTCTCAGATCAATGGCAGGGACGATGGCGTAAGTCCAGGAGGTGCCAGTGCTTGGAACTTGGGGTTGCTTCTGCGTGGTGGTTTGTTGGTCCCTCTGGCGACCGACTGCGTTTGGGGCCGTCCATAAATGACGTCACGCGAATTTGGACGATTTTTGACCCCCCCCTCGTCACACGGCATCACAAAAAGTCAGACCCCCCCCTCGAATATGACGCCACAAAGCTCTGCCCCCCCCCACCCCAAAACCATATTTTCATTTTGAAAATAAAACATGCTTCAAATCGCTTTGAACGATTGTCATTTTAGTGCGTATTTAATGTGGCGCTGCACTCTGATGTTGTAGGAGTGTTGTTATAACAATTAGTGTTGTTATAACAACACTCCTACAACAATTAGTGTTGTTGTAACAACACTCCTACAACATCAAAGTGCAGCTACATGACTTTACCGAAAAAAACAAAGAGTATGAATCCTTGCAGCCACGCACGAAACCTTCAAATCTAGAATCAGGGTGTAGGCCAGGGCCGTTATTATCCAATCGGCCACAGTAGGCACTGTGCCGAGGGCCTACTCACCCAGCCACCTACTCACTCACACAGCCACCCACTCATTCACTCACCCACTCATTCACTTGCCCACCAGGGCCGTATTATCCAATAGGCCACAGTAAGCAGTGTCAAGGGCCTTCTCACTCAGCCACCCACTCATGCACCCACCCAACAGGGCCGTGTTATCCAATACGCCACATTAGGCACTGTTTCTAGAGCCTACGAAAACTAAAAGGGCCTTCAACAAAATTTTACTGCGTTATTTTCATTTGTTTGTATGTTTGTTAAAACATTTAAGTAACAAAGATATATTCTTGAATCAATATATTTATGTCGCAAGGATAGGCACAGTACAGGGTGCTTAATTATTTTTATAACACTTCTGAGAATTTGCAGCAATACCACAAGAAATGTGCTTCCGGGCTCTGGAGACCACCTAGATAAAATTCCAGGCATGTGTTGACAAAATGGCGAACAAGTAGAGACTCTGACTTTTTGAAGCTATGTGTTGACAAAATGGCGAACAAGTGGAGACACGTAGAAAGTAAAATAAAATAAAAACAAAAATCACGACGTTTCGGAGGCAACACAAGTCTCCGTCATCAGGTGGGACCGTCACAGCCAGATTAGCTGTATCTCTGGCTGTGACGGTCCCACCTGATGACGGAGACTTGTGTTGCCTCCGAAACGTCGTGATTTTTGTTTTTATTTTATTTTACTTTCTACGTGACTTTACCGAAAAAACCTAAGAAGATGATTCCTTGCAGTCACGAAAGCTTCAAATCTAGAAACAAGTGGAGACTTTGACTTTTTGAAGCTATGTGTTGACAAAATGGCGAAGTGGAGACGCTTTGACTTTTTGAAGCTATTAATGTACATTTGTTAACATGTTACAGTGTATAATCCGTTCTTTTGCCATTAAAAATGATAGTATCATATAAATGTTAGCATTTTTTCAAGCACCCTGTATAAATAAAGAGGAACAGTCATGTAAATCGTTTTTGTATTCATAAGGTTGTTGTTGTTTGACTTCCATCTTACTGGGAGATTTTTGCACACAGCGTTGGTGTACGGTGTTTTTTCTGCAATATTTTGCTGTCTTTTCTTGGATTTTCTGTTTGCACTTAGTCACATATTCACTTTAAGATGTTTTCTTGTTCATGTTTTTGTTTTTAAATCCTTATATTAAGTTCGCTTGCTTGCTTGCTTACGACCGTGTAAATCTTTCGGTCGTTTTTAACCTCCACAGCCCCTGGCTGAGTAACGCAGTTGGTAGCGCCCTCGCTTCCCATGCCAAAGGTCGCGGGATCGATCCCCGCGTCCTCCACAGGCGAATATATTTTTAAATCCTTTATTAAATCCTTTATATTAAGTTCACTTGCTTGCTTGCGCGCTTACGACCGTGCAAATCTTTCGGTCGTTTTTTAACCCACTTCCCGTGATCCAATCGAGCTGACATTTTGTTAAATCCTTTATATTAAGTTCGCTTGCTTGCTTACGACCGTGTAAATCTTTCGGTCGTTTTTTAACCCACTTCCCGTGATCCAATCGAGCTGACATTTTCCACACAGACTCGTTTTGCGATACAATTAATGTTCGTGACATTTCCCCCCCAAAATTTTACACTTTTTAGGCAAAAAATTTTAATTTTACATTTATTAAAATATAACTCATTCATGGCTTTGGCTGAAGGTCACGGTGTAGGAGCCCAGAGCATGACACCTCCACAGGCCCTGGTGGAGTAACGCAGTTGGTAGCGCCCTCGCTTCCCATGCCAAAGGTCGCGGGATCGATCCCCGCGTCCTCCACAGGCAAATATATTTTTAAATCCTTTATATTAAGTTCGCTTGCTTGCTTGCTTGCGCGCTTACGACCGTGCAAATCTTTCGGTCGTTTTTTAACCCACTTCCCGTGATCCAATCGAGCTGACATTTTGTTAAATCCTTTAAATTAAGTTCGCTTGCTTGCTTGCTTATGACCGTGTAAATCTTTCGGTCGTTTTTTAACCCACTTCCCGTGATCCAATCGAGCTGACATTTTGCACAGACTCGTTGTGCGTGACAATTAATGTTCGTGAAAATGTTTTTCCAAAATGTTACACTTTTTAGGACAAAAATATTATATTTAATTACCAATTGCTTAATGGTGGCATGCAATCATCTGACCCATAGGTGGCAGCCATCTCAAGCCAGAGGACGAGAGGACTCTAGCCGCCACGCATATAAAGGATTTATAGTGAAAAACTTTGTTTTTACGGGTTATACTTGTTTGTTTGTTGCGGTTGCACCCGATTCAAGAGCCGAATGGCTCACATGGCTATACCTAATAAATGAACTTGAAGGTGACATAAATTAACACCGGCGATGATTTTTTCCAAATTCTTTTTCAAATTAAATCTGCTAATCTGCGGCACACAGCGCGCTTCCGTCGAATTAGGGCAGACTAAATAGTGAACGTATCAGCAGTAACAACATCTGTCCAGCGGCTGGACCAAGTACGCTTGAAACAAGCGGAGTTACGGCAGCAACTGTATAATGTTATCACTGAAGGCCCATAAAACAGATGTGCCTAGAGCTTGACAAGAACCTTAATCTGGCCCTGTGCGGAGGCTCATCGGCCTTTTCGTTGATACCCTGGTGAGGAGTTCCTGGAGTACATGAGCTATCTTGTTATTGATCTGCGAAGCTGACTCCGTGGATCAGATGTTCAGTCCAACTTCCCCTTCCAGACGAAGGTAGACCACCCTGCTTGTTTTTATTGGGTGCAATTGTGAACAATAGCCATATCAGACATCTGTAGTGTGTTATTACAGAGGCGCACACACTGTTGTTTGAGGCAACGCGTTTAATAAACAACCTCACTCATCATCTTCTTGGTTCTTTCAGTAAAGTCACGTAGAATGGAAATAAAAAAAGAATAAAAAATAAAACATAATAAAAGTTCTCACGACGTTTCGGCCACAACGCAAGCAGCCGTCCTCAGGTGGAGTCATTCAGACTCTGTTGTGGCCGAAACGTCGTGAGAACTATTTTATTATGTTTTATTTTTATTTTATTATTTCCCTTCTACGTGACTTTACCGAAAGAACCAAGAAGATGAATCCCTGCAGTCACGAAAGCTCTAAATCGAAATTTAACCTCACTCATCACTGAGTTCTACATTTAAGTGTGGCTATACTGTTCCTAGACTGTTCGCTATGTGTGTGTGAGTTAGCTGAACGAACGGGCCAGCCAGCACATACGCTGCCTGACCCACGATCCCCAGCTAAGACTCTACGGCGAACGAGGAGCAAAGACCCCTTGAGTTGATCTCCACAAACGAGCCCCGAATCCCCGAACGCGCTCTCCCCTTTGCTGCATCAAGGACGGGCGCCTCCGCTTCCGGTCACGTGTCCTTAACTCCTCCTGCAATCGAGGGCCACTTCCGGTCACGTGCCCTTAGCTCATCCAATCGGGGCACCGGACGCTCCAGCAATGGCTGACGTGACCCACAGAGACATCTGTGTCTCTACAGACTCTTTGGTTCTTTCGATAAAGTCAGGTGGAAAGAAAATAAATTAAATAATAGAATACAACGTTTCGATTGCAACACAAGCAACCGTCATCCGGTAGAACTACATTTGAGAGAGAGAGAGAAAACACAGACACGGAGACACAGACACACAAGTAGAGAAAGACACAGAGAGAGAGACACAACATAAACACACGGAGAGTCACACACAGAGAGACAACACAGAGACACACAGACACACACGTAGAGAGAGACAACACAGAGACACAGAGAGACACACAACACAGAGACACAGACAGCCACACAAGCAGAGAGACAACACAGAGACACACAACATAGACACAGACACACAGAGAGAGACACTGACAAGCATCGTCGTGGAAATCTTTTATTACATAAGTAACAATCAGGAAGGGACAACTTCCGTCATGTCCAGCATGCATGTTATTTGATCTCCACATTTAAAGTGCAATGCTCTCGGCTTTATCCGGGACCACCAGCTCTTATGAGTTGAATTTGTGGACGCGTTATCTTTTAGACCACAAACTTCAGAGTTGACCACACCAACTGATGGAATGGTCACATTTTAATTCCTATCCATCCGTTATTTGATAGGTCCGATTTGTATATATGTATTTGAATTGTTGCATTCTTTTAAAATATAAAAATCACACGATCATATATATCTGCAAACGTAACTTAGCATTTGAGTACTCAAGACCTGTTTTGTGAATTGCAGAATTTCAAATAAAGATAATACAAAACCTCGTTAAAAAAATATAGATTTCCGTCACTGGGTGGGGGATGGTAGCCTTCACGCGGTGCACATGTTAAGATGCTCATCGCATATCTAATACCAGAGGTGGGACAAAGTCATTGTTATGCAAGTCCAAGTCGAGTCGCAAGTCATCAAATTCATGACTCGAGTCTGACTCGAGTCCAAGTCACATGACTCGAGTCCACATCTCATAGGTGGGACAAAGTCATTGTTATGCAAGTCCAAGTCGAGTCGCAAGTCATCAAATTCATGACTCGAGTCTGACTCGAGTCCAAGTCACATGACTCGAGTCCACACCTCTGTCTAATACTATCACTTTGGCCTTGTATATCGTTTATTAAATTTCAAATACCGACCTACGAACGTCCGCACTTACGAACAAACCGATAAAGATTTGTTTTAACTGTCCGATTTGCGAACATCGCTCGTACCTGCAAACCGAACCTCGGAACTATTTTGTTCGGTGGAGCGATATTTCACGAGATGTAATGAGTCCCAGAGTCTTGCTGGGAATGTGTTTGTGTGCGCGCCTTCGCGCGTGTGTAGTGAGTGCTATCGTAATGTGTTGCCCAAGTAGCTTATGTTTGACCGGATAGATGGACTGATGTGGGGCTGATTGGACTTGCTGATGACTGTTCGCAGCACTGTTAAGATCAGCATCTGTGGAGGTTCGTGAAGGACGCTGCTGGGGAGTTGGAGGCAGTCGCACTCCAGCAACAACAGAGGACAAGAGGGAAGATACTCACAAGCTCTGCTCGTTGTTGAGCACGGTGGGTGAATCTGTCGGCCATCTCAGTCAGCTCATGGCACTTAGGCCTGTTGCCGTGACCTGCCAGCAGGCCTTCGACACTTCACGTGGCCTCAAAGTGCACAGGCGCCGTGGTGACATCACCACCACTTAATGGCAAACGGCGGTACCGTTGTGTGTACAGCAGCGTGTAGAGCGTAGTGTGTGGGTTACTGTATTACATATATTGCGGTGCAGGCTGTGGGTGTGTGTAGGCCTTGATACTTGGTGGTATAGGCTGCAGAGGTGGGACAAAGTCATTGTTATGCAAGTCCAAGTCGAGTCGCAAGTCATCAAATTCATGACTCGAGTCTGACTCGAGTCCAAGTCACATGACTCGAGTCCACATCTCATAGGTGGGACAAAGTCATTGTTATGCAAGTCCAAGTCGAGTCGCAAGTCATCAAATTCATGACTCGAGTCTGACTCGAGTCCAAGTCACATGACTCGAGTCCACACCTCTGATAGGCTGTGTGTGTGGGCCGTCGTGGCGAGTGGGGGTGTGTATGTAGTTAGTGTGTGCGAGGGGCTGGTAACCCCGCCACCTGACACTTCTAACAAGCACCATGGTGGAAACACCAAAGTAAGCTCGTGCTGGAGGCCCCAGGGGAAAGGTGTTCATGGCGCCTTCTGCCCAAATCCCATTTGGCGGAGCAAGACTGAACCTGGCCACGTGCAATGTTTGACCTCTTGCTGCGGAGGAGAGGCTACCATTCCTCTGTCGGGAGATGGACCGGTACCCGCCTGGACCTCTGTGGAATATAGGTCCAGTAGACTGGTTCTGGCTCCAGTAAAACGAGGTCCAGGCTCAAGAAGAGAGGCCAGCCGGCTCTCCATGATGTGTCCCCCTCCGTATCTTCCACTGCTACGCATGCCTGGAACTCCCCTCCTCCCGTGAAGTCCGTAAAAAAAAAACCTGAAATGTGCTTGTGATCAGCTGTTTTTTTGTTCCGCATTTTCACAGTAACCGTCGTCTTCATTTTCAACGCTCAATTCAAAACAACCTACATGTCACATCCACGGATGTAGAGATGCGTTCATCCAGCAAGACTGATTTTCTAACAAAAAATGCATTATATTTAAACACAAGATGAGTAATTCGCATAAGACAAGAGAAAAAAGAAACCAACAATAATAACCGTATATCAAAATCTTAATGTAGAAAATAACTCACTCATACAAATATTGTAGTTAGAGACAGCCACGTGGCTTAAAGGATAAGAGCGATGCTTACATTTTGGATTTGAATCCCTCCAGCTACTTATGATTGAGCCATGGTCTCAAGTGTAGTGATTTGATGATGGTTTTCGTCTGGTGACTGATGATTGTGTGAAAATGCATCAAGCCTGAAGCATTTTATTTTTTCAACTCGTGATGGTTTTTGATTGTCACGTGATACAACATATTGGTCTATTGGCAAGGTAGCTGGGAAAATGCTGCCCCTAGTGAAATAAAAGTGAAGGGATCTCAGTGGTTCCATGATGCTCTCTTCTGCAGATTGTTCTCCAACGTGAATCATCACCAATCTGCCAGTTCCGAATGGAGCTTTCAAGTCTGTGACGTGCCCTTGCACAGATTCAGAAGCTTCTCAACAGAGTTTGTGCCTGGATATGAGCAAATAGGTAACATATATCTTGTAATGATGTTTACAGAACCTCAATAATAATGCTCATCTTGAGATAAGCGAGGGCTGAGACTGGGAGCCAATGTAACTTGTGGAAGAGCATTGCGATAAACTTCACATCTGAAAACAATCTGACTGCATTCTGAAGAAGAAGCTGAGACTTGCATGCACGTCAACAAATGAATCAATTGACAGTCAAGTTGGAAATAAATTAAGTGACGAACCAATAAGTGAAGTTCATCAAAATTCAAGGTGGGTTGCAAACAAGTGACAGGCATACAGGAGCTTTCTGGGCAAGCCACGTCGCCAATATCTCACGTTTAAGCACAACCGTATTGAATCATATGAGGAACCAAGCTTTTCTAGATATAAAGACGAAACATAATTACAACACGGTATGATATATCCATTCCAGTGGTGCTATAGGGTGACCAGAGGTTTTAATACAAAAACGTATTTTTAAACCAAAATAAGCTTTCTGCAACAAACATTGGAACCACGAAAGTTTACACATTACAACGTCATCACCACGGCGTATTCATGAATGGAAACTTGGAAACAGTTACTGTCCCCAATGATAACACGAAACCAAACAAAAAATCACCACACTTATCGTTTTCTCCATTTTCCCACGAGGTTAACATTGTGTGTGGGTTGTTTTTTGTTAAGCAGCCCATCTATGAGGATGCAATTGTGTGTTTTTTAACAGCTAAAACACCACAGTCAATATAATTCAACGCAAGCCATGTCTCGATTGACGAGCGGGAGATACGTTCCAGGAAAATTGTTTGGTAACAGAAATCTCGGTTGAAACGACCGTCATTTTCTCATTGACTCTTCCCGCGTTAAAAGCAGAGATGTATGTTCTGGCCTCCAAAATACTCCACACTGTTGAACAACTATTTTTTTTAACGCGAGAAATACACTTAAACGTCATAACAAGGTAGTATAACATCAGCATAACACAATGCATTAAGAACCACAGCTCTTGCAAGGGACCTGGAATTTTTTTTTTATTTTAAGGGTAGATGTTCCTATCTTGTTTTAATTTACATAGCGCCTTAACCAAGGCACTGAACAAAGAATTAGCAATTTGTACAGCAGAATAGTAATGCTATGAGATGGGA
This sequence comes from Lampetra planeri, assembly GCF_965212315.1. Lineage (NCBI taxonomy): Eukaryota > Metazoa > Chordata > Hyperoartia > Petromyzontiformes > Petromyzontidae > Lampetra > Lampetra planeri. The sequence goes on from NC_136161.1 coordinate 4,960,819, forward strand.
TGGGTTGATGAGAAGGATGTTAGTGGGTGGCAGGAGATGCAGGATCGTCAGCCTCTTCCTCCGAAGATTCTTCTGACGAATCTTATCGTTTGGACAATGGCATGCCACTCGGGGATGGTGTTAGTGAGGTTACAGTTAGAGTTGATCTTACGGAGGTCGAAGTGGTGAAAAACCTATTAATCTTCGACTCTGAAGCTTGCCTCTGTTTCTCAAGATACAGCTGGGTGTAACATGACATCGCCTCGTGTATCACGCGATTCACTTTATTGCTTTCTTGTTTCGGATCGTTCCGGGCATAGATGACGAGTCCTTCAATACTTATGTTAGCTTCGGCCAACTTTCGTAGGATAAACGTTGGGGTGGGTGTTTGTGTAGCTTGAGCGCCATCATCCTTCTCGACTGAAACTAATCCTTTCCTCAGCTGAATAAATTCCTCATTTGTTTTTTCTTCACCATGAGACTCTAACACTTCCACCACATCAGCCTACTCCACTTCGTGAAATCCAGCATCCCTGGCAAGTTCGACGATCCTATGGATATAATTAACTGGCTCCTGAAGACCGGTTAGATCACGCTTGCATTCCTTCCAGTTTTCCCCAGCATGCAATCAATGTTGTCTGTGCCACTTCATTCCATGCCTCATTGATGTTGTCAATGGCGTCCATGATGTAAGAGCGCCAGAACTCTCGTATTGTTTGCACATCCTTATGCGTGATTGTGAAGATCTGCTACATCGTTTGACGCATGTACCACAAACAGTTGACGTGGCCAGGCCCAGAGATTTGCTGATGCCGCGGACCGATTCTCCACCTTCGTATCGCCTTATGTATTTCTTCATCTCGAGTGTAATGGCCTTTCTCTTCGCTTTTCGAGCGCCAATGCTACTCTGTCGACTTGCTGGCCTCTTGGAATTCATGGTGGATGGGTTGGAGCGATAAGCAGCGAAGGAAATGCAAAGAAAAGTATTTTTTTTCACTGGACAAAGCACATGGGGCACACTGCACAGCACAGCTGGTAAACGAAACGGCACAGCTGGTAAACAAAACAGCGGCGGGCCGCCGATTGGACAGCATTATCGGTCGGTCTCCGCTCGTCAATCGAACATTTTGCTCGTTTTGGGAAGAAAAGAATGGGTCTAAAATTTACTTTGCTTGTGATAGCGAATTATCGTAGAATGAACACACGTTAAACGAGACAAGCCTTTAAGTTTACAATGTAGTGCACCAAGTAGATTTTTTTCGTCCAAAACACGCATGGTGTTAACACCACAATATATATTTTTTAATGGTCTCCACAAACGTACAAAGTGAATAAATACGCCAGGAATTGCGCACGCCTCCTGTAATGTGACCATAATGCTATTCGTCCGTCGAAGGAGCGCCGCAGACTCCAGTGGTTTACCACGATCCATGAACACGAGCAAACCACTGTAGTCCACTCTTCAACGGAGGAGGAATAGAAAAAACTGCACACGCACACACTCTCTCCTGAAGTTCTCTCATCATGGACTAACAGACCTCAAAATGGGCATTATAGTTCCTGAACATATTGCCATATGCATGCTGAGAATTGAACAGCCATCATTGCCACTGATGTGCTCATTTTGTTACGCACGCATTATCAAGAAATGTATCAATTGATATCATTTACATGTTTTTTCTTACGTACCATGGTATTACCATTGTGCATTATGTGAATAACTAGTGTAATTGCCCGTCATATGACGAATTCATAAAATTACATTTCATGAAAAAGACAAAAATTTCATTTCAAGGAAAAGTTTTCCTTGAGATAAATTTTGTTGAATCAGCACTGTGACATTGGTTGGATTTTTGCATCTTTACAAAGCAACAACATAAAGTTGTCCATGGGAAAAAAACAGGTTCGTTGAGGTAAAGTTTGTCCTTGTGACTTATTGAGAGTGATAGCAAATGCAGGGATGATGGGAAGCCGTCTTCGCTTCAAAATAACTGGTAAATTCACATCAGACGTGCCAATACAATTGCTGGGAATGAACACAACATTCCCACGATTGGATTCTGAAATGATTTCAGCCACAACAAAACTACGGTGCATTTCACGAATCACCAGACGTGTGCCATTCGTTATGGTCACGTCGTAAACAATCCAGTGTTTCTTGACTTTGTCGATTACGCCATCTCTGCTATCTTTCTTTGTTTAATCGACTACATTGATTGTCAATTCATCTAAACTTTTGGCTTCATCAAGGATAGCTTGACTCTGCCTTTTGCGAGCTTCACGACGTGCTTCTGCAGCAGTCGCTCGTCTTGCTTGTGACATTTCAGCAGTTTGCAGAGCTCGTCGCTGGGACATTCTTTCAGTGTTTTCACGTCGTAAACGATCCAATGTCTCTTGACTTTGTCGATTACGCCATCTCTGCTTTCTTTCTCTGTTTAATCGACGTCTTCTTTCGTCTGCAGACTCTTCTGGATTCATCCAAATGAAATCTGTGATGGAATGAACGTAGTTTGACACGTAGGCTTTTGTGACCAATATTATTCAGAATGAAAGTTTTTAGGTTAGATCGCATAAGTATAAATGTGGCATAAGTATAAATGCGGCGTGATTATAAATGTGTCGTAACCCGCCGCCACCACCCGACACAGCCAACCAGTAAGGTTTGCCACGTAAAAAACCTGCCAATTAGTTGCTACTTCAGCCCACCAGTGTGTTCGGAGAGTAAATCCACAACATTGTGTTTTTTTAGCCTTACGCTAAGATTTTGTACCGTCTGTGCAACGTAGCATTTACCACATGAGCAATTAATTCGGTACACACCTTATCTTTAGTACAGGATACTTTTATTTGTACCGTGCCAAATCTCACTGACTTTTTGGGTTTTTCCAAAACTCTAGCTAGTTTGTCAGTTACTCCCGCAATGTATAGTATTTTCATTGTTTTAATATCATGATTGGTTTGAGAATTTCTTTTCGATCTGGGTTTGGCATTCAATGCTGTTAATTTGAGCATTATTGTAATCATTTAATTGTAGAGCTTCTTTAACATGTTTAATCTTGCTCCTCAGACTTTCACCATCTGACACGGTTTTAGCCTGATGTATGAGCGTCTTGATGAGAAAGGATTTCTGTGCGGGGTGATGATGTGAATCTGCATTCAGATAGGCGTCAGTGTGCATTTCCTTTCGGTAAAAGCTCCATGTTATTTTTTCGTGTGGGCCGTGTCCGAGCAAAAGATCCAGGAATGGGACGGTGTTATCCACTTCCATGGTGAATTGGATGGCCGGGCTTTGCGAATTGAGTTTATTTAGAAATTCCTTAAGTATATTTTTACAATGTGAGAGTGAAGTAAAAAAATATATAAACACTGGTTCTCCACTTATATTTGTGCAAATGTGCAATTGTTGTAGGGATGATTTAATTATTCTAAGTATCGACTTACTGGATCCTGTATTGATGTGAAGACAATTTTTGTTACCATTTTCAAACCGGAAGGACAGGGTTGGTGTTCAATAATTTTCGCAAAAAATGTGAGAAGGCCGCTTTTACCAGTAGTTCGCTAAGTTACAACTTACTTAAGTCTTAATTGATTAGAATTTTAAACAAGTTACTATTTATTGATTGGCAGGGGAGAGGTTGGTGTTCACTAATTTTCACTACAAGTGCGAGTCAAAGTCATCAAAGTGAAACCGCACTGAGTTCAAATTAAACGGGATTTTTGCTTTATTTCAATTTCTATATTCTATCTCTAAAAAAACTACAGGCAGTCCCCAGGTTACGGAAGATCCGACGCTTATGGAAATCCGAATTTAGGGAAATGCTCCCCATGAATCACGTAAAAAAGAAATCAATATGCGGAAATGTTTGCTTTAGTTACGTAAGCGCAAATAGTGCAGGGTGGTGAGGTTGCAGATGAATACCGATAAGCGAGCCGTAAGGAAGCCCCTCCTTATGCCTCGCTTCACAAAAACGCCACCTTCACCGAGCTTTACACGTAGGCTTCCGCAACCAATATTCATAATAAAAGTTTTTGGGATAGATCTCGTTAATTATAAATGTGTCGCAACCCTCTACCGCCCGACATGGCAAATCAGTAAAAAATGTGTCACGTTGACAAAAGACAAATAGTTCACTACTTTAGCCCATCGGTGTGTTGGAGAGTGAATCCACAACGTTTTCAATTTTTGAGGACGATTGGGTTAAATGATGTTACCCTGCTACTCTATTTAAGTCCGGGAGCAGGTGTAGGTCTTCACTCTTCTGGCAAATTGCCCAATGATGCTGGATGTAATTACAAGCGAAACGTCGTACTCAAAAACTGTAAATGTTGTGGATTCACTCTTCAACACACTGGTGGGCTAAAGTAGTGAACTATTTGTCTTTTGTCAACGTGACACATTTTTTACTGATTGGCCGTGTTGGGTGGTGGAGGGTTGTGACACATTTATAAATAACGCGATCTAACCCAACAAACTTTATTATGAGCTTCACTAGGATTAAGGTAAATGGATTGTTTGTACCATTACGTAATTATTTTCCTCTTGTAGAATTACGTAATTGTTTGTTTCTATGCTTAGAACTATCTTTTCCCCATTTTTATGTTGCAAATTTTCTTCATTTTAAGTTTATGTCATGAGTTATTTCCTGTAAAAACTGTGTGTATGTAGACGAGCCGACTCCATATTTGTCTTTGTGTGCGTGTATGTGTGTGTATGTGAAGTCTAGACCTAGCCTAATGCACGGTAAATGAACATTCAAAAGTGACTGCTTTCTGTTAAAAATTAATGTAAAAATGTTTCGTTGCATTTACAAACAATTGGATACAGTATATGTTTCATTTGTTTAATGAGTAGTGTTAGGGTAGATATTCGATTAAATGAAAGAAGCATAGCATATGTACAGCAATATGATACAGGAGCAATAGAAAACGGGAGAAAATTGTTCAGTTTCTAACATATGGAAAATTCGGGTTATGGATCGTTCTCGGGAACCCAACCCGTCCATAACCTGGGGACTGCCTGTAATGTCACACAAATTAAATGAATAGATTATTTATTATTCTGCAATGGTGTGCAAAACGAACACAATAGAAAAACAGAGGGCGCACTTGGCTTTCACCAAAAGAAGCGCTGGCATATTTTTGAAGAAAATGTATTATTCTTGTACCATATCCCATGTGTTTACCTCTTTCTTTGTGACACAAATAATGTTTTTAACTTGAAACCCATCTGTGTTAAGCTTCATGAACATACGATCATGTATAGATTATATAACGTTTTTGTTGTAATGTTTTGCATAGACCTAACTTCAGTGTATTAACATTATTTGTATTCACTTTTAGTTACTTTTTGTATGATTATTGGATTATCCAACAACTTCTGTTGCATGAAAAGGGGCAAAGATAATAACAAGGAACCACGTGGCAGAAGAAGAGCCAGTGAACAAAGCAAATTCAAAGAAAGGATTTAAATATATTAACACTCTCCGAGAGCCTGATCTCCAATAGCCGGAAGTTCCAGAAATTGGAGGCCACCAAAGTAAACACCCGATCGCCCCAAGGTCACAACTGAGATCGTGATTACCGGTCATGATAGACAGATGCTTCCTTCTTGACACCTTTAAAATCCTATGATATCTGTCTCAATAGCTCAATTGCTGCTATCGCCAAGAACATCGTGCAGTATATGTAAGATTTTTTAAAAGTTCTTGATTTCCTGACTTTTGTTGGGTTCGGAAATAAATCATCCTCCTGGACTTCTCAAACTCCCAAAGGGACAACCTTGGAACCCATCCACTGGTCTAAAATGACTCACTGCCCACTCCCACTACCTGAAACACCAAATATCAGTGCCGACGCCACTGTGGCCTGCCTCCAAGCCAACTCAAAGGTCCCGACTGCTGCCGAAAACCACAACGTAGAGTGAAAAAGCTGCTCAAGCCCTCTCTGAAAAGAAACTGCCGCGCTCAACACCTTTACAGTAGCCTCCTCAGAAGGAATCGGCTACTCTGACCAGGTACTTGCACTTGCCACCAACATTAAGAGGCTTCCAGAAGCAGCTGAAGACTGAAGCTGCCTTCACAAGACTGGATATCAGCACGTGGCCAATGTTTTGCGCCAAGGTCCGCTACTGAAACTTTCAGAAACCGTCTGATACCACAAGACTCTCAAGACTGATAAACACCTTAATGATCAAAAAAGTAAATACACATGCAAAACAAAGCATCAAATTTAGCAAGCCAGTTGGCACGAGGCCTGGCTAAACAACGAGCTATGAGTGGCGCTTGGGTCGGATGTCCACCCATTATGAATAGACCCACAGAAAGTCTCAAGATACGTAAGCTCTGCCTTGTCTTGGTTGGTACCCAGATGACGAATGAAGATGCCCTTGGGGCATCGGAAGTTGCTTTTCCTATTATCTGCAAAACGTCGTGTGAGATGGTCCTCTGAGAGAATCAATCCCTTCCATAACTCTGCATTGAGGAAGGAAAGTGGTGCAGATTACAATGGACTTATGCATATAAGTAGTCTATTTGAATTAAACTGCTCCTCCAAATGATTACAGCAGCAGTGATGATTAACCTCTCCGTGACCTTTCAGTAAAAGGAACCCATGCTCGCGAAGCATTCCACCATTGGTTCCGGTGAGGAGGCTGCACCGTGTTTCAGATTCCTCTGACGAAGTAACCCGCAATAGTATCCACTCAAGGTGAGGAGGAAGAATTCCAAACCATGTGAGTACAGGCAGGAGACACAATTGCCATGCCCAAATTTGAGCTAACAGGGGTGGAAATTCAAGGCACCAAAATAAAACCATTTGTTCCATACCATGCGACTGGAGGCAGCGTGAGTTTTGAAGATGGAGTGTAATGGCCTTCCTCTTCGCTTTTGGAGCACCACTGCTACTCGGTCGACTTGCTGGCCTCTTGGAATTCATGGTGGAGGGGTGGAGCGATAAGCAGTGAAGGAAATGCAAACAAAAGTTTTTCTTTTCACTGGACAAAGCACATGGGGCACACTGCACAGCAAAGCTGGCAAACGAAATGGCACAGCTGGTAAACAAAACAGCTGCGGGTCGCCGCTGCACGGCATTATCGGTCGGTCTCCGCTCGCCAATCGAACATTTTGCTCGTTTTGGGAAGAAAGAATGGGTCTAAAATTACCTTTGCTTGTGATAGTGAATTCTCGTACAAATGAACACCCATTACACGAGACAAGCCTTAAGTTTACAATTTAGTGCACCAAAGTTGAATTTTTTCGTGCAAAATATGCATGGTGTTAACACTGCAATATTTTTTTTGTTAACGGTCTCCACAAACGTACAAATTTAATAAATACGCCAGGAATTGCGCGTGCCTCCTCTGACGCGACAATAATGCTATTCGTCCGTCAAAGGAGCGCCGCAGACTCCAGTGCCACGAACTATGGAGCACAAGCAAACCACTGTAGTCTCCACTCTTCAACGGAGGAGGAATAGCAAAAACTACACACGCACACTCTCCAGAAGTCCTCTCATCATGGACTAACAGACCTCAACATTGGCATTATAGCTCCTGAACATAATGGCATTTGCACGAAGAGAATTGAACAGCCATCATTTCCACTGACGTGCTCATTTTATTATGCACGCATTATCAATAAATATACCACTGGATATCATTTGCATGTATTTTCTTACGTATCATGGTATTACCATTGTGCATTATGTGAATAACTAGTGTAATTGCCCGTCATATGTAGGTTCATGAAATTACATTTAATGAAAAACATTTAAATTGCATCTCAAGGAAAAGTTTTCCTTGAGATAAATTTTGTTGAATGGGAACTTTGACGTTGGTTGGATTTTTGCATCTTGACAAAGCAACAACATAAAGTTGTCCATGGGAAAAAAACAGGTTCGTTGAGATAAAGTTTGTTCTTGTGACTTATTGAGAGTTATAGCAAATGCAGGGATGATGGGAAGCCGTCTTCGCTTCAAAAGAACTGGTAAATTCACATCAGACAGTGCCAGATCAATTGCTGGGAATGAAAACAACATTCCCACGATTGGATTCTGAAATGATTTCAGCCACAACAAAACTACGGTGTATTTCACGAATCACCAGACGTGTGCCATTCGGTATGGTCACGTCGTAAACAATCCAGTGTTTCTTGACTTTGTCGATTACGCCATCTCTGCTATCTTTCTCTGTTTAATCGACTACATTGATTGTCAATTCATCTAAACTTTTGGCTTCATCAAGGATAGCTTGACTCTGCCTTTCGCTTGTCATGTGATATTTCAGCAGTTTCAGAGCTCGTTGCTGGGACATTCTTTCAGCCTTTTCACGTCGTAAACGATCCAATTTCTCTTGACTTTGTCGATCACGCCATCTCTGCTGTCTTTCTCTGTTTAATCGACGTCTTCTTTCGTCTGCAGACTCTTCTGGATTCATCCAAATGAAATCTGTGATGGAATGAACGTAGTTTGACACGTAGGCTTTTGTGACCATTATTATAAAAGTGGCGTAAGTATAAATGTGTCGTAACCCGCCGCCACCACCCGACACAGCCAACCAGTAAGGTTTGTTACGTAAACAAAACGTGCCAATTAGTATACTACTTCAGCCCACCAGTGTTTTGGAAAGTAAATCCACAACATTTACAATTAGAGTACGAGTTTTCGCTGGTAATTACATCCAGCATCATTCGTCGATTTGCCAGAAAAGTGAAGCTATCTACCTGCTTCTGGTCTTAAACAGAGCAGGATGACGTCATTACCGTGCGTCAAACAGGTGCGGAGAGCATATAACAAGTTTGTTAATCACCGTTAATTAGAATGCGATGCCTTTACAAGGCATACAATTGTAAGGTGTAGCTGTCAGAGCGGTTAAAGTTATTTGTATTTCTCTCAATTTCAATAGATTCCCGAATTAGTCTCGGGCCAGGAATAATTAGTTTTACACAACACTTCTACGTTATCAAAATAAATTAAATTTCATCGTTGGCAAGCACGTTCTGCAACTGCTGACTGTTGTGTTTCTGAGTATTTAATATTTAGTGTTCTTTTAGTCTGACGCAAAGGTTTCGTATCTTCTGTGCAACCTAGCATCTGTGCAACGTAGCATTTACCACATGAGCAATTAATCCGGTACACACCTATTTAGTACAAGATACTATTTTTATTGTGTACCGTGCCAAATCTCACAGATTTTTTGGGTTTTTCCAAGACTCTAGCTAGTTTGTCAGTTACTCCCGCAATGTATGGTATTTTCATTGTTTTAATATCATGATCGCTTTCAGTATTATTGCTGTTCGAACTGGGTTTGGTATTCAATGCTGTTAATTTGAGCATTATTGTAATACTTTAATTGTAGAGCTTTTTTAACATGTTTAATCTTGCTCCTCAGACTTTCACCATTTGACACTGTTTTAGCCTGACTTATAAGCGTCTTGATGAGAGAGGATTTCTGTATGGGGTGATGATGTGAATCTGCATTCAGACAGGTGTCAGTGTGCGTTTGCTTTCGGTAAACGCTCCGCGTTATTTTACCGTTTGGGCCGTGTCCGAGCAAAAGATCCAGGAAGGGGAGAGTGTTATCCACTTCCATGGTGAATTGGATGGCCGGGCTTTGTGAATTGAGTTTATTTAGAAATTCCTTAAGTGTATTTTTACCATGTGAGAGTGAATGAAAAATATATAAACACAGGTTCTCCACTTATATTTGTGCAAATGTGCAATTGTTGTAGGGATGATTTAATTATCCTAAGTATCGACTTACTGGATTCTGTATTGATATGATTACATCTTCTTTTTACCATTTTTAAACCGGAAGGACAGGGTCGGTGTTCACTAATTTTCGCAGAAAATGTGAGCAGGTCGCTTTTACCAGAAGTTCGCTAAGTTACAACTTACTTAAGTCTTAATTGACATGAATTTTAAACAAGTTACTATTTATTGATTGGAAGGGTAGCGGTTGGTGTTCACTAATTTTCACTATAATTGGGAAGAAAAGTCATCAAAGTGAAACCGCACTGAGTTAAAATTAAACGCGATTCTGCTTTTTTATTTCAATTTCTATTCTATTTAAATAAAAAACTACGGGCAGTCCCCAGGTTACGGAAGACCCGACACTTATGTAAATCCGAATTTATGGAAATCCGAATTTAGGGAAATGTTCCCCATGAATCATGTAAAAAAAAGTAAATATACGGAAATGTCTGCTTTAGTTACGTAAGCGCAAATAGTGCAACGCGGTAAGGTTGCGGATGAATACCGCGAAGCGCAAGGGACCCCACCTTTCGCCTCGCTTCACAAAAAACGCCGCTTTCACCGAGCTTCACTATTACGTAATTATTTTCCTGATGTAGAATTACGTAATTGTTTGTTTTCGATGCTTAGAAATATCTTTTCGCCATTTTTCTGTTGCTAGTTTTCTTAATTTTAAGTTTGTCATGAGTTATTTACTGCCCGTACTGTGTGTGTGTAGACGAGCCGACTCCATCTTTGCCTTTGTGTGCATGTGTTGAGGAGTAGAGTGATGACGTGATGTCACACTCGCCTCAGGGGTAGTGACGTCAGAGGAAGTGACGTGAGGGGAGCTTCGGGGAAGGTGACGTCATGTCCCCCCGGGGTATTTGAGGGGGGACCGGTGACGTAGACGGGGCCTTCGCTCGGAGCCGGGAAGGTGAGCGGTGGGGAAGTAGGAACCCAGGGTAAGGGGGAAATAGCACCAGGCTAGGGGGCTACTTCACCCGGCTGGCCGAGTTGGCTGAACCATCGGTCAGCACTGTGTGGTGAAGAGCCCGTTAGCCTGGGAGGCGTAGGGAATTCCCAGTACCTTTTCCCCTGGGGAGATTTAGCTTAGCTGGCAACTTGTGTTAGCCCTTTCCAAAGCTAGGCGAAAGCCCATAATAAACCGTTGGCGATAGCCCCTACAACGTCTGCCTTCGTGTCGTTCTTCACACCTCAACAACTGGTGTTGGAAGTGACTTCTGTGCTCGCGACCATGTCAAAGTCCGGTGCGAGACGGAAGACCGCGCCTGGTATACAGACGAACGAAGAGGACGACGCTGCCGCATGCCTGTCGGAGATCCCAGAGATCGGGGCCCCGGAAACTTGCCCGTTGGAGGTGGCCCGGCTGGAGCCGGAGGAGGCGGCAGCTGGGAGAGCTGCGGCGCCGCCATCCGACATGTGGCGCGACGTAGCTGCCCAGCTGGAGCTGCTCCAGCGGTCGGTGACGCAGCTCGCCGTCGCGCTATCTGAGGTGGGCGTGCGCACACACGCGGCGGGCGATGGGGTGCGCGACCGTCGAGACCTGTCATGGCGGCGCCCATGCGCCGCCGCTCCACACCGCCGCTCCGCACATCGCCACTGATGTCGCCGCGGGCTCGCTGCGAGCCGGGGTGGCGGAGGATGTTGCAGCCATGGACGCGGATCGGGGAGTGGTGTCCCTGTGGCCGGGGCCACAGGGACACACAGGCGTGGCGGCTGCGGTCGTGCTGACGCCGGCGGCCGCCGCTGTGGGCGAGTCCAGGCCAGGGGATGGGTCGGCTCACTTGCGGCTGCGCCGGCTGTCCCCTGTCGGCCCGTTCGTTGCGAAGGGGGGGAACTGGCTGTTTTTCCAGGCCCGATTTGATGCGGCCTATCAGTTAGTGCGCTGGCCGGAGAAGGAGGAGGCGCTGTGCGCGCTGCCCACATGCTTGGACGCTAGGGCTTTGCAAGCCTTTTTGAGCATCCTACCGGCGGACAAGTCGACGCTGCAATCGGCCTATCATCAGATGGCCGAGGTATTCGAGCCGCCATCCGCGGCGTGCCTTAAGTTTACTGCACGCCGGCGGGAGGAGGGGGAATCGCCTCTCGCGTTCTGCTGCTCCCTCCTTGCATTGGCTCGGGCCGCGTATCCCGTCGTGGAAGGGGGTGCGCTGGACTCCCTGGCCCTGGAGAGGCTACTGGTCCTCGCGGGGGAGTTGGGCATCGCGCTGTCCATCGCTGCAGAATGCAAAATAACTTCACTGGCTGTCGTGCAGAATATTCAAGCTACTCTTGCGCTGCGGCGGCCTCCGGCGATGGTGGCATGCGCGGGTGCTCCAACGCCGGCAGAGGTGGCGGCGCCCCGGGAGGAGGACTACGACCGCCGCGGGGACGGTAGGTCTGTCCGCCGGCCAGGAGGGTCGGGGCGAGCGGGTCCTCCCCGTTCGCAGGTCCGGGGGTGGGTCACCTGTTTTCGTTGTGGCCAGCTGGGCCACTTTGAGAGGGGGTACAACAACGGCCCCAGGGCCTTCGCCAAGGCAAGTCGCGACGCATCCATCGCACGGCCGCTCCCTTCACCTCAGGCATCTCGCAGGGTTAGGGTCCATCTTCACGGGCCCATCTCTGGGGGGTCTGACTTGGGGCCCACGCGAGTGCGGTCGTTGGTTGGGTGGCCCAGGCAGACTCGCCAGTGGCGGGCCCTCACGCATCGCGTGGTGGCTGCTGCTGCCGGGTCCTCGGCAGTGGTGTGGCGCGTGCAGGGGGTCGAGATAAGGATCCTGGTGGAGACGGGGGCTTCCGCCACCATGGTATCCGAGGCCGTTTTCCGGTCGCTGCCGCACAGTGTGGGGCCGTTGCGGCCGGTTCTCGGGGCATGCGTGGCTGCCAACGGGAGTAGCCTCAGTATTTTGGGCCATGTCGTCACGTCTGTGGCGATCGGGGAGATCGCGTTGCGGGGCCCCGTGTTGGTCTCTAAGGCTTTAGCCGTACGATGTTTATTGGGCACCGATTTTTTGGCCAGGATGCCCGTTCGGATCCTGGTCGACCAGGGGTGCGTCGAAATGCCGTCGGGGGGCGGCTGCATTTTCTGCAGTCCCCCTCTGTGGTAGCTCCTTTGGCCGCTAGTGTTTTGGCTCTGACCACAAAATGTGACGGTCCCACCCGGGTTGCAGATCCTGCTTCCCCTCAGGCTGCGCGGGCCGTTGACGTTGGAGTCCCCGGAGACAGGCATCCTCCTGTCTCCCTCCAATTATTTTTCGAGGTTCGACGGGTTGGTGGGCGCTTTCACAGCCTTGGTGGCGGGCCAGGAACTTTTTTTGCAAGTCCTAAATTCGGGGCCCACGCCGATCGCAGTCCCTGTTGGTGCTGTGTTGGAACACGCCACCCCAGGCCCTCCTCCTGATGTCCCTGGGCCGCTGGGAGGGGTGGTGGCGGGCGTGCTGCCCACGGGGAGGGCCGACGCATAATGGATTGATGCGTTGTGCACCGAGAACGCATCGTTGTCTTCCAAGGAGCGCCAGCGGCTCCGCGATCTCATCGTCAGGTTTGCCAATGTGTTCAGCCAGGGAAAATTCAATTTGGGTCGTACCACTCTCCTTGAACATCACATTGACATGGACGACTCGGCCCCTATTCGATTGATTTCACACCACTTTAGCCCAGCGGAAAAGGATCATGTCCGCTCTGCAGTTGATGACATGTTGGCGGCGGACATTATCTCCCCTTCCACTAGCCCTTGGGGAGCCCCCATCGTGCTAGTCAAGAAACGGGACGGGAGCCTCCGCTTCTGCGTCGACTTTCATAAAATTAAACAAGATTTCAGTGGCCTATGCATATCCTTTGCCTCGCATGGATGATTCCCTCGACGCTCTCTCGGGTGCGCGGTTCTTTTCGACCCTCGATTTGCTTTCGGGCTTCTGGCAGTTGCCACTGGATGAGGCCTCCAGACCCAAGACCGCGTTCCACACATCCCAGGGGATGTTCCAATTCAATCGGCTTCCTATGGGTCTTCATTCGGCACCAGCCACCTTCCAGCGCCTCATGGAATTTGTCTTGGTGGGGCTGCAATGGGAGTCTTGTTTGATTTACTTGGACGACGTGATCGTAATTTGGACGTTCGTTTGACGAACACTTGCAGCGGTTGGAGGCAGTGTTCGCCAAAGTGCGCGCCGCAGGCTTGAAATTCAAACCACAGAAATGCTATCTGCTGCAACCATCGGTGAAGCATTTGGGCCACATTGTTAGCGCGTAAGGTGTGGCCACGGATCCGGAAAAGACTGCTTGTGTCTGGACGTGGCCGACTTCTACATCTGTCGCTGAGGTGCATAGCTTTGTGGGCTTCGCATCGTACTATCGCCGGTTCGTCCGCAATTTTGCGACCATTGCGAAGCCACTACACGCAATCTCTGCCAAAGGTCAGAAATTTCGCTGGGGGGAGGAGGAAGCTGCTTTTGTGGCGCTTGATATGGCCTTGGCGGACGCGCCGCCCTTGGGGTCCTCCTCGACACCGACGCCAGTGACACGGGCATTGGGGCTGTCCTAGCTCAGGTCGTCGACGGGGTGGAGCAGGTGGTGGCCTATGGTAGCCGCGTTTTGTCCCCCACCGAGCAGCGGTACTGTGTGACCAGGAGAGAGCTGCTGGCCATTGTTTTCTTTGTTCAATTGTACAGGCCATATCTGTATGGTCGCCGGTTCACCATCCAGACCGACCATGCAGCCCTGCAATATTCCCTTCGAATTGACCAGCCCTTGGGTCAGCTGTCCCGCTGGCTCGAGGTGATCCAGGAGTACCCCTTCGATGTCATCCACAGGAAGGGGACTCTGCATGGGAATGCGGATGGCCTTTCCAGGCAGCCCCCGGAGGGCGAGTGCGCCTGTGCCCTGGGTTCCAGCCACTGTAAGGCCCCAGTGGATACCGCGGCCCAGTTGGTCGCATCGGCCGAAGCGGCGCCCTCTCCGGGTGTGGCGTTGCCTGTGGATTTTGGCCTGGGACTCCCCCGGGAGGTATGGTCCCAGATGCAGATGGAGAATTCCTCTCTGCTAAGGCTGCGATGCCGTGTTGGATCTAAGGCCCGGAGCTCGGCTCCGTCGGCTGCCCCGGTGATCGCCGTGGTGGTGCCCATTGGCTTGCGAGGTAAGTTGACCCGAGCCATTCACGAGAAACTTATGCACCTCGGCTACCACAAGACCCTGTTGACCCTTAAACGGGACTACTATTGGCCGGGCGTGGAGGATGATGTGGGGCTGATTTTGAAGGGTTGCCACGACTGCGAGGAAGAAGGCCCCAGTTGGTCAGGATCGAGCCCCGCTGTAGTCCATCCAGGTTTCTCGTGTAAATGAGCTCGTGGCGCTTGATATTTTGGGGCCATTCCCTGCATCCCAACAGGGACACAAATACCTCTTGGTGGGGGTGGAATACCTCACACGTTGGCCTATGGCGTGGCCTCTGGTGGACCAATCGGCCTCGTCCATCACGGAGGCGTTTGTACAGGGGTATGTTCTCGATAAGGGGGTGCCAGAACAGCTCTTAACTGATCAAGGGCGGAATTTTTCTTCCCGTTTGCTTGGGGGGGGGGGGGGGGGGGGCCGCTCACGGAGTAGTTGCAGCCGGGTCAGCTGAGATTTTTTTTTTACGGGGGGGTGATGTTGAGGAGTAGAGTGATGACGTGATGTCACACTCGCCTCAGGGGTAGTGACGTCAGAGGAAGTGACGTGAGGGGAGCTTCGGGGAAGGAGACATCATGTCCCCCCGGGGTATTTGAGGGGGGGCCGGTGACGTAGACGGGGTCTTCGCCGGGAGCCGGGAACGTGAGCGGTGGGGAAGTAGGAACCCAGGGTAAGGGGGAAATAGCACCAGGCTAGGGGGCTACTTCACCCGGCTGGCCGAGTTGGCTGAACCATCGGTCAGCGCTGTGGGAAGAGCCCGTTAGCCTGGGAGGCGTAGGGAATTCCCAGTACCTTTTCCCCTGGGGAGATTTAGCTTAGCTGGCAACTTGTGTTAGCCCTTTCCAAAGCTAGGCGAAAGCCCATAATAAACCGTTGGCGTTAGCCCCTACAACGTCTGCCTTCGTGTCGTTCTTCACACCTCAACACATGTAAGTGTGTATATGTGAAGTCTAGACCTAGCCTAATGCACGGTAAATTAACATTCAGAAGTGACTGCTTTCTGTTAACAATTAATGTAATAAGGTTTCGTTGCATGTACAGACAATTGGATACAGTATATGTTTCATTAGTTTAATGAGTAGTGTTAGGGTAGATATTCGATTAAAAGAATCATAGCATATTTACAATACGATACAGGTAGCAATAGAAAATGGACGATAGCGCGATACAGTAAAGAGAAAACAGTATCGGAGGCACAACTATTTCCGCCTATGGATTTTTATCTTGATTGTGAGAAAATTGTTCAGTTTCCAACATATGGAAAATTCGGGTTATGGATCGTTCTCGGGAACCTAACTCTTCCGTAACCTCGGGACTGCCTGTTTTGTCAGACACAAATTGATGGAATAGAGTATTATTCTCTGGGGTATGCAAAACAAACACATAAAATACTAAAACAGAGGGCGCACTTGGCTTTCACCAAAAGCGGTGCGGGCATATCCCATTGAACTGTTTATATAGCATTTAGTTTCGAAATGAAAATTCAGTCATATGTACCGATTAAATGTGTTTATCTCTTTCTTTGTGACACAAATAATGTTTTTAACTTGAAACCCATCTGTGTTAAGCTTCATGAACACGATCCTGTATGGATTAAGCAACGTTTTTGTTGTAATATTTTGCATCGACCTAACTTCAGTGTATTCACATCATTTGTATTCACTTTGAGTTAATTTTTGTTTGATTATTGGATCATGCAACAACTTATGTTGCGTGAAAAGGGGCAAAGATAATAAACAAGGAACCACGTGGCAGAATAAGAGGCAGTGAGCAAAGCAAATTCAAAGAAAGCTTTTCTTAAAAAAATTGTTTTTTTAGTTGAAATTTAAATATATTAACACTCTACGAGAGCCTGATCTCCAATAGTCAGGAGTTCAAGAAATTGGAGGCCACCAAAGTAAACACCCGATCACCCCAAGGTCACAACTGAGATCGTGATTACCGGTCATGATAGACAGATGCTTCCTTCTTGACACCTATAAACTCCTATGATATCTGTGTCAATAGCTTAATTGCTGCCATCGCCAAAAACGCCGTGCAACAGCCTTCCATGCAGTGAATGCCAGATTTCAAACTCCCAAAAGGACAACCTTGGAACCCATCCACTACCTGAAACACCAAATATCAGTGCCGATGCCACTGTGGCCTGCCTCCTCGCCAACTCAAAGGTCCTGACTGCTGCCGAAAACCACAAGGTAGAGTGAGAAAGCTGCTCAAGCCCCCTCTGAAAAGAAACTGCCGCAATCAACACCTTTACAGCAGCCTCCTACTCTGACCAGGTGCTTGAACTTGCCACCAACATTAAGAGGCTTCCAGAAGCAGCTGAAGACAAGCTGCCTTCATAAGACTGGATATCAGCACGTGGCCACTGTTTGTCACCAAGGTCCCCTACTGAAACTTTCAAAAACCGTCTGATACAACAAGACTCTCAAGACTGATCAACACGTGCTAGTGGCGCTTGGGTCGGATGTCCACCAATTATGAATAGACCTGCAGAAAGTGTCAAGATAAGTAAGCTCTGCCTTGTCTTGGTTGGTACCCAGACGACTAATGAAGATGCCATTTGGGCATCGGAAGTTGCCTTCCCTATTATGTACAAAACGTCATGTGAGATGGTCCTCTGAGAGAATCAATCCCTTTCCATAACTCTGCATTGAGGAAGCAAAGTGGTGCAGATTACGATGGACTTATGCATATAAGTAGTCTATTTGAATTAGACTGCTCCTCCAAATGATGATGGCAGCAGTGATGATGAACCTCTGTGACCGTTCAGTAAAAGGAACCCATGCTCGTGAAGCATTCCACCATTGGTTCAGGTGAGGAGGCTGCACCGTGTTGCAAATTCCTCGGACGAAGTAACCCGCAATAGTATCCACTAAAGGTGAGGAGGAAGAATTCCAGACCATGTGAGTACAGGCAGGAGACACAATTGCCATGCCCAAATTTGAGCTAACGGGTGGAAATTCAAGGCACCAAAAATAAAACCATTTGCTCCATACCATGCGACTGGAGGCAGCGTGAGTTTTGAAGATGGAGTGTAATGGCCTTCCTCTTCGCGTTTGGAGCACCACTGCTACTCGGTCGACTTGCTGGCCTCTTGGAATTCATGGTGGATGGGGGAGGGGGGGGTGGAGTGATAAGCAGCGAAGGAAATGCGAACAAAAGTTTTTTTTCACTGGACATAGCACATGGGGCACACTGCACAGCACAGCTGGTAAACGAAATGGCACAGCTGGTAAACAAAATAGCTGCGGGCTGCCGCTGCACGGCATTATCGGTCAGTCTCCGCTCGCCAATCGAACATTTTGCTCGTTTTAGCAAGAAAAATAATGGGTCTAAAATTAACTTTGCTTATGATAGCGAATTCTTGTAGAAATGAACACCCATTAAACGAAATGAGCCTTTAGTTTACCATGTCGTGCACCAAGTAGATTTTTTTCGTGCAAAACACGCATGGTGTTAACACCGCAATATTTTTTTCGTTAATGGCCTCCACAAATGTACAAATTGAATAAATACGCCAGGAATTTCACGCACCTCCTGTGACGTGACCATAATGCTATTTGTCCGTCGAAGGAGCGCCGCAGACTCCAGTGGTTTACTACGAACTATGGAGCACGAGCAAACCACTGTAGTCTCCACTCTTCAACGGAGGAGGAATAGCAATAACTACACACGCACTCTCTCCTGAAGTCCTCTCATCATGGACTAACAGACCTCAACATTGGCATTATAGTTCCTGAACATATTGCCATATGCACGAAGAGAATTGAACAGCCATCATTGCCACTGATGTGCTCATTTTGTTACTCACGCATTATTAATAAATATACCACTTGATATAATTTACATTGTTTTTCTTACGTACCGTGGTATTACAATTGTGCATTATGTGAATAACTAGTGTAATTGCCCGTCATATGACGGGATCAAAGAATTTACATTTAATGAAAAAGACTAAAATTTAATCTCAAGGAAAAGTTTTCCTTGAGATAAATTTTGTTGAATCAGCACTTTGACGTTGGTAGGATTTTTGCATCTTGACAAAGCAACAACATAAAGTTGTCTATGAGAAAAAAAACTGGTTCGTTGAGATAAAGTTTGTCCTTGTGACTTATTGAGAGTGATAGCAAATGCAGGGATGATGGGAAGCCGTCTTCGCTTCAAAATAACTGGTAAATTCACATCAGACGGTGCCAGATCAATTGCTGGGAATGAAGACAACATTCCCACGATTGGATTCCGAAATAATTTCAGCCACAACAAAATTACGGTGGGTTCAGGTTTGCCTCCCGTGCCGCGTCTATCATCTCACTTACAATAGGAGTACGTTGGCGTGCACCCATTGATCTCCCCGCCCTCTCCCTCCCCCCTTCCCCTCCCCCTCCTCTCTATATTTAAGGGACCGTCACAGAAACGACCATCTCTTTGTGCCGATTTGTGTCCTCTCTCTGTGTGCCGTTGTGATGTCTGTCTGCTTGTATGTCTGTCTATAGTTTTCTAGTTAGATTTTTGTTGCTCACACAGCCGATTTGTGTCCTCTCTCTGTGTGCCGTTGTGATGTCTGTCTGCTTGTATGTCTGTCTATAGTTTTCTAGTTAGATATTTGTTGCTCACACTTAAAATTCTAACTTAGCAAATTTTGAAACACGTAGTCAACCAGGCCATGCGTTAATTGTGTGTTAACCGACTCTGTGTTGTATTACATCACATTTCAATATTTTACTAGGTTATTTAATTTTCGTGTGCCTGTATACTCCTCTCTATGTGTGCCGTTGTGATGTCTGTCTGCTTGTATGTCGGTCTATAGTTTTCTAGTTAGATTTTTGTTGCTATTTCTTTTATGCCTGATGATGATTGCTTGTGTTGCAATCGAAACGTCGTAATGTGTTGTTTTATTTTGATTTATTATTTTATTTTTAGACGTGACTTAACCGAAAAGAACCAAAGAAAAATTACGGTGCATTTCACGAATCACCAGAAATGTGCCATTCAGTATATTCACGTCGTAAATGATCCAGTGTTTCTTGACTTTGTCGATTACGCCATCTATGTTGTCTTTCTCTGTTTATGTTCTTTGGGTCTTTCGGTAAAGTCACGTAAATAGAAATAAAAATATCACAACGTTTCGATCGCAACGCAAGCAATCATCAGGCATTAGAGGGGAGCTGCTGATGCAGGCTGCTTTTAAATGGTAGAAATGGGCGTAGCCCAAGAGGCAAAAGAAGTGGGTGGGGCTAGCAATGTTAAAGTGAGAAATTTGCATGTAAATATACTGTGTAAATGTGATTAGCATGTCAATGGAAGCTCGCCGTCACATCGAGGACCGAGAGCCTACATTGACATGCTAATCATATTTACACAGTGCATTTGCATGCAAATGTATCACTTTAACATCACTAGCCCCGCCCACTTCATTTCTAACTCTTGTGCTACGCCCATTTCTACCCTTTAAAAGCAACCTGCATCAGCAGGTTCCCTCTTCTGCCTGATGACGATTGCTTGCATTGCGATCGAAACATCGTTCTTTTTCTATCTACGTGACTTTACTGAAAGACCCAAAAAATATGAATTCCTGCAGTCATGAAAGCTTTGTCAAGATTTTTCTCTGTTTAATCGACTACGTTGATTGTAAATTCTTCGAAACTGTTGCCTTTCGCGAGCTTCACGATGTGCTTCTGTATCAGTCGCTCGTCTTGCTTGTGACATTTCAGCAGTTTCCAGAGCTCGTTGCTGGGACATTCTTTCAGCCTTTTCACGTCGTAAACGATCCAGTGTCTCTTGACTTTGTCGATTACGCCATCACTGCTGTCTTTCTCTGTTTAATCGACGTCTTCTTTCGTCTGCAGACTCTTCTGGATTCATCCAAATGAAATCTCATTTCCAGAATGTGATGGAATGAATGTAGTTTGACACGTAGGCTTTTGTGACCAATATTATTCAGAATGAAGGTTTTTAGGTTAGATCATGTAAGTATAAATGTGGCGGAAGTATAAATGTGTCGTAACCCACCACCACCACCCAACACAGCCAACCAGTAAGGTTTGTCACGTAAACAAAACGTGCCAATTAGTATACTACTTCAGCCCACCAGTGTGTTGGAGAGTAAATCCACAACATTTACAATTAGAGTACCACTTTTCGCTAGTAATTACATCTAGCATCATGCGTCGATTTGCCAGAATAAAGAAGATATCCACCTGCTTCCGGTCTTAAACAGAGCAGGATGACGTCATTACAGTAAGTCAAACAGGAGTAGATGGGAGGTTTTGTTGTAATTAAAAAACAATGGTTAATCACAGTTAATTAGTATGCGATGCCTTTACAAGGCATGCAATTGTCAGGTGTATTACTTAATAATACGCTTTCAGTCCGCAATAAGCCTGTAGCTGTCAGAGTGGTTAAAGTTATTTGTATTTCTCTCAATTTCAATAGATTCGCGAATTAGTCTCGGGCCAAAAATAATTCGTCTTACACAACACTTCAACGTTAAATTAAATTTCATCGCTGGTAAGCATGTTCTGCAACTGCCGACAGTTGTGTTTGTATTTAATATTTAGTGTTCTTTTAGCCTTACGCTTAGGTTTCGTACCGTCTGTGCAACGTAGCATTTACCACATGAGCAATTAATCCGGTACACACCTTCTCTTTAGTACAAGATACAATTTTTCTTATGTACCGTGCCAAATCTCACCGATTTTTTGGGTTTTTCAAAAACTCTAGCTAGTTTGTCAGTTACTCCCGCAATGTATGGTATTTTTTTTAATAACATGATCGCTTTCAGCATTATTGCTGTTCGATCTAGGTTTGGCATTCAATGCTGTTAATTTGAGCATTATTGTAACCATTTAATTGTAGAGCTTCTTTAACATGTTTAATCTTGCTCTTCAGACTTTCACCATCTGACACGGTTTTAGCCTGATGTATGTGCGTCTTGATGAGAAAGGGGTGATGATGTGAATCTGCATTCAGATAGGAGTCAGTATGCGTTTCCATTCGTTAAACGCCCCGTGTTATTTTACCGTTTGGGTCGTGTCTGAGCAAAATATCCAGGAATGGAAGTGTTATCCACTTCCATGGTGAGTTGGATGGCCAAGCTTTGCGAATTAAGTTTATTTAGAAATTCCTTAAGTGTCATTTTTACCATGTGTGAATGAATACAAAATATAAACACTGGTTCTCCACTTATATTTGTGAAAATGTACAATTGTTGTAGGGGTGATTTAATTATTCTAAGTATCGACTTACTGGATTCTGTATTGATGTAAATACAATTTTTCAAACCATTTTTAAACCCGAAGGACAGGGTCGTTGTTCACTAATTTTTGCAAAAAATGTGAGCAGGTCGCTTTTATTAGAAGGTCGCTATGTTACAAGAACTTACTAAAGTCTGAATTGATGTTAATTTTAAACAAGTTACTATTTATCGATTGGAAGGGGAGAGCTTGATGTTCACTAATTTTCACTATAAGTGCAAGCAAAAGTCATCAAAGTGAAACCGCACTGAGTTAAAATTAAACACGATTCTGCTTCTTTATTTCAATTTCTATTCTATCTTTTAGAAAAACTACAGACAGTCCCCGGATTATGGAAGACCCGACACTTATGGAAATCCGAATTTAGGGAAATTTTCCTCATAAATCACGTTAAAAAATCAATATGCGAAAATGTCTGCTTTAGTTACGTAAGCGCAAATAGTGCAGCGTGCTGAGATTGCAGATGAATACCGATTGCAGATGAATATCACTTCGTAAAAACGCCACCTTCACCGAGCTTCACGGATTCAAGTAAATGTATTTTTTTGTATCATTACGTAATTATTTTCCTCTTGTATAATTAAGTAATTGTTTGTTTTCTATGCTTAGATATATCTTTTCCCATTTTTCTATTGCTAGTTTTCTTCATTTTAAGTTGAAGTCATGAGTTATTTACCGTCTGTACTGTGTGTGTGTAGACGAGCCGACTCCACGTTTATCTTTGTGTGCATGTATGTGTGTGTATGTGAAGTCAAGACGTAGCCGAATACACGGTAAAAAATCATTCAGAAGTGACTGCTTTCTGTTAACAATTAATGTAAAAATGTTTCGTTGTATTCACAAACAATTGGATACAATATGTTTAATTAGTTTAATGAGTAGTGTAAGGATATATATTCGATTAAATGAAAGAAGCATAGCATATGTACAGCAATACGATACAGGAGCAATAGAAAACGGACGATAGCGCGATACAGTAAAGAGAGAAAACAGTAGTGGAGGCACAACTATTTCCGCCTATGGATTTTTGTCCTGATTTTGGGGAGAAAATTGTTCAGTTTCCAACATATGGAAAATTCGGGTTATGGATCGTTCTCGGGAACCTAACCCGTCCATAACCTGGGGACTGTCTGTTTTGTCAGACACAAATTAACTGAATAGATTATTTATTATTCTGTAACGGTGTGCAAAACGAACACAAAATACAAAAACCGAGGGCGCACTTGGCTTTCATCAAAAGCTGTGCTGGCATATTTTGTACCATATCCCACTGAACTGTTAATATAGCATTGAGTTTCGAAATTAAAATTCAGTCATATGTACATATTAAATGTGTTTACCTATTTCTTTGTGACACAAATCATGTTTTTAACTTGAAACCCATCTGTGTTAAGCTTCATGAACATACGATAATGTATGGATTAAGCAACGTTTTGCATGGACCTAACATCAGTGTATTAACATTATTTGTATTCACTTTGAGTTACTTTTTGTATGATTATTGGATTATCCAACAACTTCTGTTGCATGAAAAGGGGCAAAGATAATAAACAAGGAACCACGTGGCAGAATAAGAGCCAGAGTGAGCAAAGCAAATTCAAAGAAAGATTTTCTTTAAAAAATTTGTTTTTTAGTTGGGATTTAAATATATTAACACTCTCCGAGAGCCTGATCTCCAATAGTCGGGAGTTCAAGAAATTGGAGGCCACCAAAGTAAACACCCGATCACCCCAAGGTCACAACCGAGATCGTGATTACCGGTCATGATAGACAGATGCTTCCTTCTTGACACCTTTAAAATCCTATGATATCTCTGTCAATAGCTTAATTGCTGCCATCGCCAAGAACGTCGTCTTCCATGCAGTGAATGCAAGATTTCAACCTCCCAAAAGGACAACCTTGGAACCCATTCACTGATCTAAAATGACTCACTGCCCACTCCCACTACCTGAAACACCAAATATCAGTGCCGACGCCAGTGTGGCCTGCCTCCAAGCCAACTCAAAGGTCCCGACTGCTGCTGAAAACGACAACAGAGTGAGAAAGCTGCTCAAGCCCTCTCTGAAAATAAACTGCCGTGCTCAACACCTTTACAGCAGCCTCCTGAGAGAGGGAATGGGCTATTCTGACCAGGTGCTTGCACTTGCCACCAACATTAAGAGAGGCTTCCAGAAGCAGCTTAAGACTGGAGCTGCCGTCATAAGACTTGACATCGGCACGTGGCCACTGTTTGGCGCCAAGGTCCGCGACTGAAACTTTCAAAAACCGTCTGATACCACAAGACTCTGAAGACTGATCAACATCTTCATGAGCAAAAAAGCAAAAACATGCAAAACAAAGCATCAAATGTATCAAGCCAGTTGGCACGAGGCCTGGCTAAACAACGTGCTATGAGTGGCGCTTGGGTCGGATGTCCACCCATTATGAATAGACCCACAGAAAGTCTCAAGGTAAGTAAGCTCTGCCTTGTCTTGGTTGGTACCCAGACAACTAATGAAGATGCCCTTGGGGCGTCGGAAGTTGCCTTCCCTATTATGTACAAAACGTCGTGTGAGATGGTCCTCTGAGAGAATCAATCCCTTTCCATAAATCTGCATTGAGGAAGAAAAGTGGTGCAGATTACAATGGACTTATGCATATAAGTAGTCTATTTGAATTAGACGGCTCCTTCAAATGATGATGGCAGCAGTGATGATGAACCTCCCTGTGACCTTTTAGTAAAGGAAGCCATGCTCGCGAAGCATTCCACCATTGGTTCCGGTGAGGAGGCTGCACCGTGTTTCAGATTCCTCTGACGAAGTAACCCGCAATAGTATCCACTCAAGGTGAGGAGGAAGAATTCCAGACCATGTGAGTACAGGCAGGAGACACAATTGCCATGCCCAAATTTTAGGCAACAGGAGTGGAAATTCAAGGCACCAAAAATAAAACCATTTGCTCCATACCATGCGACTGGAGGCAGCGCGAGTCTTGAAGATGGTGTGAAAGACCAGTCCAAGGTATGCGTTTTGTGAACTTTGCAGAGGACAAAATCAGCAATGCGGCTTCAGAGAGTGCTACTCCATCGCTGCATTACAACTGCAAAGTAATAAAACCCAACAAGGGAAAGACTGAACAGAGGCAGGGAAGAAGCCCTCCGATCCTGTAGGAAATGCTCGTCCCGACTTGAATCCCTTTCACACATACTTGGGCACCGTAAAGCGGTCCAGAAAGCCAAGAATGCACACCACGATAAAATATGCAACATCTTGGCAGTAGATGCGGCGGAAATGGGTTGGTTAATCTACAAACCGCCCTGATCTGGTTTTTGCGAGAGGTGACAATGACCGTCCGGTTCGGGATCTTCTCTCGCTCCTTGGCTGAAGCTGCATCTGCATATTATTATCCTCTTCAAGAGCAGGTCATGGAGCTTGCCAAAACCAAGAGCATCCATTTTTATGGATTTCCAATGGGGGCAAGACGAAAGTGGCCTCTTGGGAATAATAAAGTTCTCACCTCCATTGGATTGACTGGCTCGCGAATAACAACTGTGGCAAAGCTAATTTCTCGCAGAACTCTAATTTATTCCCTTGATATACAGGGTGCCTTAAAAAATGTTAACACTTATGAGACTATCCTTTTTTATGGAAAAAGAACGGATTATACACTGTAACATGTTAACAAATGTACGTTAATAGCTTCAAAAAGTCAGAGTCTCCACTTGATCGCCATCATTGTCAACGCATGCCTGGAATCTTCTCCAGGTGGTCTCCAGAGCCCGGAGGCACATTTCTTGTGGTATTGTTGCAATCACATTTTCAATTTTCTGTCGGAGGTCTCGCACATCACGTGGCTTTGTAGCATAAACACGTTCCATTACCATACCCCACAGCCAGAAATCACAAGGCGTAAGATCTGGCGAATGTGCTGGCCAGTTTACAGGCCCTCCTCTGCCAATCCATCTCCGCTCAAATTTTCTGTTAAGATGAGCACGAACATTCGAAGCCAAGTGGGGTGCAGCACCATCCAACTGAAAGTATCCAGTAAGCCGGATTTGTAGTGGCAGGTTGTCCTCTGCATAATTCTCCATCATGTGCAAGAAGTCACCACCGTTGATTGTGGTGTTTTCAAAAAAATAAGGCCCTACCACTCCTGTTCCAGTGACTGCACACCAGACATTAACCTTGGGACTGTCTAGTTCATGCTCACGCACAACACGAGGATTCTCAGTACCCCAGAAGACACAGTTGTGCTTGTTCACGTGTCCGCTTATGTGAAAGGTTGCCTCGTCGCTGAATGCCACAAACCTGTGAATGTCAGGTTCCAAATTCTTCATTTCTAAGAAAATTTTGCAAGCCTCAACACGAGCAACTTTATTTGCAGGGCTTAAGGCTTGCACATTCTGCAAATGATATGGCCGCATTCCCAGGTCCTTGTTCAAGATTCTCCACACAGTTGCCCGGGGAAGACCACATTCTACGCTGAATCTTCTGTTTGATTTCCCTGGGCTACGCAAGAAAGCTTCTTGTGTAACAGCTATGTTTGCAGGGGATCGGCCTGTTCTTGGTCGACCGCTGTTTCCTTTGTAATTATCATCGACGGAGCCGGTTTCGACAAACTTTTTGTAAACGCGATAAATGGTCAATCTCGAGGGTGGATTGCAGTTGAAATGCTCTCTGTATTTGTTGCGAACCACTGTGGGTGAATGAAAGACGTCCATCCATGCAGCAACCTTTCTTCTTTGCTCCAAAGTCAATCTCGTTGCCATTTCAGTCAACTGCAAGGGAAAGAAAAAAAATTCTCAGAAGTGTTCACATTTTTTTGAAGCACCCTGTATTGGGGATGTTCTGTGGCAACAGTGCTGTCTATGAATAGTCATAGACAGCGTCTGACCTATGTCCTGGGTGAGGGTCCTGATATGATTGACCTCACTCTGTCAATGGTGCTCGGCAACGGAGGGACGACTGGTTGGGGCACCTAGTAGATGGGTGAAACCGGTGAGGGTCCTGGTACGATTGACCCCACCCTCTGTTGCCAGATGTATCAGACAGCAGAGGGACGAAAGGGCAGGTCCAAGTCCAGCTCAGATTGCCTTGTCTGCTGGTAAAGCAAATTGGATCAAAGTAAGAGGCTGCTTGGCAGGGTGATGTACAGTGGGCATGTTTCACGAGCCACTACGGTAGTAGTGAGGGCCTGCCAAGAACTCTGAAAAATGGTCAACTGTGCATCTCTGGCAGAACAAGGTGACTGTCTGAATGCCAACAAATCCCTGGTCTTAAAAAAATCGAGCCACGTGGCAAACAGTGGCAGGGATCACCAATGTTCGTTCACTCAGCAAAAAATAATTCGTCATAAATGACCTCATTACGGAACGTAAGCTAGATTGCATGCTTCTAACAGAAACCTGGTTAAATAATGATGGGCCCACTGTGCTGATTAAAGCTTCCCCCCCATGCTATAGTTTCTCACATTCTATTAGGCAGGTTAAAAAAGGTGCTGGTACAGCTGACATTTTTGCTAACACTCTCCATTTACAGGGCGATCTGTTTTGGTGAATTCTTCTTCTTTGAACATCACGCTATTTTATAAAAAATGTCATTCCCCTGTGCTTGCTATAACCCCAAATAGACCTCCTAAACAATGCCCCGCTTTCTTAGATTCATTTTTAGAATTGCTGTCGATTGCGAGTACAAACTATGATAACATTATCATCGTAGGTGATTTCAATCTGCAAGTAGACAATGTGGCCAACTTCAAAGCCCAGGAGTTCATGAAGCTTTTGAGATCCATGGATTTTATTCAACATGTTAGTGGGCCGATTCACAATCATGGCCATACTCTGATTGTAGTTATTACTCGGGGTCTAATAATTGAAGTATCCTCCATTGCTGATGTGGCTCTTTCAGACCATTACTCTTATTTTTCTCTGCATTGGTGTCCACGACATGGTGTAATATTGTGCATGTCGTTAAGAAACATTGTCTTCTGAAGTAGCTGAAAATTCCATTAAATGTATTAATGATACACCCCCACCTATTTTACCTTTCTCCTATGATGATTTAGTTAATAACCTCAATACCAAATTTAAGGCTATCATTGATGCCACATCACCAGCCAAACTAAATATGATTATAGCCAAAAACAAACCTCAATAGAAAAATTAGGATATCCTTAACCTTAAGAGAAACTGTAGAAAGACTGAACAGAAATGGAGAAAGACTAAATTACATGTCCACAATGACATTCTAAGGGAGCATCTCACTACATTTAATAATGCACTTAGAAATGCCGGATTGATTAATATTTATAAATTATTTGATGATAATCAGAAGAAATCGAGTGCTTTTCTCAACTATTAACAGCCTCATTAATTCAGTCCCTAAAAGCCACTCTGACCTTATTTTCACATCTAAATTTTAATAGAATTCAGCATACAAACACCAGTGGGAATAAACCAAATTATACATTACATGTGTGAATTCATTCCCCAGTGCCCCCTCCCTCTACATGAAACCACTATCAGCTCCTTTTCTCCAAGAAACTCAGAGATGCTCAGGAAATAAGTTATGCAGCTTAAGCATTCTACCTGCTCACTTGATTCTATTCCTACCTCCTTTTTTCAACGTTTTTAATTGTGGCAGAGCAAGTGCTAACTATTGTGAATCATTCCCTGCTTACAGGCATATTTTCAACATCACTTAAAACCGACATGGTGAAACCTCTCAAAAAAAGTAACCTGGATCCCCTGATGCGTGACAATTTCAGGCCCGTTTTTATTATTTTTATTCATTAAAATTCTTGAGAAACTGTTATTTAAACAGTTAAATGCTTACCTAAATGCCAACTGTATGTTTGAAAATTTCCAGTTTGGTGTTCGTGCCCTCCATAGCACTGAGACGGTTCTAGTTACAGTTGTTAATGATCTAAGAATGAACACTGATGATAAAACGCTTTCTGCCCCTGTATACTTAGACCTGAGTGCAGCGTTTGATATAGTTGACCACACCATTCTCATTGACAGACTGCACAAGTGGGTTGTGCCTCTCCGGTACAGAAAGTTAATTTGGTTTAGGACCTATCTGACTGGTCGAGATGATTTTGTTTCCGTTGGTGATCTTCCCTACTCAAAGATACCGCATGTGGTGTTTCACAAGGCTCTAATCTGGGCCGTTTTATTCAGTCTTTATATGCTGCCACTGGGCAATGTTTTCAGGAGGCATGGGATAAAAGTTCAAAGCTATGCTGATGATACACAACTGTACATTTCTGTATCACCTCATGACGTCAGCCCAATCGATAACCTTATTGTATATTGAGGATATTAACATGTGGATGTCGAGTAATTTTCTGCAACTGAACAAAGACAAAACAGAAGCACTGGTTATTGCAACAAAAACCCAGAGAAAACCTACTCACAAATTTAAGCTCGCTGGCACAAAACGCCAAACACCAGGTTAAAAACGTAGGTGTGTGTTTTAGATCCGGATTTGAACTTCGAAGCCCAAATGAAAAATGTCAGGCTTTTAATTAGGGTGAACTGAAGCATGTACACCAAGCCCTCAAGAAGAATAGATATTCAGACTACACAATCCGTAAAGCTATCACCCCAACCGTTGGGAAAGAACCATCTGAGGGCCCAATCAAAACCATCACCTTGCCATACACGTAGCAGGGGTCACCAAAAATATTTCCAAAATCATGAGCAAACACAAGATCCAGGTATGACTCAACACAGTATTTAAATTCGTGATTTGATCCCATCTGTGAGGGATGTGATCCCTGACATGCAATACCCCGGTGTCTACAAACTAAGCTGTGTCTGCAGCAGAAGTTACATTGGGGAAACTAAGCGACATGTCTCGAACTGGGTTCGTGAACATAAGGCAGATCTGAAACACGGTAGGACCAATACCTCAGCCATGGCTGATCATTGTTTTAACGCTGTGGGCACACACAACATTTATTTTGCCAAGACGAGGGTATTCTGCAAGGCGGCTTTGCCTTCCTTTTCCACCTCCATGTGGCGATGGCTCTTTCAGCGCTCTCTCCAAGCTTACATTTACAGCAAATTTCTTACAATGACATGCTAATCTCTCACAATACAATGGCCACCCCCACAGCTTAGTTTGTCCAGATTTCTCCGATCTTACATTCACATGCAAATTTCATCTCTAACCCCGCCCACTGATCCTTGGGCTACACCCATCTCAAACCTTTATAACTCCCTGCCTTAGCCACGCTGCCAGCATATATTCTCAACAGCTCTTCCCGCTATATTTTTCACCTGATGACGATTACTTGTGTTACGATCGAAACGTGAAATTATTATTTGTTCTATCTACGTGGCTTTACCGAAAGACCGAAATAATATGAATTCCTGCAGTCACGAAAGCTTTAAGTCAAGATTTAGGGTGCTCTTATTGTGTTTATTATGCTTATGATACTTTTACTTTGTTACATACTTTTTATATCATTCTTATTGTTGTTTACATTGTGTCATTCGCTTTTATTTTGTCCTGTAAAGAACTTTGTATAGCATTCTTTGCAAAAATTTTGCTCAAGAAGTAAAGTTTTATTTGACTATCTCCTGGTGCGTCTCAGAGTGTGAAGTCTATCCATGCTACTGAAACTATTAAAAACAAGACTCTCAAGAGTGAGCAAGACCTTAACGAGCAACCACAGGTTCTCCATCTACCTCGGTGACAAGACCAGCGTCCGAAAGCGGACAATCAACAACGGGCTGGCTGCCATCGGGATTGCTGCTTGCAAGAGCCCTTCTCAACTTTTAAATAGCATTGTGATCGCTGGCGCATGCGGTAGGAGAATGTCTCTTGGATTGAAACCCACAGGTACAACGTCACTACCAAACAGCTCCACATTCATTACCCAAAAGATCTGGATGAATTCTGGCAAGAGTGATCGACAGTTTCCTCGATATGCGTAGAGATCAAGTGCTGCATCTGGACCTTGCCATCATACAACTTCAACACGTAATTGTCGGTAAAACCAGCCAGCAGATTGTCGATTAACTTGTCGAGAAAAGACTTCCAAATGGCGAAGACAGGCCTGCGATGATCAACGAACTTGGAATTGACACCCCTGACCATGTTCATGCGTGAGAATGTTATCAGAATGGTACAAGTTCGGGGCCATCAGCGTTTGCTTGACCCAGGACACAATACGGTCCACAATCATGTGGCTGTGGCCCGGGATCATGTAGACAATCATGACGTGCTTGTAGAATGCCATTGAGAGGTAACAGTCCAACTTGATCGTGCCGTTATTCTTGTTCTGTGTGACATCGTTGTCCTGAATGGCGACGAACGTATCAGGGAGGAGTCCTGCCTTCCTCAATGTGACGATTACGCTGCTCAATGCGAAAAGCCATTCGCAGCGAGCACAGCGCGTCGACGTTCTGGCCCTGACATCGCTCATTGTACAGGAAGACATTGTGCTCGTTCTGAGAGATATCCGCCATCACGTCCAGGTGCAACGTGAGGTTCGAAGTTAAGCAGTCCATCCCCGGTCGACGATAGCCAAGACTTGGGATGGCAATTGCTTGGCCCAAGTCCTCGGCGAGAAGGAGAACTGACAATAACTCATATGGTTCTCAATCGGCTTCGTCAACATCGTCATTAATGTAATCAGACAGTAGAGTCGATCGTCCCTGTGCTTGTCAAAAAACCCTTCGAGATAGGCCTTTGTGAATGCCGATACTGCTTGACGATGTCTGGCAGCGCCAATATGCATGTCGAGCCTGGTCTGGACTGCACCCTTCGAAGCCTCACTTGCGGATGGGTCGTTGAGAATCCACTTTAATCGTATGCACAAATCACAGACATCCTGCATTCATCGGGTCAACCGCAGGCGGGGATACTCGAAGTTAACGTACTGGATTAATGTACAAGACGCCATTTTGCTAATGGACTGCTTCTGATCTTGGGGCAATGCCTTCCATGCGGCCTCAGTCTTTGTAGACCTTGAGCCATATCAACCCTTCATCAGTGAAGTACTACCCGGCTCGCCTATGGGGACAAGGAAATCCATCTTCCAGGTTCCACTGATCACACTGCTTCTTCAAAAACTCAACCCTGACCTCGTTGAACGCATGAGAAGGCTTTTGTTGCTCCCGACTCTTCTCGGGATCAAAAGTTCGTAGCCACTGAACTCTGCTGGATCCAACTTTGAACAGAGACATGATCTCAATCTCACTTAGACCCATCGATAACAAGTTGAGGATGATGTCATTCCCCTTCTCCCAATCAGGTTCGTGTCGATTTGTCTTGACTGACCCATTTGTCTCGGATGTATTTGACCTTTTCTAGTCCGTATCGCTCTGATCCTGCCAAAGGCCTTGGCCTTGCTCTCCGCTTTCGTTAGTCGCGGCTGACAAACGCGATGAGCACGGAGTGCCACTGAGCCTCCAGTTGACGATGAAGGATACGTAGACGCAGTTGCCGTTGCAGACAATCGAACCACTGACTCTCCAGCTGACGATGAAGCACGTGCAGATGCTGTAGCCAGCGCCGACGCTCCACCAGATTAAAATTGCTGTGCCGTCGCTGTTACTGTTGCCGCTGACTGAGCTGCTGCTGTAGACCCATGAGGTAACAATGAGGCCCAAACGGACAATGTCGCTGTTGCCCTTGAGTGAGCTGCAGATTCTCCATCATGATTTACCTGAGATTCAGCAGCTGCTTCCCCATTCGAATGTGTGGTGACAACAAGAGTCAATCTTTTGATGCCACAATCCACCAAGAAATGATTCTGGAAATGAATCGAGAAACCGTCCCGACCAAGTCTAGGGCATGAGGAGTCTAATCTGTCTAGGGCACGTGTAAAAATAAGTAGCCAATCGTCATCAGGCTGGGTGCTGCTATACGGCAACAGACTGTGAAGCTTCGTGTTAAGTCGCTCATAAACATTCGTCTTTCTGACTGCTTCAACATCACGAGAACTGATTTTGATGTACCACCACCCCGTAAAATTTTCTGAGCTGGGTTTTACCGTACATGTTTCGTATAGTGAGGCTAAACCTCGCTGCCTCATCCTCGCTAGAGGCTGGGAACAACTCCACGTGGCCTGGGAACCGCAATGAGACGTACGGGAGACAAGACGGAGGCAAGATGGCGCCGCATCTGTTCTTCCGTGGCAGCAGCAGCGTCACCGCGAGCAGTGCGGTTGCGACGCTGTACTGGAAGAATTTCGCGGTCGACCGTGAATGGTCAAGCCATAGAGATGGGCGATCGGTAAACGGTACCCTAAATAAATTTGGCACAAAAACTGCAATAGCTCAAATTCACCAGATGGAACGGTTTGCTTTAAGTCGTCGGCTTCCCAAAGGGTTCCTTTCCTCAGAACTGAATGGTTCTCAAGTCCGTAAGTCGAAGGGTTCCTCAGCCGGAACACAACAATACACTCCATTTAAATGCACGTACGATCGGTGTTATAAAATGCAACAAAAAATGTAAGCATTGTTAAACTCATAAATAATAAGAAATATTGTACCATTTGCATGTAACACTAATAAATACTGTCGAGTTTAATAGACGACAAACGTAGCACACCTCTGGGCCAACCATTTAAGCTTTTTTTTGGGGGGGGTGGGGGGATAGCACAGGCAATTATGCCACTCATCGTGCATCCTGTCACAAAATCGTGGCGTTAAAAAAGAATGCAATAATTCTCTAAACTCCTGAAATCAAAGTAAGAGATCAGCCTCGCGAGAGAAGGGTGCCAGCAAGCATCGGTGTATTCATAATTAAAGAGTGCATCTTCTGTGAACAAGGAAAAAGTGAAGGCGACCTCCAATGATTTACCTGCATTGGATGCCAACCAAAAAAATGAGAGAGGCACGGTCACAGAACTACAACACCCTCAGTTTCAACCTCGAATGCCGGAAGAGATCAAATTATGTTTTTGAAATGCCTGTTAAAATTGAGAAACTGGAATCGAAGGCTCAATAGAAAGTTAAACAAAAGGCCCGTCAAGAATCGATGAAAATTTGATGACAGCTCACCAGCTACATTGATAAAATGTGTGAAATCTGGAATTCTCCTCTTCAAGCTATCTGTACGTGGCTCGCCTCCGAGACTTGTGCTTCACGAAACTCATAAACAAGATCAGACTGCTGGAATGCTCTCCAAGAGGTTCAGGAAAGAAATTATGGCAGTGAAAATCCTCATTTTCAAGGGAATGAAAAAGCACGACAAGAAAGAATCCCTGAATATACTAGACTTTACCGAAGATGCTCTTATTCGTGCTAAAGCTGCATTAATCATAAGAAAAATACATTTTAGCATGAATCCTTCAATAGTCTCTAGTGACTTCCCACGAGAATTGCTAAGAGGATGGTGCACATAAACATCACCATAAACTTCACAAATCACAAAGGGAAACTCAACGCAGCTAAAAAAAAAACTTTACAAGCCAAGTCAAAAACCTATCTCAGACCAATAAAAGATTAGGAAAATTGATTTCTTGGAAAATTTCCCAGACTTAAGTCAGGATAGTAAGGATAAGTCACTTCACAAACTGGAAGGTCTCGGTAAAAAAATCTGTACCAGGATTTCCCGAATGCCAATGAAAATTGCACCCAAAACCATTATCCACGATACTATCCAGATGAACTCAACTTGGTGGTTTTAGGAAGACAACTACAGGAAAGGTCAAAACAAGGTCAGAGGCTCAAAGTGCTTCCCCCTTCAAGGGCAAAAGGTCAGCCTGGCAGGCATGCGAAAAACATGCATTATGTATCGATTTAAAGCTTTCGTGACTGCAGGGATTCATCTTCTTGGTTCTTTCGGTAAAGTCACGTAGAAGGGAAATAATAAAATAATAAAAATAAAACATAATAAAATAATTCTCACGACGTTTCGGCCACAACGCAAGCAGCCGTGCTCAGGTGAAGATCAGGTCTGTCGGGGAGACCAGGTCTGTCGGGGAGCCGTCCTCAGGTGAAGACCAGGTCTGTCGGGGAGACAGCGTCTCCCCGACAGACCTGGCCGCCTTCACTTGCGTTGTGGCCGAAACGTCATGAGAATTATTTTATTATATTATATTTTTTATTATTTTATTATTTCCATTCTACGTGACTTTACCGAAAGAACCAAGAAGATGCATTATGTACATACATTATGTATGTTGATAAATTGTGAATAAGCAAACCAATAATATATATCCATCACAATGTATCTGATACATTAACCTGCCCTGATTGGCTCACAAGTGATGACATCACATTTATCCCTCCATCTATTTAAGACCGTACCAGAAGGATTTCTCCACAACTCTGGCTGTTGCCTGATGAGGCTGGTTGTAACATCAAGGTACTCAAATTGTAAATGTTGTGCGTTTACTCTGCAACCCACAACCAGTTAGTGCTGAACTTGTTAACGTGACAAACCTTCCTAATTGGTTGTCGGGTGGTGTTGGCGGATTTAACGACACATTTATATTTACGCAATCTGACCCAAAAAAACACTCTTATGGATAATATTGGTTGCGAAAGACTACTACGTGTTAGACAGGTTCCAGAAACATTTGTGGACATGGAGCCGTCACCGCCTTTGAACAGCAAACACTTTACACTCTCTCGTCGCTTCCAAAAAGCTCCAAAGATTGTCTTGCCATCACGTACGACAACACAAGCCCTCTCAAATCTGATATGTGAGAGGCCGCAGTGGATCTCTTCCGTCGGAAGGATCGAGCCATGGACACATTCCCACCCACTCGGGATCCTACTTTAAAACGCTCAACGGGCCCCGCCACCTACCAGGCTGGAATTTTTGTCACGAGCACCACATCGGGAGCAGCTGTCTCCTTCTTCAGAAAGGCTTCGTTTTGGTTTGATTCACGGATAAATCGTTGGGTGCCAATTTGGATTTTCTAATTTTCCAGAGGTTGTTTAAGGCATGTGGAGGAGAGCTCTGAGTAAGTGTTCCTGAAAAGGAAACTGTTTTCAACCATGTGGGAAAGCCAACCCTGGATTGCTTGCCACTTTGCAAACTTAAAGAGTCCGTGGGGCATACTGACTAACTTCAAACATAGCATGGGCTTTCTTTCCACAATGATTGTTGGCCACAATTTGGATACTAAGACACATTCGGAAGGGCTCCTTTCTTCATTTTTATTCTAAGCACTCAAAAGACCCAAACTGAAAATGTGCTTTTATCCATCGTGTAAGGGAAATGTTAAATGTCTTTCCCTGATGATGCTGGTTGTAATTACTGGCGAAACATCACGGTACTCGAATTATAAATGTTATGTGGGTTTACTTTGCAACACACCAGTGTGCTGAACTAGAAACGAATTGGCCACGTTTTGTTTACGTGACAAACCATACTAATTGACTGTCGGCTGGTGGCGGGTTTAACGACACATTTATATTTAAGCGATCTACCAAAAAAACCAACTCTATTATGAGCGACTCATCACCAGTGTGTCCTAGCATGCTTGTTTAAATAAGTAAGTGTTGTAAATCCCTTGCCACACTCGATGCACACGTGTGGCTTTATGCCAGTGTGGGTTCTAGAATGCTTATTTAAATCGGTGTGCGTTGAAAACTCTTTGCCGCACTCCTTGCACACATGCGGCTTCTCGCCAGTGTGCGTTCTGGAGTGCATCTCCAAATTGTAGCGCTGCGTGAAACTCTTCCCGCACTCCTTGCAAACGTACGGCTTCTCGCCCGTGTGCGTCCGTGAGTGTCTCTCCAAATGGAAACGCCGTGAAAATCCCATCCCACACTCCATGCACACGTGCGGCTTCTCGCCCGTGTGTATTCTACGATGCTTATTTAAATCGGTGTGCCTTGTGAATCCCTTACCGCACTCCCCGCACACGTGAGGCTTCTCGCCAGTGTGTATTCTACAGTGCTTATTCAAATCGGTATGCGTGGCGAAACCCTTACCGCACTCCTTGCACACGTGCGGCTTTTCGCCCGTGTGCGTTCTGGAGTGCATCTCCAAATTGTAGCGCTGCGTAAACCTCTTCCCGCACTCCACGCACACGTACGGCTTCTCGCCAGTGTGAGTTCTGGAGTGCGTCTCCATATGGGAACGCTTCGAAAAAGTGTTCCCGCACTCCTTGCACATGTAGGGCTTCTCGCCGGTGTGCGTCCTGGAATGCATCTTCAAATTGAAGAGCTGTGCGAAGCCCTTACCGCACTCCTTGCACACGTACGGCTTCTCGCCCGTGTGTATTCTATAATGGGTCTTTAAAATGGAGAGCTGCGCAAAGCACTTACCGCACTCCTTGCAGACGTTTGGCTTCTCGCCGGTGTGCGTCCTAGAATGCTTTTTCAAATCGGTACGAGTCGTGAACCCCTTCCCACACTCTACGCAAATGTGCGGCTTCTCGCCAGTGTGAGTTCTACAATGCATGTTCAAGGTGGAGCGCTGCGAAAAGCCCTTCCCGCACTCGTTGCACACGTGCGGCTTTTCGCCGGTGTGCGTTCGCGAATGCATCACCAGGTGGGAATGCTGCGTGAAGCTCTTGCCGCACTCGGGGCACACGTGCAGTTTCTCGCCGGTGTGTCTTCTCGAGTGTATCTCTAAATTCGACCGCTTTGAGAACCTCTTCCCGCACTCGACGCACACATGCGGCTTCGCGTGAGACTCTGGGCCCCCAAGAATCTTGCCGCACTGCGCACAGCCTCGCGGGGTCTGGCCGACGACGCCCTTCGCTTCATTCACCTTCGTTCGGATCGGTCTGCCGACGCCGTCGTCGTCCCCGCACTCGGTGCACAGCAGGTCCGCCGGGGTTGCTTCGCCTGTCGCGCACGTAAACAAAAACGGAACGCGAAAAGGTGGCCGGTGAGAGAGAGAGAGAAACAGTCAAGTGGTGTGTAGAAGCTCTCTTATCGATAGCTCATCTTTACCTCGCATCTTATTTCATTAATGAGACGATGAAGTAGACCTGTTTGGACACGTCACGAAATATCATCGCCTCTTTTTGCAAGGGTAACCCTGGGTTACATAGAGAAAAAATTTAGAGCACAATATTTAAACTATTCCTTGGGTCTTACGGTAAAGTCACGTAGAGGTTCAAAGAAAATAACAAAAACTACGATGTTTCGATCGCAATACAGAAAGAATAAGGAATCTTATTCTCTCTGAGATCAGGGAATAAGGAATGTTATTCTCTCTGAGATCAGGGCTAAGCCTGCTCTGAACAAGATCCGTTAGCATTAGCAGACGTGACGTGTTCGTGAATGTAAGGCAGATCTAAAACACGGTTGGACCAATACCTTGGCTGTGGATGATCATTGTGTTAATGCGGTGGGGGCTCACACGAAATAGATTTCTCGAAGACGAAGGTACTTTGCAAACCCACTGACTATCAACAAAGATTTGTTCATGAAGCCATCCATATATACAGACACAATTTCAACCTAGCAATCATTGGAAGGACGTTATCAACCACCTTTAGTCATAACTGGCTGTGATGTTCCCATCCTGCCACCTTCCGATGTTAGTTGTTATTTTCGACTCTCTGATTTAGCATTAACAGGTTAAATTTCTCACACCAACACAGCCTCTGCGCGCTGACCTTGACGTGGCGGCGGCTCTGCGATCTTACATTAACATGCTCTTCTCTCACATTTACATAGCCACCTCGGTGCGCTCCCCAATCTTACATTTACATGCAAATTTTTACCTGGCAGCCTTTTAATTGGTGGAAACCCACCATCAGCGCCGTCGCTGCCCATCTCATTAACATTAGCTGCCCCGCCCATGCTGCTAACACTTGGGCTACGCCCATTTTAATCATCACGTGGTCACCGCATCGCGCGCTTTCAGGTGTGATTCTGCGGCCGTCTGGAACAGCTCTTCCGATATTAGTAAGCCATTACAAGCTATGTACTTTTAAATCATCATCTAGATTGGCAAACAAATTTTTTTTAAATGCTTTTTGTGCTTAGTATGTTGTCCTTCCCCCCCCCCGCACCTCCGATTAGCACGGTTGGCTATGTACGGTGTGAAAGAAGTTCAACATACATACGTACATGAAACAAAAAAACTATAATCGTATTTTTGGGTTAGATTGTATAAATATAAACGTGTTGTTAAACCCACCACCACTCGACACAGCCAATTAATAAGATGTGCCAATTAGTTACTACTTAACCACTAACTGGTTGTGTTGGCGAACAAAACCCACAGCAACATTTACACATTTGAGTATCGCGACGTTTTCGCCGGTAATTACGACAACAAGAACCAGCCTCGTCAGGTGATTCACCAGAACTGTGGAGAAATCCTCCTCCTGTTTGTGGCGAAAGCCTACTTAATGCATTAAACAAAACGTGAAAGCGTTTTTTTTTCTTTCCTCTCTCTCTCCGCGACCTCACCTTCACCAACATCCTCCTCATCCAACTCCACCTCGACAAAGTTCTGGTCTGCAGTGGCCGGGCACCCACGGGAACTCCCCGTCAACGCGGGTCTCTCATTGGCTCCTCCCTCAAATTTGAAGTGATCAAAATCCAGGCCTGTAATGATAATAATAATAAGCACCATCATTCATGACAGATGGAAGGTCTAATAATAGTGGTTCTTAACCTTTACTGCAGCCTTGCACCCTTTTGGTTCTCAATCGTTAAAAAAATGTGTAATGTGAAAAAACACCAAGGGTTTGATGTTACTTAAGTGACCGTGCTTAATTTGTGTTTCGACGATTTGCCTTATAAAAAAATATGGCCATGTCTCACAGCCCTCAGAAAGGGCATCTTGCACCCCCAGAGGGTGCTTGCGCCTCAGGTTAGTAACCACTGGTCTATTAGATGTAAAAAAAAAACAACCATTGGTCTATTAGATGTGTAATGACACGGTGACCCCTGCCGGCCTGTAAGGGTAATTACGGTTAAAGCTGCATTACATAATGCCTTATTATTAAGGGACGTATCTGGGGTAAAGGTCAAGGGCAGAGTCAGTCGAGAAGCTCCGGCAACCATCCCGAAGGGTCTAGAAGGTTCTAGAAAGGGGGCATGGCCAGAAGTAGAGCTTGGCCACCCAGGCAGATATAAGGAGCTGTTAGTGTGGGGTCTGTGTCCTGGTTGCGTTACTGCCGTCGTCATCTGTTCGTCTTCGACCACGTGGCTGTCCTTCTGCAAGACCAGCTCCGTCGCCACCGCTACGCTTGCCAACCCACCAGCGTAATGCAGGACGGAGATGGGCTGCATGTTTGGACAGCCTAGGTGTAGCCACGTTGTGAAGTGTATCGCCCTGTGTGCTCTTAATAAATAAGCCTTCTACTAGACGTGTGTCGGAAGTCGTTCACTACAGATGTAAAAAACAAGTGTTGCATAGGCAGGTTATGGATATATAAAATACACTTTGGAATTAGTGACGTTTACTTAAATTTAGCTCTATGCATCTTCAGCTTTCAATTCCACTTAACTAAAAGTTATTATTTTAAGTCATTAAATCTAAACTGCCACATTAACATTGATACATATAATACCATGTGCATATTTTTTTTTAATATTGCTGTCTGGCTGGCTAGAGGGACAGATGGATGGATGTGCATGTCCAAAGGATGTGGGCATTGTTCGTTTGATGACACAAAAGATTACCAGTTCCGTTTTTGGCGAGTTACGTTCCTTACATATAAGCTCCAGCAGCCAAAAATCAAGACACTAGCACTCACTCGTCCGAATCGTGGACGACAACGGACATGGAAAACAAAAACATAATTGAGGAACCAGGAGTGTGGAAGTATCGGACTTCTCTTGCTCACGACAATCCTCCATAAATGGTAGATCAAATAATCACTGTGGTAAAGTTCAAGCCGTCAAACGTGTCATCGACGATTTCACCATTCCATGAACATCTCGGCAGTGTGTCACTGCAATCTATACAGCGTCTTACTGACATCTGAGAGACGTAGTAGTAGTCGTGCTGTTGGTTTTCTAAAGGACGTCATTGCTCACCGCAGAGAACCGTAGCGACACGATCGCTGCCATTCTATGATAGCTGGGCACCAAAACTGTGCCACACGCCCATCCCCGCATTGGCCTTGTGGGGAGCCTCCGGACCTAAAATGTTAATTTAATTTAGCTTTTAAGCCGAATCCATTCCGATTACGTACACTTACACGTACGTCATCGGAACGGGAAAGGGTTAATTGCCCAACCACACCTTAATTACGCAGGGGACTACAGAGCTTGGGAAATTGTTGGCACCGGCTCTGCGTGAGGACGCGTTTCCGCTTGTCTGTGGTTCCTCGAGCCTTCGTGCGCGTTATAAGTTTGATATTATTGTGTTTGAATGTTTACTTTGTGAAATTGGCATAAATAATTATACAAATATCCTACTGTAAAAAGTTACAGTATTTACTGTACTGTACTTACCACTCTAATCTCTAAGACTCTGCATGGGGTGATGTACGTACTACTACTAGGCTCTTGTTTCAAAAACCATGTGTTTGACGATCGCCAGACTGGGTTACAGCCTTTGGAGCGGTTTTGCCGGATCGGCCCGGGACCGCCGGATAATGTTGGAAGCTGGATAATCTCGCGCCGGGTAATCGATGATGAACTGTAGCATGACTGAGATATGATTAGCGTTAAAAACTAAACAGATAATTTTCTGTCGTCTTCTTCTTTCGTATGGCTGATGCTTATGCAGAGCAACTACAATATCACATTCAGGTGGTCAAGCCCAGACAACCGCAGAAGCGGAGTAGCGAATCATCATCGCTGTGATGATGTCTCCTTCGTATTTGTGGATTGGGGGCATTGTGTCATTATACGTTGTGTACGGTCTGTATCCAAGTGACCACAGTCGCACCGCACAGACATTCTTGGCCCATCACTAATATAATGAGCCAAGATTGTCTGTCTGTAACGTGCGTGACGTCACTCCACGTCGACCAGCCCCCCCCCTCAATAATCATGAACAGGTGGGGTTCTCCACATGGACCACCCCGCCCCGTCAATAATAACACTGGTCAACACACTTTTTCTGGCATAAGGTATTCCAACGGTTTTAAGGTAATTTTGGGGTGCTGATTCCAAATCAGTTTTTGTCTATCACATCAGGTTTTTGAGATATCAAATATTGCATTTTCAATAAAAACAGCAAATTTATGCTCATATACGAATAGCTAAACAGACATCCATACAAGAATAAGATAAGATACAATATACAATAATAATGAAACGAACATTTAATGAGCCGTAGCACAAAGTTGTGAGAGTGACTGCATATCAATGTGAGTGAATGCATATTACCATGTAAGAATTGAATTGTGAAGATAAGAAAAATATGTACAAAAAGGTCATTCACAATAGTGATGTTACATCTGCATAAACGACCTCTTCTTTGACGATCTCCGATGTACAGCTTGTGGAATGTCTCTCATCAAGGACCAGCAGTAATCTGCCATCATGTTTGAGTCCCATCGGCCTTGGTAACGTTCTTCCATAACTTTAATGTCTTGATGAAAGCGTTCACCTTGCTCTTCGCTCACGTGACCCATGTTCTCTGGAAACTGGGCCAAGTGACTATGTAAGTAGTGCACCTTGATGCTCATTCTACATCCAAGTGCTTGGAAACTCAAGAGCAGCTCCTCCACAATCTTGATAGTTGTCCGCTTTCCTGTTCCCAAGGAAATTCCGCACCACATCAGAGAATGCATTCCAAGCTCTAGCCTCTGCCGCAGTCATTGTTGTAACAAAGTGTGGATCCCTGATGAGTGTTCTTATTTGAGGGCCATCAAATATTCCTGCCTTTTTCATTTCGGCACGGAGACTTGAAAAGGTTGAACATATATAGCTGAAGCAGTTTCCAGTGTAATCAAGTGTTTTGACGAATTTCTTCATTAACCCAAGTTTTATGTGCAGTGGGGGAAGTAAAATTGTATTAATATCAACCAGAGGCTCATTCTTGATGTTCTTGTCACCAGGTGTCAAACTGAATCTTGGTGGCCAGTTCTTTTTAACCCAGTGTTCTAATGTAGCCCTACTGTCCCAGTAGCACAGGAAACAAGGGTATTTGGTGTGACCTCCTTGCTGACCCAGCAGAAAATTAACCATTTTCAAGTCAACACAAATTAGCCATCCATGAACATGGTATTCCAATCTATCCAGAACAATCTTGATGTTGGCATACTCTTCATTCATTTTTACAGAGTGTCATATTGGGATTGAACCATATATATTTCTGTTGTGAAGTAACACACATTTCAAACTCCTTTTACTACTGTCAATAAAAAGTCTCCATTCACTTTAATCATATGCGGGTAGTCCCATATTGAGAAGAAGCCCGTCAACATCATTACAATAAACAAGTTGACCATCTGAATGGAAGTACTTTCGCAGTACTGCTTCTCTGTTACGCTAAAAGGAGACACTAGTGCCAGGTCTGAGTAGTCCTTTCTCTTGCAGCCTGGAAGCCAACAATTCAGCAGACTGCTTTGGCAAATGCAAATCTCTTACAAGATCATTCAATTCAGGCTGACTAAACAGAGAAATTTTATCACAATCTGCATCAGATGGCATATATTCGATCTGAGCATCATCATCATCATCTGTAGAAGCAGGTAAACTGAGGGATTCAACATCAATCTCTGGTAGCTCAGTAAATACAGGCACAGGTATTTCCTCACAGTGCTCAACTGGTCTTCTGGCAGATGGGATATCTGGGTATTGTAAGTGTTGTTTGTTTTTCTTATTGAAACCTTTTACATTGACAAGGCAGAAGTAGCAGTTATCCAAATGGTTTGTAGGTTCTCTCCAAACCATTGGCACACCAAACTCCAGCTTAGCATTCTTTCCTTTAGACCATGATCGCAAAGTTTCAACACAGGTTTTACACACTTTGTGAGGAGCCCAATTTTTGTCTTGGTCTCCAAGTCGTACTTTAAAGTAGGCAAGATAAACCTTCTTGACAAAGGTATTGATGTTGCGCCTTTGATCCTGCAAAGTGAAGCTGCCACAGATGTAGCAGAAGATATCTGGGTCATTACTGCATTTCCTTCTTTCGGATGTTGTAGCCATTGTTAGATCACGCCCTGCAGAAGAAAAATATTAAATAAATGTGGATATCTACATAAAGTTATTTTATAAACACACTATCCTAAAAATACAGCACCATATTTTAACACTAAAGCAGTCACTGACTCGCAACAACTTGCAATCATAAGTGACAGAGTTAATTTAGGGTAAAATCAATGAAAATGGGGTATGCCTATAGCATAAAAATGAGATGGGATAGAGCAAATCTGAGATCAGATTTGGAATCAGCACCCTGAAATTAGTCTAAAACCACTGCAAAAGTCCAGGCCAGAAATTATTATTTTTGTTGACCAGTGTAATCATGAACGGGTGACGTCACTCTGCATGAAGGTGGAACGGAAACGATAATTTGTTTACGCAAATTAGCTTTAATTTTGACCTTTCTTTATGGAAAGTAAAGCTAATAAAGAAATCAAAGCAGCAACCAATATGAGTCAAAAAAGGCTGTGTTTGTGTGTCCCGCGCGTGATGTCACTCCACATGCAGCCCCCTCATTATTTTCACGTGTGCCTGGATTTTTAGACTCACACAGAAGGTTGAGCGGCTAAATATTGTATACT
This sequence comes from Lampetra planeri, assembly GCF_965212315.1. NCBI lineage: Eukaryota > Metazoa > Chordata > Hyperoartia > Petromyzontiformes > Petromyzontidae > Lampetra > Lampetra planeri. The sequence continues at coordinate 5,005,500 of NC_136161.1, forward strand.
GAGAAATCTTCTAAAGTACATAATTTCATTTAATAAGTTATAGAAAAATTCTTTACGTCCTACATTTCCTAATAAAATGTACAATCACACAATAAAATGTTCATTTACATCTTTAATATTACAGCTTCTGTCCTAGGACGGGCTAACAAGCGAGTTATATTAGTGATGAGAGATGAAGTAGACCCGTTGGTACGTGTCACGAAATATCATAGCCTCTTTTTGCAAAGGTGACCCTGGGTTACGTCGACAACAAATTAAGAACACGATATTTAAACTATATATTGGTTCTTTCGGTAAAGTCACGTAAATAGAAAAAATTGAAAATAAATAGAAAATAATTAAAGAAAAAAACCCACGACGTTTCGATCGAAACACAAGCGGTCTTCATCAGGTGGAGAGAAAAGAGGGGGTAAGCCTCCAAATGTAGCTGCTTATAAGGGTTTCAAAGTGAGTGGGCGGGGGAAAGAGCTGCGCAAGTGGCACGATAATGCAGGAGCAAAATAAAGGGGAAGTTGGGTGGAGGTGAGCTTGTGCAGCGCAAACAAAAAAAATGTAAACTATATATTTTTTTACAAATATATCCTCCAATTAACAATTAATTAACACGGAAAATTTTTTACGAGCCCAGAAAAGGTCAAACTGGACTTAACATTGATCAGTACACGATAATATTACTTTAGGAAAGGAATATGACAACAGATTAGGATAGTAGAAGTGGCTTATCACATGGACATTTATAGGAACCCAAATACTTTAAACGCATGCTGCAAAATGTGAAGGGGAAAACCGTAGGACCCAGACTAAAATCCACGTAACCACGATGAAAGAGACGCAGAAACTCCAAATATACAACAGGCATCAGGGTCAAGATCGAACCCACGACCTCCTGTATACCAGGCCAAATAGTTAACATCTCGCCACCGAGGTGACATCAGGTGTCCATCTCATTTACTGTAGCGTGACCGGGATAATGTGGGTGATTAAGAGCATAAATCATCATGCGAACTCCTATCATCCTCGCAGCGGCTTTTGGCTGACCATCGAACAAAGATGGTCACCGCATCGCGCGCTTTCAGATGCGCTTCTGCAGCCGTCTGGAACAGCTCTTCATTCCGATATTAGTAGGCCATTAGAAGCTATGTACTTTTAAATCATCTAGATTGGCAAACTCATTTTTTAAAAATCATTTTTGTGCTTAGTATGTTGTCCTTCCCCCCCCCGCACCTCCGATTAGCACGGTTGGCTATGTACGGTGTGAAAGAAGTTCAACATACATATCTACATGAAACAAAAAAACTATAATCGTATTTTTGGGTTAGATTGTATAAATATAAACGTGTCATTAAACCCACCACCACTCGACACAGCCAATTAATAAGGTTTGTCACGTAAACAAAATGTGCCAATTAGTTACTACTTAACCACTAACTGGTTGTGTGTTGGTGAACAAAACACACAGCAACATTTACACATTTGAGTACCGCGACGTTTTCGCCGGTAATTACGACAACAACCAGCCTCGTCAGGCGATTCGCCAGAACTGTGGAGAAATCCTCCTCCTGTTTGTGGCGAAAGCCTACTTAACGCGTTAAACCAAACGAGAAAGCATTTTTTTTCTTTCCTCTCTCTCTCCGCGACCTCACCTTCGCCAACGTCCTCTTCATCCAACTCCACCTCGACAAAGTTCTGGTCTGCAGTGGCCGGGCACCCACGGGAACTCCCCGTCACCGCCGGTCTCTCATTGGCTCCTCCCTCAAATTTGAAGTGATTCAAATCCAGGCCTGTAATAATAATAATAAGCACTTTCATTCATGACAGATGGAAGGTCTAATAATACAGTGGTCCTTAACCTTTAGTGCAGCCTTTGGTTCTCAATCATAAAAAAAATGTATAATGTTCATAAACACATAGGGTTTGATGAAACAAAATATTTGTAACTTACGTGCCCGTGCTTAATTTGTGTTTCAAAAAATATAATACCATGTACATATTTTTGAAAATATTGCTTTCTGGCTGGAAGGACCGATGGATGAATGTGCATGTACAAAGGATGTGGGCATTGTTCGTTTGATGATGACACAAAAGATTACCAGTTCTGTTTTTGGCAAGTAATGTTCCTTACATATAAACTCTAGCAGCCAAAAATCTAGACACTAGCACTCACTCGTCTGAATCGTGGACGGCTATGGACATGGCAAACAAAAACATAATTTAGGAACCAGGAGTGTGGCAGTATCGGGCTTCTCTCGCTCACGACAATCCTCCATAAATGGTAGATCAAACAATCACCCAACTGCAACTGTGGTAAAGTTCAAGCCGTCAAACGTGTCATCGACGATTTTACCATTCCATGAACATCCTGGCAGTGTGTCGCTGCAATCCATACAGCGTCTACTGACATCTGAGAGGCATAGTCGTAGTTGTGCTGTTGTTTTTATAAAGCATGTCGTTGGTCAAAGCAGATAACCGTAGCGACACGACCACCGCCATTCTATGATAGCTGGGCACCAAAACTGTGCCACACGCCCCTCCCCGCATTGGCCTTGTGGGGAGCCTCTCATTCAAAAAAGTTAATTTATTTAGTTTCTCTGCCGAATCCATTCCGATTACGTTCACTTACACGTACGTCATCGGAACGGGAAAGGGTTAATTGCCCAACCACACCTTAATTACATAGGGGACTTCAGAACTTGGGAAATTGTTGGCACCGGCTCAGCGCGAGGACAAGTTTCCGCTTGTCTAGGGTTCCTCGCGCCTCCGAGTCATCCGTTCTCCTCAAAAGTGAGCAAATACCGTGCGCGTTATAAGTTGATATAATTATTTTGTGTTTTAAATGTTTACTATGTGAAATTGGCATAAATAAGCATACAAATATTACCTACTGTAAAAAGTTACCGTATTTACTGTACAGTACTTACCACTCTAATCTCAAAGACTCTGCATGGGGTGATGTATGTGTAGTAACGCTCACGACTCGTTCACACCGGAGTTGGAGGCACACTTGTTTATTTTACACCAACGTTGTGACATACACATTTGAGGGGGTATCGGCCCCCTCACCCGTCTATCTGAGGACACACCTCTCTAGCTAACCCTAGCCTGCCTCTGAGTCCTCCACTAATGGGCTAGGGGAGGCTATCTTGGCCCGACACTGGTCAGTCGGGCCCGGTACCCAGAGTCCAGACCAGCACTGGCTCTGGCTCTGGTACCACGCCACTGGCTCGAGCCTGCGCGGTCCTGATAAGGACGGCGTACCAGGGGGAGTCCAGGGCTCTATCTCAGACGTCTTCCGCCTCCTCTTCTTTAGCTAAACATCACTCTCGAGCCCTTCGATACAATCCCCTTTTATACCCCACCCCTCCCTGAGGGGTGGGGCCCCGGGGGATCATAACGACCGAATCGACCCCCCAGGGTGTCTGGCGCGGACGTCGCAGAGGGCACCTGCTTGTGCACACATGTAGCCCCGCCTACTGTGTTTGTTTACCATAGGCTGCCATGCATAACGGGCTCTCTCTCTAACACCCCTACATCACTCCCCCCCGCATAGCATGCAGCCGTCCCGGCTGCCAACATACAAAAATTTGACAATAAAGGTGCCTTCACCCCCTGACCGCGCGTGTGCCTCACTATTTTTGAACAATAACAGGAACCAGAACAAGAACGCAACAACAAGATGAGAAACAACCCGACGCACCCCCCCCGAATAAATACGAATTCCGTAAAAAAAACAGCTTATATACAACCAGCAGGGAACCCACCCCGCACACACAACAAACGGTGAACCCAGCATATGTACATCCGAGGAGCGGGAAACACACCATCCACACAACACCCAATAAACACAACAGCTATGTACACATTTTCCGGCCTCACAACAGTTTGCGCATTTTAGCGCGCGTCCTTGCAGCGGGCCCCTCACACGGGGTAACCCCGCGTGGCGGACCATCAGGTGGCGACTGTCCGTCTTGAGGTGAGCATTCCTCTGACTCCGCGTGACCCTCGGCATCCGCAGGAGGGGTGATCGGGCGTGAGCCCGTCACTCCTGATGCTCCTGAAGGTGGCACAGCCGGCAAGGCATTAGGTGAGAGCGACGGAGACGGACCCAGCAAGTCGGCCGACCCCCCACATGTTTGGCCACGCGCGTGTGAAGTGGGGTTGTGTACCGCAGCGAAGGGTTTTAATCTGGAGGGGTGCACGAACCATCGCCGCTTCCCCCACTTGATGCGCACGCACTGCGGACGTAACACCTCCACCACTTCCACAGGGCCCCGCCACGGCCGCACAAGTTTAGAGGAGGTTGCCAGTGGCACCTGGGGGCAGTGCAACCATGCCTTGTCCCCCGGCTTCCACTGCAGCATGTGCGCTCGACTCAATCTGAGGCGCTCATTTGCCTTCTGACGGAGGTCAGAGTTTTGCATTGCAGCATCCCGTGCCTCGGTCAATTTGTCCAGATTAAATTTAACGTGGTCAGCCAGATTAGTTTTTCCCTGCGGCACGGGGATCCGCAACTGGGCACGAACAGGCGGGTCTGGTTCTCGGCCGTACATGAGGTAAAAGGGAGAAAACCCCGTAGCCGCATGGGGTGCCATCCGGTACGCCGCCAAGACCCCCTGAATTTGTAGGTCCCAATCCGTTTGCGAGTCCGAAACTTGTTGTGATAACATGGACGAGATGGTGCGATGCAAACGTTCGACCATCCCGTCAGTTTGTGGGTGATATGGGGAGGTCCGAATTTTCTTTGTGCCCAGGAGATCGCAGACTTGTCTGAGTAGTTTACCGGAAAAATTTCTGCCCTGGTCGGTCAGCAGCCTCTCCGGAGCACCTTTGTCCAGGACATAACCCTGAACAAAGGCCTCCACGATGGCTGCTGCCGACTGGTTGGCCAAAGGCCAGGCCATAGGCCAGCGTGTAAAATACTCGACACCCGTCAACAAATATCTATTCCCTCTGGGGGTGGCGGGGAATGGTCCCAAAATGTCCAGAGCGACCAGCTCGTTTATCCTGGACACTTTGATCGATTGCAAGGGCGGGTTAGACTCTCGTGCCGGCGGTTTGCGTTGTGCACATTGAGGGCACGATCCCAACAAATCCCCCACATCCCTCGTCATGCCAGGCCAGTAAAAATCAAGTTGCAGCAAGGCGAGAGTCTTTTGGGTCCCCAGGTGTAGGAGGCGCTCATGAGCGGCCCATACCACCCTACCCCGCAACCCAGTAGGGACAACCAGCCGATGTCGACGTGACTTCCCGTCCCAATGCATTAGCAGACCTTGGCACATTTCCCATGCGTCGGAACCACCACTTTTTCCCCCCGCCGCACCGCCAACGCGACGTCGCCACCCGAGGAGGGAGACATCCTCCATCTGGAGGCGCCCCCATTCAATGACGGGCAACCCCAACAGGGAATCTTTGCCCTGCTGTTCGATTGAATTTGGAACCATTGCATCGTCGTCGTTGGCGGCCGCCAAGACAGGTACCGATGTGTCCCCTGGAGGCCTGCAACGTCCAGACCCCAGGAGGCATGCACACTCGGAGGTGGTTGGCAAGCGTGACAGAGCGTCCGCGTTGGTGTGGCGAACGCCCTTACGGTATGTGGTTTGGAAATCGTAATCCTGGAGGACCTCCAACCATCGGGACAATTGTCCCGATGGCTGTTGAACCCTCAGGGCGTACTGCAGTGCCGCATGATCTGTGCGGACGGTGAAATGCCGACCGTACAGATATGGGCGATACTGTTGGACGAAATGGACAATTGCCAACAGTTCCCTACGGGTGACACAATACCGTTGCTCCGCTGGAGACAACACCCGACTGCCGTACGCAACCACATGTTCCACGCCGTCAACCACCTGGGAGAGCACGCCCCCAATACCCGTGTTGCTCGCATCGGTGTCGAGCAAGAACGGTTTTGAAAAATCAGGGTAAATCAGGGGAGGAGCGTTTACCAAAGCATCCCGAAGGGAGCAAAAAGCAGCCTCCTCCTCCTGACCCCAGCAAAACCGAACCCCTTTAGATGTTAAAGCATGTAGGGGTTTGGCGATAGTCGCAAAATTAGCGACGAAGCGTCTATAATACGACGCAAACCCAATAAAACTCCTAACCTCTCCCACTGAGGTGGGAGTCGGCCAGGAGCTTACACACTGCGTTTTGGCGGGATCGGTAGAAATACCTGAGCGCCCCACGATGTGCCCCAAATAACGCACCGACTCGCGTAACAAATGGCATTTTTGGGGCTTAAATTTCAAATTAGCAGCCCGCATCTTTAGGAAAACCGCCCGCAACCTCTGGAGATGTTCCTCAAAAGTTTTGCCAAAGACAATGACGTCATCCAAATAAATCAGGCACGACTCCCATTGCAATCCAGCCAAAACCAATTCCATCAACCGCTGGAAAGTTGCCGGCGCTGAGTGTAAGCCCATCGGCAACCGGTTGAATTGAAACAGGCCGTGCGGAGTACGGAAAGCAGTTTTAGGCTTTGAATCATCGTCCAGAGGAAGCTGCCAGAATCCCGAAAGTAAGTCCAATGTGGAGAAGAATCGCGCTCCCGCCAAGGCGTCAAGCGATTCGTCCATCCGTGGGAGCGGGTATGCGTCGGCAACCGTAATTTTATTAAGGCGCCGAAAGTCAACGCAAAACCGCAACGAACCGTCCTGCTTCTTAACCAGGACGATCGGCGCTCCCCAAGGGCTGTTGGAGGGAGAAATTATGTCGGCGGCTAGCATGTCATCAACAGCCGATTTGACATGGTCCTTTTCGGCGGGACTCAACCGAAAAGGATTTTGGCGTATTGGCGCGCTGTCACCCGTATCAATATGGTGACGCAGCAGATGAGTGCAGCCCAAATCGTATTTATCCCGACTGAAAACGTCGGAAAATTCCCTCAGTAGTGTCTTAAGACGTTGGCGCTCTAAATTTGACAGGTCCGTCGATCCCGCGCAAAGCGCCTCGAGCCACCCTTCATCGCTGTCTGAATGTGGTCGCGGTGCAGGGGCAGCGCCGACATGACTCGCGACGGGTTCCTCACAGGGCACCGGCGTTGCGTGAGCAAGCACGGTCCCCTGTGGGACCACCACCGTCTGCGAGCCCACATTGAGGACCGCGATGAAGGGTTCTCCATCCCCTCTCACTATGGTCTGGGCCGGGAGTAAATTAGGTCCACTGACCCCGGCCCTAGACGGTCCCAGCAAAACCCCTTGAGCCCCAATGCCCTTAGCGAAGGGCCGCCGAAGTCTCAAAGGAATTAACATTTGCGCCCCCGGAGGAACGCGCACCGTTCTATCTACGAACGCCGGCACCGTCGCGAACGCCGTCCGGCTCGTAGCGGGGGATGGCAAAAACGCCATGCGTCGGCCCGATGGGAGCTCAATGCATCCCTGATCGATTAATATCCTAATCGGCATTTTGGCCAGGAAATCCGTCCCCAGCAGGCACGGAACCGCCAGCGAGGAGGAAACAAAAATCGGCCCAGATAATTTAATATCCCCGACACAAATTTGGGCTCGAATTTGTCCGATGATGCCAAGTGAACCCCCGTTAGCAGCAAAGAATGGCACATTAACAGGCATCAAAGGACGGCTCTGGGCAGGGAGAATGTTATAAATCAACTCCGAAATAATGGTCGCCGATGCTCCTGTATCGACCAGGATGCGCACCTCGACCCCATCGATGTGACCCACAACGGCCGACGACCCCGATGACGCGGCTACAACCCGATGGGCCAACACGGACCACTGGCTGGGTTCAATGTGAGTACCCAGAGCGGTGCGTGTTGGTGCCATGGTACGCGATATTTGCCCCCCCTTCGCTGCGGTGTTCGAGTGTGTGACGGGCGTGTGCGTGGGCCAAACATGAGGGGTGCCGCGACTCGCCGGATTATGATGGTGGAGCTTGTGACGAGGGCCGGCGTCCCGTTGAGGTGTCGTTCCGCGCTGCCGAGGAGAGCGGCACCCCGAGGCGACGTGGCCCCGGATGCCGCAGTTATAACAGCGTGGAAGCGCTGGTGGCGACGATGGACGTTGTAGACGGCTTGAATCGGCCCGGTCCTCCCGCGCTCCCGCTCCGTGCTGCCGTCGATGGTTGATGGCGCAAACCTCTTCCGCCGGGAGGGTGGCCGCAGCGACGGCGCGCCCGCTCGCCGCCTTGCTGGCCTTCCGTCGTTGAGAGGACAGGTTTGCGTGGAGGAGACGGGCCGCTTGGAGGGAGCACATTTCTGCATCGTCCTGTGCGACAATGACGATGTCTAAGTCGTCCGCCAGCAAAAGTATCTTTTCTGTCACCATGGCGTCGATCCCCTCGTCGTCCATTCGTGGAAAGGCTTCCTTTGCCAGCGCCAGGAGGCTTGTACGGTACGCCAGGGGCGACTCCTTCGTCCCCCGCTGGCGATCGTAAAAGAGTTGACGACAGTCCGATGGTGGCCCATACACAGCGGACAGCACTTGCATCGCCTTCCGCAGCGTGGAACGCCTCTCCTTCGTTGCCGATGTTAGTGTGGCGAGGGCGTCGCTGTCGAGGAGTGCTGGCAGTGCTCGGAGAGCCTCGGCGTCTGTCCACTGTGCCATCTCCTGGTGAGCGAGGAAGCGCCGCTGGAAGCCGCCCCAGTCGCCCTCCTCGCCCACAAATTCTTTGAGCGGCGGCAGTCGCTGATGTAAGGCAGCGGCTGCAGAGGACGATCGCGCTCCCTCGTCTCCCTCACTCGACTCAGCGTCGGCCCGAAGCAGCGATGGCATCGCCGGTCGCACCCGTGGTGACGCGGCAGGCACTGTACTCCCGCCGTTGGACGCGATGCTTAGAGCGGCCACGCCCTCAACAGCAGCTGCGGCGATGGCGGGAGTTTCAAAATGTTGCTCCGTTGAAATGGCGGGAAGGCGCTGTGGTCGTTGGCTGCTGTCGCCTCGTGGCGGTCCCGCAGCCCCCAGCCGCGTGATGTTGTCGAGCATGGCGGCTGCGGCGTACAGCAGCTCGGCCAGCTTCGCGTGCGCCTGCCTCAGCCCCTCCGTCGACGGCTCCCCTTCCTCCAGCTGCTGTGGCGTGGGTGCACCCAGCCCCGGCTGCTCGATGGCATCTTCAGCCATCTCGGGCCCTCCGACTGCAGCGGTGTCCTCCGCCCCTGGTACTCCGACTCGAGTCGTCCGGCGTGTATCCATGTTCGTACTTTGTTTCACTTCTGACGCCAGATGTAGTAACGCTCACGACTCGTTCACACCGGAGTTGGAGGCACACTTGTTTATTTTACACCAACGTTGTGACATACACATTTGAGGGGGTATCGGCCCCCTCACCCGTCTATCTGAGGACACACCTCTCTAGCTAACCCTAGCCTGCCTCTGAGTCCTCCACTAATGGGCTAGGGGAGGCTATCTTGGCCCGACACTGGTCAGTCGGGCCCGGTACCCAGAGTCCAGACCAGCACTGGCTCTGGCTCTGGTACCACGCCACTGGCTCGAGCCTGCGCGGTCCTGATAAGGACGGCGTACCAGGGGGAGTCCAGGGCTCTATCTCAGACGTCTTCCGCCTCCTCTTCTTTAGCTAAACATCACTCTCGAGCCCTTCGATACAATCCCCTTTTATACCCCACCCCTCCCTGAGGGGTGGGGCCCCGGGGGATCATAACGACCGAATCGACCCCCCAGGGTGTCTGGCGCGGACGTCGCAGAGGGCACCTGCTTGTGCACACATGTAGCCCCGCCTACTGTGTTTGTTTACCATAGGCTGCCATGCATAACGGGCTCTCTCTCTAACACCCCTACATTTGTAGTACTACTAGGCTCTTGTTTCAACAACCATGTGTTTGACGATCGCCACACTGGGTTACAGCCTTTGGAGCGGGGGGACTACAGAACTTGGGAAATTGTTGGCACCGGCTCAGCGCGTGGACGCGTTTCCGCTTATCTGTGGTTCCTCGCGCCTCCGAGTCATCCGCTCTCAAGAGTGAGCGAATACCGTGCGCGTTATAAGTTGATATTATTTTGTGTTTTAAATGTTTACTATGTGAAATTGGCATAAATAAGCATGCAAATATTACCTACTGTAAAAAAGTTACCGTATTTACTGTACGGTACTTACCACTCTAATCTCAAAGACTCCTGCATGGGGTGATGTACGTACTACTACTAGGCTCTTGTTTCAAAAACCATGTGTTTGACGATCGCCACACTGGGTTACAGCCTTTGGAGCGGTTTTGCCGGATCGGCCCGGGACCGCCGGATGTTGGAAGCTGGATAATCTCGCGCCGGGTAATCGATGATGAACTGTAGCATGACTGAGATATGATTAGTGTTAAAAACTAAACATATAATTTTCTGTCTTCTTCTTTCGTATGGCTGATGCAGAGCAACAACTACAATGTCAAATTCAGGTGGTCAAGTCCTGACAACCGCAGAAGGGGTGCATCAGGTAACCGCATCTGCCATGGTTTGTGCAGCAGATGCATTTTAGGGCGGGCTATGAGCTTCGTGGAAGATCAAAACCCAAGGATCTTCTGCCTTGGGTCTTTCACAACAAGGTGTGGCCAAAATGGAACTCACCTTTCCCAAGGTCCTCCTCGTCCAATTCCACCTTGATGAAGTTCCGGCCTGTAGTGGGCAGGAATCCATGGGAATCTTCCACCTCCTCTGGCCTCTCACTGGCTCCCTCAATCTTCACATTCTTCAGAAGTTCAGCTGGAATGAAGAAAACGCAGCATAGCTTTTCACCTGTGCTTTGAAGAAGGGCCATTGGCTGCCTAAAATGTCACCATTGATATATATACTAGTTCATAAAGCCCGTCTTTGCCAGGCAAAAGTTTGAATAAATATAAGAATCAACCCATGGGTTTTTACAATTTTTATCTACGATTAGACACAAACTACTCCATAAATTTGTACTTTTCCACACAAAAAACTAATATTGTTGACTTGATTAAACTGTTTATATTTAAAGACGTACCCATTAGAAACTGCTCAATTTTAAGAATCCGTTCTTTTTTTATGAGAAAGAACAAAAATGTATGAACTAAATACTCTATGAGGGGAAGCTCCTATCTTTTAGCATTTTCAAATTATTCCGATTTCGTTCAAAACCACTTTAATCTGAAATATCTCAAAAACAATAAAAGATAGAACAATGATTCTCGCTTTAAATGTATTTGCTGTAAAACGCTCCATCAAATGAAAAACCCCGCAATCTTATATTTTAAACGGTTTCTGAATGACAAGCACAAACATGTTTATGGGGCACTTAAAATCGAGTTTTGTGGGCCTTAAAATAAAAAATCTCGGATTTTCAGATTTGTTTCTGTTGTTTGTGTCCTAAAAGCAATCTATTTGCCAAATTTCAGCTTTCTCCCTTGTCAGGAAGTACTCTAGAGATTTGGAGAAATACATACAGATTAAGTTATTTATTGATATAGAAGATAGATGCAGATTTATTTTTAAGACCAGTGTTATTGTTCTGCATGAGTATAAAGTATTTTACGATAAACTGTTTTTATTTTACCAGGTAACGCCCACTGAGCTATATAAGCTATTTTTCAGAAGTGACCTGGCCATAAATGATAGCTTAACGAAATGGCTTATTATCACGTAAACATTTATAGCAATAACCAAATATTGTAAATGCTTGTTGATCTGTGAAGGGAAAAACCGGAGGACCCAGAGAAAGATCCACATGACTACAGGGGGAGAGAGAGAGAGAGAGACGCAAACTCCAAATATACAGCAGGCATCAAAATCAGGATAAAACTCACAACCTCCTGTATACCAGGCAAGGTAGTTAACATCTCGCCACTGTGTAGAAGATGGCAGCCTTTACAAGGCCCACTCTGTAAAGTGAGAAATCACGACGAATTCCATCAACCGAACAGAGATCATCAATCTCCCAGTCTCCTCGTCTCCAAAGCAACAACAACAACGCCTTCTCCGTGACCAAAACGGACAACTTACCACGAGCAGTGTACTTCTCCAATTCCAACTTGACGTAGTCCTGGTCTGGAGTGGCTACACACGCACGGGAATCCGCCATCTCCTCTGGCCTCTTACTGCCTCCGTCAATCTTAACATTCTTTGGAAGTTGAGCTGCAATTAATAAATAAATAAGACGTGGTTTTTCATATGTACTGTAAAGAAGGATCATTGCTCCATGTGTATGTGTTGAACTTATTTCGCATTGTACGTAGCCAACCGTATTTATGTTCAACTGCTTTCGCACCGGACGTAGCCAACTGTGCTAATCGAAGGTGCCAACCATGCTAATTTACTGAAACATCTTTTCTCTTGATGGCCAGTGTAATTGATAAGTGGAATGAGATTTATTGGTGTATTCCATAGTTGGGAGGTGTAATGCATACAAGAACAAGAGATTTAAACGGCCCAATATGGACATTTCTCACACTAAACGTTGATGCGGTTCCTTAGTTTGTGACTGGAGTCTTGGATTACCAATTACATTGAAATTGTTATACAGTAGACTCTAGATTATCTGCGTGTGCGGTTTATCCCATTTGGGGATTAACCGCGCACCTGAGATTTTGACAAAAAATAATAACTTGTGGATTTTCCCTTTAGCCCAAAGTAATAATAAAAAAATTGTTATTTCTTGTTATTCTTGGAAATGTTTTTACAAGTCTAATGCTTAAACCTAAAAAAATGTGCTCCGGTTAATCCAAAATCCATGTGATCGCCTCTACAGTACAGTAGTTGCCTATATTTACAACAGTGGGCGGAGTTTTATTTATTTTTATTAGCATGGCTCTGCTGTCCACTTAGCGGGTGGAGTCTTCTGCACGGGAGCAGGAAAATGTTATGACAAAGCACACGCATCGATCGGTCGATGTTAGTATTTGTTCTAATTCAAAAGACTAACAATCTAAATCGTCAGTTGTAATAAAACAATATCAATACATTCTTTACTCCAAATATTTTTCAGTTCTTTAAAAAAACTAAATTTTCTTAACCAAAACATAATTTATACGTAGATTATTGGTTTTTGGTAGCGAGATCCACGGGAAATTTATATTTTTGGATTATCCACGGCTGCCCTCCCCATCATTAGCACAGATAATTGAGAGTCTACTGTACGTGTCGGAGACAAGAATAGGCGCTACTGATCTCACCGCCATCAATATCTGCACTTTTCATCACCAAATCCGGCCAAGTCCCAAGACTCGTATTGTCTTCACATTCTTGTTTGATGGATGCAAAGTTAATCCAAGAAGCCATCTGGGGAGCAAAAATAAAACCAACAATCAGAGATGCACAAGTATAGTGATTCGATCACAACCGAAAATACCCACCCGACTTTATGGACACGGCGTGCATGACACGGACAGTCATGAAAAGAAAAACAAGCCCCGCTGATTGGTATTTCACGGGCCTGAAAGGGGATTGGTTCGAGGCAGGTAAATTTAAGGGGATTGGAGGAGAAATATAACATGGAAAGAGCGTGAAATGGAGGAGATTGACAGGGAGGACAGTTGGAATGCATTAGAGAAAGTGGAAGGCGATTGGCTGCAGGCATTTCAGAAGGTTAAGGAACCTTTGGGAAAGTGGCTTGAGGGATATTTTAAGGGAAAGCGAGATAGTTCGAGATGCCTGAATTGAAAGGAATCCTTGAAAACCCGCATGTGTCCCGTGCCTGAGGAAATTAAGACTCCTATTTGTTGGAGACTACACACGAATAAATCAAACATCCTACAAATAACCTAGATAGCCTTTCGGTAAAGTCACGTATTTAGAAAATTAATAGATCACGACGTTTCGATCGCAACACAAGCAATCGTCATCAGGTGAGGCAAACACAGCAAGAGAACTGCTGAAGCAGTCAGCCAGCAGATCGAAACGTCGTGATCTATTAATTTTCTATCTACGTGACTTTACCGAAAAAACCAAAGAGTATGGATTCCTGCAGTCACCTATATCGCCTATTGTGGGAGAAGTGCTGTGCGCAAGCTTCTGTTATGGTCACCACGGTGTACAAGGTGGTGGTGGTTTGGCTAACACCACACCTGGCCACCTTTGTCTCACCCAAAGGAAGTCGGGTGTGGTGTGGCAGATAAGCGAATAGCAGCAATTAAGTCTCCTTCAAATACTTAAATGCTCGTGGTCAAATCATTAATGAACTACATTTGATTTAGTTCATCAGAATCAACGTCACACATTTAGAGTATTTGGCTACTGCTATAAATTTGCACGTGACGACAAGCCACTTTCGTTGAGCTATCATTTGTGATGGTCACTTCTGAAAAAAAACATAGCTCAGTGGGGCCTTACCTGGTAAAATAAATTAGGTAAAAACTAGTTTTTCAATGCACACACTTTAATTTGCACTAAAAAGGAAAATAAATTATCACCCCAGAAATGAACAAAATGTGATGTACTGAATAAAAGTGGGTGGCTTAATTTCAAAGGTTTAATTTTCTTTACGTGTCGCAGATTCATTTTATGCTGTCACACAGCGCTAAGGAAGCACTTTGTTTCTCTGTGGCTGAATATGCATGCTCTAACTGGGGACGCTCAACCCACAGTAACCATGTCGACACCGCCCTAAATGACACGCTGTTCCCTGGATTTTCACACTATCTGGCATAACGCCCCCTAACATTAGGCCGAGGGTAGCAGGTGACCACGACCGGCAACTCGTGAGAGTGAGACGAGTGAGGAGCTCGTATCTGGCTCCAATTCCAAATGGCTCACATGGCGGAGCCGAAACAGACAGAGTGGATTTCGGCAGATGCAACTTTCTCATGAAATCATGGGGCAGCTTCAGGAGAAGCAAACCACATGCATGGATCATCTCCCGAGATGCCCCTGCAACATCACAATGCACTCCTCAAGATTTGACAATGCCAACACCAGAAGCGGTGGCCTGTGCATAATACTGGGAAAGGACTATATAGGTTGGACAGGAGACGTGACAAAGAAGAGCTCAGAAGAGGGATGCACAGCGGCCGCTCCGGCGCCATGACGAGCGGAGACAGAAGCGCCCCATTCATTGGTCAAAGGCTGGCCCAGCAACAGCCGCTGTGATTGCACCGGATGTTTGCCCTCGTGGCTGGGACACGACCATTCACGATTTCAAAAAGGGGGAGGGAGGGGTAAAATATAAGATTATTAATTATTAACATTTAATTTTATTTAAAGCTTTCGTCACTGCAGGGATTCATATTATTGGTTCTTTCGGTAAAGTAAAAAAAAAATCAAATATATAAAACAATATATTTGTATTATTTTATTATGTCCCTTCTACGTGACTTTACCGAAAGAACCAAGAATATTAACATTTAGTTAAAAACACGAATATGACCGCGATGGGTGTGACCTCGACCGAGGTTTTTTTAAATTAAATCTTGAATTGTCACGCCAGGCGGTCAGTCTGCGTGGAAAATGTCAGCTTTGTAGGGCTGCGTAGATCCGAAGATATGAAAGCGTTCAAATATTCCAAAGAATATAAACAGATAGCACAGCAAATTCAATAAAAGTGTGTAGTAATAATAATAATAAAAATGTATACAGTACTTTTATAGTTTTAACTAGACCAGGGGTCGGCAACCAAAATAACAAGAAGAGCCATTTCTTTCCAATTCGGTACAAAATTAAGTATTTCAAGAGCCGCAATGCATCTGAGTACATACTGTACATACGTACATATCGTCAAGAAGCAGCCCGTAAAGAGCCGCATGCGGCTCCGGAGCCGTAGGTTGCCGACCCCTGAACTAGACCATGGCCGGTCAAGTTAATATTATTATGATCACGGTATGCAATAATTGTGCATTCCACCAGTCCCTGCTATAGAGTATTAGACCGCTGCTATAAATTTCCACGCGATGATGATGAAGATACTCTTTAGTTCTTTCGGTAAAGTCACGTAGGTATATTTATTTTATTTCTACCTACGTGACTTTACCGAAAGAACCAAAGACTACGGATTCCTGCAGTCACGAAAGCTTCAAATCAAGATTGATGATGAAGACGAGAAGCCACTTTGGTCGAAATATCATTTGTGATCATCAGGTCGCCTTTAAAACAGAGCGACATAGCAGCTAGGTGGGGGGGGGGGCTTACACCTGGTAAACTGAACATAGTTTAAAAAATAGTAAAACCGTAGCAATAATGTGTATTGTGTCCACGCTACGTATTGTAATATCTATGTATAATAATAATACAGTACAGCGCTGTGTGTGCCATGCACGTTCGAGACGTGTCAACCTTCACGAAGCAGTGGATCAGAGCATCAGAACAATTTAAATCAACGCGCGCGCTTACGATTGCATTGAGAGACGGGGTACAATTTAAACTTAAGCGGCAGAATGACGAACACGCGTGGATTTTATCAGCCCACAAACAAATTACATCGGCCACGTAACCGTATTGGACCTACCACGGTCTCACCCGGCGGACCTCCGTCGCCCGGCGAGGCGCGCGAGATCTCCGGCAGCGAAATCAGGCAAGGCAGGCCCTGGCGCGGGCCCACCGTGCCCGCCGGGATACGAGGGATTTGTTCCGGCAGCGAAATCAGGCAAGGCAGGCCCTGCGCTTGGGCCCGTGGCCCGCCAGGACACGAGGGATGTGTGTCTGCGTGTTTTATTTCGCACTTTAAAAAATAAACATTAAAAATAAATAAAGTTAACGGTTAAATTATGAAGAGGATTAACATCACACGCAATGCAGCGATCACGTTCAAACGCCACACACACAGAGATTACAAATGAATACAAATTCCCTGTCCACTCCGTGCAGCCTGCTGCCTCAGTGCAATAACAAAGGTCCCCCGTGTAGTCCACACGGGTTATAAAGACAAGTGCTGTGAGCACACAGACAAAGGTCCTCCGTGTAGCCCACACAGGCTGTAGGGGCAAGTGCTGTGAACAAACACAGACAAAGGTCCCCCGAGTAGCCCACACGGGCAGTAGGGGCAAGTGCTGTGAGCACACACACACAGACAAAGGTCCCCCGTGTAGCCCACTCGGGCTGCGTGTCTCTCGGATCAATGGCACGGACGATGGTGTAAGTCCAGGAGGTGCCAGTGCTTGGAACCTGGGGTGCTTCTGCGTAGTCTTTTGTTGGTCTCTCTGGTGACCGACTGCCTTTGTCATGATCAGATCAGGCCGTGTGTTGGGCACACTTGGGTCTCGAGGAGGGATGCTGTTTGGCGTTGACTTTTCTTCCCACCCCCCGTCCTTGCCAATGTGTTTCCGCTCCAAATGCTGCGGCCACAGTCGCCACCCGGGCATGGAAGGCTCCCCAGGCCGTACGAACCTTTTCGCTCGCTCCTCGGGATGGCAGTTGAGCGGCGTCATCGTCGAGATGGGAGTAGAACCCACTCCTCCATGTCCCGTTATTCGTGTCGAACATCAGGGCGTAGGCCAGGGCCATTATTATCCAATTGGCCACAGTCGGCACTGTGCCAAGGCCTACTCACTCACCCACTCACTCACCCACCCACTCATTCACCCAGCCACATACTCACCCAGCCACCCACCCACTCATTCACCCACCAGGGCCGTGTTATCCAATACACCACAGTAGGCACTGTGCCAAGGGCCTACTCACTCACCCAGCCACATACCCACTGTGGCAAGGGCCTCCTCACTCACTCACCCAGCCACCCACTCACTCACGCAGCCACCCACCCACTCATTCACCCACCAGGGCCGTATTATCCAATACGTCACATTAGGCACTGTTTCTAGGGCCTACAAAAACTAAAAGAGCCTCCAACAAAATTTGACTGCGTTCTTTTCATTTGTTTGTATGTTAAAACATGTAAGTAACCAAGATATATTCTTGAATGAATATTTTTTATAGGCACAGTAAGGGTGCTTATTTTTTTTTACTTCTGAGAATTTGCAACAATACCACAAGAAATGTGCCTCCGGGCTCTGGAGACCACCTGGAGAAAATTCCAGGCATGTGTTGACAAAATGGCGAACAAGTGGAGACTCTTTGACTTTTTGAAGCTATGTGTTGACAAAATGGCGAACAAGTGGAGACTCTTTGACTTTTTGAAGCTATGTGTTGACAAAATGGCGAACAAGTGGAGACTTTGACTTTTTGAAGCTATTAATGTACATTTGTTAACATGTTACAGTGTATAATCCGTTCTTTTTCCATTAAAAATGATAGTATCATATAAGTGTTAGCATTTTTTTCAAGCACCCTGTATATATAAAGAAGAATAGTCATGTCAATCGTTTTTGTTTTCATAAGGTGAGATAAATTAACACCGGAGATTAACTATACCAGATTGTTTTAATTGCAAAATTCGCAATGACATCTTCAAGTGGTGTTTTTCAAATTAAATCTGCTAATCTGCGGCACACAGCGCGCTTCCGTCGAATTAGTGCTCAGACTAAATAGTGAACTTATCAGCAGTAACAACATCTGTCCAGTAGCTGGACCAAGTACGCTTAAAACAAGCGGAGTGACGGCAGAGCTAGTGACATGGGGCAGCAGTACCAACTGTATAAAGTTATCACTGAATGCCCATAAAACAGATGTGCCTAGGGCCGACAAGAACCTTAATACAGGTAGGAACAACAGTTCCACACTACCCACCAGGGATTATTTGTCTGTCTGTCGTGCATAGCCACGCCCTCGATTTGTATTTCATAGAGCGCTTCGAGTGGGCTCAGCACCACGTGACGCGCCGCCCGACAGTCACGCATCGCATGAATGCGTTGTCCAACCAAGTTCCTACCTGCCCACTCCGAAGGAACGTGTTCTGGACCTGGGCGGAGGCTTATCGACCTTTTCGTTGATAACCTGGTGGGGAGTTCCTGGAGTACATGGGCTATCTTGTTTTTGATCTGCGAAGCCGACTCCGTGGATCAGATGTTCAGTTCAGCCTCCCCTTCCAGATGAAGGTAGACCACCCTGCTTTTTCTTATTGGGTGAAATAGCCATATCAGACATTGGTACATCTAAGCAGCATAATCATTTGTTCACTGCAGCTCAAAGACTCGGTCCCTACAAAGAGTGTGGTGAGGTTAGAAGATGCCCATGTGCTTGGCATTTGAAGACCTGAAGACCAGAATCGGTGATTTCGCTGACAATGTGTATCAGGGAGGCCTGAAGGTCTGTGGGGCAGTGATTGAAAGTGCATTTTGCACAGGACTCTTGACAGCAGCAGCTTGCAGGCTGGGGATGGTGAGGTGTGTGTTGGCAATGGCTTCATCAACACCAATTATTTTCAGCCCATTCTTCTGGATGTTGTCGAGAAGGTTGAGATGAGTTAGTGGGGCGTTCATCCAACACGGGAAGTTGTGTTTAACCGAGAGGCCAAGTGGCTTTTGAAAAAGAGCTACGTAACTCAGTCGGCTTTACCTGGTAACAATAAAAAATACTTTATAGTTATTTTGGACGGCTGATGTAGATGGCAGAGCAACAACTCCAATTTCACATTCAGATGGTCAATGCAGACTACTGCATCAGTAGCGGAGTAATGTATTATCGTCAGTGTGATGTCTCCTTTGTATCTGCGGATCGGGCATTGTGTCGTTCCATGTTGTATAGAGTTTATAGTTTTAAAAAGTTGAATAGAAGTTGCCGCCATGATGGGTGACCCTACCAGGAGCACGAGGCTCCCAACGGCTTCACTCTCGGGATCATTGGAATGCGCAAAATGTATCCATAAAATACTTTTTGTTGGGTTAGATTGCGTGAATATAAATGTGTCGTTAAATTCGCCACGACTACCCAACACTGCCAATCAGTAAGGGGTTTGTCACGTAAACAGAACGTGGCCAATTCGTTACTAGTTCAGCACTAACCGGTTGTGTGTTGGAGAGTAAACGCACATCTACAATTCGAGTTACTGTGACGTGTCGCCGGTAATTACAACAGCAACAAGCATCATCAGGTGACGACAGCCAGAGAGAGTTGTGGAGAAATCCTTCGGTCTTAAATAGAGCAGGGATGGTAAATGTGATGTCGTTACTTGTTAGCTAATCAGGTGCGAGGACCAGAGGTGGGGGAGGGGGGGTTAATTTATTCACAATGGATATTGTTTTGGTTATTCACAGTTAATAAACATAATAGGTGGCGATCCTCGGAGGGGTAGGCGGGGGGCGGGCAAGTGCACCAGCCGCCTTTCAGAATATTTATTTACAATTGAGGACGAATCTGATGAGCCATAAAGCTCTTTTTCACAGATGTCCAGTAGGGGCACGGGGTCAGAACGTTACAACAAACAATACAGAAACACGACAGGAGGGCAAAGTATAATAAAGGTATACAAATCGCTTAGAACATATATATACAAATAAAACTAAACAATTTTTACCAATAGCGAACATGGTGCGAGAGAGTGAATCGCAGTGCGAGTGTGGATTCACCTCACGTCTTGAGTGAGTTTCACCGCCACCTATGATGCTCAACGCAGAACAGCAGCAGGGGCAGCAGCATCAGCGACCGCGCAGAGTGACACGACGGGCAGCACGATGACGACGACAAGGCGGCGGAGGAGGTAGCGGTGGCTGCCAACACTTTCAGAGCCACTGAGACTCAGTGCGAAAACCCCCAGGTTCGAGAGACAAAGAAAACGAAACCACACATTTCTCTACCGCTTTATGCGGGACAAAAACATGTGGTGGTAGTAGTAGATGCGTTACAAAAATGGGGCGTGCAAAGCGAAACTGCACGAGCTGCCTAGCTTCTTGCTTTCCCTCTTCCACCCCACGCCGAATCTCGCTTTCGCTCCTTCTTTTTGATTGCCCCCTTACACTGGAATAAACTCCCTATCCACATCCAACTCTCCCCATCGCTTTCCTCTTTTATGTCACCTTTTCCCTTCCTCTTCCGCCACCCCTACCAGCACCACCTAACCCCCTTAAACCCTCCCCAGCTGCAGCCTTCACCTCGCTTCCTCCACCCATTCCCACCCCTTATTTTGCTATTTTGTACCAAAGTTGGTAAGCATTGCCAAGCGCCTTGGTGAAAGGCGCTTTATAAATCCTAAAAACAATAGAATAGCCACTTGCTGAGTCACGCCCACAGTACAGAAAATTGTAACTGTGTGTGTGTTCGTATACATGTTGAACTTCTTTCGCACTGTACGTAGCCAAACGTGGCTCATCGGAGGTGCGGTTGGCACATCTCTGTGTGTTAGCATCATCTCTCACAAAGCCTTGAAAGATCTGGACACATTCCAGTCAGTGAGCCCCTCCGGTAGGCGAGGCTGTGTTGGCTGGGTCACGTAGCCCGCATGCCCAGTCACCGCATGTCCAAGCAGCTTCTGTTTGGCCAGATAAAGGGGGCTAAATGGGCACGACATGGGCTGGAGAAGAGATGGAGGTGATGGATGAGTGAGTGGGTGAGTGAGTGGGTGAGTGAGTGGGTGAGTGAGTGGTTGAGTGGCAAGGGCTGGAGAAGAGATGGAGCTGATGCGACAGGGGAGGAAGTGGAGCTGAGTGGACTTGCCGATGACAGGTAACAGCAGTGTCAAGATCGGCCGCTATGGAGGAGGCTCGTGAAGGACGGTCGATTCATTCACAACTTCCAACGAATGCGGCACTCTCACAGCACTACTTTCCGACACGGAGACAAGAACCTTAGCAGCCTAAACATCGCCCCCTGTATCCAGGAAAAGAGACCTCATGAGGTAAAACCGTGCATAGCCGAACCACGCGTTCTATATAGCCCGGGTTTGGGCAAGGTTTTTCCTGTACATCCATTTACGCGTAGAAATGCGACACTTTTTTCAGTTTATTTGTTTTATCCCTAATACAACTTCACACTACGGCTACTATATATACGACGGGCGAGCGTATTTAGCCAAAACGAAAAAAAACATCGCTCGAAGCCAAATGGGGGAGGAAAAAGGGGAAGTAAAAAAAAATTGCTTCGATTCAAGATTTCCACTCGGCAGCGTGCGTCCTAGAATGTCGCTTCAAGTGGCCGCTCTGTGAAAAGCCCTTGCCGCACTCGGCGCACACGTGTGGCTTCTCGCCCGTGTGCGTCCGCGCGTGCTTCTCCAAAGAAAAGCGGTGCTCGAAGCCCTTGCCACACTCCCCGCACACGTGCGGCCACTCGCCCGCGTGTGACGCTGAGTGCGCCTCCAGGTGGGAACGCCGGGCGAAGCCCCGACCGCACTCGGCGCACGCATGCGGCCTCTCACCCGTATGTGTCCTCGCGTGCACCTCTAGGTCGGAGCGGTGCGCGAAGCCCTTGCCGCACTCGCCGCACGCGTGCGGCCACTCACCGGTGTGCGATATGGAGTGCACCTCCAGGTGGGAGCGCCTCGCGAAGCGCTTGCCACACTCGGCGCACGCATGCGGCTTCTCGCCCGTGTGGGTCCTCCTGTGCCTCTCCAGGTCGGAGCGGTGCGCGAACGCCTTGCCGCACTCGACGCAGGCGTGCGGCCGCTCGCCAGTGTGCGTCTTAGCGTGTTTCTCCAGGTTGTAGCGCTGCGCGAAGCCCTTCCCGCACTCCCCGCAGACGTGCGGCCACTCGCCCGTATGCGACACGGCGTGCGCCTCCAGGCTGGAGCGGTGCGCGAATCCCCTGCCGCACTCCTTGCACGCATGTGGCTTCTCGCCCGTGTGCGTCCTGAAGTGAACCTTTAAGTCGTAGAAGCGAGTGAACCCCTTGCCGCACTCCTCGCACACGTGTGGCTTCTCGCCGGTGTGCGACACCGAGTGTGCCTCCAGGTGGTAGCGCTGCGCGAACGCCTTGCCGCACTCAGCGCACACGTGGGGACGCTCGCCCGTGTGCGTCCTCGTGTGCGTCTCCAGGCTGGAGCGCGTCGCGAACCCCTTGCCGCACTCCGTGCACACGTGCGGCCACTCGCCCGTGTGTATTCGGAAATGCGCGTTCAAAGTGGAGCGCGTTGCAAAGCCCTTCCCGCACTCCTTGCACGCGAGCTTCCTCTCATCGGCGGTGACCGCCACCGTGCACGGCACAGCGCCTTCCATCGGCTTCCCGCACCGCTTGCAGGTTCCCTGCGTCTTGCCGATGCTGCTGCTGCGTTGCACTTTGTCTGTCTTCATTATTTCGAATCCTCTGCCCTTCCCGCACTCGTCGCACAGGAGTTCCGTTTCTCTCGCTTCATCTGCTGCACGTTTAAAATATATTTAAAAAAATCAAATGCACACTTCGGTTAAACTGACGCAAAGTAAATATGGTGATGAGAAGCCAGAAACGGTTCCAGTGACATTTGAGGTTTGCATTAAATATATGTTTTGCTTGTAAGCATTTTCTTCATTGCAAAATGTGTCCAAACTCGTTCTCATCTATCTCCCACCTTGCACCCCACTGGAATCAACTTCCCCTGTATATGAGCAGCACTTCCCCATTAGACTCAGCACTGCACCATAGACTTAATACTGCCCATAGACTTAACACTGCCCGTAGACTCAACACCGCCAGTAGACTCAACACCGCCCAAGACTCAACACTTCCCATAGACTCAACACTACCCATAGACTTAACACTGCCCATAGACTCAATACTGCCCTAGACTCAACACCGCCCATAGACTCAACACCGCCCGTCAACTCAACACCACCCGTAGGCTCAACACCGCCCGTAGACTCAAGACTGCCCATACACTCAACATTGCCCATAGACTCACACTGCCCATAGAGTCAACACTGCCTATAGATTCAACAATGCCCATAGACTCAACACTGGCCATCGACTCAACACTGCCCCCAGACTCAACACTACCCATACACCCACCACTGCCTATTGACTCAACACTACCCATGTAAATGAAGCAGTCCCCCTCCTTAACCTCCTTCCGTTCCTCTCTCAAAGCCTCACCTCTTCTCCATCGCCCATTGCCTTCCTCTTCCCTCCCCTTGCCCCTCCACTCCTTCCCGTCCCTCCCCGTAGCCCTTTTCATGACCCCCACGTGCCCTCTGTTACGGTCACTCATTCCTCGGCCCTTGCACTTCCTCTGCCATCTAAACCACTCGGTTTTTGTTACCACTTTTAAACTATGTAAAGCGCTTTCTAAGGATATGAAAAAAAACATACGAAAGTTTATGATAGAGTACAACTCAGTGTTAATATTATACTCGTGTATCATATCGTTACAAACAATGTTACCACTTTTAAACTATGTTATAGAGCGACTTGAGCTAAGCCGTTTTTATTAATATAAAATAACTTCTTCCTCTTTTATTTTAGCAGGTAACGCCTCAATGACATATATAGCTTTGTTTCAGAAGCGACCTATCACAAATTAAAGCTATAGGATGTGGCTTATCATGTGGAAATGTATAGGAGCAGCCAAATACTCTGAATGCGTGACATTGATTTCAAATGTGGAGTGAAAAACCGGAGGACCCGGAGAAAAATCCACGCAACCAACGGAATTGAGACAGGCAGACTCCAAATATAGAGTCGGCGTCAGGGTTGGGATCGAACCCACGACCTCCTGTATACCAGGCGAGGTAGTTAACATCTCCTAGCCACTGTGGCATCCCCCAAATAAGATAAGACGTGACCAAAGGGTGACGGCTCACCCGCGTCCTCCTCTGACAACTCCACCTCGATGAAGTTCTGGACCGGCGTGGCCAGATACCCGCGGGATTCCACTGCCTCGTGCTCTGCCACCTCGCCAGCTCCTTCACCTTCAGTGATGTTCGTATCCGGAGCTACGATTTCGAAAAACGCACGCAAACGGTCTCGGACGGGTGGAAGGATCGGAGGGTCTAAAAGAAACACAACTACTATAACACCGTCTATCTGGTTGTTAGACGAAATGAGGATGGGTAGAGTCCAGCTTGCAGATTGCCACTCCACATCCGGATTGTGGGACTGGCTGCCTGCCTGCAGGAGTTGAGTCCATGGGGTTTGTACGTACGTGTGTATGTTTCTTATTTTTCCAGGTAAAGCCCACTGAGCTGTGTAGCTCTTTTTCAGAAGTGACCTGGCTACCACAAATTAAAGCTCAACGAAGTGGGCTGATCATCATCACGTGGAAATGTATCGTAGCAGCCAAATACTCTAAACACGTGATGACTAGTACTAGGCATACCCCATACCCAATCAACGAGTGACAAGTAACTAAGCCTAGGCCATACCTAATCAACTAGTGGCTAGTATTAGCCCTACCCCATCCTTAATCATCTCGTAACGAGGTGTACCCCATCCCTAATTGACTAGTAACTAAGCCTATCCCATACCCCATCAATTATTGACTAGGCCTAAGCCTTGTAAAGGCATCGAAGAAGTTTTTGTTTTATTTTCTGTGCCAATGCCTGTCTAACTTACAAAAATCATTACCATTAAAAAATAACGTTTATTTGAACAGGCTAGCACAAATTATAGCTCAACGAAGTGGGCTTATCATCATCATCATCACGTGGAAATGTATAGCAGCAGCCAAATGCTGTAAATGCACATTTCTAAATGTGGAGGGAAGAACCGGAGGATGCGAAGAAAAATCCACGCGACCATGGGGAGAGAGAGGCAGAGACACGCGAACTCCGAATATACAGCAGGCATGAGGGTCGGGGATCGAACCCACCATCTCCTGTATATCAGGCAAGGTAGCTAATATCTCCTAAGCCACCGTGAACTGCTTTTGCATGATAAGTAGCCAACCTTTCTAATCGGAGGTGCGGGGCAAGGTGGGGGCCTTACCATTTTCCTCCACTTCGGTTTTTACCATTACGGCCAACTTGTCGCCGCTCCCCGGGCTCCCGCGAGGTCCTCGCTTGGCAACTGCGCCCGACACACGTTCGTATGTTCACAGACAAAAACTGCCGACATCTCTCTCGCGTGTGGCAAGTCTGTGCCCAAATCACACGTCTAAGGAGTTTAAGTCTGTGAGCCACGCGATAGCTTAGGGAGCTGCAGTCGCATTACCTGTCAACGCATATGGTTTATCTGTATTTTTGTACAGGGAAATTGAGTTTTCAGGTCGATACGGCGTAGAGCCGTTTAAATACGGGCAAACTTTTTTTTTCTCTATTTATTTGTGTTTCTCCCTTGTGATGTGACTTTGTAGGATGAACGTTGAGATTCATAAGGGCACGGTGTGACCAATAAGGTCTGAATTGGTCTGTAATAATGTAGGGCACTGATAAGGGGTTGACAGGAATGCAGTCACACTGTGTGGAGTTGTCTTTGATTCTCCACTTGTGGAAGAGGCGTGGTGCAGCAGCGACCAGCCGCTGCTCTGAAGCGGCTGACGGAGCGCCGTGGTTTTCTCGGCAGATCACAGCTGTGTGGACATGTAGCGAACGAGTTGCGTCTTTGCGAATCTGCCCGAGATAAAAACCTAAACCCTAGTACGGTATTCCCTCCTTGTCCGCGACGACGAAGGAATAAGTTCCGAAGATTGCTTGTGAAGAGCACATTTCGCGCACAATGTTAGTGGCTAACGAAAACCCTGAATGTACGTAAATAAGCGATTCAACACCTGAACAGTATCACAACACAAAAACTAATACAATTGTTTATAATAAACATAAAGTAAATAAAAGAATGAACATTAAAGTATTCAATAATAGCACCTCCGATTAGCATAGTTGACTACGTACGGTGCGAAAGAAGTTCAACATATATAAATGGACTTACCTTACATTAGCTTTTTACTTTATTTCTCATCACTTTATCTCTCGTCACTTTATCTCTCATCACTTTATCTATCGTAACTTTATCTCTCATCACTTTATCTCTCATCACTTTATCTATCGTAACTTTATCTCTCATCACTTTATCTTGTACAAATGTAGAACTTCTTTTGCACCGCATGTAGCCAACTGTGCTCATCAGAGGTGCATCAAACCCAAGAATTGAATAGCTGACATTCATGTGTTTTGTTTAAAGAAGCAGAAACATTTAGTAAACTACTTTTGATTTCACCAAGTACGGCCCACTGAGCCATGTAGCTCTTTTTCATAAGTAACCTGGCCATCACAAATGATAGATCAACGAAGTGGCTTATCATGTGGAAATGTATAGCAGTCAAATACTCTAAACGTGTGATGTTGATTCTTAATCTAGAGGGGGGACCCGGAGACAAATCCATACGACCACGAGGGGAGAGAGAGAGAACAAGCAAACTGGAAATATACAGCAGGTATCAGGGTCGGGATCAAACCCACGAACTCCTGTATACCAGGAGACGGAGTTAACATCTCTTACCCACTGTGGCGCGATGCATGGGTGGTCGCCCATCCAAGCACTTATACAGAGTCAACTCTACTTAGCTTCCATGATGTGGACAAGAATTGGGGTGACATTGACCCCAGAATCAGAATCTTGTATTTATATTGCAGAAGGAATCCGATGAGCGATAAAGCTCTTTTTCACAGATGTCCAGTAGGGTCAAAGGATCAGAACATTACAAATATACAGCAGGCGTCAGGGTAGGGATCGAGCCCACAACCTCCTGGATACCAGGCGAGATAGTTAACATCTCCGAACCACTGCGGCGGCCCCGACATCAGAATCAGAATATTTATTCATGCTGGATGAAACTGATGAGCAATTAAGCTCTTTATAATTGAAATTTTTAACAGATGTCCAATAGGGGCACAGAGGTCAGAATGTTACAACAACAAACACACAAACACAATACGCAAAAAAAAACACGATTGGAGTGCAGAGTACTGCCAAGGTGACCAAATCTGTCCAAGGTAGACTTCCATCTCAAACCTCACCGGCATCGGCACCTTCACACTTCACCGTCGGGTCGGCGCCCAACGCTGGATTTGGATTCTCTTCATTTTCTTGTTTGATGAACGGCAATGCCGCATTTGTGTCCATCTACCTGAGGAGCGCGCAAAGAAACACGCGCAAGTTGATTTCCCGCCGAGTGAAGCGCCCGACAGCTCAGAAACTCTTTGTGAAGGGAGGGGTGGGGGTGACCCGGACTGGCGGATAACATCAAAGCATTCCACGATTACAGATTAATTGAAAAAAAAACACAGTAAGGTCTTCAAGAGTACACGGGCTCAGAGTACGCGGACCGCTCATACGTGACCGATCCCCGATTCATACTTACACTCGTGACTCGTACTTTCGCTACACACACGGGGTGGAAAAAGAGTCAAATCACCGCCCCGCCATCACGAGAACGTGTATTTGAGGGCGTGTTACTGTATCGCTCGTGCAAGAAACGAGTCTACCCAGCTAGCATCTTTCGTATTTATCATATGCAGATGATCCGACACTTGAGGCACCGACCAGATAGACGTGGAAGGCCCAAACGAATAGTGTGGGTTTTCTGGTAACGTCTGGCGGAAGACCTAGTGCAGAAAGATTTCAACTGCCACCTCCGGGAAAACTTCTCCTGCACTCCAGGGGAGGTCGTGGACATTAAGTCCAAGTGGATGATGTTCAGGACCTCGCTTGTGGATGCAGCTGCGAAAAGCTGTGGCCTGAAGGCAGTTGGTGCCTGTAGACACCAGTGGTGAGGGAAGCTGTCAAGTTGAAGAAGGAGGCTTTCCGAGTTGTACTCGGAAAAAGGTCTTCCGACTCGATTGAGAGGTACCGGCTTGCCAATAGGGCGGTAGCGGTAGCAGTCGCTGAAGCGAAAGCCTGGCCGTGGGGGGAGTTTGGTGAGGCAATGGAGAGGGACTACCGGGCAGCCTCAAAGATTTTCTGGCAAACCATCCGACACCTTACACTACAATACACACTACACTTAACTACTACACTATACAACGATACACTACACTACGATACTGCATTGAAACCAATTTCTTTAGAACATGTTTTGTGTGTTTAGGGGGGGTGGCACGTGCCCCCCCAAATGATCCGATCGAAATCCCTAATTTCGATCGGATCATTCGGGTTTATTAGTAATAAATCGGCATTTTTGCGACCCCCACTGCCAATGTGTAGCATATGATAATGTGCCAGGGACTCTGAGATGATAGGACAACAGTCTGAGTCCATAATTGGCAATAAGTAACGGAAAAGCGGTTACAAGTGACTCACAGAATTGTGCACAGTTGCGTATACAGGACAACGACTTCCCTGAAGGCATCATCAACACCTTCAGCGAGCACGATGTCGATCACACAACGCGGTTCGGATTCGACCATTGATCGATGGCTGCGCCATCGCCGCACACGCATCGAATAAAAAGCAAGGGACAACTCCTTACTTACTAACAACTCCTTACTTACTGACAAGTCCTTACTTACTAACAACTCCTTACTCACTAACTCCTTATTTACTAGCAAGTCCTTACTTACTAACAAATCCTTATTTACCAACAACTCCTTACTTACTAACAAGTCCTTACTAACAAATCCTTACTTACTAACAAGTCCTTACTTGCTAACAAATCCTTACTTATTAACTCCTTACTTGCTAACAAATCCTTACTTATTAACTCCTTACTTGCTAACAACTCCTTACTTACTAACAACTCCTCTATCATTTTTCATTGCAGTGAGGGGTTGCCCCCCCCTACCTGAAAATCCTGGATCCGCCATTGACCTCGGGAGGCATCGTCAACCAACTCCGCTCCACCTGACGCCATCACGTGACTCATCCACCACGTCAGTGACGTCACAGCTGCTCTTCCAGGGACGCACAAAGGAGACGTAACGACTTTTGTGAACTCACCCCGTGGTGGTGGTGGTGTTGTTGTCTGTGTTTTTCTTCCCGTCTCTCCCCGTGTCTCAGTTTTTATCTCCCCGTATCTCAGTCTGTCTCTCCTTCCCTGTGTCTCTCCCCGTGTCTCCGTCTCTCTCCACGTGTCTCTCTGCCCGTGTCTGTATTTACCCGTGTCTCTTGACTCTCTCCCCGTATATCTCTCAGCGTGTCTCTGTGTCTCTCCCCGTGTCTCTGTCTCTCTCCCCGTGTCTCTGTCTCTCCCCGTGTCTCTCTCCCCGTGTCTCTTTCCCCGTGTCTCTGTCTCTCCCCCCCGTGTCTCTCTCCCCGTGTCTGTGTCTCTCCCCGTGTCTCTGTCTATCCCCCCCGTGTCTCTCTCTCCCCGTGTCTCTCTCCCCGTGTCTGTCTCTCTCCCCGTGTCTCTCTCCCCGTGTCTCAGTCTGTCTTTCCCCCCGTGTCTCTCTCCCCGTGTCTGTGTCTCTCCCCGTGTCTCTGTCTCTCACCGTGTCTCTGTCTCTCTCCCCGTGTATGTCTTTCCCCGTGTCTGTCTTTCCCCGTGTCTCTTGTCTCTCCCCCCGTGTCTCTCTCCCCGTGTCTCTGTCTCTCTCCCCGTGTGTCTCTCCCCGTGTCTCCCACCACACAGACAATGTCTTGTCAGTGGCAGTCCTCATTCAGCGACTCCAGACGCGGGCGACAAGATGCGGGGCTATGCGCAGCCACATTGCACCACTCCTCTCAAGAGGTTGGGGGATTTGAGGGGGGTTGAGATATACTCTTAGTCCTTTCGGTAAAGTCACGTAGGTAAAAATGAAATTAAAATAAAAACAATAAAATCACGACGTTTCGGAGGCAACACAAGCTTCCGTCTTCAGGTGAAACTGTCACAGCAAAAAAAAAATCTGTATCAAGTGGAGAGAAGTCCTAAGAGGTACGAATTTATATACTGGTTAAGGGGGGAGGAGCCAGGAAGGGCCGCGGGAGAGGAGGAGTTGTGAGATGGTCAGTGCTGCTGCTGGAACTGAGCCTTTGTAATGTAGATGGCATATGTAGATAAGCCAGCTAGGATTAAGCCGCCTTTTGTTATGCTGCTGGGTCGGTAAATTAATTAAATACGACTAACAACTGAACGACTCCACCAATTTTAGATTTTTGACCACTTAGGGCCCACTGAGCCGCACCCCAGGTAGCCTTCAACAAAACTATCTTATATTTATACAGCGGCATACCCGTCGTTAACCCCTTATCAGTGCCCTACCTTATTATAGCTGCAGGGTTCGGTGGTATATGTTGTTTGTGTCGTTTATTGTGAAAATTCGATCACAGTTCCTATGATCACCGTTGCATTGCTTTTATGGCTTTATTTTGGTGATTTCGAAACGTTTTTTGGTTTGGACATGTTTGTTTGTTGTCGTACGGAGTTAGACTGATGGCCTTAATCTAAGTTGTCTTGTGGTTGTTGTTGTTTGACTTGCATCCCACTGGGATTTTTGCACACAGCGTTGGTGTACAGTGCTTTTTTCTGGAATTTTGCTGTTTTTTTTCCAGGATTTTCAGTTTGCATTTAGTCACATAGTCACTTTAAGATGTTTTCTTGTTCATGTTTTTGTTTGTTGCGGTTGCACCCGATTCAAGCCGAATGGCTCACAGGGCTATACCTAATAAATTTACTTGAACTTGATTACAGACCAATTCAGACTTTATTGGTCACCCCCATGCCCTTATACATCTCAACGTTTATCCTGCAAGCCCCCATTACAAGGGAGAAACACAAACAAATAGACAATTACCACTAGTACAATCACCACTACACTCACCACTCCATACCTGCCAAGCCCTTATAAATCTCAACGTTTATCCTGCAAGTCCCCATCACAAGGGAGAAACACAAACAAATAGACAACATTATTGTGCCCGTATTGAGACGGCTGTACGCCGTATGAACCTGAAAATAAAATTTCCCTGGACAAGAATAAGGGGTAAACCATCTGGGTTGACACGGTATATAGTTCGTGTATAGTAGTATAGTAGCAAACCTGTCAACCCCTTATCAGTGCCCTACTTTATTATTAGACCAATTCAGACCTTATTGGTCAGTCACCCCATGCCTTTATGAATCTCAACATTCATCTTACAAAGTCCCATCACAAGGGAGAAACACAAACAAATAGACACATCTAACTAATCGGCCTTGCCGGCATTCCTCCACTGATGTTCATCTTTGGTGGCAGCATAAGTAACCACGACTACCACTCCTCGTCTCAGGTTGATGGGAAGGAGAGCCCAAAGTAGCCTGGAGCTTACAGCTTCCAACACCTCACTGCCACTCCGTTGCTTGGTAGTTTCCTGCCCCGAGAAGAGGACTGTCCACTCCTCATAGTGGCAGGAGCCAGAGCCAGTCTACTGGACCTCGTGAGTACCCCAGAGATCCAGGCGGTACCGGTCCAGCTCCCAAGAGAGGAGTGGCAGCCTCTCCTCAGCAGTAAGTGTTCGAATATTCCACGTGGCTACTCGCAATGGCTTTGTACTGTTTCTGGAGGAGCCCCGAGGGTAAGGATTCAGTCTCCTGACTCCGCCAAATGGGGTTTGGCCAGGAGACGTCATGGACGCCTGTCCCCCCGGGACCTCTGGCACAAGCTTCGTTTGATATTTTTTCCGTGGTATCGATATAATTTATTTGAAGGTGGAGGGGTTACCAGCCCCTCACACCCATCCAGAGCCCCCACTTGGCCGCTGCGGTGGCTACAAACACCACGAGGGGAATTGTCAATCTAAATTGGCCCTCCCCCCACGTCCAGCACCACGAGGAGGTAAGGGGGTTGTTTTACACACTTACACACACGTGCGCACACGGGCGCACACGGGCACACACACACGGGCACGTGCGCACACAGGCACGTGCGCACACGGACACGTGCGCACACGGGCACGCACACACACACACAATACACAGATGTAATGACATCCCTGCTGGGGCGATACAAGGGGGAGCGGACCCAGAGCTTGGGGGCTCGCGTGTGGGGTCTTGGGTCCAGGCTGCGTCGCTGCTCGCCGACATCTCTCGCCGTCGTCCGGCCACGTGGAAGATCCCCTGCGTGGTTTCCATCTCCGTCATCGTCGTGCCGCCAGCCAGCGGTGTAGCCGAGCGAGGCCGATGGGACCACGCCGAGTGATGGGCTGTGTGTGGCCAGTAGAGCCGTTAATATTGAGTGTTGTACTCCGTATGAGGAAGAATAAGTGTTGGCCTGTTTTGTGCCCAGTGTGAGTAATAAAAGAAGTACCCTCTAAACGACGTGTCGTGGAAGTCGCTCATTACATATGTAGTGGGTTCAAATGGGACGGAGACGATGTAATCGGAGGCACACTTATTTATTCAACTTCGTCAGTTACAGGCCATGTATATAACACTTGAAGGGGTAACGGCCCCTTCACCCGGACTTAACAGGGATATCCCCCTAGCGCTATCCCCAACTAATCTGGCCCCAGTTCCTCCACTAGGGTGCTAGGGGAGGCTAACTGATCCGGCCCTGGTTAAGCACGGATCACGTCACTTAACCATCAGACCGGCTCTTACAAGAGCGTCGGCTCTGAGGTTCTTAGCGCCGCGCCTCTGGCTTGCCCTGCTCGATTTTGACAAGTACGGCCAGCCAGGGGAGTTCCAGGGCCTATTCTGCAGGTCTTCAGTCTTCACTGGTCGAAGCTTACACACTGGACCCCGAGCCCTCCGGCTCCCCGCCTTTTATACCAATCGCCCCACGAGGGGTGGGGCTGTGGGGGATCCCAGCGCCACCCACAGCCCCCCAGGGTTAACCGATGCGGACGTTGATGTAGACACCCCTCTGTGTGTGGGTGCAGACCAGAGGTCGCAAACGGGTTTTGATTCCTTACCCGTACCCGGCCGCACCAGGGTCGCAAACGGGTACCCGTACCCGGCCGGGTACGGGTAGCCGGGTATCGGGTAGGGTACGGGTATCGGGTACCCGGTTGCGACCTCTGGTGCAGACACCCCTGTGTGTTTGTTTACCCTCCTGTAACACCCCTACACATAGACGGTATACATACACACATACACACTTACACGCACACACACGCACACACACACAGTCCACATATATAAAAAAGATAAAAGACAAAGATCCCCCGTATAGCCTTAACAGACTGTAGGGGCAAGTGCTGTTAGCAAGCACCTATAAAGGCCGGAACGGTACACGAGGGGGTGGGTGGCCAGCACCACGCCCGACCGTTTGTCTCCCAGTGGCGATGTTTACACACCACACCAGGTACTCATTTCAGGCTGAGTCGACCTATGGGGAGGCCCATAACCGGTTAAGATAATCGTCACTGGTGTTGGCCGTGAGCAGGAATCGAACCCGGTCGCTAGGTTCATAGCGCAGCGTAGCGCTAACCGCTACACTACAGCTCCCCCCTACACACATATATATACACACATACACACGTACACGTACACATACACACGCGGTACACATACACGTACACACACATACACGTACACACACACATACACGTACACACATACATACACATACACACGCGATACACATACACACATACATGTACACATACACGTACACACACACACGTACACACATAAATACACATACACACACGGTACACATACACACATACATATACACACACGCGGTACACATATACACACACACGTACACACATACACACACGCGGTACACGTACACACACACACATGTACACGTACACACACTCTAACGTGTACAGAGAGAAAGACCGAGAGACACGGAAACAGCAGTCGTGGGGACACGGAGACAGAGAGAGATGGAGACAAAGACACAGACACAGAGAGAGACACAGACAGACACAGACAGACAGAGAGAGAGACAAACAGACAGAGAGATACAGACAGACAGAGAGAGACAGACACAGACAGAGAGACACAGACAGACAGAGAGAGAGACACAGACAGACAGACAGAGAGACACACAGACAGAGACACAGAGAGAGAGACACAGATAGACAGAAAACTCTCCGCATCCCCTCGTCGCCTGTGACCTCCCTTGTGCCGCATCTTGTTGCTCGCTGCGGGGTGAATGTGTTGAGTGGGGGGGGGTCACCACACAGCGGAGACAGAGAGACACGGAGAGACAGCGGCCGTGGGGACACGGAGACAAAGACACAGACAGAGAGACACGGAGACAAAGACAGAGGGACAGCGAGACACAGAGACCGTGGGGACACTGAGACAGAGAGACACAGAGACAGCGGCCGTGGGGACACGGAGACAAAGACACAGACAGAGAGACACGGAGACAAAGACAGAGGGACAGCGAGACACAGAGACCGTGGGGACACTGAGACAGAGAGACACAGAGACAGCGGCCGTGGGGACACGGAGACAAAGACAGAGACAGAGAGAGACCGAGAGAGACAGAACGACTGAGAGAGACAGAAAGAGAGAATCACGCTGAAACGCAGACAGAAACAGAGGCAGGTAGAAATAGACAGAGAGACAAATACAGAGACAGAGCCGAGATACACAGAGAGATACGAAGAGAGAGAGAGAGACACACAGCCACAGAGATACGGAGACACAGAGACAAATATACATTGAGAGACACAGACACAGGGAGATATACACAGATTCACACAGATAAAGATACAGAGATAGTCAGAGACGGACAGAGACTTGAGAGATTTAGATAGACGCGGAGGAAGACAGAGACCCAGAGACATCGAGACACGGAGACAAACATTTATAAATGGAGAGATAGGGGCACGGAGAGACAGCGATAAATATCCACAGACAGACAGACCCAGAGACAGATACACAGAGAGAGACATACACAGACAGACCCAGAGACAGATACACAGACAGAGACATACACAGACAGACACAGAGACAGATATACACAGACCCAGAGACAGATACACAGACAGAGACATACACAGACAGACCCAGAGACAGATACACAGAGAGATATACACAGACAGACAGAGACAGATACACAGATATAGATATACACAGACATACCCAGAGATAGATACACAGAGAGAGACATAGACAGACCCAGAGACAGATACACAGAGAGAGATATACACAGACAGACACAGAGACAGATACACAGAGAGATATACCCAGAGACAGATACACAGAGAGAGACATACACAGACAGAGACATACACAGACAGACACAGAGACAGATATACACAGAGACAGATACACAGAGAGAGACATACACAGACAGACCCAGAGATAGATACAGAGAGAGACATAGACAGACCCAGAGACAGATACACAGAGAGAGACATACACAGACAGACCCAGAGATAGATACACAGAGAGAGATATACACAGACATAGCAAGGGGCTTAGACGTAACTCGGATCAAAGAGACACAGAGATACAAAGGCCGAAACAAAGAGACAGGGGGAGATAGACAGAAGACGAAGCTACAGATACACAGACAAGACGTAAAGTGCTAAGAAAGACAGAGACACACAGAGACACAGAGGCAAAGATACAGGGGAGATAGACAGACGAAGCTGCAGAGACACACATAGACAAAGATTAACACAGAGAGAGACGTACAGTGCTAAAAAACACAGATACCGACATAGATACAGAGACAGACATCGAGACAAAGACACAGAAACAAGGATAGATACATTCCGTGATAGACAGAGACACACGTGGACATAGAGAGAGAGAGACAGAGAGACAAGAGACAGACACAGAGACAAAGATACAAAAACAGGGATAGAGAGACACGTGGCCATAGAGAGATACACGTGCAGATACAGAGACAGATAGAGACAAAGACAGAAACAAGGATAGATACATTCCGTGATAGACAGAGACACACTTGGACATAGAGAAAGAGACATAGAAACAAGAGACAGACACAGAGACAAAGATACAAAAACAGGGATAGAGAGACACGTGGCCATAGAAAGATACACGTGGAGATAGAGAGACAGACAGAGAGACAGACACAGAGACAAAGATACAAAAACAAAGATAGAGATACCCGTGGCCATAGAGAGACAGAGAGACATAGAGACAGACAGAGATACAAAGATACAGAAACAAGGATAGAGAGAGACACACGTGGCCATAGAGAGACAGGCAGAGAGACAGACAAGAGACAAAGATACAACAACAGGGATAGAGACACGTGGCCATAGACAGACAGAGAGACATAGAGACAGACAGAGAGACAAAGATACAGAGACAAAGATACAGAAACAAGGATAGAGAGAGAGACACACGTGGCCACAGAGAGACGGACAGAGAGGCAGCTAGCTACACTGAATATCGACAGAGATACGGCAAAGACAACAAGTGAGGTAACCAATGGACATCCAGGACTCTGTTGGCTATTGTCACCGTAGCCTGTTGTCGTCATTGACAGCTGTAATCGATACTTGTGCCGATCTTGTTTGTGTGTGCTGTTACGTTGGACTTTTTTCGCACCGTACGTAGGCAACCCGTGGCCAATCGGAGGTGCCGGGGGAAGGACAACAAACTAAACACCACAACAACAACAACAAGAAGCAGTTCTACGGATATTAGTTTTCAGCTTGGTATAGTGGTGTAGTGTATAGGAGTGTCGTGTACCGTTGTGTAGTGTGTATAGTAGTGTATAGCGTAGTGTAGACTAGTGTATAGTGTAGTGTGTAGCTTAGTGTAGAGTAGTGTATAGTAGTATAAAGTGTGATGTGTAGCTTAGTGTCGAGTAGTGTATAGTAGTGTAGTGTGTAGTTTAGTGTATAGTGTAGTGTGTAGCTTAGTGTAGAGTAGTGTAGCGTGTAGCTTAGTGTATTGTAGTGAATAGTGTAGTGTGTAGCTTAGTGTATAGTAGTGTATAGTGTAGTGTGTAGCTTAGTGTATATTAGTGTAGTGTATAGTAGTGTATAGTAGTGTAGCGTGTAGCTTAGTGTATAGTAGTGTAGTGTGTAGCTTAGTGTATATTAGTGTAGTGTATAGTAGTGTATAGTAGTGTAGCGTGTAGCTTAGTGTATTGTAGTGAATAGTGTAGTGTGTAGCGTAGTGTATAGTAGTGTATAGTAGTGTAAAGTGTGATGTGTAGCTTAGTGTCGAGTAGTGTATAGTAGTGTAGTGTGTAGCTTAGTGTATAGTAGTGTAGTGTGTAGCTTAGTGTATATTAGTGTATAGTGTAGTGTGTAGCTTAGTGTATATTAGTGTAGTGTATAGTAATGTAGCGTGTAGCTTAGTGTATTGTAGTGAATAGTGTAGTGTGTAGCTTAGTGTAGAGTAGTGTATAGTAATGTAGTGTGTAGCGTGTAGCTTAGTGTATCGTAGTGTATCGTGTAGTGTGTATTGTATATTGTGTAGTATGCAGTGTATAGCGTAGTGTGTATAGTGTAGTCTATAGTGTATTGTAGTGCAGTGTATGTACGTTGAACTTCTTTCTCACCGTACGTAGCCAACCGCGCTTATGGGAAGTTTGGGGGAAGGACAGCAAACTAAACACAACAGAAGAAGCAGTTATACAGAAATTAGTTTTCAATTAAGGATAGTGGCGCAGTGTATAGTCGTGTATCGTAGTGTATAGTATAGTGTATAGTCTAGATATTGTAGTGTATAGTGTAGTGTATGTACGTTCAACTTCTTTCGTACCGTACGTAGCCAACCATGCTAATCGGAGTATAAATATTCTGCGCTACGAACCCGGCGATCCGGATTCGATTCCCGCTCACGGCCAACACCGGTGACGACTATCTGGACCGGTCCTGGCCCTCCCCTAGTTCGACTCAGCCTAAAATGAGTACGTGGTGCGGTTTACGGAGTAAATATCGCCACTGGGGGAGACAAAGGTGGCCGGGCTTGGTGCTGGGCACCCACCCCCTCGTGTGCTGTGCCGGCCTTCATAGGCACTTGCCCCAATAGTCTGTTAAGGCTCTATGGGGGATCTTTGTCTTTGAGGAGCAGTAGTGCAGCGCTGTGCTACGAACCCTGCGACCCGAGTTCGTTTCCGGCTCAGGGCCAACACCGGTGATGAATATCTGAACAGGCCATGGTCCACCCCTAGGTCAACTCAGCCTCAAATGAGTACCTGGTGTGGTGTGCGCATTAAACATCGTCACTCAGGGAGTCAAAGGTGGCCGGGCATCGTGCTGGCCACCCACCCCCTCGTGAGCCACAGTGCCGACCTTCATCGGCGCTGCTGCTCGCTACGGGACAGCCACTTGTCCTAACAGGGTGGGTCTTTTGTTGTCTTTGTACACAAATTTACGTGGATGTCGAAAACATCATTTTTTTATCTACAGATGGATTCACGAATCACGTTTCCGACCATCAAACAAGAGCGCGAAGAACATCCGAGTCCTGGTGAGTGCGCCGACTCGACGGCGAAACGTAAAGAGGCCGATGCGGGTGAGACCCCCTAAAACGTCGCCGATTATCACAATATCGCCACATCAGCGCCACGGCACCGAACGGCACGCTGGCTCAGGGAGATGTTGACTCTCTCGCTTGGTGTACAGGACGTCGTGGGTTCGATCCTCACCCTGACGCCTGCTGCTGTGTATTTGGAGTCTGCGTCTCTCTCTCTGTCTCCCCCGTGGTCGCGTGGATTTTTCTCCGTTTAGAATCGAAGTCATGCGTTTATCGTATTTGGCTGATATAAAATGTCCACGTAAGTTACTTCGCTGAGCTCTCTGCTACATCTTCTTAAATCGCAGCTGCAGATGGCAACGTTCCCGAGGTTGATGAAGCCGCTGGGCGACCGGGGAAGGAGGCGGGAGAAGCCCGCGGCTGCGTGACCGCGACGAAGAAGAAGCTGGTCAAGGTGGAGGTGTGGTCGGAAGACGTTCAGAAATTCATCGTCGTCAAGTTGCTGGAGGAGGACATTGGTCAAGGCGAGTTCCCGCCCCTTTGAGAGGCAAATTTACGTCTATATATTTAAAAAAAATTGGCTTGTTTTACCATGGATCATATATCCTATTGGGAGTCATGTAATGAGGTTAAGGTATTATATTATTTTGTACTCCATTCAGCAGCATTCTATTCAACTAACGTGTCCATAGAATACCATTGCACCCATAGAATAACACTGCCCATGGATTAACATTGCAATAAGTTCACGGGCTAAATGCCAATGTTGAAGGTCGGTCTGCTAGCCACGGCAAGAGGGCTGCAGGAGAGAGAGAGTCGTGTGTAGTTTTTGCCGTTCTCCGTTGAAGGAACGCAGACTACAGTGGGTCTACTATTTGGTCCAGAGGCTAACGTCGTCCGTAGAATAACACTGGACCCATAGAACAACACTGCCCATAGGTTAACATTGCATGTAAACTGTTATATCCTTGCCCATGGCAGCAGTGCGGTTCGGGAGCTACAGGTGCCCACGTCCGAGGTCTGCTCCTTGCCACGATGAGAGGGCTTCAGTTTTTCGAAGGAGCGCAGGCCACAGGTGGTGTTCACCGTATGGGTCCGTAGCTTTTGGGTTGCATGGCCACAATCGCACTACTCTACCGCGGTCCATCTTTTCAACAAACAACAACGACAGAAAAGTGTCCTCGTGGAAATGAATGGCAGGGCAGCCACACGGGAAGGACACTCAGACCACCATGCGAGCTACGGTCGTTGACGAGAGGTCGTAAACGGGTTTTGATTCCTTACCCGTACTCGTACCTGGCCGCACCAGGGTCGCAAACGGGTACCCATACCCTACCCGATACCCGGCCGGGTACGGGTAGCCGGGTATCGGGTAGGGTACGGGTATCGGGTACCCGATTGCGACCTCTGGGATGAAGCCATGTTGCAGGCGCGGGTGGGTTGATTCTAGGAACTTGAATTGTGAGAAGAGACAAGACGTTGGGAAATGAGTGACAAACGGTTACTCACCAGTGACGCACGGCCTTCTCACTCATTGGTTGGGGTGAGTCACATGCGGCTACCCGTACCCGGCCGCACCAGGGTCGCACACGGCTACCCGTACCCGGCCGGGTACGAGTAGCCGGGTATCGGGTAGGGTACGGGTATCGGGTACCCGATTGCGACCTCTGTCGTTGACCTCGCAGCGGCGGCGGCGGCTTTTGGCTCGACCGTTGAACAGAGACGGTGATCACCTTCCGATATGAGGAAGCCACTGGGAGCTATGCACTTCCCTCGCACCTCCGATCAGCTCGGTTGGCTACGTCCCTTTATTGTGACTAATATTGGGTCGCGAGAGGCCCACCGCGCATTAAACTCCCCCATGCGTGAATGCCAACGGGGGCCGCGTTTTGAAACATTTTGCAGTTCTGGACCGAAGCACTGCTCCAGTTGATGGAGGCAGCAGCGAGAGGCCCGAGGAGACGGGGAACTCCCGTGGACGCGTGGACGCCCCAGACCAGAACTTTATCGAGGTGGAGTTGTCGGAGGACGACGTCGGTGAAGGTGAGAGGGGCCCCCCGCCACCTCTGATCGCGTCGCGGAGTAAACCCAGCGTTGTCTTGGGTTTTTTTTATTTACCGACCCAGTGTTCCAAGCTGTGCTGCTGTCATGCGCGAATAGAACTCATCTAATAAGTATGGTTTTTCCAATGTGTCGTAGAACTGTGAGTCAGCGGGTCCCGGTGTGAGTCTGTGGGTCTCTGTGTGAGTCTATGGGGCTCTGTGTGAGTCTTTGGGGCTCTGTGTGAGTCTATGGGGTTGTGTGTGAGTCTATAGATCTCTGTGTGAGTCTCTATGTGAGACTTTGGGTCTTTGTGTGAGTCTACGGGTCTGTGGGTGATTCTATGGGTCTCTGTGTGAGTCTATGTGCCTTTGTGAGTCTATGGGCCTCTTTGTGAGTCTTTAAGCCTCTGTGAGTCTATGGGCCTCTGTGAATCTGTGAGCTTCTTTGTGAGTCTACGGGCCTCTGTGTGATGAGTCTATGGGTCTCTATGTTAGTCTATTAGTCTACGTGAGTCTATGGTTCTCTGTGTGCGTCTGCGGGTCTCTATGTGAGTCTATGGGTCTATGTGTGAGTCTGGGTCTCTGTGTGAGTCGATGGGTTTCTGTGTGAGTCTATGGGTTTCTCTCTGTGTGAGTCTATGGGTTTCTGTGTGAATCTGTGGGCTTCTTTATGAGTCTATGGGCCTCTGTGTGATCAGTCCCTGCCTGCTTGGCCTTCACCACATATATAACCTCTTGTTGTAACAGCTCTCTCACTGTGTTCTTCCTGGTTCAGCAGTTCCACTGTTGGATTATTTTTTCTGCCTGAGGACGACCACTTGTGTTGCAATCGAAACGTCGTGATATATTTTTTTTATGTTTTTACCTGCGTGACTTTACCGAAAGAACAAAAGAGTAGAGATCCAACTAATATTTTAGAATGTAAGACTACTGCAATCATTGCAAATTCATTAATCCCCAAGACTGAGCAATACCAAATTAAGCCAAGGGCCTCAAAACCACCTAGACTGTATGGGCTACCAAAGATTCATAAAATCGGCATCCCATTACGACTCATAGTAAGTACAATT
This sequence comes from Lampetra planeri, assembly GCF_965212315.1. Classification (NCBI taxonomy): domain Eukaryota; kingdom Metazoa; phylum Chordata; class Hyperoartia; order Petromyzontiformes; family Petromyzontidae; genus Lampetra; species Lampetra planeri. The sequence continues at coordinate 5,047,453 of NC_136161.1, forward strand.
GGCTCTGCCACGTATAAATGAGCAAAATATGTAACTAAACAAATAGAGCCCTACATCGGTAGGACATCTTCATTCATAAGAAATTCAGAACATCTTATGAATGTGATTAAAGATATTAAACTTAACCCTCATGACATTCTGGTGAGTTCTGATGTGATTTCTCTATTCACTAAGGTTCCAGTTAATGAGTCGCTTAAATTACTTGATACACTAGTAAGGAATACAGGTTTACCAAAAGATATTCCAAAACTAGCTGACCATTGTTTAAATAACACTTTTTATGGAGAGGTGATTTATTTAAACTAAAGGAAGGAGCAGCAATGGGCTCTCCTTTATCTCCTGGTATAGCAAATCTGTACATGGAAAACTTTGAAACAAGAGCACTTGCCTCAAGTACATTTTAAACAATCTTTTTGGTTTGGATATGTTGATGATACTTTGGTTGTCTGGTCCATGGTAAAGATACACTTAATGCATTTCTAAATCATCTCAATGCACAAAACCCGGCCATCCAGTTCACCATGGAAACAGAGGTGAATAACACACTCCCTTTATTAGATATTTTGCTTGGACATGGCCTAAATGGCAAAATAACACGCAGCGTTTACCAAAAGGGAACGCACACTGATGCCTATCTGAATGCAGATTCATATCATCATCCAGCTCAGAAATCCTCTCGTATCAAGACGCTCATACATCGGGCTAAAACAGTGTCAGATGGTGAAAGTCTAGGGAGAGAGATTAAACATGTTAAAGAAGCACTACGACAGAATGGCTACAATAATGCTCAAATTAACAGCACTGAATGCCAAATCACGATTGCAAAGCAACACTGCTGAAAGCGATCAGATTATTAAAACAATTAAAATACCATATATCTCAGGAGTAACTGACAAATTAGCCCATGTTTTGCAAAAGCAAAACATTAAAGTATGATTTGGTACAGTACACAAAATTAAAAAAACTAGTATCTTGTACTAAAGACGAATTACATAAATTATCAACAGAAGGTGTATACCGGATTAATTGCTCATGTGACAGATACTATATTGGACAGACGGGACGTAACATCAGCGTAAGACTAAAATAACACCAAAGAAATGATCTCAAACACAACTGTCGGCAGTGGCAGAACATGCTTGCCAACAAGGCCACTCAATTGATTTTGATAACGTTGAAGTGTTGTGTAAAACTAATTATTACTGGCCAAGACTAATTAGAGAATCCATTGAAATTGAGAAAAATACAAATAATTTTAATCGCTCTGACAGCTACAGGCTTAGTGCGACCTGTAAGCGTATTATTAAGTAATACATATTACAATTCCTTATAGGGGAAACACATTCTAATTGACTTATTACTAACGTAGTATATCATTACAATAACCCCCCCCCCCCTTCGCAACCTCTGATTTCTGCACCTGATTGGGTATAGTAATTGGTTTCAGTTATTAAATAATACACATTACAACTAATGAGTTATCTACAACTGATTACTAATCATAACAATTCACTGATTATTAACCTATTATATAATTACAATACCCCCCCTCTCCGCCAGAGGTCGCAAACGGGTTTTTATTCCTTATCCTTACCCGTACCCGGCCACACCAGGGTCGCAAACGGGTACCCGTACCCGTACCCGGCCGGGTACGGGTACGGTACGGGTATCGGGTACCTGATTGCGACCTCTGGGATGAAGCCATGTTGCAGGCGCGGGTGGGTTGATTCTAGGAACTTGAATTGTGAGAAGAGACAAGATGAGTGACAAACAGTTACTCACCAGTAACTCACGGCCTACCCGTACCCGTACCTGGCCGCACCAGGGTCGCAAATGGATAGCCGGGTATCGGTTAGGGTACGGGTATTGGATACCCGGTTGCGACCTCTGCTCTCCGCCTCTGATCTCTGCACATGATTGGGTTAAATGATGATGTCACCCTGCTGCTCTATTTAAGACCGGGAGCAGTGGGAGGGTCTCCATTAGTCGTGGTGCGACTGTGGTCATCCATGACAGACGGTACACACTGCTCCCGCTGACGCGCTCGACTGAGCTTGACCACCATCTGAGCGTGAAATCGTAGTTGCTGCTCTGCCATCGACGTCGGCAGCCATACGAGAGAAGGGCAATGGGGTGCGTTTTGTGAGTGACAGCTCCGGATCCGAATGCCGTTCGAGTCGAAGAAGCCACCGAGAAGCCGGAGGAGGTGAAGGATTCCCGTGGGTACGCGAACACTCCGGACCAGAACTTCATCGAGGTGGAGTTGTCCGAGGAGGACACGGGCGAAGGTGAGAGAGAGTGAGCGTGTGTGTTCGACCCCCCCCCCGCCCCTGTAGCGGTTAGCACTCGGAACCTGGCAACTCGAGTTCAATTCCCGCTCACGGCCAACACCGGTGACAATTATCCGAACTGGTCATGGGCCCTCCCCTAGGTCGACTCAGCCTCAACCGAGTACCCGGTGTGGTGTGTAGTAAACATCACCATTACAGAGTTAGACTGATGGCCTTAATCTAAGTTGCCTTGTGGTTGTTGTTGGTTGTTTGACTTGCATCCCACTGGTTTTGCACACAGCGTTGGTGTACGGTGTTTTTCTGTTTGCACTCAGTTACATATTCACTTGAAGATGTTTTTTGTTCATGTTTTTGTTTTTTGTTTGTTGCGGTTGCACCCGATTCAAGAGCGGAATGGCTCATAGGGCTATACCTAATAAATGAACTTGAACTTGAACTGGGGAGACAAAGGCGGCCGGGTGTGATGCTGGCCACCCACCCCCTCGTGTGCTGTGCCGGCCTTCATAGGTGCTGCTCGCTAACAGCACCCCTACAGTCTGTTCAGGCTATACAGGGGATCCATAAGAGTTTTTTTGGGATTAGATCGAGTGATGGATATCCATTGTAATTTATGTGTATACATTAACCCCCCCCCCCCCACTGGTTTTTGCACCTGATTGGTTCACAAGTGACAACATCACATTCATCTCTCTATACAAGAACGAAACAGGAGTAGGATTTCTCCACAAATCTGGCTCTCGCCTGATGATGCTGGTTGTTGTAAATACCGGAGAAATGTCACGGTACTCAAATCGTAAATGTCGAAGTGGGTTTACTCCAACACACAACCGGTTAGTGCTGTACTAGTAACAAATTGGCCACGTTTTGTTTACGTGACAAACCTTACTAATTGGCTGTGCCGGGTGGTGGCGGGTTGAACGACACACATTTATATTTACGCGATCTAACCCAAAAAATAACCTCTTATGGATAATGTTGGTCGCGAAAGCCCTACTACATGTTAAACTATACGGAGGGTCTTTGTCTGTTCCCCCCTAACCTTTCTTTGATCGCATCGGACGTAGCAAATGCAACGTTTAAAATATTTATATATAAAAAATATATAACACAATAGCTTAGGTTGCTCAACTAAAACTAAACTAGTGATAGCTCAACGAAGTGGACTTATCATCATCATTGTGTGGGCATTTTATATCAGCAGCCAAGCACTCTAAACGCGTGTTTCTACAGACCCATAGAGATCCACAGAAATCCACAGAGACCCATACTCATCGAGACTCGTGCTAAAACGAAACTATTGTATTGACCAGGTAAGGCCGACTGAGCTATGTAGTTCCTTTTCAGGAGTGACCTGGTCATCACAAATGATAGCTCAACGCAGTGGCTTATCATCATGTGGAAGGTTATAGCAGCAACCAAATCTATATCTGGGTGTCTGTCTGTCTGTGTGTATCTTTCATCATGTTTCTATAAATATCTCGATCTCTTGGTATTACCGAATGTTTCTCTGTCTCTCTGTATCGAGTTGTCTGTGTTTATCTCGCTTTGTCTTTCTGTTACTGAGTCTGTATTATCTTTATACGTTGAATCGGAAATCGTTCTGTAAGTTTACCGTGACCAAAAGAAAAATATGCCAACGTTAAAACGTCACTGTTGTCTTTGGTGTGGCGACTCGTCATTTTATCTCTTGCCCCCCTACCCCCTTTGCCACCAAGTCTAACCGAACTGTCGCAATTTGCGTTTCGTGAAAACCTGCAGCCGACGACGATGACGACGACGATGATTGCGGCGGCGACGTCGGCGGCGATGACGGCGGCGATGACGGCGGCGACGACGGCGGCGACGACGGCGGCGATGACGACGGCGACGACGCTGTGAAAGAATCGGAACCGCCGTGCGACGAGTGCGGGAAGGGTGGAGCCTTCGAAGTGATAAAGACGGACGAAGCGCAACGCAGCGGCAAGACGTGGGGAACCTGCAAGCGGTGCGGGAAGGTGGCGGAAGGCGCCCCGGCGTGCGCGGTGGCGGTCGCCGCCGACGAGAGGAAGCTCGCGTGCAAGGAGTGCGGCAAGGAGTTTACGACGCGTCGCGACTTAAACACGAACTCCATCTCGCATACGGGGGAGTACGCGCACGCGTGCGAGGAGTGCGAGAAGGGGCTCTCGAAGACTCCTGTGGAGGCGGCGGCGGTAGCGCCGCCGCCGACGAAGAAGAAGCGCTGCCGGGCGCGCGCCGGCGAGAGGCCGCACACGTGCGCCGAGTGCGGCAAGAGCTTCTCGCGGCTGTCCAACCTGGAGCTGCACTCGAGGACTCACGCGGCCAGGAAGTCGCACGAGTGCGCCGAGTGCGGCAAGACGTTCACGCGCCGCTTCAGCCTGCAGATACACGCGAGGACGCACACGGGCGAGAGGCCGCACGTGTGTGTCGAGTGCGGCAAGGGGTTCGCGGCAAGGGCCGACTTGAACAAGCACGGCAAGACGCACGCCGTTCGGAAGACGCACGCGTGCACGGAGTGCGGGAAGACATTCACGAAGCTCTCCAATTTGGAGGCCCACTCCAGGGTGCACAGTCGGGAGAACCTGCACACGTGCCTGGAGTGCGGAAAGAGCTTCTCGAAGCGCTCCACCCTGAACACGCACTCGAGGACGCACACGGGAGAGAGGCCGCACGTGTGCAAGGAGTGCGGCAAGGCGTTCTCGCAGCGCTCCAACCTGGACACTCACTCCCGTACGCACACAGGCGAGAAGCCGCACGTGTGCATGGAGTGCGGGAAACGGTTCACGCGCCACTCCAGCTTGGAGATACATTCCCGGACGCACACGGGTGAGAGGCCGCACGTGTGCCTGCAGTGCGGGAAGGGGTTTACGGCCCAGGCCGACTTGAACAAGCACTGCAAGACGCACACGGGCGAAAAGCCGCACGTGTGCGAGGAGTGCGGCAAGAGGTTTTCCAAGCGCTCCAATTTAGAGGCCCATTACAGAACCCACACGGGCGAGAAGCCGCACATCTGCAAGGAGTGCGGGGAGAGGTTTTCGAAGCGCTCCACCTTGGAGAAACACTTGAGGACACACACGGGCGAGAGGCCGTACATGTGCGAGGAGTGCGGCAAGAGGTTCACGCAGCGCTACAATTTAGAGATGCACTCCAGAACGCACACGGGCGAGAAGCCGCACGTGTGCGAGGAGTGCGGCAAGGGGTTCTCGCAGCGCTCCACCCTGGACAAGCACTCCATCACGCACACGGGCGAGAGGCCGTACATGTGCAAGGACTGCGGGAAGAGGTTCACCACGCGGACTTATTTAAACAAGCATTTTAGGACACACTCCCACGAGAAGGTGCACATCTGAAAGGGGGTTCGTGTGGGTAGGGGGGGTCGGAAGCTTTCGACTTGAGTTCCAGAATTACGCACTGGTGAGAGGACGACACGCGTGCATGGATATTTTTTAGGAAAGATAGACGCTGGGAAGTTGAAAACCTCGAACTGAAAAAGGTGTTATTTCGGATAAAAATTGTGCTTTTTAATTAATTTATTTCCTGACTACAGACAGAGCAGAGGTGTGAATGTATATATTCTATAGGTAGTAACAATCTATTAACAGTAACAATCTATTAACAGCAATGACCAGTGATTTTTTTAAATGTGTGGGTTCTACGCATGTATCTGTAAGTGTTGAACTGATTTTTTTAATGTATCTGAATTTTCTGATTAATGTCCGCTGTTTACCGAGTCTCCCAGAGTCCGGCGATCTTGTTCGAGACTCCGGAAGCCAAGCAAAGCTCAGCCTGGATAGTACTCGGACTCCTCTGCTTATGAACATTCGACTTATGAACTTTAGGAGATGTGAACAAACATGTCCGTATGTCCAGTTGCAGTTGTTCGGACTCAGATTCGTAAGTTCAACTGCCGCGCAATAAATGGTGGTGGTGTCACCTACGCCTGCAGAATATGAAGAACCAGTCGCATCTACATCTACAGGAGATTGTGCAACTTTTAAAGCCATTCCACGTGTTTAGTGTACACGCCATACGACATATTTGGAATCGACGGGAGTAAAGTTTGACTTTCGAACAAATCGACTTACGAACAGACCTCTGGAACCTAACTCGTTCATAAGTAGAGGAGTCCCTGTACTTGGATGGGTAACCACCCTTCCCACAACGGGTTGCCATACAACATAGTTGTCATTGGGCTGTAGCGGGCTATACCGTCACGTGAACAGTAGGGGCAGTGCAGAAGAAAATATATACATTGTTGTACTGCACTTCTATGTTCGCCCCCCCCCACATATATCCTCCCTGCTATTACCGACGCACAGCCGGACTGGCGCGGTTGAACCGTGGCAGAATGAATGCAATCGCAACCCGTCCAGGCGACATAGACTGGACTCGATTGAATTAAATCCCATGTAGAACGGACAGATAATAATCGTCCACGCTTGACTGTATCTTCTTCTGTTGGCGAACCAGCTAAGGTTTATGGCACTTCTTCGATGATGCGCATGGGAAGGGAAAGTTTCGCAAAACACATGATCCTTATAGCGGTACCCTGGGGTACCAAATAATACAAAATGGCCGAGGCAATTAAATATTTTATTTCTGGGACACTTTTGTTCAGGGGTGTACTTAACTCCGCGACTGGGGTACCAATCCGAAATCAGTGCTACTCCGCGATGTTGAAATGCCAAACATCATAAGAAATCCGTTATTGAAAATTTTTACTTTGATTAGTGCATCGTGTACAGCTCATCGAGATGAGTCGATTGCCGCATCGCCGACCATCAACAGACTAAAAATTACTGCATCATGGACATTATGCGAGAGCCGGGGTACTATGGTACCCCGGGATACCGCCATAAGGTTCACATGTTGCGTTTTCGGTGATCCACCAACCCTCGCTGCCTCTACGGTGGTCACCGCCGCATGGTCCCGAGTCTCAGTTCTGTTCCGTACTTTTGCTCGTTTTATCGACCCGTAAAAAAAACGGGTTGCCGTTCTTGCAGTCGTACCGCGTGGAACCACCGCGTCACTCCATTATGTTTAGACGCGCGATTCAACATTTTTTTAGTAATTTTCTGTAAAAAAAAAAGACGGGACAACGTGCCTCCCCTTTTGCTTATGAAGTCTGGGCTTGATCTCCAAACGTTCTTGGCAATGTCCGTTTGCCCATTTCAAAAGCTGGTGCTTTAAAACGTGAACGTCTTCATATTGTTATTGTTTATGATTGATATTCGTTCTCGGAAATCGCGGTCGCGAACGGTTTTTGAAGTTGGAAATCGAAATTTACGGGCAGACCCCACCTAGCTGCGTTGTTGTTCCTGGTGAGGTGAGAGCAGCGTTCATGGGGATGCGTTCCCGACGGCGCTGTGACCAACCTCGAGCGCTTCGTTGGCGTGTTGGTAACATCACCAGTAGTACAGACGGTCAAAGTTATTTCATATATAAAATAATACGTTTAATATACTGCCCTCATGCGTTCATTCTACTGTACTTTCTGCAAGGCTCCAAGGATCCCTTTGATTTTAGCTATGTCCTCAGTCTAAATCTCTGTGGGTTTGAGTCAGAGACTCCACCCTGGTTTCGTGAGTTCCTAAACAAATCGAATTGTAGGGGGGTTGTGGTCTGATCGGCTTAGGGCATGCTTTGCTCTCATTGGCTGAATGATAGGCGGCACGGGGGTTCATTAACCCCAGGCCAGCACTCCTCCTGCATGTTCTCGCATTCTGAAGCGCACTTTAGATTGCAGTACAGTAGACTCTTGATTATCCGCGCTAATGATGGGGAGGACGTTCCGCGGATAATTCAAAATCGTAGATAAAAAAATATCATTTTCCGCAGACCTTTATGCCAAAAACCACAACTATAGGTGTGAATTACCGAGCCATGCCAATCAACATCAATCTAACTCCACCCACTGTTGTAAAGATATGACAACTCCTGTACTGTAGAGCCAACTGCGTGGATTTCGGATTAACCGGAGCAAATTACAGTATTTGTTCGGTTTAAGCACGTGACTTGTAATAAACATTTCCAAGAATAACAATGTGGTAATGTTTTTTAGATTATTAATTTGGGCTATTCAATTTATGTCAAAATTTAAGGTGTGCAGTTAATCCGCAAATAGGATTAACCCGCGCATGCGGATAATCGAGAGTCCACTTTATTTTATTTCATTTTTTTACTAAAATGATCATCTCCAGGGCAAACATCTCTATCACTCATTGGCGTTCCCTGTGGGGTCGCTCTAAGAGAGGTCTGCCTGTATTCGATATGAAGAAATTACCCCAATTTCTATTTTGACTACTTTCCGGGTCGTTAAATCTAGTCCTGAGCATTTTTATTCGATGAAAACAATGGGCGGGGGTGGGGTGGGTACTGGGGGGAGTGTTGTCAATGATCCTCAGAATTCCAATGTATTTAGTTACAACTCGTTGTTGCTTTAGAGCCGGTAGCAAGTGTGAAGTTATTTAGAATCGAATGACTTGTGGTTGTCTAGAAGAGGTATATACAGTTTATCGTTGTCATACGTTGTATTTATCTATTATTTGATTGTTGAAGGTGGTCACCTTGAGTTACTTGGTTATTTAGCATATCACATATTTTTTGTTCGATTTTCATGCATATTTTGTAAGTGCGTAATGTGAGACCGAGGGGCTGATAAATATTATCATGATCTGAATTGTCAACCCTTTGTATAATAAAATTTGGTTTGAGATCAGCGTTGTTTTAATATCATCTAATTTCCTTGATAACTCATTTCTTTATAACTGCTTGTTGGTGTTTGGTTTGTTGTCCTTCCCCCACACGTCCGATTAGCACACCTCCGCAAAATAAGTTCAACATACACTACACTATACACGACATAGTCATTATAGGCCTGTGTGTCTCCAGAGACAATTCTTTTGCGCCTTACGAGGTCAGCTGTAAGTTTTGCAGCGCCTAGAATGACTTAGTAGGCCAATCCTTGAGTGACAATCCTTGCCACAGCAATTGCAAGTGAATGCGGGTGGCAGCTCCAGAGGTGTTTGTTGCTTGTTCTTTACGTCGCTCCCTCTTGGTCTGCCAAGCGGTGTGTCTTTTCTCCTCGCCTCTCCTGAGGCCTGTTTTTACAGCCTGCTGCCAGCTGAGTCGGTCGCTAGCAGTTTTCTCTCAGTAATTTGGGTTGATGTCGCAGCTCTTCATGTCCCGTTTACAGACATCTTTGAAGTGAGCAGTTGCCCGTGTGCCTGATGCCAGCTCGCCATACAAGACATCCTTGGGTATTCTGCCATCCTGCATCCGGCGCACGTGTCCAAGCTATCTCAGGCACCTATGACTAAGTAGAGAGTGCATGCTGGGAATGTCGGCCAAGTTGAGGACTGAGGTGTTGGCAATGCGATCTTGCCATCTGATACAGAGGATGCGCCTGAGAGGTGGAATGTGTTTAGTCAATGTTCTTTCCGGGCGTAAGTTGTCCAGGACTCAGACCCATAGAGGAGGGTGCTAAGGACGCAGGCCCGGTACACCTGCACTTGGTGTTGAGCGTTAGGGATTTGTTCTCCCACACTCTTTTGGTCAACCTGAACATCGCTGTAGACGCCTTCCCAATGCGCTTGTGACGAGGGACAATTTGCAGGTGATGGTGGAACCCAAGTAAGCGAAGTCCTGAACGACTTCCAGGGTGTATCTACCAATGTTTATGGAAGGGGTGTCTCTGACATCCTGGCCCATGGCATTGGTCTTTTTCAGACTGTCAGGTCAAAGTTGTTGCAGGCATTGGCAAGGTGGTCGATGAGTGTCTGCAGACCTTGTTCAGTGGGAGCTGCCAGTGCGGCATCATCATCATCGAATAGGAGTTCTCTGATGAGGACTTTGCGAACTTAGGTTGAAGAGTTTGCCATCAGATCTTGTATGGAGAAAGCTACCTCTTCTGCTGTCCCAAAGGCATGTGTGAGCATAAGTGAGAAAAAGATGCCAAACAGTGTTGGGGCAAGCACGCACCCCTGCTTTACACCACTGAGTATGGGAAATTCCTTTGAGGTGGTGCCGCTGTGCTGTATTGTTCCTTTCATGTTGTCATGGAAAGAAGAGATGACTGCCAGCAGCTTCGGTGGGCAGCCGATCACTTTGAGGAGTTTGAAGAGGCCTCCACCACTGATGAGGTTAAAGGCTTTTGTAAGATCAATGAATGCCAAGTACAGGGGCGTTATGTGTCTCGGGTGTGGACCAATCAACTTCAAGGACAGTGCACATTATCAGAGTTATATCTTTTGTTTGTATTATGACTGCAGGTATTGCGGTCTATGCAAACATGACTCCTTGTAAAAAGGTGTCAGTTTTGTTGCCAGATAGAAGGGTAAAAAAACAATTATCGCGTTCTGTGTTCTTGACATTTCTCCTGGAGCTGACGCAAAGAGAAGAGCATGTCAATTGTGGACCTGTCACTGGCAACGACACAAACTCCCCTCCCCCGAACTGATTGGCCGTGTCGGGTGGTGGCGGGTTTGACAACACATTCATATTCAGGCGATCTAACCTGAAAAAAAAATCATATGTAATATTTAATTCCGCTGCATCACGTCTCGAGACATTCGTCTTGTGTCGCATCTTGTCCCCCGTCTCGCCGTCTTGTCCAGCATCTCGCCGTCTTGTCCCGCATCTTGTCACCCTGCTGCGTGGTCGCTGCCGTTGCTGCGTTGGAGAGACCCGCAAAGGTTTGTTGGTGAAATTCACTCAAGACGCGAGGTGAATTCACACTCACACCGCCATTCACTCTCTCGGTGTCTCTCTCGTACCGTGTTTACTGCTGTTACGGAAGGTGAATTCACACTCACACCGCCACTCACTCTCTGTGTCTCTCTCGCACCGTGTTCGCTGATGTTACAAGAGGTGAATTCACACACTGCTATTCACTCTCTGTGTCTCTCTCGCACCCTGTTCACTTCTGTTATGGGAGGTGAATTCACACTCACACTGCTATTCACTCTCTCTGTCTCTCTCGCTCCCTGTTCACTGCTGTCACGAGAAGTGAATTCACACTCACACTGCTATTCACACTCACACTGCTATTCACTCTCACACTGCTATTCACTCTCACACTGCTATTCACTCTCAGTGTCTCTTTCGCACCCTGTTCACTGTTGTCACGAGATGCGAATTCACACTCACACCGCCATTCACTCTCTGTCTTCGCACCGTGTTCACTTCTGTTATGGGAGGTGAATTCACACTCACACTGCTATTCACTCTCTCTGTCTCTCTCGCACCCTGTTTACTGCTGTCACGAGAAGTGAATTCACACTCACACCGCCACTCACTCTCTGTGTCTCTCTCGCACCGTGTTCGCTGCTGTTACAAGAGGTGAATTCACACACTGCTATTCACTCTCTGTGACTCTCGCACCCTGTTCACTTCTGTTATGGGAGGTTAATTCACACTCACTGATATTCACTCTCTCTGTCTCTCTCGCACCCAGTTCACTGCTGTCACGAGAAGTGAATTCACACTCACACTGCTATTCACTCTCACACTGCTATTCACTCTCTGTGTCTCTTTCGCACCCTGTTCACTGTTGTCACGAGAGGCGAATTCACACTCACACTGCTATTCACTCTCTGTGTCTCTCTCGCACCCTGTTCACTGTTGTCACGAGAGGTGAATTCACACTCACACTGCTATTCACTCTCTGTGTCTCTCTCGCACCCTGTTCACTTCTGTTATGGGAGGTGAATTCACACTCACACCGCCATTCACTCTCTCTGCCTCTCTCGCACCCTGTTCACTGCTGTCACGAGAGGTGAATTCACACTCACACCGCCATTCACTCTCTCGGTGTCTCTCTCGCACCGTGTTCACTGCTGTCACGGAAGGTGAATTCACACTCACACCGCCATTCACTCTCTCGGTGTCTTCGCACTGTGTTCATTGTTGTTACTGGAGGTGAATTAACCTCTTGTAACGTGTTCAAGCAAAACTAAATTTGACTTGACTGTAGGAGACTTGGTTAGCACGGTTTCGCTACGTACGGCGCAAAAGAAGTTCAACACACGTCCATTATAAGCACGCACTAACAAATAGAATTCTACGTCTAAATACAGGGCGTTTTAAAAAGATGGACCCAATTTCAAAGCAGTATATTTCACGATGGCAACATGTTACAATTACACGAAAAGTTACAAACGGTTATCAAGTTTTACTAAACATTTTATAAATGCTCTATGTGCCCTCTACCTGCTGTATGGACAACATCGAGACGATAATTGAATTCGTCCCAAACGCCTCTCAAAGTGTCTTCTCTTCCACTGAAGTCACCGCTGCCGTGATTCTGTTTTTGAGGTCATCCAGTATAGTCGCTAATGGTGGCACAAAAACACGAAGGTATTTTGTGCCACAATGCTCTTTGACATTGGCGGATCAATGCCAAAACGCCGTTGAAACGTACGCTGCACCGCAATTACGGATTCAGTCTTGCTGAACTGCAGAACGCAAAACGCCCCTTGTGTTGCGGGGTCACCGTCTTGCGAATGACTGAGGCTAGGGGCTATTTGTGCGCTGGGAGAGGCATCTAGTTGTAATCATTTGAAACTCTACGCCCCGCCCTTTCAAGTGGTAAGAGTTTCATTCATGGGCGGTTCGTGGTTGCAGAGATATAGCGATTTCAAATCGGGTCCATCCTTTTGAAACACCCTGTATACTGTGTATGTGGTGTTTGTTTCCCCCTACTTCCAGATGACTTCTAAATTTCAATTGCCGCTCGTCAAACAAGAGTGCGACGACTCAAGCGCCGAGACGTGGTCGCGCGTGAAGGTGAAACGTGAAGAGGACGAAGCTGATGAAGCTGATGATGCTCATGCCGGTGAGATTCTGTCATTGTTATTCTTGGAAATGTTTGTTACAAGTCGCGTGTTATCACTGAGTACGTGCACCATCAATCGGTCGATCGTGACTATTCATTCTCAATTGATATTCTTTGCGTCTCAATTTATACCTATATTATTGTTTTTTGGCATAGAGATCCGTGGAAAATGGATATTTTTTTGGATTATCTGCGATTTTCAACTATCCGCGGCCACTCTCCCCGTCTTTAGCGCAAATAATCGAGAGTTCTACTGTAATCGAAAGTCCCACTGTAATCGAGATTCCTACTGTAATCTCCGCCCATCCCCTTTTGCTTCTAACCAATCCTCTCTGCTGCTCCCCTAATCACAGCCTTCAACGGACTAAACCCCCATTCCTCACCTCTTTCAAAATCTCCCCGCCTTCTATCCCTTTTCAAACCTTCCAACCAATCGCCATCTGGCAAGCTGCATCATCATCACAGCTATCCTGGTGCACTTACGTTATCCATCTCACCCCCTCCCCCAGTATGTACTTCCAAAGATGCTATCCAAGAATGGTCTACCATCCTTGCATACACATACTCAGACCGTCCCATCCACCATTAACGCGGGTGCATTCTCTACCTTAACAGCTCGGGATCAGGGGATTGTTAAGGCCGAGGGAGTGATTGAAAGGCCGGAGGAGAGACCACTGTGTCTGGGCTCTCCAGGCCACAGCTTCACTGACACGGAACCACCAGAGGAGGACGTCGGTCGAGGTGAGATCCCTTTCCCCAACGGAGAAAATGAAATGCTCTGTCGCTCTTATCACCGGTTATATATACAGGGTGCTTCAAAAAAATGTTAACACTTCTGAGAATTTGCAACAGTACCACAGTAAGTGTGCCTCCGGGCTCAGGAGACCACCTGGAGAAGATTCCAGGCACGTGTTAACAATGATGGCGAAAAAGTGGAGACTATTTGACTTTTTGAAGCTATTAACATTACATTTGTTGTTATGTTACAGTGTATTATCTGTTCTTTTTCCATTAAAAACGATAGTCCCATGTAAGTGTTAAAAAATGTTTTAAGCACCCTGTATATCGCAGTCATGATCTAACCTTGAACAAAAACGGTGGTTACCGCATCGCGCGGCACTTTCATATGCGCTTGTGCGGCCGCCTGGAACACCTCTTCCCTTCTGATATTAAGAAGCCACTGTGAGATATGCACTTTTAAATAATAATCATTTAGATTGACAAACTCATTTCTTTAGCACTGCTTTTTCTGTTTAGTTTGTTGTCCTTCCCCCGCACCTCCGTTTGGCACGGTTGGCTACGTACGTTGCGAAAGAAGTTCTACGTACACACGTGGCGTGGTCAACGTCACCACACTCTCGGCCGACTTTATCTCCCCAGTGCAGATGCTTTAAACTCTGCACCGGACACTCGTGTTGAGGCCGAGTCTACTTGCAACAGGCGTGCGTGCATACGTATAACACCTCGAGCCTACAAATCACCACCCCCCCCCCATTTTGCGTTGTGTTTGAAAAATGTCGCGGCAGGCGAAGGAACGGGGGCAGACGAGGCCGAGCGGGCGGGGCGGCCCCTGCGAGGCTGCGTGCGGCACGGAAAGAAGACGGGAGGCTCCGCGTCGCGCAGTCGTAGGAGGGCGCCGGCCGACGAGAAGCCGCGCTCGGCCGCATCGTATGGGGGGCAGAACGCCACCGCCGCCGCCGCCGCCGCCGCAACCCCCGCGGCGGTCAAGTCGGGAGGGCCGGCAGTGACGAGGCGTGCCGGCGAGAAGCCGCACGCGTGCGGGGAGTGCGGCAAGGGCTTCACGCGGCGCTGCAATCTAGAGACGCACTCGAGGTCGCACACCGGCGAGAAGCTGCACCCGTGCGCGGAGTGCGGGAAGGGGTTCACGGCGCGCGCCGAACTGACGAAGCATTCGCGGACGCACACGGGGGAGAGGCCGCACGCGTGCGACGAGTGCGGGAAGGGGTTTTCCAAGCGCTGCAATTTAGAGACTCACTCGAGGACGCACAGCGGGGAGAAGCCGCACGCGTGCGCCGAGTGCGGCAAGAGGTTCTCGAAGCGCTCCACCTTGGAGACCCACTTGAGGACGCACACGGGAGAGAGGCCGTACATGTGCGACGAGTGCGGGAGGAGGTTCACGCAGCGCTACAACTTGGAGATGCACTCGAGGACGCACACGGGAGAGAGGCCGCACGTGTGCAAGGAGTGCGGCAAGGGCTTCTCGCAGCAATCCACCCTGAATAAACATTGCGCGACGCACACGGGCGAAAGGCCGCACGCGTGCGCGGAGTGCGGGAAGAGGTTCACGCAGCGCTACACTTTGGAGATGCACGCCAGGACGCACACGGGTGAGAAGCCGCACCTGTGCAACGAGTGCGGGAAGGGGTTTTCCCAGCGATCCACTCTGAATAAACATTCCATAACGCACACTGGGTAAATGCCACGCGCAGTTCTAGGGTTGTGGGAAAGTGTTTTCGCAACGAACTAAACTATTTTTTATTTTGAGTTAGCCGTTGTATATGTAAGACTTTTTTCAGAAGCGATCTGGCCATCACAAATGATAGCTCGGCGAAGTGGCTTAGCATCACGTGGAAATTTTATAGCAGCCAAATAATCTAAATGCATGTATGTAAATGTGGGGTGGGAAAAATGCACACTATCACGGGGAGAGAGACACATGCAAATTCCAAATATAAAGCGGGGTTGGGGATCAAACCCACGACCTCCTGTACACCAGGCGAGGGAGTTAACATCTCCTAGCCACCGTGGCGTCCGATCAGATTTAAAGACGCATTCTCGAACACGCAACTGGTAACAAGCCAAGGGTATACAGAGTGCGGGGAACGACTTGACGATGCATGCGTAGTTAAATTATCATTCCAGAACACGCAACTCGTCAGACGCTACACATCTGATGAGAGCGTGTGGGATGGGAGTCCACAAAATATAAACTACTGCTTGAGACACCACAGCAGGTGCACATTGTGGGAAGGAGGTTTTAACATGTCGGTTTTCTTGACCAATATCCATAATACTAGTAACGAATTGGCACGTTCTGTTTACATGACACTAAACCTTACTAATTGGCTGCGTCGGGTGGTGGCTGGTTTAACGACTCATTTATATATTGACAAGATCTAACCTAAAAAAAAACTTGTAAAAGAGGTTTTCCCGGATCGTTCCTATAAGTAGTGGGTTACAGAGCACATGCTCAATGGGACATTTGAATGTCGGCATTTCCCTTTCCATTCAAAGCAATGTTGACTATAAGTTTATTTCTCGGTGGTATGAAACTGTAAAAATAAAAAAAGATACGTACATAAACATGATCTAAAAATAATGCCTATAAACATGGTGTGTGATTCATGTATTATAAGCGTATGTGTTTATATGCGTGTGTTATATATGTGGGGAGCGGTAGTGTAGCGGTTAGCACTATGAACGCGGCGACCCGAGTTCGATTCCCGCTCACGGTCAACACTGGTGACGATTATCTGAACCGGTCCTGGGCTCTCCCCTAGATCGACTCCGCCTTAAATGAATACCTGGTGCGGTGCGTAGTAAACATCGTCACTGGAGACAAAGGTGGCCGGGCGTGGTGGTGGCCACCCATGCCCTCGTGTGCCAAACCGGCCTTAATAGGTGCTCGCTAACAGCACTTGCCCCAACAGTCTGTTCAGGCTATACGGGGGATCCTAGTGGACATATTACACCAGCCCACAGGGGATTATTGTGTCCGTCCGTCGTGCATCCAAAAATGGGAGGGTTGGGGCTGGGTGGAGAGGGGAGGGGCTGGGTGGGGTGGGGCTGGGTGGGGCTATGCTATGTAAATAAAAATAACAATTTGCTAAACCTTGGTCACAATATCTGGACTTGTCTTCATATAAAGCAATGCATAGATTTCTGTTTATATGATTATGGTTGTACTTTATTAATCCCTAATCTCAAACATGACATACAATGAAGCAATAAATGGTAAAAAAAGTAAAAAAGAGCAATGTAATACAATACACTATTAGACATTGTAAAAAATAAAATAAAAAGTCCATCCCATGTGTTCGTAAATTTTTCAATATTTTTAGGCAGGAAATTTGTTTTCAAATTTAGATTTTTTTTCTGGGTTGGGACCCCCAGACCCCATGGAAGATTTGGTCCCCCCAAATGTTGACTCCATGGCTACGGCTTTGATACCGTGACATCATAGGAATCATGGTATCATACTGCCAAAAATGTATCCCATGGCATCATAGTGGCAATGAGGTGCTCTGTGAAACAAATAGTTTACTTTAGAATACCGTGGAAATAAGTATGCCTAGTTGCCGCCCTGTTCTGGCTTCTCTCTTTCTATTTTTTCTATCAGAGGAAACAAGAAGATGATCGGTGTAGTCGGCACTTTGCTTCGTTCATCATTTCGTTTTTTTTTTCAATGCTTTGCTTTATGTGCCCCCCCCCCCTTTTTAAATTAAAGATTTCACGCTCTGCTCTCCTTCTTACCCCTTCCCTCTCTCTACCCCAACTCTCTACCCCCTCCCCCTACTCTATGTCTATGTTCCCCCTGTTTTCTATGTAATTGTAAAAATAATTTTACTACGACAAGTGCTGCATCTGCACCCAGCCCTTCTCGCAGTCCTACGGCCTCCGACGGGAGCTCGTATCTGCATGCAGAGCTCCCCGTCATCTGCCACCGAGCACACGGCCTCCTCCAGCGCCCACTGCTCCTCTCTCTCGTCCCACCAACCTCCGCGTCCCCGTTCCTCCTCCTCCTTCCGCAAGCGTCTTGTCCGGCATCGCGTTCCTCTTCGCCGTGGCCATTAAACGCCTCCTCCCCCCTCCCTCCCCATCTCCACTCCTCCCTCCCCGCTCCTCCCTTCCTCTCCCTCCCCCTCCACTCCTCCCTCTCTTCTCGTCGAGCCGTTCCGGAGGAGAAAGGGGAGGGGGGTGGTGGTTTTTTTTGTTTGGCGGCCGGCGGGAATTTCACCGAAGATTTGCCGAGGAAGGTGAATTCACACCCACGATTCACTCTCTCACTCACCTCTCTCTCTCTCACCTGTCACTCACCTCTCACTGCAATGTCCATTTCGCTCACCCCACCCTGCCTTTATCATCATCAGCAGCAGCGTCGTCGTCGTCATCTTTAACCCGGGAGTCCATCCCCTTTGTTGTGACGAATTCTGCCTCTCGCTAACAGCACTTGCCCCTACAGCCTGCTAGAGGCTACCTGGGGGTCCTTTGTCTTTGTCTCCTTTATCGGGGCTGCTGCTGCTACTCGCTAACAGCACTTGCCCTTACAGCCTGCTAGAGGCTACCTGGGGGTCATTTGTCTTTGTCTCCTTCATCGGGGCTGCTGCTGCGACTCGTTAACAGCACTTGCCCCTACAGCCTGTTAGAGGCTATCCGGGGGTCCTTTGTCTTTGTCTCCTTCATCGGGGCTGCTGCTGCTACTCGCTAACAGCACTTGCCCCTGCAGCCCTGCTAGAGGCTACACGGGGCACCTTTGTCTTTACAGGGGGATCTCCTTTGTATTTGTGTTGCGGGGAGCGGTGGTGCAGCGGTTAGCGCTACGTTGCACTCTTGCCCCTACAGCCCTGTTAGAGGCTACACGGGGGTCCATTGTCTTTGTCTCCTTCAGAGGCGCTGCTGCTGCTCGCTACTAACAGCACTTGCCCCTGCAGTCTGCTAGAGGCTACACGGGGGATCTTTGTCTTTGCCTCTTTCGTAGGCACTGCTGCTGTTTCTCGCAAACAGCACTTGCCCCTACATCCCGTTAGAGGCTACATGGGGAATATGTTCTTTGTCTCCTTTGTAGGTGGGGCTACTTGCAATTGCAAGCAACACTTGCCCCTACAGCCCTGTTAGAGGCTACACGGGAGACCTTTGTCTTCGTCTCCTTCATAGTCGCTGCTGCTACTCGCTATCAGCACTTGCCCCTACAGCCCTGTTAGAGGCTACACGGGGGACTTTTGTCTTTGTCTCTTTCATATTCACTGCTCTTACTACTCGCTATCAGCACTCACCCCTACAGCCCTGTTAGAGGCTACACGGAGGACCTTTGTCTCTGTCTCCTTCATAGGCGCTGTGATGTGAGGTTCTTTGGAGGTGCCGATGCATTTAAGCCCCCCTTATAAATGCGAATTACCCTCATCACAAGTACATACACAGTAAACCCTCGTTAATTCGACACAAATTGGGCTCTGGCCTTGCCGACTTATGCAATATTCCGAATTATGTACAATCGTACTCCCCAGTGCCTCCTGCTTCAAAAAAATAAATACATCCAAATTTGTTTTCCAAAATAAATATTTTTTCAAAAACAGTACCGCTTTTCCCCAAAAAAGTAACCGGCACCGCAGGCGAAGGAGGAGGATTTGGTAGGTTCCATGTGGTAGGTGACAGAGGTTGTTCACTTTATCACTAAATTATAACACCAAATGACACCAACTTAAACCTTACATTTTCCACTTAACAATGAATGTTTACTCAAGGATGACATTATTCGGACACTTTTACGCCACGTTACTCTCTGCCAGACGACATCGGCTGATGTGATACTTCACAGCCCACAGAGGTGTCTGTGGGAGAATATCCAGAGACTGATGGAGGCACTGCACTGGAGGCTTCACTGCTGGTAGAATGTAGCCTACACCTGGGTGGCCGTGGCATGCAGCATCGCTCCAATCGGACCACTCGGCACGGCAATTCGGCTCGTGGCGAATTACTGACGCGCCGTGCCGCGCGCCGATTTAGCCCCCAATTTACGAACGATCAAATACCAAAACGACGACTTTTTGCTGTACACATATTTTTGTGCTCCCCCAAGATGGACCCGCGGACGGCATTGCCATTCATCAAACAGGAGAACGAAGACAGCACAGGCGCCGGGACGTGGCCGGACACGGCGGTGAAGCACGAAGACGACGATGCCGGTGAGATGGGTGAAGCCGCTTGCCGTGTCACCGACACCACCCGAATGAATTTGGTGGCTGTTGTAGGCGCAGCTTTCTTGTACCAAACAAGTATAACCCGTAAAAACAAAGTTTTTCACTATAAATCCTTTATATGCGTGGCGGCTAGAGTCCTCTCGTCCTCTGGCTTGAGATGGCTGCCACCTATGGGTCAGATGATTGCATTGCACCGTTAAGCAATTGGTAATTAAATATAATATTTTTGTCCTAAAAAGTGTAAAATTTTGTAAAAAAATGTCACGACCATTAATTGTCACGCACAACGAGTCTGTGTGGAAAATGTCAGCTCGATTGGATCACGGGAAGTTGGTTAAAAAACGACCAAAAGATTTGCACGGTCGTAAGCAAGCAAGCGAACTAAATATAAAGGATTTAAAAATATGTTACGCCTTCACCTGGTGGAGCAATAAGTCAGACGTGTGTTTGACGTGTCTTAAATCAAAGACTGTTTCTTTATTTCTTAGTTGCACAAAACGAACGATTTCTAAAGTTGTATCTCGCCTTTTACTGTATGACGTAATCACACGGTCAAAGACTGTGTCCACTCGATCCTGGCTGGTTCTTCTTATGGCTTCCCTTTTTTTTATTACACGCTTTTATTTAACTCACTCTGTCTGTTGTTGTTGTTGTCGTATCCTCAAATCTTGTAACTCCATTTTAACCCACTTCCCAATGTGGTATCGACTGCAAACTTGGTATACTTATGTCATACTAATGACAATACTATATTCTGTCATTAAAAATATAAAATTTTCAACGATCTTTTTACACGCTTTCTGTTAACTCACTCTGTCTGTTGTTGTTGTCGTATCCTAAAATCTTGTAACTCAATTTTAACCCACTTCCAAATGTGGTATCGACTGCAAACTTGGTATACTTCTGTCATCCTTATGACAATACTATATTCTATCAATTGTCCATGCTCAACTGACGTTGGCACGGCCCCTTACGTTATGGAAAGCTTTGCGGCCACTTCCTGGAGTCGTGGAGTTCTGCCATTACGAGTAAGGTACATTTCATTAAAGCGTGTTTTTTTAAAAGTATTTTTTAAATATTACTTATATACCGCCAAACCGGAAGTGACGTCATGGGTTAAACCAACGGAGCGTCTAACCGTGGGGTATTCTAAACAGTTGGAATATTCCAAGTCAAGTTTGCCCCCCAAACTTCAACAAATGTATGACAGATGTACATGAAATGTACATATAAATAATCGCTTTCTGTCTTATGGCTCTTACAGCTTCACCGGGATAGTTGTTGGGGGGGCTACAGAAGGACTTGGCTACCCACCGCCCCTCCCCCCCCAAATCGATTCGGTCTCTGAATTTTACACTCTCCTATCTATGTGTAGAGAGTATCGCTACCGACGACGATACTCGACCCTGACCGTGGGTGTGGACACCACCGCGCGTAGACACGGATAGTCAGGAAGTAAAAAAAAACACAACAAGCCCCCCCCACCCCTCCCCCCCCTCTCTGATTGGTAATTTAACGGGGGCCTGAAAGGGAGGTTGGCTATGTCAGGTGGTGGCAGGTTTAAGGACACATTTATATTTCCGCGATCAAATCCCACATAAAAAATATAAGCTTTATTACGAATTAATAACTGCAGGCCAGCACACGTCGACATTGCCACTTAGCTCCCGAACAACATCGCCATTGTACTCTCGAATAGCATACAATCTTCATCGGCTTTATCTGCGACGCATTATATTTATGCGATCTAACTCCAAAAAAACGTATGGGCTCTACTGACCCCATCTCAGAGGTCGCAACCGGGTACCCGATACCCGTACCTGGCCGGGTACGGGTAGCCGTTTGCGACCCTGGTGCGGCCGTGTATGGGTACGGGTAAGGAATCAAAACCCGTTTGCGACCTCTGCCCCATCTACCACCACTACCCTCTCCCCCCACCCCCTTCCACAACTCCCCGCACTACTAAAACCAGCCCCACCTCATGTGTTGGGGAAGGGGCAGGGCCTAGAGAGGAAAAGGGGGGGAGGGGCCTAAAAAGGAAAGGCGTGGAGCCCAAAGAGGAAGAGACACGCGGCCTAATCGGAAAGGGCTGGTGCCCTAAGGGGTAAGGTGGTGGGGTATACAGAGGAAGGAGGTGAGACCTAATCGGTGACTTTTGGCATCACTGGCATAGTGCTTCAGGTGACATCACCGCAGCGGTGTGATTTTAAAATACTGGAATCGTGCTTTTGCTTTGTACTTTGCGCCTAAGCTTGTTTTTGTGCATTTTGTTTTTTGGAAATGTGCTGCAGATGAAGGACGTACAACGGGAGCGTTTTGCACGGACTGCAGGAAGGACTTTGGCGGACGATTAAGAATGAAAGCAGATAGAGTCAAACGACCCAGCCAGTCCCTGCGAGGCTGCCTGCAGTGCGGAAGGAAGCTCGAAGGCTTCGCGTTGCGCATTAACAAGAAGAAAGATAATCCCGCGGAAGATAATGTGTGCAAGGGTGCGCCACGAGCGAAGGATTCCGCAACCGTCGATCTGTCGAGAGGGCACGAGGAGACGGGCCCCGCCGGCGAGAAGCCCCATGAATGCAAGGAGTGCGGCAAGGGGTTTTCGCAGCGTTTTCACTTGGAGAGGCACTCCAGAATGCACACAGGCGAGAAGCCGTACGTGTGCATGGAGTGTGGGAAAGGGTTCACGCAACGCTCCAACCTGGAGACGCACGCCCGAATGCACACGGGCGAGAAACCGCACGCATGCGAGGAGTGCGGGAAGGGGTTTTCGAAGCGCTCCACGTTGGAGAAGCACTCGAAAACGCACACGGGTGAGAAGCCGCACGCGTGCAAGGAGTGTGGTAGGAGGTTCGCGCAGCGTTTCCACCTGGAGAGGCATTCCGTGAAACACACGGGCGAGAGGCCGCACGTGTGCGTCGAGTGCGGGAAGTCGTTCACGCAGCGCTCCAACCTGGAGACGCATTTCAGAACGCACACCGGCCAGAAGCCGCACGTGTGCGAGGAGTGTGGGAAGGGCTTTTCGCATTCTTCCACGTTGAAGAAGCACTCGAGGACGCACACCGGCGAGAAGCCGCACGTGTGCCTCGAGTGCGGCAAGGGCTTCTCGCAGCGCTCCGCTTTAAACACGCACTCGAGGACGCACACCGGCGAAAAGCCGTACATGTGCGTCGAGTGCGGGAAGAGGTTCACGCAGAGGTGCAATTTGGAAATGCACTGCAGGACGCACACGGGCGAGAGGCCGCACATGTGCACGGAGTGCGGCAAGAGGTTTACAGCGCGCACCGATTTAACCAAGCACTGTAGAACGCACACGGGTGAGAAGCCGCACATATGCAAAGAGTGCGGGAAGGGCTTTTTAAAGCGCTCCACTTTGGAGACGCATTCGAGAACGCACACCGGTGAGAAGCCGTACATGTGCATGGAGTGCGGGAAGAGGTTCACGCAGCGCTACAACTTAGAGATGCATTCCAGGACGCACACGGGCGAGAAGCCATACCTGTGCAAAGAGTGCGGCAAGGGGTTTTCGCAGCGGTCCACTTTAGACACACATTCTAGGACGCACACCGGCGAGAAGCCGTACATGTGCGTGGAGTGCGGGAAGAGGTTCACGCAGCGCTACAATTTGGAGATGCACTCTCGGACGCACACGGGAGAGAAGCCGCACGTGTGCGAGGAGTGCGGCAAGGGCTTCTCGCAGCGCTCGACCTTAGAGACGCATTCGAGAACGCACACCGGCGAGAAGCCGTACATGTGCGTGGAGTGCGGGAAGAGGTTCACGCAGCGCTACAATTTGGAGATGCATTCCAGAACGCACACGGGCGAGAAGCCGCACGTGTGCAAGGAGTGCGGCAAGGGCTTCTCGCAGCGCTCCACTTTGGAGAAGCATTTTATAACGCACACCGGCGAGAGGCCGTACATGTGCGTGGACTGCGGGAAGAGGTTCACAACGCGTACTTATTTAAATAAACATTTGGTCATACACACCGGTGAAAATCCACCTATCTGAATGGTGGACTGTTTGGCAGCAGGTTCAACGCTGCGTAGCAATTTTAGATTCACATAGTAGAACACACTGGAGAGTTTGAAGCCACACACATGTTCGCAATTGTTCACGGTACCGTAGTGTGGAGACACTGTTGGATAGTCGCAGCTGCCCCTTGCCAAGGATTGTGGGAAGGGGTGTTTATTCGTAACAATATTTATAAAGAACCAACCTTCGAGCTCGCACTGAGTGGAAAACTTAAATTGAAGTGTTTCGCCCTTGGGATGCTTTTAATAGTTTTATTTCCCCCTCAATATCACACATCAGTTCCTCGAAGATATAAAATTAACGGTGGCGGTGATCCTGTGTAACTAAAACCATATTAACAATAGTAGTTGTAGAATATTGATGGTTTGCCCCTCCCTGTATAAAACCATACCGGCCTCCTAGATCTGCGATGAGGTGTTTGGAGTGGATAGTGCCACACGGATGTGGGGTTGCAAACTGGGGTTGCAAAAGAGATGAGCTAAAATGTTTGGACACACTGTTATGGGAAAAGATGTCACACTCAATGCACAAGAGGGGGAATGTGACGCTCGTACTGACTGACTCCAACAGGCCTGCATCAATCACAATCGCCATGCTTATTGACGACGACTGAAAAGAGACCTAGCCCCATCCTCCTTCCTATCGTGCATCAAATGTAAATTTCCAGGGAGACGCTTGTGCGATGAGAGCTGAGAGAATGGACACGGTTTGTAGATTCAGACGCTGCCCATCACAGAGGACGACCAACTGAACTGAACTTTTAAGTCTTGGAGAGACATAGACGCGAAGACACACGGATGGCGGAGAGGCTAGAGCTGTTTAAAACTTATTTTTTTATTTTTTTGCCATGTTAAGCCCCACTGAGCTATGCAGTTCTTTGTTCAGAAGCGACATGGCCAAAACATTATTGCTCAACGAAGCGGCTGATCACGTGGAAATTTGTAGGAGTAGCAGCCAAATAATCCAAACGCACGTTTCTAAACGTGGAGGGAAAAATCGGAGGACCCGGTGAAAAATCCACGCGACCACGGGGAGAGAGAGAGACATGCAAAATCAAAATATACAGCAGGTTGGGATCAAAGCAACGACCTCCTGCAAACCAGGAGTTGGCCTCTCATTGGAGATGATGACGGGGCACAGCAATAGGTTACAGAAATTGGATGCTCACTCTTGCCAGTGGGTGGCAGCAAAAGCTAAGAGGGGCGCCACTGGCGACATGGTTTTTTTTATCTCCCTCGCCTGATATGCAGGTTTAGTCCCAAAGCGGACTATATTTTGGGTTTGCGTGTCTCCCCGTGGTCGCGTAGATTTGTTTTTATCTGTGTCCTCCTGGTTTTCCCTCCACATTTAGAATCAACATCACACGTTTCGCTTGTTTTGGTTGCTATACATTTCTACATGATGACGATAAGCAACTTCGTTGAGCTATGATTTGTGATAGCCAGGTCGCTCCTGAAAAAGAGCTACATAGCTCAGTGGGCTTTACCTGGAAAATGGAATAGTTTCGTTTGTGTTAGATCACATTGGAACTACTGCGTGTACTCGTGCGAGAGCAGCGCGACTTGAGAGACTGTAAACCCCATGGAGGAAGAGATGTGCGGTCACCGGGGCTTACCAACGGCCACCTATCGACGGCACTCATTCAACCTTCAGCAGTTGCTCTGGCCAACCACTACCGGTGCTCATCGCTTGCTGTGTGTTCCTCCGCGAGTGCCGACTATTGCTTTAGTTGCCTGCCCTGTGACTGTAAAGCGTCGTGTTTGATAGTTGCGAGCGTTACGGAGAACGGCAACTTTGTTTAAGTGCCAAAATCGGCCTCCGGTCTTTTTCGGACAGGGTGGTGGTGGTGGCGTGTCCGAATTTTGAGACTCTCCCCCCACGACCCTATCTTTAAAGAGACACTGGAGCCAGTTATTTGCTCCTTGACAAAGATCATTCACCCACAGCATCTGCTCGACCAACCACTGCCAGCGCGCATCACTTGCTACTTATTGATGCCGGTTACCTTGCTGTACGTTCCTCCACGTGTGCCGACCATGGCTCGCGCTGCCTCCATTAAGGCGCCGCTCTTTTACACCCCGTAGATGACACTATGAGATCTCTTTTACCAGTGGCAAAATATAGTAGTAGGTTTTTACCCTTTTAAACTGGTACAGTTTGGTACAGTTTAAAAGGGTAAAAACCTGTTACTACCCCGTAGATGGTTGCTCGCAGCGCACTGGACGGACGATTGAAACGCAAGATCAAGTTTGATGCTCGACAAAGTTATTTGGAAGTGATGATATTGGAATGGCAAGTCTTCAAATCGGCCACGCACCTATATGCCTGCCAAGGCCACGTGTGGGCACTGGATCAAGCAATATTATCTCAATCGCTTGTTGCGTCACAACTCTAGAGCTGTCCACTAGTAGCGATAGCCCCCTTACGTTTTAAACATATGTATATATATACAGGATTGCTCCTATGGGTTAGTGATATATTAAGGGAGAAAGGTACCACTCATGTAGATTCTGCGGATTTTTAGTTCTGCCAGCTCTCGGTGACTTATTTCTCTGCAAAGAGTTGGTGGTGGTGGTATCACAAAAATATGTCCGGCAACAATGCCGAAGGTAGATCTGCTGTGAGTTGTTTTTTTTACTTAAGGCTATCTTGTTCGTGTGTCGTGTGACTATAAAGAGTAGTTGTTGGATAGTGGTGCGCGTCACGGAGAACGCCAACTTTGTTTAAGTGCAAAAATTGGCATCTAGTCTCTGGGACAGGCTGGTGGTGGTGGTGGCAGAATTTTGAGACTCTCCTCTACCCTTTCCTACAGAGACACTGGAAGCCGTTATTTGCTCTTGACTAAATATCAATTAGTTATTAGTCGTATACGATATTAGTCCTGTATAGTTTCTTTTTAATATCTCTTTAGAAAATGATTATTTCTTATAGTCGTTGCAGTATTTTTCATAGATAACATTAAAGTGCATTCCTATGTTTCTGTAGTATTGCTAGTGATACTCTAACCTACGTGTTGTGTGATAAATGTCATTTTTATTAAAGTTAGTGATACTGTGTAGTTTACACGATTGGTTATCACCCTTCCGTGATGCTTCATTAAAATCGTAAAAGACAACATGGATTGTTGTGGCCACTTGGATGTTCGGTGACTGCTGAATCATCGGTGACACTGAATGCTGTGCGCCAAGGGTAATTATTGTGACAGTATGAATTTAAGGTAATGCCTAGACACCCCTGTCCTCGTCCTCTTGCTGAGACCTTCTTATGGTGGTGAGGATTGTGTACTTCAAAGCAGAGGTGTGGACTCGAGTCATGTGACTTGGACTCGAGTCAGACTCGAGTCATGAATTTGATGACTTGCGACTCGACTTGGACTTGCATAACAATGACTTTGTCCCACCTATGAGATGTGGACTCGAGTCATGTGACTTGGACTCGAGTCAGACTCGAGTCATGAATTTGATGACTTGCGACTCGACTTGGACTTGCATAACAATGACTTTGTCCCACCTATGAGATGTGGACTCGAGTCATGTGACTTGGACTCGAGTCAGACTCGAGTCATGAATTTGATGACTTGCGACTCGACTTGGACTTGCATAACAATGACTTTGTCCCACCTCTGCTTCAAAGACCCTTAGAGCTATGCTGGAGGGGGGGAGGTCAGTTTCTTGCTCCTTGCAGCCTTACCAGACTGGTCTCAGGCGCGGGGCCTGACAAACGACAGCATACCGGCCCTCCAGGTTGAGGGTTGGACGGAGTGCTAAAAACGCTACCCCGGAAAAAAAGGTTTGTTACGGAAGCCCCAATGAGAATGGGACAAC